>NC_023759.2:9113145-10348698 GCF_000499845.2 Phaseolus vulgaris | reverse complement strand
TCCAACATAGATAATGTAGTTAGTTTAATTTTATTATTTAGCTATTTTTTAGGTTACATTATATTTTTTAGTGAACTTGTTGAACTAAATTCCTTATTGTATGTAAATAAAGTTGATATTTTTTGTATTTTAGGTTTTGGTTATAAGCCAAAACCAACTCAATTAAAAAGATACGTCCAAAATATACGTTGATCAGTGCATGGTCCAATTAAATTTTGGATGTACATCATAAGTATGGTTTAACATAAATTTACATGATATATTTTGTCCGCGGTAAATTCTGTTGTAAATTTACGTCTCCTACTTCTATATCAGACTCTTACCAAACAACTAAATATCCAACATAAAATGTGTAAATATGCTAATAACAAATATTTAATAACTTCTTTACTTTTTTTTTCTTTCGTTCTATTTCTCCTTAGTCAAACAAAGCTTGAGGATTTATTTTTTTTAAATCATATACAGTAAAACAGCATGGATTAGGTCTTTTCATATGCTTCATGGGATCTTGTGGTTTCTACTTAAATTTTACATTGAAAGATCCTCTAGATTATAATATATGTAAGGGAAGAGATCACGATAATGAAGGCTTGTTTTTTTAAATAGAATGAGATCTGTTAACATCTAAAACTTTACTAATAAAATAAAAGCATGGATAATTTTGTAACCTAGGTCACTGGTCAAACTTTTCTTCTTACATGTAAAAAGAGAAAACGACAATTCATTTGATATTATTAGCTGTAAAATGAAATAAAAAGAGAGAGATTCTATGTTCCATTGCGATGAAATTATTCAAATTCCTATTCAATGTGGTGAGCCCTATTCCTCCACATTTGCTAAATGGGTTTACTAAACATTAGTTTAGAAAGCGACAACTTAATTTTTTTGTCCTTTTCTCAAGCGTAAAGAAAAATGTTAGTTACGTCAAAGAAACATAATAAAAAAAAGTTCCAAAAGAAAATCCTATAGTACTTGAATCTTCCATTCAAGTGATTTCCCTTTAAACCTTTTTAAGGGTGTTTAGTTGTGGGAACAAATAAAAGAATGTCAAATCCCCGAATATATTTTTCTCTATTTAACTTCACGATAGAAATACAAATAAAAGTGAAGTCTTGTATTATACTTTTTATGAGAAATGAAGAAATTAATGAACGATAATATTGTTATTGTTGGTTATTTGATTTTATTATTATTAATTATGATTTTATTAGTCTTAAATTATTTTACTGTTATTATTGTATTAATGGTCAGTTTACAGTGTTGTTAGTATTCCTAGTTTATAACTTCAAATAATTGTAATTTTATTATATATATATATATATTATTGAAGTAAATCAAAATAAATAACAGCAGTTTTACAATTTTGTATAATTATTTTCAATCAATTTTTATAATATTTTGTTTTTTTTTTCCTTCAATTAATTTTTACACTTATTGATGTCGGTTTCAAGCATACTTCAATCATTAAAGATATAAAATATTAATGGAATTAACATTAAATATGATTTTGTTGTCCACTCATAAAGCAATTGGATGAGGGGTTATGGGGAATATGAAGTTGGGTTGTAAAGTTAACGCGGGAAAAAGGGTGCAAGGAATTTCATCCGCAGTTTTAAAAGCAGGGAAAGAGTTCCATATGCTTCTTTTTCCTTCTTTTTGAGCTATGAGGGGAAGAAAGAAGTTAAAGAAGTTTCAGGTTAGGAAGGTTCAGATAGAAGGATCGTTGAAGTAGAACCTTAAAATTCCCACATTGGGAAAAAAGGGTACGTAATTTGTGAAAAGGGTAACTATCTATGAACCTACCTAAAAGAAAACCCTTTTTTAAGTAAGTCCTAGGGTACCACTTTATAATTGTACTGATGGACACGCTAAGTTGAGTAATTTTTTCATTTTTTTTAACAAAATTAAATTATTTTTAAAAAATTTAAATATGTAAAAGTTATGCCAATATCACACACAACTTTCTGATATTTTAAGATAAAGTTGTACCAAGATAACACAACTTCAATCTAATCAATTTAAATTTTATGATATTTTGACATTATTTCATTTTGATAATTTTTTTCAAAACAATTCCGTTTAATAAAAAAAAGCGTTACACTTTCATTAAAATTCCACTGATGCAACGTGCTAGGTAATAGTCCTGTAGCAATATGCAATGCAACAAAACTCGTTTTACATGTCCATTGATGATGACATTTGCTATAGTGGTTTGGGTATAAGTGGATGCTTCTGAGCGCACCATTTGGCAGCTGCATTAGGTGATATTTGTGGATGCTTCTAAGAACCACACAAAAATTTAATACTGTTGGGGGAAATTATTACTGCACTTTGCCCTCACCACCTGCTTAGGTTGGAAACGTGTTTATTTCTTTACAATTATGGTTCGTGAATTTTACACCCAAATGATGATTAACATGGAAATAACATGAATTTCGAAATATAACTATGTCCATGATTGGCCTCCAACTCAACTTTGGGAACAAAATTATTGACTTCGTGAGAAAAGATTATATGAATTTGGTCATGTTTATTTGTAATTTGCACTGCTAAATTAGCATCTTCAATATTGTTCCACACGCTAATTGCAGCTAGTCCTTACTCAAATCACTGTGTGCTGAATTAACTAATCCAATAATGTCTGTATCAGTCCACAAATATCCAATTTGGTGTATAGGAGAAGAATGGAATCGATGCAAACAAAAAAGAGTACATATAGAATAGTAATTTAAAGTCTTTAATTTTTTTTCCCAGTAACTTGGTTATCCTATAAGTCTATTTCCAGAAAATTCTCAATAAGTAATTTTAGAAGAGAAAAAAAAAAGAAGAAGAGTTTTTTCATAAATTTAAATTAACTTGTATATAAGTTAAAAATATTAACTTTATATATATAAGAACATGTACGAATTAATGTATATAAGGAAATATTAGCTTATGAAAAAAAACTTATTACACTTTTTCTCTTCATATTTTTTATTATAAATGTTTTATGAAAAATTTCATCAAAATATATTTTAGTTTAGAAACTCGTGATAATATAATTATGATTGAATCAACAAAATTTGTAAATATGATATGATTGAACGTGAGTTTTTTTTTTCTTGTATGAGAGTACAATTAATGTCTCTTACCCAACACTACTAAAAAATAATTGAATAAAAATTAATTTTAGAAACTAAAAATAATTAGTTGTTATATTGACTAAATTATATATTCTTTTAGATACTAAAAAAATTATTGGTTTCTAAATTAGTTTCTATTATTGATAAATAGTTTCTAAATTGGTATCTAATTAGCTACCAACATTTTAACTACTAATTATTTGGATCCTAAATTTGGTAGCAAAAGCCTTGATAGTTAATTAAATATCAATTTAGAAACTATTTATCAATAATAGAAACTAATTTAGAACCCGATTTTCTTGTAGTGCAAGTTAAAATTCAAAAGTATTTAATGGTAAAAAAACTACGAAAAAAATTGAGAAATGAAAAAAATGTAAGAAATAATGTGGTAATTATTTTTAAATTTATTTATGTACCGTCCAATTTTAAGAATTTCAGAGCAGTTATTATTCATCTATGATGTGACACATAAGTACATGCACTTACCATACATATCGTGTATACTAGAAAGTAACTGACTCACCTTCCATAGAATTCGACACAAATATGTGATAACCTCATGACTAACTTATAACTATATTAATTATTTGAGATATTATAATAAGGATTAAGACTTATAAATATCATCCAAGAAAGTATTCTCATTTACTCAATAATTTTATTTACAATTCACTTATTATTTTTTTATATTCTTATGGACTTGAGCATCATAAAGTCGTTTGCAAATGGATTTTCACTCATCTTTTACACAACAAAAGCAACTAGTTTTACCGACGGTCAAAATCCGTTGCTAGTGCCAAAAGTCGATCAGTAATGAAAATTACTAACGGAAGAGCGAGCAAAGATTCGTTGATAATATGCTTGTCGGTTAGCCCATCGATAATTAGTAATATTATTAAAATTTTAAAAATATTATTTATTAAGAAAGTTAACATTGTTATTATTATTATTAGCAGTATTATTTTAATTATTATTTGTATAAGTTGTTATTATTAATATTTTTATTAATGTTAATATTATTATAATTATTTTAATTATTATTAATAATAACATTAGTATTCCTATTAATATTATTCTTCATATTCTTCATATTATAATATTAATATTATTATAATAATTATTATTATTATTAATATTATTGTAATTATTATTAATATTACTAGTATTAAAATTACAAATGACATGAACAAGCATAACATATATTTCTCTCTCTCTCAAATTTTCGGTAAAATTTTCATCTTCTCCTTCAATGTGTCCTTCTTTAATAAGATTTTTTTAGGCTTGAGAAACACCTATTGACAATTAAACATATAATTGACCATGACTAAAAACGTGTCGTCCAAGGTAAATTTCAACATTGGGTATAGTTTGTCCTTGTGATTTATTTATAGTAATGACAAAACGTAGTTTCACAGGAAATTGTTTCCTAATAAGCACAAATGGGAGACCTGCAATTTCTGTTGTTTTATGTTTAATTCTTAGTAAGAAAGATCTTTTTTCAGCATGATGACCTCTAAAGATTTCAACATCCAACATGTTCATGTAGAACCCACGACACAATAATCTCGTCTCATTACATAACTCTAATTTAGGGTTTATGTTTCGCAACAACATTAATGGTGCAACTTATTTAAGCTTTAAAATATGGGGTGGCAAGCCACCTAGAGCAATGAAGTGCAAGTACTCTTGTTGTCATAGATTATGTGTGTCTCCTTCAACTTCATCAAATGACAATAAATTATGTTGTTCTCTTGGAAGATGGTCGATAATCATGTTATTAAGTTTTTCAACATCTTCATTTTTGGGATTCAATATGGCTCTTTGAACCATATAAGATGCATACCATGTATGAAATTGCAATTGGGGAAATGTTTCTTGTATAAGTTTTTGTATTGAACTCTCTCCTTCCCATTGTATCGCTAGTTCATGGAGTATTTTCATCATATCATCAAGCATTGTAGGTTCAATCCTATCTCCTATGCACATGAGATATTCTGCAAAATTGTGATCTTGTAATAATCGCATGTTTTGTTGTAAATGAAATACATTTGTGCCTTAAAAGGAGACATGAAAATACATTCAGAAATCATTTATGCCTTTGTACCCTTTTGAACAACTAGCAGTATCTGGAGAAAATCTCCTCCTAATATCATCACTTTCCCCCCAAATGGAGCATCACAATCTAGAATGTCCTTTAATGATCAACCTAATGCCTCTAAAGCATATATGTTAGTCATGGGTGTGTCATCCCAAATAAGTTTTGTTGTTTCTCTTAGTAGCTTTGCAAGATCAGATTGATTGAAAACCCATTGTTCCCACCAATTCATAAAATATAGAGAAATGTAAAAATGGATCCTCATGATCCATTGCTATAAATTAATGGGTACTGATAAAGACTAAGAAAAGTGAGTTTCATCTCCAAAGCCCTGGTGGTAGCAAGTATTGCAATACTAGAAAAATACCTTGGCCCCTGCTGCATGACATAATCTCCAATGGTTCTCCTTGGAGGTGGTGCTTGCTCTTATGTCATGTTGCTTTCCTCATAAAAAATATTAATGGGAAAAGAAGAAGTGGTTAAGGATACTTCTCTAGTGTCTCCTTGTCTCTTTTGTGTCTTTGTCTTGTTGTTTCTTTTATATGCCCTTTCAATTTTTTATTTAAATAATAATTGGTTTTTGGGAATTTGACCTCTCAATATCATGTAGGACAACTAAATCAAGGGTTAACACAAGGGTTCACAAGCAATAAAAAGAATATTCTTTTTAGAATTTTAAAATGAAAACAAATAAAAGAAAATAAATTCAAAATAAATATGAAAATAAAATAAAACAAATCTGCAATTAAAATAAAATAGACAAAAATAAAGCAATAGACAAAAACAAATAAAATAAACAAAAATTAAAAATAGTTAGAATATTCACAATATTTAAGAATTTGTACTAAAATATTCAATTGTTCCCCGACAACGGCGCCAAAAATGTGATGACTTATTTTATGATAAGTGTACCATGTTGTTAGAAGTAATAATTTGTCCCTAAGGACGGATATTGAACCCACAAGGAGAAGTTGAATTATCAAGTAAAAGATTCACTAAATAGAAAGCAAAATAACAAAGTTTGTTGGGAATTTGTTATGATTGCAATAATTAAAAAGAAAGTAAGTCAAAGAGTTTGTTGGTTCAATTGGGAAAATTGTGATTGGGGTCCATCCTTCTTACCCTTTTGTATTTTTATTAGCATGGTAATATTCTATCATTTGATTGATGTTGATGCCCATATAAAAGTCATTTGTATTGATTCCTCGCATATAAAATTATTAAGAGAGTCTCCTAAATATTGATTCCTCGCATATTTTTAAAAACTTCTTATCATTACGATTAGATGTTGATAGCAATTAACATTTCAAATCTATTCTTAGCATTCAAATATGTTAAGCATTATGATTTGGGTCAAAAACTTATAAGTACTTTCCAGTCAAATCTAAGGATCTTGATCATGGTAAACAAGCATTACAAATAAAACGACAATGTCAATCATCAATCAAGAATAGAATATTATATTTAAATAACACCTCAATACATAAGAGTTTGAACATATTACTCCCAATCCCAAATGGTAGAATTAGCCACTCATATTGTCTATTACAAGTATGAAGCGCAAGAAAAAAATATCCAGGATGTTTCTCCTTGACGGTTGCTTCCTCTACGGTTTTTAACACCTTCTATTCTCCCAATTGATGTTCCAATCCACTCAATGATGTCTAGGTTTGTGCCTCACGCCTCATATTTAACCTAGTTGGGCTTGGGCTAAGTGACTTCTCGCCTGGGTGTTATTGGGCTCGCCTGGGCAAGTTAGACAGGCCCAACGTCACTGGAGTGATCTCACCTAGGCGAGATTGGGCTCGCTTGGGCGAGATCCTCTGGGAGTTTCTGCCTTGGGCGAGTGCTGGAGCATTCTAGCTTTTTCTCTTTAGCTTTGTTTATTCTCCTTTTTCCCTTTCATCTTCATTCTTCCTTAGAATCCTAAAATTAACACAAATTTGGGGAAATCGTTCTTATTCAACTTATAATCACAAAAAATGTAAAAAGGTTTAAATTCATAAATTATGGGTTATATTATAGTTATTTTATCAATTAATATCCATAAGTGTCTGCATTTTAATATGAAATACTACTGAAATATGACACTTATCACCAACATAACCTCAATCGCATTCATGTTATTCATAATGAAGGTACAATTGGCTCTAGAAAGGGGGTTGGATGGCATCTGAACTCTATTCACAAACCTGGGAAACAAACAAACACAAAATCTAACAAGAGATAATATAGAGAGATAAATGCACACCAGATTTATATTGGTTCATCCTCACAATAAGGGCTAAGTCCAGTTCCCTTGAGCAACTCACTTAAGAGTCTTTCACTATCAAGTATTCTACACTTCTACAGGTTACGAGCATTCTCAACCTTTTCAAGTTTTCCAAGTATTATTTACCTTTTTAGATACACCAAGTATTCTCTACCTCTCCAGGTACACCAAGTATTCTTAATCTCCCCTTGAGATCAAGGACCTCTCAATACAATGAGAAAAATCTTGTTCAGAGAGAATCAAATAAGGCTCATTGGGTACACCTCACAATGGTGAAGGATCTACAAAGGTTGCTCTCAAACAACTAATATGAAATTTATGCCCAATTCTAAGACACAAAAAAGCTTTGTGTACACTTGAGTATTTCGTATGATGTGCAGATGTACTTTGTTGTTGTGTTCTTCACCCTTGTGCTCTTTATACATACTTCTGAAATATGAACATTGTAGCTTTAAGGTTTCCTCAGTTCTTCATGCACTCGTTAGACGTTTAATATAAAAACTTATTATGTCAAAGTTCTTCGCATTTAAGGCTATTCAAAAACTTTCTTTATCTTCAACAAATATGAAGGTTGACGTTTTGAATCCTCACTACTTCAGTATCTACTCAATCTGCTACATTTCTCTTTCTTCTTCAATGCGTTAGATATTGGATAGAAACTTGTGTTCTTGTGCTATCTGCGATTTTCGAATCTTTTGAAACATTTCAAAATGTGTCTTTAATCATATTGTTGTAAACTTTGAGGCTGAATCAATTCCTCCTTTGTATTTTCTCTTTCTTGTTTTGTTCATCGTCTTTAACGTGTTCAACAATCAATAAGGAAATGATTTTTTTTTTTTTTTTATCTTTGTGTCTTTACATTGTATTTGATTTCCAAATACATCTCCCTTTATATCTAGACTTGGATATTTTCATTATGTGTTGTTCATTTTCTCTTTCATATTAGATGTTGGAATAAGAAACTTCATATGTACGTCTTAAATGTGGTTTCTTCTCTTGAAACCTTTTCATTATGTGTTGCATTTCATTGAATGCTTGATTATCGCAAATCTCTCTTGTCAGCTCCATCATTCTTCTATCAGACACTAAGAAAGGAAACTTATTCTTCCAGCTTTGTGCACATCTTCAATTCCCTTTAATATTTTTTGGGAACAAAATACATAATAGTGAACAATATTTTTACAATTTAACTTGCGAAACTCACTAAAACAATATCTTGAATATTTGTTAATTATATAAAATTTCTATATTCAGATATTCCACAATTAATTCGTTGTTCAAAAAAATTCCAAGTTAAGATTGATTTAGAAGGTTTGAGTGCAATTAGTTTTAACTTGGATATAATCTCATTAATTATATTTTGAAAAACCTTTGATATAGAAACAATTCAACCTTTGATATGTATAAATTCCAGTGTGTGTCTGAGATTTGCAAATGTATGCATCTGCTTTGAGTTGCCCAAGGTGTTTGCGTCTCATGTGAGCTTCTAAAGTGTTTACCAACACTTGGATCATCTGGTATGATCATTCTCAGCTCCATCATCCGATCCTTCATTTGATGCATTCTGTTTACGAGCTTCGTTTGATATGTCTTTGTGTTGATGAGCCCTTCTTCTTATGAGATGCTTTGACATCTAAGTTTCCTTTTATGGGGTTCTTTCCAATGTTCTCTTTTGGAATATATCTTTTATTTCAAGGTTTAACATGAAGAATGGAACACCTAATCAACAGATCACATTGTTTCTTCTTACAACCTTTTCTCTTATTGTATCGTCTAGTGAGTCTTGCTCGCTTTTTTTTTTTGTCAGATATTTTACTACACATAAAGGAACTATGTCAAATCACAATACACTTTATATATTTTTTTTATCAATAAAACATATAGATGTTCATGTCAAGAGATCAATTAACTCAGTGTCATTTGAGTTTGGGAACCCTCCACCGAATTGCACTTGGTTGGCATGCATCCCAACGTGCCATGACGATTTAGAACCCACCGCTGTGGTGGAGAGATGCCCAAGTTGGGGTGCTTGACCATTCTTGCCATGATAGATCACACTAGAAGAAATTTTGGAGCAAGGTCCGAAAAAGGTCGACACCATAAATACCAGAAGTGTCGCAAAGACTTTTTGAGGAGTAGTTTGTTGTGTGGTCCCCCAAGTACCTTGCGAAGCAGCATCAAGATCGTTTAGGAACTTTGCTCCAACTAGCAAATTCTTGGTCATCCCTTGGGTTTTCTTCACCCCCAAGGTGCCAACCTCTTTGGCAGTATCAACCTTCATACATTTGCTCGGATTTTATACATCACCCTTCCTGAAGTTGGTCAATTCAAATTATTTTGGAGGTTCAACTCCAAACTTAGCCAACAATTTCTTCAGGTCAAATCTCTTACCCATGATCTTTGCACAAGAAACGAGCAAATTTAATACAAGATCACACATCATTATAAAATCACTATATTTCAAGTACTTTGCCTATGAAGAAAGTCATAGGATCTTCAGCAAGGGAAACATTAAGGAGACCTTTGCAGTTTATAGTCCTCAATAGCTCCTTAATAACTTCAACATAGTTTTTCTCCTCGGGGGAGGGAAAGTATTTAGCTTTGGACTTAAACTTGTCCGATCATTGCCAATATAAGAGAAATCGTGGAGTGAAATTTGGATAAAAATGCAATCTCTTTTTAGTGTCCTGTGGTGCGCACTTAAGTTTAAAAAAACTATCTTTAAAATTCTTGAAATAATAAGCATAAGTAGTGAAAAGAGGTTCATGCTAGACTCCATTGATTGAGAGAGACTCAACCAACCTCCATACCATGCTTTAACTTATAGAAATACAAAAAAATGTTTGTGGTGGTTTTAATACGAAGATGTTGACATAATATTTTTGAAAAGCTTTCAGAAAAGTCCAATTATTCTAATGAAGTTGACTAGGCGCCACATTCACTATTGTGAGCATACGACATTCGAAAGCAGACAAAGGCAAAGACATGTCAAGCTCCTTAAAGAAATACTCATATACAAAAATGAAATTCTCCCCATCAGGTAGAGGTTTCATGGAGACCTAGTGAGATGGAGAACAATATTTGACCAAAACAAAGTCAAAGAAAGAATCAGAACAAATATGGAAGGAGGAGATGAATTCTCCAACCTTTTCCTTAGAGGTAAAAAACTAAAGCATAATCATTAACCTCACTGAGTACCCTAGAGTACTCAGGATCAGAAATGAGTAGAAACTTGTTTTCTCTATTCCTATTCACCATGGTGGTCTCAGGTACCTCCACGATATTTAGGACAAAAGCCTTTCGCTTACCCTTTGGCCTTTAGGTCTTGAGAGGCCCGCGCAAAGTGGCAGTTTCAACTACATTCACCAGAGAAGACTTGATCTCCAAGAAATGATCTTGGACACATAATGAGTCAGAATGACTCGATGAAGAGTTTGCCTTGATAGTGTCAACAACCCTATTCACTAGAGGGCTATCCTTACTAGAGGAAAAAGAAACGTAAAATAAAGAAGATGAAGAAGAAGCATTAAAATGTACCTAGAAAAAGGAAGAGCTTTTACATGGAAGAAAAATGAAAGTGAATAAGCAAGCAAAAGAAGTGCCACAAACATAGGAGAGAACGAATGAAGGTGAAATGTCAAAACAATATCGAATCATATTTTTATAGGTGAATGAGATCGTGTCACAAAATCGCTTTGATTGTGAAAATGGGTCACCAAAAGGTTTCTATAAATTTGAAAATTATCTTTTGAAACTAGTCATTTCGGTTAAGGCCAAGTACCCTTTCGTTGTAGTCTTGAATGAAACATCATTCGTTAATCTGACATGGCACCTCAAAAATGCATGTCTCATCATTAGGTTTAAAAAAATCTTTTTTCTCCTTATTACTTATTTATTGCACCTATTAATTATCACATATTAGCAATGATTAAGATATTTATTACACTTTAATTACATAATACTTGGACCATCGAGCCACAAACAATTATCAAGCTTAACCCGAGATAGATCGACAAAATGTACTTCTTTTAGTGCCTTATCATCGAAGGCACAAGATTATGGGGCTCTTGGCTTTGTTGATCATGTGAGTCTTCTATCTCCTTCTAAGATATAGATGTTGGTGTGTTCGCCTCACCCTTTAGAGCATCAACACAACCTTGCTGAATCAAGATGGTTTCGATCTTAAGTATCCACAACCCAAAGTTTTCATCTCAAGAAAACTTCTTGATGTCAAACTTAGTGGCCTTTTCTTTATCTTTTTTACTTTCCTTTCTAGTTCCCACAGACAACGCCAATTGTTGAGTTCTCAACAGTAACGAAGCATGAAAACAAGAACAAAATTGAAGAAATCACTTTATTGATAACAAAAGGCCTATACACAAAGAATTATCACACAAAAGTATCTTTACAAAGATCACAAGAACTCTCTATATAGACCCTATGTGGAAAGAATAATACAATATTATTGAAAAATAACCATTCGGACAATTATAACAAACATGTACTAGACACTTTAATTCATCTCAAAACTACTAGACAGTCTCTATCAAAGGATCTTCTTATCTTTCTAATAAGACGATCAAATCTTGTGACTAAACTTTTGTATATTATTTGGAATCCACAATCACAATAAGAAAATTTGGATAGTTATATAATTATGGTAGAAATGGAATTATATAAATTTGTTATGATGGTTGAATAACATATGATAATTTAAAATTTTTAGTTTTTAAAAGTCTTGTCGAATTTAATCCATGAATAAGTTGAAATAAGAAAGGTACAAATGCAGAAAGGCCGTAAAAGAAACAGCTGGAAGGACAGTCTCATCATGCTTTGTCTAGTTCTATAAGAATTGTCATTGGTTTTGTTTTGGTAATTGGGACCCTTAACATTCGTCTAAATGGCCCAAACTTGAAGGCATTTTTTGGACTCATTGGGATGTAAACAATTTGATATATGATGTGCTTGAAAGGGAAAGGATCTTAAGCTTTTCAAGTGGTATTTAACTAGTTGAGCCTGAGCCACACGATTTAAAGTCGACTTTCCAATTGAGTCTTTGTACATTACAGCAATTTGCAAAGAAACTCCCAATCAGCTTCCACGACTTACTATTTGTTCTTCACACTTCATATAATATTTATATAATAAATATGTTGTCTGTTCTTACTTCAAACTTTAATTTTTTTTGGATATTTTTAATAAATTTTATCAATATTTTTTTATATAACAAATGAATTTTGAACGTAAACTCTATTATAATATTATAATATTTATGTTAATTTTAAATTATTATTAAATATTTTAATATTCTAGTATATATTGAATTTTTTTATCACGTAAAGTAAAAGTTGTTAAAATGACTCATTCCATCCTTATTACAAGTAGTTACAAGTAGATAGAAGGTTTCAAGTTTAAATTAAGAATGAAACTAAGTGCGTTAATTAATTATACAAATTTCAACACAAGTAATTATTTTTTTTCAAGCATTAATGAGCTACTCCTTGTGCGTGGAATGTTTTAAATGGGAATGATATGGTAACCAATTGACGAGACCAGCAATCAGATTTTAGAGCCAAATTTTTACGTATATTAATTAATGTTATGTGTTGGAGATTATTGACTAGAGATTATAAAGTGGGTGTAAACCTCATCTCATGAGCCGGTTTTATGTGATTGAGTTAGGCTTAAAGTTAACTTTGTAATATGGTATCAGAGTCATTTAAAGTTTATCCTAGCAAGTGTTTGTTGGGGGCTTATCAGGTCACCCGCTATCGGGTCGTTATCGGACCACCCATCATATGTTATCCCACGTATGAGTTGTCACTCTCGGCGTGATGGATGTGTTGCAGATCCCACATTGACTAGAGATGTGCAAACCTCAACCTTATGAGACGATTTTTAGGGTTGAGTTAGGCTTAAAGTCTACTTCGTAACATTATGTATAACATTTTTAAATATTCATTACATTTAAAAATTTATTTAAATTGAAAATAAATTAATTTTTTTCAAAGATTGAAAATTGAAAATATAAATCCACAGTTTCAAGTTATGGAAAATATTGTATTAATTATGTTAACAAAATATAATAGATATTAGTATTAATGATACATGCTAGTTGTTTTAGAAAAATATTTTTATTTATTATTATATTTTAAAATAATAAAATATTAGTGTAAAAAATGTTTAAAGGCAATTATTATCTTAAGTGATAACAAATAAATAAATAAATGTGATTAGAGAATTCAGATAAAGTTGTTCTGTCAAATGATATATTCTTTATTCTTTTTGTACGTAGACTATCTATTATTTATATTTCGGTATGTTAATATAGTCTCATATCGTTAAGGAGTCGAGACCAATGGCAGTTTATATATTTCCTCCTTCCTATACTCACCGAAGCGCCTTTTAAGAACAAAATCGTGACGGAGCACCGACCTCCAAAACGGACAATATCTCAGATGCGGTAATTTACTCTAGTACTATCTCGCAGACTTGACTTGAGGTCAGAACAATTTATATTTACACAATATATATTTATATTTAAGCAGATCTAAATTGTAATACGATATTAAAATTTATCTTAACCATTGTGGTTGAGTTTAACAAATCATTCATTATCAAGTGGTTCCTTAAACATTGATGGTTCATGTGCTTCTAGGACCCAGCAGCAGTGAACAGTCAATAATTGAGAGAAAATGGAACTTAAACGAAGTTATGAACAAATCTTTAGTTGTAAGTGAAAGCCCACATATTTGTCTCGTTGGTCACTTTCACGTGCCAAATATTCTTACACTTTTTTGGAGTGACACTTCCAAAAAACAAAGTGCCAAATTAAAAGAAAAATAATGATGCGTGCCTCCAAAACTCATTTTGCATTTTTCGTTTATATTAAGATGTGTAATTTAATTTCATAAAATCAATTTATAAGATAAAAATTTATATCTATTTATATATTATAAAATATTTTTTAATAATTTATCATATATGGAATTAAAAACAATTATCTCTTAATCCTAAAATCTTGATTAGAAGATAGTTCAATAAACATGATTTGACTATCACAATAGTTCATAAAAGTCACTTTCGACCAATTTGTCCACAATACATAATTAGCAATTTCAGTTCTCTCACTAAAAAATTCCTGCGGTCAGCGTGAGATGTTAAGAAACATCCTCAAAATTTTAATACATTTCTTTTTAATGAATATACAAATTATTCTATTTTTAAGTTATATGAGTTTTTTTTTTATATTTAGACTAGCCATTCAAAAGATTTTCAATTTATATGAAAACATGATAAAACAAATTACCTAAAATAATGTTATATAATAGTTATTTTCATGAGAAATAATTTTAATATTAGTTTAGAAAAGGCTCACAATCAAATATGCAGAAACAAATTTACAATCTTTAATAAGTGCTATCATAAATTTTGAATAATTTTAAATTAGAATGTACTTAAGAAAATGAAAATTGATTCGAAAACTATTTAAAATTATCTCTTCTCTAAAATTAACTAAAGAGCAAACCTGTATGGTGTTTTGAAAAATAGGAAAAAAAAATCAAAGTTCAAAGAAAGTTAACACAAATGAAAATCTTACAAGAAATAAATCAATGAGATAAAGTAAAGATAAGATAGAATAAGTTAGTGATGAGTATATAGATAAGAAGAATCTAAATAGTCTTAAATAAATAAATTATTATAGAATAGAGTTTATCTTTTTTTGTAAAATTTTATAAATAAAAATTTTATTTTCATTTTTTTAATGTAAAAAATAGGTGCAAATAACAATTTTGTATTTGGACCTATTAAGTTCAATAAGATAAGAGAGGTGTGGGAGTTAGAATACCAAGAAGTAAGGAGAAAAGTGAAACTCAACTACAATAAATAAAATCTCCAAATTCTTGACCAAAGAAGTCAAAATAAGCTAAAGAAAAGTAAAAAAAAAAAAAAAAGTTAGGCATTGCAAGTTTGAATGAAGCATGGAAAACATGGCCTAGCATGGGAAATATCCTCTCATTTTTCAACCATTTATTGGAGAGCTCTTTTAATTTTAATTTGAAATTTTAATCTTCCCTCCATTTGGCTTTGTAAATTTTGGCCAAGACTAAAGACATCAAGTTATAATTTCATTTTATTTTGAATGCATTTAGCATGTGCATATTTTGGATTCAAAAGAATATAAATAGTTCTATCATTTCTTTGTAAAAGAACTTTTGGTTTATATTAAATGAAGTGAGATTTTTCTAAGCATTTTTAGAGTTTTTTTTTATTTTTGAAAGGAGAGAGATAATTTTTTTACTTAGTCATATCTTGAATCTTTGAATCAAGTAGCGACTCCACAACACTTTTTCTTGACGTTTCTTTAAGTGGAATGACACCCTCCACTATTCCATAAGTATCTCTCTTCCATTCTTCTTTTTAATTCATTTTTATTGTAAAGTTATTTTTTTCCTTTCTTTTTCATAGTTTGTTCTATTTTTGCTCTATATGTATGTTCATATTCTTCTCTTAAAAATAAACTTTCACACTTCAATAGTCCTTGGACTAAACTCGTATTCAATGGAAAGCTTCTTAGAGATCCTTATTTTGTATTCCATAATTCATAAAAAGATAAAATAATCCAAGTTTACTAACTTTAATCTATCCAGTTAGATTCACTCATCAATTGGTGGAAAGACACATAAGACCTAGAATTTCATTAGTCACATTCATAGGCATTACAAAATATGTGTTTTTTTTTTTGTAAAAATCCTTTTATTTCCACCCTATTGACCCCCTTATATTTATATACCTGATGTGAGTTGATTTTAGGATTGTAAATTTTATGGTGACACTTTGTTTATAAGTTCTTGTTTTAGGCAGAATAGGGTGAGGAACCCAAAGAAGATTCTCACTGGACACGAACTTAACCAAGTGGTTAAGTATGAAGGTTCACTTCTAGACGGCAAAGAGAAAAACAAAAGTATGGTGACTATGATGATAAAGGTGCGAAATTTAAAGAACTTAAAGGGAATGAACACAAGATACAAATCGAAAAAGGAATGAGTATGGCACAATGGAATAAAAAAGAAAAGATGGGAGTTAGACAAAGCTTATGGAGGGAGGCAATGAATCACGCAACTTGGAGGATGGCCTAATCCAAGATGAGTGGTGAAGAGTTGCCACTTGAGGTGTTGTGCACTCAAGATAAGACCCAAGGATAGGAGACTCAACTCACTAAATACTCTTACATAGTTTCTTTTCTATTTCAAAATTCAATTGTAAAAATACATGAGGCAAGACACCCTTTATAAAGGAGAGAGTGACTTGGGGAGCAAGAGTGAGAGGGATAGGGGCGTCATTTGTGAGAAACCCCTTCTAGAAGGTAGGTCAAAGAAACACTAAACCTAGGTGCACATGTCATGAAAGGTGGGCTTGACACAAGCCCAAATTACTAAGCACACCCTACTCTAGCTTATTCTTCTATTTGGACCCCCAAAAAGAGCCAAAATTATTTACATAAACTTGTCTAGTAAAAACATCAGAAGAAATAGCATTTAATGCTCTGGCCTATGTTTAGTTCATCTTTTGTTGAGGTTCTTTTGATATTTGGTGGGGCATGGTCTTGTATGCTCAGATGACTCATATAATTTTAAAGTGTCTGTTGTGTCCTTAGTCATTTGCTTATCGTGGTTGTGTGTATCAATACCTCACCAACAATTATTATTTTTCAACATTTGAAGACTCATGTCTCGATTTTTATCCGTATTTTTTATGCAATTGCAATATATAACTTTTTTTCCCATAACTCTTTGTGGGATGCAATATGACCATTATTTAGTTTCTTTTATTTAGGGATTTGATATGTTAGATCCAAGTTTAACAAATCTTTTACTTTATTTTCATTGTGTGCTTGAATAACTAAGTGTAGAACATAATTTTATCTATATAAAATCATGCTAGGCGAAAAGTGTCAAGTTTAGCCTAACAAACGCAAGTTGAGTGGTTGAACAAATGCAAATGTTGTTTTTTAAGTGTTTCGTCTAATTGATGCAAGCGTGGGGTGTATGCTTTTCTTTAGATAAGCTTTTGCTTGAAAATACACAAGCGAGTATACCTAGTTTAATAAGTTTTTTTTTCTTAAACATACAATAAGTATACTTCGTCTAATAGAAGCAAGCCTTGAGCATTTCATAGTACATGTTAAACTAATAAATGCTTATTATATGATTGCAGAGAATGTATGTTTCTTTATTCGTTCAAAAGAATCTCAAAATGTTTTGACTACATCAAGATCTCTTGAAGAATGTGTTGAAAGTTGCTTCACGCAAACAACTTTTCTAAAAAGGTGAATATCAATGTTTCAAAGTCAGCCAACTATATTAGGTTGGGTTTATTAGTGTCTAAGTTCAAGAGAGGGGTGAATTGAGCTTATAAATTTTTTGCAAAGAATATTGTTTTTAGAAATCCTGACAAAAAGAATAGATTGATTCAGAGTAAAACAAATTATTTTTCTGATTACATAAGCACTTCCAGAAATTAAACAGATTAGTTTTAGAATAAATGTGTTTAATTTCCGACTTTACAAAACTGAGCACAAGCAGTTCAATCAATCACAACAACAAAAAAGATATTTGAGAAAGATCATAAACCAAGAAATCCAACTTCAAATATTGGAAATCAGTTTTGGAAAGAAAGAAAAAAAAATGAATCCTTAACAAAACTATTTAGAAAACCTTATTACTTGTTTTACCCAGCCAGTATTTACAGATTTAGTGATTCTTAATCAGACAAGAATTTTTCCAGAATCTTAAAGAACAATATATGAACCAGCCCAAAAAAAAAAACAAATTCAATTTCAAATCAACAGATTTATTTTATCACATAATATCAATTTTCAGATTTAAGTGTAGAGATCAAAAAGAGAGAAAGGCACACACAGTTTATACTGGTTCAATCAACAAGAGCTACGTTCAGTCCCACCTTACACCAAGGTGGATTCCACTAAATCAAATCAATTTTTTACAAAACCTTATTGGTTCTTGAACCCTCCAAGAACAAAGAACACAATGCTGAAAAACTTTATTTCAGCAGCACCCACACTTCAAGAAACCCTGTCAAGAAGTGCAATTACAAACATCCTTATAGAAGAAAAGAGTAGGAATGAAAACACCTAAATTGCAGATGCAAGAGGTCAAGAACATAACACTTTATGCATCACCATTGTGACAAAACCGGAAATCTCAAAACAAGAGTTGCTAGCACAAGAACACTTGTAGTTTTTTAGAGAAACTTTCAAAAACCAAAAAGAATTTCAAACTATCACTGAAAGCACTTAAAACTATATTAAAAAATGTAATTTCTAAGTGTTATCTGATATGAAATACATTTCTCCTTTTGTAGCTTTTAGATCAAAATAGTTTTTCAAAAAACAGTTAAAAGTTGTTATAAAAATAACATATTGAAGTTTAACTAAACAAATTGTTTTTTGAAATATAGTTGGTGGTTACATAACTACTTCCAGATCAGTTTACAATGGTAACAATGAGCAAAACTGATTTTGGTCCCAAAACAGAATTTTGAAAAAGCTTATCAAATTTGCACCAGTATAAAAAGAATCTATTGTTTTATAAAACAACAGATTTTTTTGTGTGTGCAGTAAACTAGTTTTGAAAAACTTAAAGCAGATTTTGAGAAAACCTTGTAGGATACCCTTGTGCTTAAGCTCATCACCTTGGTTATGAGATATGAGGTAGATCACAATGCAAAAGGCATATTTAAGCCACCTCTAATCTACAAGAAACCATGAATTACAATACAACAATCTTCAAAACGATTTGCTTCATCAAACACACTCTTTGCCAAAATGTGAATAGTCTTAGTCTGCAACATGTTAGGCCCTGTATTTTGCTTAAAAAGGAAAAAGAAGCTTGTGAAGCTCTTCCATGTTCTAGAGGTGTTGTCAATGAAGCCACATTTAATCCTAAGTCAAGAGCATTTAATGAGTTTTTCAGCTTCAAAGCTTGATCAAATGCAAGAAAAAATAATAGTAAAAGAAGACCTCACAACAGCTACAAAGGAATTGCAATGATGCAATAAGAATGTGAGCAAACTCTTGTAATCCTAAGCAATCCTTAGCTTTGTAGTTGTGAGAAAGAACATTGTTCATGGTCATAAGAGTGTGTTTTATATTCTATCCATTGTAAGACATTATCCTCTTTCTACGGAGCACCCATAAATCTTTTAGATCACTTCCTTGTAAACCTTTACGTTTTTAGACAAGAGTGATTGTGTTCTAAACAATACCTAGTCAATTAGTCAAAAGTGACAACATTCCAAAAAATACTCAGTACTTTTTAGTTCCGAGTGGTTGCATTCTAAACAATATTTTTTAGTTTCACAAGGACTGGTTGTGTTCCAAACAATATTCAAGGTTTAGTCATGAGTGACTATGTTCCAAACAAGGGTTTAGCTAGGAGTGGTTGTGTTCCAAATAATGCTCTCGAGTTTTAGCCAGGAGTGGTTACATCCGAATAATACTTGAATATTTAGCCGAGAGTGACTACATGTTCAACCAATACTCAATTTAATTTAGCCATGAGTGAGGTCAAAACAATACTCATTTATATCTTTGCAACATTAGTCTGCTTAGTCGAACTCAATCAAGTTGATTGAAAACTGGACGTAGACAAGTGTTTACAAACAAACCAGTATGAAAACATTAAAGAGTAAATATTTTTCCTTTTTAATATATTTTATATTGCATGTTATTTATGTATAACTGATCTAAGAATGAGATATTTGTAAAACAAAAGTTTTGAAAAACGGTTTTGATATTACATTTGTTATACTTAAAATTGTGTCTAACGGTCTTTATTATACTCTATTTAAAACTATTTCGTCTAGTATAAAGTTTTTCAATAAAGCTCATGATGAAGACCTGAGAGAAAAAACATACCCTGACCAAGCCCAACCTTTCAAAAGGATGACTCGGAGCAAGACACAAGACCCAAGGCTAGGTCAAGACCATCCACTAGCCAGTGCCTCAGAGCCTATCATTCCTCAGAGAATCACCAGGAGTAGAGCCCATCTGATGGGAGCTGATCATCAGTTAGTTTCTTTATTTGTAATTTCAGTAGATTAGGTTTAAATAGCTAGAATAAGGTGTGCTTAGCATTTGGGCTTGTGCCAACCCCATTTTCTCTTCATGAGCACCTAGGTTTAGGTCTTTTGTAGCCCTGGCTTCTAAAAGCTATGCCTAAGGGGCAACCTTGACCTTAGTCAAACCCCTAGGTTGCCTCTCTCCCCTTCCCTTTCTATCCTTCACTCATCTTTCCCTCCAAGTAACTCCTTCCTATATAAAGAGTGTCTTCCTCCATGTACTTGCAAATTGAATTTGGATATAGTAAAGAAACTCTACAGGAGTGTTTAGTGAGTCTAGTGTTCTCCTATTCTTTAGTCTTATCTTTAATGTGCATCACCTCAAGTGGCGACTCTTTCACCATTGATCTTGGAGTACCTTCTTCTCTAAGTGGCGTGACAACTCCTCTTCTTCCATAAGCTTCCTTCATCCCTTCCTTTTTTTTATCTTCTTTTTGTGCCACCATTCCCTTTCCTCTTTATGTTATTATGCTTGTCTTTTATTTTGGTTTTCACTTGTCATTCTTCATCTTATGTTCTTTTCATTTCCGCAAGTTACCTTCATCGTCATAATCATCTTATTTGTGTTTTTCCCTTTACCCTCTAAAAGTGAACATTCACACTTACATAATCACTTGGTTAAGTTTGTGTCCAGTGGAAATCTTCTTTGGGTTTTCACCTTAAATTATTAATCTAAAAAAGCTTAATCAAAAGTGAAACCTCTAAAATGTGTCAATCTAAAATCAACTCACATTAGTTCTGTAGAAGTTTTTCAAAATATTTAAAATATAATTTTGTATTTATTTATTTTTAAATGCTTATGATAGGATTACTTGTTTTATAACATTTTTATTTTATAAAATTCTTCTTGATTTATTTTAAATTAATCAATCTTTTGCTTCTATATCTCTAACTTCAATATTTTTAATCTTCAAAATTCAATTTTTTATCTTCACATTCATTATTTTATATATATAGTGATACCCCACATAAAACCTGTACTACTGGATTGTCGAGAAGGTCGACATGGCTGAATGGCCGAGAAGGCCGAATGACCCCCTTAATCCAAACATAACTTGTAAATCCACAATTAACTGTAATTAAGCCAAGTCATTGATAAATCATGATTAAGGCATGATTGTGGCCTTCTTTTGACCCACGAGCAGACCCATGATAGTTGGGGCCCATCCAAAAGGTATAAATACCAAAGGAGACCAAACGCCAAAGGTAATTTTTCACTCTCAACTCACTTGCATATTGTACTCAGACTAACCTGATCTTCGGGGTGCCTTTCCAGGTCCCCCACTCATCTCAATGAATGAAGAACCAACTAAGGTCGCGAAGACCGGAAGACGAAGACAGAAGGAGTCACTCTTGGAGGAACCCAACCTTGTAAGAACATTTTGGCATCCACTGTGGGGTCAGGAAGAAACCTTTCAAAGTGTCCACATGGTAACAACAAGGAACATGATGGACAACGACAGGAATACGCATGGAGGTTGACGTGAGTTGATTTTAGGATTGCACCTTTTAATTGGTTGCTCTTGTTTATGATTTTGAGATTAGCAATTTAAGGTGAGGACCTTAAGAAGATTTCCACAAGACACGAACTTAACCAAGTGGTTAAGTAAGTGTAAATGTTCACTTCAGAAAGGGCAAAGAAAAAAACACAGATATATGGTGATTATGATGATGAAGGTGCGGGAAGGTAACATGAACAAAGATGAAGATGATAATATATGGACCGAAAATAAAGAAGATGAGAGGTAAGAGTGGCGCAAAAGAGAGAATAAAATAGAAAAGATGAAGGAATAAGAAAGCTTAGGGAGAATGGAAGTTGTCACGCCACTTGGAGCAGATGAACTCCAATATGAGTGATGTAACAGTCGCCACTTGAGATATTACCCACCCAAGCTAAGACCCAGAGACGCCACTTAAGATATTGCCCACCCAAGATAAGACCCATATAAAAGGAGTACTCAGACTCACAAATTCACTCAAGCAGAGTTTCTTTACTTCAAATTTCAATGTGAAAATACATGAGGCAAAACACTCTATTTATAGGAAGGGGTGCCTTGGTGGGCAAGATGGGTGAAGGGTAGAAATGGCAAGGGAGAGGGGTTGCCTAGGGTGTTGACCACGGTCAAAACTGCACCTTTAGGCATAACTTTTAGAAGGTAGGTTAAAAACCCTAATTTTAGGTGCCTTGTCTTGTAAAAAAATGGGCTTGGTATAAGCCCATTTCGCTAAGTACACTCCCTTTTATGCTATGTGAACTTTCTCTAGCTTATTTTTCTATTTGGACCCCAAAAGTGAGCCCGAGTTATTTACAAACATGTTTTTGTCTTATAAGAAGACCAGAAGAAAGAACTGTTGATGTTCTGGTCTATGCCAAGTTCTTCTTCTAGTGAGGTCTGTTTGATATTTGGTGGGGTCTTGACTTGATTGCTGAGATGACTGCTCACAATGTGAATTGTCTCTTGAGTCCTTGGTCATCTTCTTGGCTACTTGGATTTTATCAGAGGTGCTGAGACTAGCCAACTTGAATCAATGGTGTTGATAATGCAAATGAGGAGGGAGATGGAGATGTTGAAGAGGAAAAATGAGGAAGAGATATAAGGGATGAAGAAGAAGAATGAGGAAGAGATAACGACCTTGAAGAGGGAAAATACTGATGTGAGTTGATTTTAGATTTGTCCATTTTAAGGGTGACACTTTGTTTATGATTTGAATTTTAGCAAATGTAAGGTGAGACCTAGGGAAGATTCCCACTAGACACGAACTTAACCAAGTGGTTAAGTAGGTGTGAAGGTTCACTTCAAAGGAAAAAGGGAAAAATACAATATATAGTGGAAATGATGTAGAGTTGCGAAATTGAAAGAACATAAAATGAAACAATTATGGTAAAGGGAACCGAATTGAAAAATGGAAGTAAAAGCAAGAACATAAACAAAATGAGCAAAGGTGTAATGGAAAATGGAAGAAAATATGAAGGAAAGAATATGGTGATGGACAAGAGTGAACACGCCACTTTGAGTGTGGATTCTCCAAGATAAGTGAGGAGGACTGCCACTTGAAGAGCTCTCACTCTCACAAGATAAGACCTAAGCTAAGAGAACACAAGTCTCACACATATTGTGTAGAGTTTTCCTTTTATATCAAAATTCAACATGAGAATACATGGAGTAAGCACACTATTTATAGAAATGAGTGCCTTAGAAAACAAGAAGAGCAAAGCCAAGATTGTAAACAAGGGAGGGGCGGCATCTAGGGTTGATAAAGTCAAGGCCGCACCCTAGGCTTAATCTTCTAGAAGTTAGGTCAACTTTCTACCCTAAAAGGCAAGGCACAGGCTAAAATTATAAGCACACCCCCTATTATGCTAAAATAAACCTATTCTACTAAGATTAAAAATAAGAACACTAGCTAATGCTCAACTCCCATGGCCTGGGCTCTACTCCTCGTGATCCTTTGGGGAAGTCTAGGTGTTGAAGCATTGACTAGAAGTGGATCTTGACCTAGCCCTGTATCTTAAGTCATGCTCCGAGTCATCCTCTTGGAAGGTTAGATTTGGTCAGTGGGTGCGCTCTCTCTCAGGTCCTCGTCAAATACTCGGATGAAGCAGAAACTTAACGGAGAGCCAACACTCTAAGAAAATATAGAAGGGGAGCGTTCACAAACTAAAGCACCCATCCAGGAACTGAAGAAGCCAGGAGTTCTTATCAAGAGAATACTCGGTCGACATGATTAAGCACCTTGGGAATGCCATCTCGGTGGAGTCCCTTCGTGGAATCTATCCTAGAGGTGCCCCAACCGAGTACCTGAAAAAATCCAACGCTTGGCAAGTATGATGGCACTACCGACCCGAACGAGCACGTAGATGCGCACATAACACAAGTCAGTTTATACATTGCAAAGGATGCTTTGTTATGCCGAGTATTCCCCACGTCTCTTAAAGGAGCATCTTTGAGTTTGTTTACTCGCTTGCCAGCTCACTGTAAGACACTTTGGTGACAAAGTTTGGAGCTCAATTCGCTACAAGTCATCCACACCACCTCACATCTGTTAGAATGGATGGCTTTAAACTAGAGGGGGGGGGTGAATTGTTTAAAGAGGATTCTCGTAAAATTTTAAAACAAGAATGAATTTATCTCACGAAACAATTGATTCAAAAATTCAGTTCGCCAAAACAGCAAGCAAAAGCTGTAGTACCAGAAAAACAATCGGTTGTTTCACAGAAACAATCGGTTGTTTATACCAGCAAACAACAAATAAAACTGAATTTAAAGAGTTAGAGATAGAGAGATTGTACACAGTTGTTTATACTGGTTCACTCCAAACCCAGAGCTACATCCAGTCTTCTCACAAACCCTGAGGAAATCCACTAAGCAACCACACCTTGATCACTTACACAACAACCAAGAGAATGACCTTGAACACCTCAAGAAACACACTCTCCTTGGCCAACACACCTACACCAAGATTGCTGATCTTGATCCCCTCAAGAACACACAGCCAATCTTAGCAAACACAGAAACGAAACTTGTTTTACAAAAGATAATCTGAAATCAATACAAGCAGAATCCTATTCCACAAAATTTGATCAATCACACTCTCTTAGCAATCTTAGCTCTTTGAAAAACTCAAAAACTCTTAGCAAAAACTTGTCAAAGATTAATTGTCAAATCTGTTTTTCTAAATTTATTCAAAGATGTAGTTTGTTATCAAATCTTAAAAAACTCTTAGCATTTAATGACTGGAGTGTAAGCAGTTAAAACATTTAAAGCTCAGTCAAAGCTAAAACAGTTTTTCTGTTATGGTCCCAAAACAAACAATCGGTTGTTTCCTCGAATCAATCGGTTGTTTTGGTTCTTAACAGTTCAACCATTTTAAAAACAGTTTTCAATCTTTTTCTCAAAACACCTAAGTATAAACAATCGGTTGTTTCGACAAACCAATCGGTTGTTTTAACTTAGTTTGAAAACATTTTACTTTCACAAAGATTGAGATTGCTAATGCTTTAGATTTAATCAAAGGGTGGATTACAACATATAAACTACCCTAGAACTAAGCTAAACCAGCACAGCAACACCAAGCACAGCAGAGGCTTTAACATCCTTCAAAGGTTTTGGATTCTTCAAAGCTTGAACACCACTTGGTTCAACAACATCCATTGCTTTGGTTAATATACGCTAGAGAAGACGGAATCCTCACGAACCTATATGGAAAGATTTGGAAAAGTGGTGTGGAATATACAGAACCTAAGTCTTGGTCCTTTCTTAGATAGTCTATGCAAGAAACTGACAATGAATCTAGATGAGTTATGTCAAAGAGCTGCCAAGTTCATGTAGCTGGAATAGTTGAAAGAGTTTCGTGTCAAGGCTCGGGCACCTGAGGAGGCCAAGAGGAAGGTCGACAAGAGCAGACCTATGTCGTTCGGAAGGCCGAGAGATTTACCTAAATCACCACATTTCACTCGCTACACCCCCTTGAGTGCCGACAGGTCGAGAACCTTGGAGGAGGCCCTTAACGCCGACCTCATGACGGCACCAAAGAGAACGACCACTATTCGCAATGCAGATCAGATAAACATTGTCACTATCACCAAATTTTTTACATACAACGAAGAACTGTTGGGCCATAAAAGACAAAATCAAGGAGTTGGTGCAAGTCGGTCACCTACTTCATTTTGTTCAAAAGCAGTCAAAATGACAGGAGGTCGAGAGCCGACAAAGGAAGAACACGGGACCGTCGTGAGGATAGGATCAGAAGGGATGGTCGGGAGAGAAGGGAAGTACGTAATCGTCGAGATTTCGCACCTGTACGTGACGTGATAAACACCATCACAAGTGGCTTTGCCAGAGGAGGGACAACTTTTTTGTCTCGAAATAGACATCTTCGAGCTATCAGCTCGATATACTCCATTCATAGAGGGGAAGAAGTATGCCACCCATCATCTTCACTGATGTTGGCTTCAGAAGTATTGATCCGAAGGATGATGATCTGGTGGTGGTGACCATTGAAGTGGCCAATTTTGTGGTCATGAAAACATTGATATATCAAGAAAGCTCTGTCGACATTCCTTATAGGAAAACATTCAGGAAAATGGGTTTATCCCAATATTTCGTGGAGCCTTTTAATGAACAAATAGTCAGATTCTCGGGAGAAAGAGTAAACACTTGAGAATACATTGATCTCGACACTAAGTTTGGCGAAGGTAATGAATGTTATAAAACAATCTGGATCAAATACTTATTGGTGGACGCAGAAACATCCTACAACATCCTTATAGGGAGGCCTTCCCTTAACAAGCTGGGAGCCATAGTCTCGACTCCTCATCTTGCCATGATATTCCCCGCTGAGAGTGGAAGTCGATGCAAGGATATCGTATCTCTTCATTTAGATCAAAAGACTGCGAGAGAATGTTATGCCGCAAGTTTGTGAATTCCCCACCAACACCAAGTTGAAGGCCTGAAGTTCATCAGATTACAGTCATGAATGATCTGGACCTCGGGCTGAATGATGAGCCTCGCATAGAACCGGAGGAAGAGACTGTCTAATGGAAGATGAGTCAACTAGGATAAAATACTCGTCTAGGTTCAACTTTGAAGGAAGAGGAGAAGGGTGTGATCACCACCATGTTGACTAAAAATTCTGATATGTTTGCCTGGACGACAGTCAACATGCTAGGAATAGATCCTAGAATTATTTCCCACAAATTCTCAGTCTGCAAGGAGGCAAAGTCGATAGCCCAAAAGAATAGAAGAATGAGAGAAGAGAAAAGATTTATCGCAGAGCAAGAAGTACGCAGGCTCCTAGATGTTGGGTTTATCCGGGAGATACACTACACGACGTGGGTGGCAAATATAGTGTTGGTCCAGAAGAATAATGGGAAGTGGCATATGTGTACTGATTACGCTAATCTTAATAAGGCCTACCCTAAAGACACATACCCGCTACCTAGTATTGACCAGTGGATGGAGCTGCCAGTCACAAAGTCTTAAGTTTTCTCAACGCATATTATGGGCACAAACAAATACCTATGAATCTGGCAGACAGTGAGAAGACAACTTTCCTAACTAAAAGGGCTAACTTTTGTTATGAAGTTATGCCTTTCGGATTGAATAATGCAGGAGCAACCTACCAAAGGTTGATGGACTGGATGTTCCGGGAACAAATTGGGAAGATAGTGGAGGTATATGTTGATGATATGATTGTGAAATCTGACAGTTCTGAACTACATGTTGCCGACCTGACCGAGATCTTTGGCCAACTTAGGAGGTACAACATGTGACATAATCCAGAAAAATGCGTATTTGGAGTAGAGGGTGGCAAATTTTTGGTCTTCATGCTGACTAGTCGAGAAGTCGAAGAAAACTTTGACAAATGTCAAGCCTTAGAGACCACTAGGAGTCCGAATAACCGGAATGAGGTCCAACGACTAGTATGAAGGTTGAGATCATTATTTAGGTTTATGCCAAGGTTAGCAAATAAGATAAAGCAAATCCTAAATCTTACGAAGAAAGTTGAAAAGTTTTCATGGAATGAAACATGTGAAAAAGCGTTCAAAGCTGTCAAAAATACATTATCCCAACCTCCCGTATTGAGCAAATCTATCCTAAGACTTCCTTTACTGGTGTATCTTGTCGCGTCACCAGAAGTCATGAGTGTTGCAATCGTTCAAGGCACAAATGACCAGATGTCGATCTATTTTGTAAGTCGGGTATTACAAGATGTTGAGACTAGATACCAAATGATTGAGAAGGTAGCTCTAACCCTTGTTCATGCGTTCAGAAGGCTTCGACTATATTTTCAATCATGAAATTATCATGCGAATCGACTGTCCCATTAGTAAGGTGTTGCGAAAACCTGAGCTGGTAGGTAGAATGATCAGTTGGTCGGTAGAACTATCAGAGTTCAGAATTTTGTATGAACCTAAAGGGCCTATAAAGTCGCAATGCTTGGCCGACTTTACCTTAGAGCTGCAAGTAACCTTGAGCCAGAAGCACCATGGATTTTGTATGTTGATGGGTCTTCCAATAAACACAAAGAAGGAGCAGGAGTTGTTCTCGAAGGGCTAGGAAGTCTCTGAATAGAAAAATCTTTACACTTTGGTTTCAAAGCATCGAACAACCAAATTGAGTATGAAGCTCTCATAGCCGGGTTGTTATTGGTTAATGACACGAGAGCCCGAAAGGTCGAATTCAAGACAGACTCACAACTAACAGTAGATAACATTAGTAGAGAGTATCAAGTGAAGGATCCTTTGATCTTGAAGTATTATCACCGACTGGTCGACATCATGGCAGGATTTGAAAATGCCACCATACATCACATAAAGCGATAAGATAACTCTTAAGCTAACATCTTGTTGAAATTGACCAGTAGTAAGCAGAAAGGTCGGCACAACACTGTCATACAACAAACTTTATCTCCTCCATCGATTGCAATTGAAGAATGCATGACGGCAAGGCAAGAGGAAGTAAATTGGATTTCTGAGATCAAGGGTGTGCTGGAACACCAGGAGGTCGAGAAGGAATGTCGCGACCTCGCAATTGCAAAGAAAGCCTCTCGATTTGTCTTGGTGGGTGATGACTTATATAAAAGAGGTTTCTCGGCTTTGCTGCTTAAATGTGTATCCAAATCGGAGGCCGAATACATCTTGAAGGAGCTACATCATGGTGCACGCGGCCTACACTCGAGAGCGTGAACAATGGCGATGAGAGTACTTAGAGCAAGCTATTACTGACCCACCTTGAGAGTGGATAGTGTTGGTTTTGTTAAACGATGCCAAAATTGCCAAGAACATGGTCCTCTCATACACCTCCACCCTCACGACTTGAAAAATATCAATTCTCCATGGTCGTTTGCTTTATGGGGGACAGATATAGTCGACCCTTTTCCTCCAGCAAATGGAAAAATAAAATTCCTGCTGGTGGCGGTGGATTATTTCACTCATATGATTGAGGCGGAACCTCTCGCAAAAATCACCACTCGACAAGTTCAAAACTGTGTTTGGAAAGATATAGTATGTCGATTCGGCATCCGACACACTATTATCACCGACAACAGAAGACAGTTTACATATCGAAAGCTTGCTAAGTTCTATGACAGCCTTCACATTCGGCACAAAACAAGTTAAGTGGAACACCCACAAATTAACAGACAGGTCGAATCTGCAAATAAAGTTATTCTAATCGAGTTAAAGAAAAGGTAAGGCAGCGGGAAGGGAAGGTAGACAAAAGAGCTCCTCGAAGTCTTTTGGGCCTATAGGTGCACCCCGCACTCGGCTACAGGGGAAACTCCATATAACCTTACCTAGGGAACAGACACCATCTTACCAATTGATTTCGGAGAGCAGAAAATTCAACGTGAACTTGACAACCTCAATCTGAATGATGAATGCCTGAAGACCGAGATGGATCTACTGCGGGAGTTGCACGATAAAGCAAAGATACGGGAAGAGACATGTAATCAAAGGGCGTCCAGGAGATATAACTCGAAAGGCTGAAAGCTGGCCTATTTACATAAAAAAAAAAAGGGAACATGTTTACAAAAGATTAAACATGTGTGCCCAACCAAAAAGAGAAACAAAATAGCATAAGAGTCGACATCTATTTTCTTGGCGCCTAGAATCCCTGGCAGAGTCGACACGACTTCTCGGCCACTCAGAATTTCTTCAATGGTCACAAGTTGACCCTGATAGAAGTCCTTGTCAACATCGAACTTTCCCTCGTCCAAGGGAATGTTGTAGAAGAAGGTTTCTTGTTCAAGAGCCTTCCGGAAGCCGAGTTCATGTTGGTCCAAAACATTATCCTCGGCGACCTCCAAGTCCTTTAGCAACTTCTCTACCTTCTCCTCAGACTGGTAGTTCGAGAGGGTCATATCCGAAAGGTTCTCCTTAAGCCCTCAGATCTCCTCATTCGCCTTCATAGAAAGCTCTTTACCCACCCTCTCAGCCTCGGCGCACAAGTTCTTTCAGTGATTCATCTCGACTTCTAGGTTTTGATTCCTAACCAAGAGATTATTGTTCCCATTTAAGGCCGACTAAAGGTTGGCAACCAACTCCTCCATCTAAGAGTGCAAGTTATCCAACTCGGTTGTGTTTTTGTCTCACCTCATCAAGTCGGAAGTCATGTGCTTACCGAGTACCAGGGTGCACGAGCATAACTCCATGAATGCATCATGGACTTGGGAAGGCCGAGCCGAAAAGTAAGTGTCTTGCTCGAAGGGGTTGGATGTAATTGTCACCCCCTTGGCCACTTGTAGATCGTGACCCAAGAAATTAAGATCAATTGAGCTTGACCCCCCAGTCACACGACCTCTTCTTGGAGACTTGCCCAAAGAGAAGTGCTCTCCCTGATGCCAAGAAGAACGACCACGATCCTTCCCATGGTCTTCATTTGTTTTCTTCTTTGGATTGATGGGAGGAAGGGTGTTTTCTGATGTCGGTACCACAGTTATTAGAATGGTTGCCTCCGCGATAAGTGTGGAAGATCCAACACCTCTCTTGGCCCTTTGTGTTTGTCTCTTCAGGTGAAGCTCTCAAAAGTAATCCTTATTACCTCCTTCTGGTGCCATGCCTTCCATAATTCCTGCACACGAAAAAAGGGTAAGTTAACGTCACATTTCAAAAACACTCTGAGACGAGTAAAATGATATACCATCAACATAATGACTTTTTGGGGGGACAAGTAGGCATGGAGGAGAGGTCGGGTTGGGATCTTGTGGGGAAGTTTGTCCAAGACCGACAACACTTTAAGGTTGTCCTCGGCCATCAGAGATCTCGGCCACATATGAAAACTGTTGAATCAAGTGTGATCAAAAGCTTTGAAGAATCCAAATCCTAGAATTTGATGGAAGGCTGAAGTTGCTTGAAGTTGCTGATGTGCTTTAGAGTAGGATCTGGGGTAGTTTATCTTTGTAATCCACTCTTTTTTTAATCTAAAGCTTTAGTGTTTCAAATCTTTTAAGTTTAAAGTGTTTTTCAAACTAAGTGAAAAACAACTTGTTGTTTTGTCGAAACAAACGATTGTTTTATACTTAGATGTTTTTGAAAAAGTTTGAAAACTGTTTTGGATGGTTGACTTGTTGTCAAACCAAAACAACCGATTGATTCGCTCTTTCAACCGATTGTTTGATTGAAATCCTAACAGAAACAGTTTTGTTAGTTAAGTGAGCTTTAAATGATTTTATAACTGAATATGCTCCTACTTTAAATGCTTTGACCAAGATTTGAAAGCTATAAATAGTTTGTTAATGTTTTATAACAAACAAGAAGAAAGACAAACATATTTGAGTTTTTCAAAAAGCTTTTCAAAGATTTGAGTTTTCACTTTGAGTTTTGGTTATTTCAAGAGAGAAGTGGAATAGGATTACATATGTATTGATTTCAGTTCATTCTGTAACAAGTGTAATTCGTTCTAAGAACTTTGTACATTCTGGTGTTGTAAAGCCAAGAAGGGTTGTGTACTCTTGAGATTGTCAAGATCAACATTCTTGGTGTGTGTGCTGAGCCAAAGGAAGTGTGTTTCTTGAGGGGATCAAGGTCACTTCTTTAGTGGTGTGTGTATGTAATTTGGTTTTGATTACTTAGTGGATTCACCAGTGGTTTCTGGGAAACTGAATGTAGCTCTTGGTTTAAGAGTGAACCAGTATAAACTGTTTGTGCATCTCTTTCTTCCTTAAACTCTTTAAATTCAGTTGTTATTATTTTTACTGGTATAAACAACCGATTGTTTCTGCGAAACAACCGATTGTGAAAATACTCAAGTTTGATCCTAAAATCTTTTTCAAATGACTGGAAAACTATCTTTTGAGGAAGGTGCTTCAATTAACAAACCACCTTTGTTCTGTGGTTTGAACTATAAGTATTGGGAGGCTAGAATGAAAATCTTTGTTGAATCCATTGATCAAGGAATTTGGTATGCAATTGAAAATGACCCTTTCATTCCAAAGATTAAAAAGAATGGATCTTTTATTAAAAAACCTTGGTCCCAATGGACCAATGAAGAATGTAAGATGACCAAGCTTGATTGTATTGCCCAAAACATAATAGCTTCTGCATTGGATTCTAATGATTTTTCAGGATATCAGAATGCAAATTTGCTAAGGAAATGTGGAACATACTCAAAGCTACTCATGGAAACATCACTCAATAAAAGGAAGCAAAGACAAGAAGTCAAGCAAGAAGAAAAAGGAGGCAAAATCGAAAAATCCTCAACCTCTTCTTCATGGCCAAAAAGGAAAATGATTCAAGCAGTGTAAGTTCCTCTAATTCTTCAAATGCTGAAAATTAAAGTCAATTGCTTCAAGCTTTTCAAGAAACACATGAAGAAGCTAACCGATTGGCTCTCTTGAACAATCGGTTAAAGGGAATGAACAATTGGCTTGAAAACAGAGTCAAAACACTGGAAGAAGAATTGGAAAATTCAAAAACAGATTTTGAAAACCTTGAAATCCTTTACAAAAACTCCTCTTGCAAGTGTCACACTCTTATTTGTGAGAATTGTAAAAGAAAGTTCATTATCTTGTTAAAACTGTGGATAAGCTTTCTAAAGGTCAATCCAACTTTGAGAATGTTTTGGCATCTCAAAATTGTGTTTTTGGAAAAGTAGGATTAGGTTTTAATCCACAGAACAAGCAAGACAAATTTTCAAAGTCATTTTCAAAACTGCTAGAAAAACAACCGATTGTTTTGTCGAAACAACCGGTTGTTACATGCTTTTATTGCATGAAAAGAGGCCATTCTGTCAGATTTTGTAAAATAAGGAAATATGTTGTTCCTAGAGGTTTCATGAAGTGGATTCCCAAATGTTGTGAAGTTTCAAATGATGAATGTAAAGCAATTGGACCCATATTCATAAGGGGATCAAATCTTTGTACTTGAAAATCTACTTTGTAGGAAACTTTGAAGGAAAGCATGCAGCAATGGTATCTGGACAGTGGCTGCTCAAAACACATGACTGGAGATAAATCAAAGTTTGTAAGCATCACCTTTAAACAAGAAGGCCATGTAACATATGGAGACAACAACAAGGGAAGAATTCTTGGAAGAGGCTCTATAGGAGACAAGGATATCTTGATCATCCATAATGTTTTATTTGTAGAAGGCTTAAAAGCACAACTTGTTAAGCATTAGCCAAGTGTGTGACAAAGGATATCAAGTGATCTTCAAGACAAACTCATTGAAATCTGTCTTCCCAACTCAAAAGAGGTAATGTTGATTGGTAAGAGAATCAATAATGTCTATCTCTTGAATATCTCTTCTCCTTGTTCTATTGGCTGTTTTCTTTCTAAGCATGATGAGTCTTGGGTATGGCATAGAAGAATTGCTCACATTCACATGAATCACTTAAACAAATTAATCTCAAAAGATCTTGTGATTGGGCTGCTCAAGCTCAAGTTTGAGAAGGACCACATTTGTGAAGCATGTCAAAAGGGGAAACAAGTTTAAAAAACTCTTTCAAAATCAAAAATGTTGTTTCTTCTTTAAAACCCCTTGAGTTAATTCACATGGATCTTTTTGGACCTTCAAGAACCATGAGTCTTGGTGGCAATCATTATGCCATTGTTATTGTGGATGACTTTTCTAGGTACACATGGACTCTCTTCTTGGAATCAAAAAGTGATGCCTTCTTTGCCTTCAAGAAGGTTGCTAGAAGGTTGCAAAATACAAAGAACAACAACATTGGCTCAATAAGAAGTGATCATGGAGAGGAATTTTAAAATGAGAAATTCAGCAAATTTTGTGAGAAGATGGGTATTCTGCACAACTTCTTTGCTCCAAGAACTCCACAACAGAATGGTGTAGTGGAAAGGAAGAACAGATCCCTTGAAGATTTAGCAAGAACAATGCTAAGTGAATCTTCTCTACCCAAGTATTTTTTGGTTGATGTTGTTAGCACCTTTTGCTATGTGATGAATAAAGTGCTAATCAGGTCAGTCTTGAAGAAGACTCCCTATGAACTCTTCAATGGAAGGAAACCAAACATCAGTCACCTCAGAGTATTTGGTTGCAGCTGTATTGTTCTAAACAATGGAAAGGAAAACCTAGGGAAATTTGATGAAAAAGCTGATCATGGAATCTTTATTGGCTATTCCATAAATAGTCATGCGTATAGGATCTACAACAAGAGGCTAATGACTGTAGAAGAGTCTATTCATGTGGTCTTTGATGAAGTTTATCGCAAAAGCATTCAAGTCTCAAAGAACAGCACTGAAGAGGATGAGCAGAACATCAATTTGGAGAAGCTGGACTATTGTGCAGAAAAATAACCGGTTGAATGCTCGAAACAACCGATTGAATGCTTGAAACAACTGATTGAAATTCTGCAGCAGAGTGAGTTACCCAAAGAATGGAGGATCTTTAGAGATTTGTTAGTGGAGAACATCATTGGGCAGATAAATGAGGGTGTTTCTACACATAGCTTTATCTCAAACTTCTACAGGCACACTGCTTTTGCCTCTCAAATTGAACCAAAGTCTATTGAAAAAGCTCTCAAGGATGAAAGTGGGTTGAAGCTATGCATGAAGAGCTGAATTAGTTTGCTAGGAATGAGGTATGGTTTCTTGTCCCTAAAACAGCTGAGATGAACATCATTGGATCAAAATAGGTCTTCAGGAACAAACTGGATGAGGATGGAATGATCACAAGGAATAAAGCAAGGCTAGTTGTCAAAGGCTACAATCAAGAGGAAGGGATTGGCTATGGGGAAACCTTTGCTCCTGTTGCAAGATTGGAGGTTGTGAGGTTGTTGTTGGCTTTTGCATGTATGAGTGGATTTAAACTCTTTCAAATGGATGTAAAGAGTGATTTTCTCAATGGCTACATCAATGAGGAAGTATATGTGGATCAACCACTGGGCTTTGAAGATCATCAACATCCTAATCATGTCTTTAAGCTGAAAAAGGCATTGTATGGGCTTAAGCAAGCTCCAAGGCAGTGGTATGAGAGGCTTAGCAACTTGCTTTTGTCACATGGTTATGAAAGATGAATGATTGACAAGACTCTCTTCATCAAGAAGTCAAACTCTGAAATTATCCTTGTGCAAATCTATGTTGATGACATTATCTTTGGTGCTACACAAGATAGTTTGTGTGAAGAATTTGTGGCAGCTATGAAAGGTGAGTTTGAAATGTCTATGATGGGGGAACTTTCTTTCTTTCTTGGATTGCAGGTCAAGCAAACAAAGGATGGAATCTTTTTATGCCAATCAAAGTATTGAAAAGAAATTCTCAAGAAGTTTGAAATGGAAAGTTGCAAGGAAGCAAGCACACCTATGCCTTTAAGTTGTTATATGGATGCAGATGCTGCTGGAAAAGGGGTAGATCAAACAAAATATAGAGGTTTGATTGGCTCATTGCTCTATCTCACAGCAAGTAGACCGAATATAATGTTTGCGGTATGTCTTTGTGCAAGATATCAAGCAAATCCAAAGGAATCCCACTTCAAATCTCCAAATAGGATTCTGAAATATCTCAAAGGAACAACAAATGTTGTTCTATGGTATCCCTCTCACATACATTTAATTGGCTATTCAGATTCTGATTTTGCAGGGTGTAAGCTGGACAAAAAAAGCACAAGTGGTACTTGCCACCTTCTTGGTTCAAGTCTCATTTCATGGCATAGTAAGAAGCAAGCTTGTGTGGCCATTTCTACTACAGAAGTTGAATACATTGTTGCTGGAAGTTGCAGTGCACAAATTCTCTAGCTTAAACAACAACTTGCAGATTTTGGATTGAAGATTAGCAAGGTCCCTTTGATGATTGACAACACAAGTGCCATAAATATTACCAAAAATTAGATTCAGCACTCAAGAACTAAGCACATTGAGATCTGCCATCATTTCATAAGGGATCATGTACACAATGGAGACTGTGAAGTGAAGTTCATTGAGATAAAACTGCAACTGGCTGATATTTTCACAAAATCTCTACCAAAAGAAAGGTTCTTCTTTTTTAGAAATGAGTTAGGCATTCTTGACTCTCAAAATCTTTCCTAGAACTGCTTTATAACTGTTACAGTCTATTTGTGAAGAAAAATAGGGGGACAATTGATTGGTTCTTGTGTGTCTTTCTCTGGAAAATTGTTTTAAACTGCTGGAAACTCTGAAATCAAAACTGTTTTTGCTTCTGCTGATAGAAACAACCGATTGATTCGTGCAAACAATCGATTGTTTGTCTGATATACTGCTTTGTAAAATATGGAAAACTAACCTACTGTTGTAAGATACATTGGATTGTATATGTGTTGTTTATGCAGAGATTGCTTCAGATTCAATCAAGTCCAACACAAGCAACCAGGGATTTGTCTTCATCAAATAGGGGGAGATTGTTGAATGAAATTACTTCAAGAATATATTGATTAAGAAATCAGTTTTTCAAAACACAAAGCAAAAAGCAGAGCACCAGAAAAACAATCGATTGTTTCGCAAAAACAATCGATTGTTTCGCAGAAACAATCGATTGTTTCGCAGAAACAATCGGTTGTTTATACCAGTTTACAAAAATAAAAACTGAATTTAAAGAGTTAAGGGATAGAGAAAAAGCACACAAAGATTTATACTGGTTCACTCTAAACCCAGAGCTACATCCAGTCTTCTCAGAAACCACTGAGGAATTCCACTAAGCAATCAAACCTAGATCACTTACACCACAACCAAAGAAGTGACCTTGATCCCCTCAAAACACACACTTCTCTTGGTCAACACACCAACACTAAGAATGTTGATCTTGATCCCCTCAAGAACACAACACTTCTCAGTAAACACATAAGGTTTCTTTCAACAGATACAAGGATTACACTTGTTACAGAATGATTCTAAAATCAATACAAGAGAAAATTCTAGCTCACACTCTTTGATCAATCTCAATCTCTAAGCAATCTCAACTTTTCAAAAACTCAAAATCAGTGAAAAACTCAAATTTGTTTTTCTATATACATCAAAGATGTTGTTTGTTATCAAATCTTAACAAACTATTAATTGCATTTAAAAATTGGTCAAAGCATTAAAAACTGGAGCGTAAACAGTTGGAAAATCATTTAATTCTTAAAAGTTTTCGAAAAACATCTTTAAACCATTCACCCCCCTCTAGTTTAAAGCCATACATTCTAACAATTGGTATCAGAGCTTGGTTCTTGAAAATTATTCAAGTTGATCCAAAAATCTTTTTTCTATGGCTGGAAAACAATCTTTTGAGGAAGGTGCTTCAATCTACAAACCACCTTTATTCTGTGGATTGAATTACAAGTATTGGGAGGCCATAATGAAAATCTTTGTGGAATCTATTGATCAAGGAATTTGGGATTCAATTGAGAATGGTCCTTACATTCCAAAGTTCAAAAAGAATGGTTCTTTCATTGCAAAACCTTGGTCTCAAAATGGACCAATGATGAATGTAAAATGGCCAAGCTTGATTGTACTGCTCAAAACATAATAGCTTCTGCACTATATACTAATGAGTTTTTCAGGGTATCAAAATGCAAAACTGCTAAAGAGATGTGGGACACACTCAAGGCTGCTCATGGAAACAATGAACCAAAAGAAGGCAAGGTCAAAGAGTCAAGCAAGAAGGAAAAGAAGGCAAAACAAGAAAAGCATCAACCTCTGCTTCATGGCCAGAAAGGAAGATGACTCAAGTAGTGTAAGTTCATCTAACTCCTCAAACTCTGAAAATTATGGTCAATTGCTTCAAGCCTTTCAAGAAACACATGAAGAAGCCAACAGATTGGCCCTCTTGAACAATCGGTTAAAGGGAATGAATAGCTGGCTTGAAAACAAAGTCAAATCATTAGAAAAGGAATTAGAAAATTCAAAAACAAATTTTGAAAACCTTGAAATAGTTTACAAAAACTCCTCTTGCAAGAGTGATACTCTTGTTTGTGAAAATTGCGAAAATCTTGAAAAGAAGGTCCACTATCTTGTCAAAATTGTGGATAAGCTTTCTAAAGGTCAATCCAACTTTGAGAATGTCTTGGCATCTCAAAACTGTGTATTTGGAAAAGCTGGATTGGGTTTTAACCCACAAAACAAACAAGATAGATTTTCAAAATCATTTTCGAAAATGCCAGAAAAACAATCGATTGGACCATCAAAACAACCGATTGTTACATGCTTCTATTGCATGAAAAGAGACCATTCTGTGAGGTTCTATGAAATTAGAAAATATGCATTTCCTAAGGGCTTTATGAAGTGGATTCCTAAATGCAGTAAAGGTTCAATTAATGAATGTAAACCAAATGGACCCACATTCATAAGGGGACCAAATCTTTGTACTTGAAAATCTTCTTTGTAGGAAAACTTGGAGGAGAGCAAGCAACAATGGTACTTGGACAGTGGATGCTCCAAGCATATGACAGGGGACAAATCAAAGTTCCTGAGTATCTCCTTTAGGCAAGAAGGGCATGTCACCTATAGGGACAACAACAAAGGAAAGATTCTTGGGAGAGGATCCATAGGAGATAAAGACATCTTGGTCATCCATGATGTGCTTTGTGTAGAACGGCTAAAGCACAATCTGTTGAGCATTAGCCAACTGTGTGACAAGAGATATCAAGTGATGTTCAAGACAAACACATGTGAAATCTGTCTACCCAACACCAAAGAGGTAATGTTGGTAGGTAAGAGAATCAATAATGTTTATCTTCTAGATATCTCTTCACCATGCTCAATTGGTTGTCTTCTATCCAAACAAGATGAATCTTGGCTTTGGCATAGAAGAATTGCTCATATTCACATGAATCACTTAAACAAGTTAATTTCAAGGGATCTTGTGATTGGGCTACCAAAGCTCAAGTTTGAGAGGGATCACATTTGTGAAGCTTGCCAAAAAGGGAAACAAGTGAAAAGATCTTTTAAAATAAAAAATGTTGTCTCTTCTTTAAAACCTCTTGAGCTACTTCACATGGATCTCTTTGGACCCTCAAGAACTATGAGCCTTGGTGGAAATTACTATGCTCTTGTTATTGTTGATGACTTTTCTAGGTACACTTGGACTCTTTTCTTGAAAGCAAAGAGTGATGCCTTTTCTGCATTCAAGAAGCTAGCAAGAAGGTTGCAAAATACAAAGAACAACAACATAGGCTCTATTAGAAGTGATCATGGACGAGAATTCCAAAATGAGAAGTTCAGCAAGTTCTGTCAAAAGATGGGGATTCTGCACAACTTCTCTGCTCCAAGAAATCCACAACAGAATGGTGTGGTAGAGAGGAAGAACAGGTCTCTTGAAGAGCTAGCAAGGACAATGCTTAGTGAATCATCTATTCCTAAGTACTTTTGGGCGGATGCAGTGAGCACTTCTTGTTATGTGATTAATAGAGTGCTTATTAGGCCTATTCTGAAGAAGACTCCATATGAACTCTTCAATGGAAGGAAGCCTAACATCAATCATCTCAGAGTCTTTGGCTGCAGTTGTTTCGTTCTCAACAATGGAAAAGAAAACTTGGGGAAGTTTGATGAAAAAGCTGATCTTGGCATCTTCATAGGGTATTCTCTCACAAGTCATGCATACAGAATCTACAACAACAGGTTGATGACTGTAGAAGATCAGTTCACGTTGTCTTTGATGAGGTAGATCGCAGAAACATCCAAATCCCGAAGACCAGTGCTGAAGAGGATGAACAGAACATCAGTTTGGAGAAGCTGGAAATCTGTGCAGAAAAACAACCGGTTGATTCGCAGAAACAACCGATTGAAATTCTGCAACAGAGTGAGCTGCCCAAAGAGTGGAGGAGTCCTAGAGATCTGTCAGTGGAAAACATCATAGGGCAGATAAAGGAAGGTGTCTCCACACGTAGCTCCATCTCAAACTTCTGCAGGCACACAGCTTTCGTCTCACAAATTAAACCAAAGTTAATTGATGAAGCTCTCAAGGATGAAAAGTGGTTTGAAGCTATGCATGAAGAGTTGAATCAGTTTACAAGGAATGAGGTATGGTTTCTTGTACCTAGAACAGCTGAGCTGAGTTCGAAGTGGGTGTTCAGAAACAAGTTGGATGAAGATGGTGTGATCATAAGGAACAAAGCAAGGCTAGTTGCCAAGGGCTACAATCAAGAGGAGGGCATAGATTATGGTGAACCTTTGCCCCTGTTGCAAGGTTTGGGGCTGTGAGGCTGCTGTTGGCTTTTGCTTGTATGAGTGGTTTCAAACTCTTCCAAATGGATGTAAAGAGTGCCTTCTAGAATGGCTACATCAATGAGGAGGTGTATGTGGATCAACCACCGGGCTTTGAAGATCATCAACATCCCAACCATGTCTTCAAGTTGAAGAAGGCTTTGTATGGACTGAAGCGAGCTCCAAGGCAGTGGTATGAGAGGCTTAGCAACTTTCTGCTATCTCATGGTTATGAAAGGGGAATGGTAGGCAAGACTCTCTTCATCAAAATGTCAAATTCAGAAATAATTCTTGTGCAAATCTATGTTGATGACATCATCTTTGGTGCTACACAAGATAGTTTGTGTAAAGAATTTGTGGCTGCAATGAAAGGTGAGTTTGAAATGTCTATGATGGGAGAATTGTCTTTCTTTCTTGGATTGTAGTTTAAGCAAACAAAGGATGGGATCTTTCTATGTCAATCAAAGTATTGCAAGGAGATTCTCAAGAAATTTGAAATGGAAAGTTGCAAAGAAGCAAGCACTCCAATGCCATCAAGCTGCTACATGGATGTTGATGCTGCTGGAAAGGGTGTAGATCAAACCAAATACAGAGGATTGATTGGCTCTTTGCTATATCTAACAGCTAGTAGGTAGAACATCATGTTTGTGGTGTGTCTATGTGCAAGATATCAAGCAAATCCTAAAGAATCACATTTCAAAGCTGCAAAAAGAATTCTGAAATATCTCAAAGGAACATCATCTGTTGGGTTATGGTATCCTTCTCACACTCCAATTCATTTAATTGGCTATTCAGGTTCTGACTTTACAGGTTGCAAGCTAGATAGGAAGAGCACAAGTGGCACTTGTCACCTTCTTGGCTCAAGCCTAATCTCATGGCATAGCAAGAAGCAAGCATGTGTTGCTCTCTCTATTGCTGAGGCTGAGTATATAGCTGCCAGAAGCTGTTGTGCACAGATTTTGTGGCTCAAACAACAACTTGCAGACTTTGGATTACAAATCAGCAAAGTCCCTTTGATGTGTGATAACACAAGTGCCATCAATCTTACCAAAAATCAAATTCAGCACTCAAGGACTAAACATATTAAGATAAGGCATCATTTCATCGGGGATCATGTAAACAATGGGAACTGTGAAGTGAAGTTTGTGGAGACCAAACTGCAATTAGCTGATATCTTCACCAAACCACTACCAAAAGAAAGGTTCTTCTTCCTAAGAAATGAGTTAGGTATCCTTGATCTTAATAATCTCTCCTAAATCTGTTTTAAATACATGCTAAAGTCTATTTGTGAAGACAAATAGGGGGAGAATTAATTGGTTCTGGTATATCTTTATTTGAAACTGTTTATTTCTGTTAAAATCTCTTATATAAAATGTTTTATGCTGCTGCTGATAGAAACAACTGATTGTTTCGAGTAAACAACTGATTGTTTATCAAGATTTATTCTTTCAATGTGTGAAAATCTAACCTGCTGCTGTAAGAAGCATTGGATTGTATATATGTTATTTTTGCAGGTACTGCTTCAGATTCAATCAGATCAAACACAATCACCAGGGATTTGTTTTCATCAAATAGGGGGAGATTGTTGAACCAAGTGGTGTTCAAGCTTTGAAGAATCCAAACCCTTTGAAGGATGACGAAGGATGGTTGTGCTTGTTGTTGCTGAGTTGTCCTTTAGATAGGATCTGAGGCAGATTTAATATGTAATCCACTCTTGATTGAATACAAAGCATAAGCACTCTCAATCCTTTTAAAAGAAAAGTGTTTTTCAAACTAAGTGAAAAACAACTTGTTGTTTTTTCGAAACAACCGATTGTTTTATACTTAGGTGTTTTTAGAAAAGGTTGAAAACTGTTTTTCAAACGGTTGAGCTGTCAAAACCAAAACAACCGATTGATTCGAGGAAACAACCGATTGTTTGTTTTGGTACCATAACAGAAAAATGGTTTGTGCTTTGACTGAGCATTAAATGATTTTCCAACTGTTTACGCTCCAGTTTTTAATGCTTTGACCAATCTTTAAATGCAATTAATAGTTTGTTAAGATTTGATAACAAACAACATCTTTGATATATACAGAAAAACATATTTGAGTTTTTCACTGATTTTGAGTTTTTGAAAAGTTGAGATTGCTTAGAGATTGAGATTGATCAAAGAGTGTGAGCTAGGATTTTCTCTTGTATTGATTTCAGATTCATTATGTAACAAGTGTAATCCTTGTATCTGTTGAAAGAAACCTTGTGTGATTACTGAGAAGTGTTGTGTGTTGTTGAGGGGATCAAGATCAACATTCTTAGTGTTGGTGTGTTGACCAAGAGAAGTGTGTGTCTTGAGGGGATCAAGGTCACTTCTTTGGTTGTGGTGTAAGTGATCTATGTTTGATTGCTTAGTGGAATTCCTCAGTGGTTTCTGAGAAGACTGGATGTAGCTCTGGGTTTAGAGTGAACCAGTATAAATCTCTGTGTGCTTTTTCTCTATCCCTTAACTCTTTAAATTCAGTTTTTATTTTTGTAAACTGGTATAAACAACCGATTGTTTTTGAAAAACTGATTTCTTAATCAATATATTCTCGAAGTAATTTCATTCAAGGCTTAAAAGTTTTCGAAAAACATCTTTAAACCATTCACCCCCCCTTTAGTTTAAAGTCATACATAATAACACATTCTGTTGTAAAGCCAAGAAGGTTTGTGAGCTCTTCAGGTTGTCAAGATCAACATTCTTGGTGTGTGTGTTGAGCCAAAGGAAGTGTGTTTCTTGAGGGGATCAAGGTCACTTCTTTGGTGGTGTGTGTATGTAATCTGGTTTTGATTACTTAGTGGATTCCCTAGTGGTTTCTGGGAAACTGGATGTAGCTCTTGGTTTAAGAGTGAATCAGTATAAACTGTTTGTGCATCTCTTTCTTCCTTAAACTCTTTAAATTCAGTTGTTGTTATTTTTACTGGTATAAACAACCGATTGTTTCTGCGAAACAACTGATTGTTTTTCTGGTGCTTTACTGTTTTGAGCTTTGTTTCTTGGCTAACTGAATTCCTAATCTGGTTTCTTCCAAAGAATTTCATTCTAGCTTAAAAAGTTTGTGAAAACCCCCTTTAAACAATTCACCGCCCCCCCTCTAGTTTAAAGTCATACATTCTAACAAAAACATGTCGAATCATTTGTCCAATAAGGGAAACCTGGGAGTCTCGCCATCATAAAAAAACTGGCGACCTTCCTCCTCAATCACGACCTTGAAGAAACTACCCTTGAAGTTCTTATAAGATGTGGTAAAAGGAGCAAGGAGGTTGTGTTTCGACTAGCTGACTAAAGATACCCAACTTATCCAGTCTCCAACCTCGTATCGAAAAATGTAAAAAAGACATAGGGGTGGCCTTAAGACTTAGCACATTATAGAGTAACTGAAAGGCCTAAAGTGCAGCCCAGCTATTCGGATACAACTGAGTTGGAGCCACGTTTAAAACGCGCAAAACCTCCATTGTAAACTCATCAAAAGGAAAGCGAACATGCATGTCTGAGATCACCAAGAATAAAAGAAAATCTTTGGATTCTCTCCCCCTACCCATACAAACGGTTTCATACTCCCTACACCTTCGTAAGGATAATGCACCATCCGGCACACCCTCTAAAAGGATATCCACACTCTCGGCAAAAGTTTGGAGCATGGATGCTTCTTTATACTTGGAGAAAAACTCTCGAACCTTATTATCTACCCATACATACTCAACCTCTCGGGTTTCCTCCCCCTCATATGCACTTAGGGAAGAAGAAGATGACACTACTGCCTCCAGATTATTCCTACTTACAGGACCGACAACCCGAGAGGACTTCTTAGTGCTCTCGGTATCACTATAACTAACATCTACGCCATTGGCCTTCCCCTACTCGGACCCCTGACACAGATGAAAATAAAGTGGTGACAGAAAGGGAAGACATGGTTACCTACGAAGACTCTTCAAACGGTACACATAGATTGTAAAGAAAACTTACTCGACTCTTGGATTCTCGAAGCAAATTCACGGTTAACGCGTGAAAAATGGAACCCACCACCACTCCTATTTATAGGTGGGGGAAAGGGAAATATGAACCGTCAATCTGGATCTGCACTGTTGGATCAACTCGGCATCAACAGTCCAGATCACGCGACTTTGCAACTCCTGACAACAAGTCACATCCACACGCCTCGAACACCACAATGAGCTCTCCTACTTGGCTTCCAGCACATATACACAATCAAACGACTAGCAATCATGTGGAGATGCCAGTCCGAGTAGCGGCTACTCGGTCTATCGGCCATATAAGACCCTACATAAAGTTCCTCTACTAGGGTCTGGGGCGTATATGACCCGGGATGAGCCTAGCCAAAAATAAAGCAATTTTTCTTTTACAAACTCTACGATACACTCAAATCACTCCAGTCGAGCCTGGAGGGCAAATGTACTACCGGATTGCCAAGAAAGCCAACATGGCTTAATTGTCGAGAAGGCCAAATGACCCCCTTAATCCAAACACAACCTGTAAATCCACAATTAATTGTAATTAAGCCATGTCAGTGGTAAATCATGATTAAGGCATGATTGGGCCTTCTTTTGGACCCACGAGCAAGCCCATGACAACTGAGACCCACCCAAAAGGTATAAATACCATAAGAGACCTAGTGTCAAAGGTAATTTTTCACTCTCAACTCACATGCATATTGTATTGGGACTAACTTGATCGTAGGAGTGCCTTTGTAGGTTCCCCCCACTCATCTCAATAAAAGAAAGAACTAACCAAAGATCACCATGCTTGGAGACCATGAAGACCAGAAAACGAAAATAAAAGAAGTCACTATAAGAGGAAGCTCAACTTGTAAGAACAAAAACCCTTATTTAATTTAGAAAAACTTGTATAATTTCTAATGATGAATTGTTGATAATGTATTGTCATTTTCATAATATCTTTCATTTACTAAAACTTTAACATATATCGATATCATCAACTTGATCTCTTGATCATTATTTTTTGATTGACAACAAATAGATAATTACCAGATTTTTTTAAAATGTAAATATACATACTTTACCATTGGCAAATAAAGCAATATATAGAACGAGACATGCATTATTGTCGGAAAAAAATCCAAAGTGATGTGATTGCACTGTTTGCGGTTGTTCCGAAATAAGATAATTCAATCCGTTTCCAAAATCTTATTAAAGAATAATATATTATTTTTTAAATTACAAAAACTAAATATTAAAAATTACATTGGAAAAGTGAAAAGTCTATATTTTTATGACTTTGTAGTTAAATTAACTTTTATTACTTGTTATAGATTAGTATTTTTTTATTACTCAAACGTGGTTTGGTAGAAAAGAAAAGAAAAATAGAAAGATAAGTATGTAGTTGAAAAAAGAAAAAAAATTGAGAAATACAATTAAGTTAGAAGTGGATTAGATAAAAATTAAATTTATCACTTAGATAATTGAAAGTTTATTGGTTAAGATTCATTCTAATTTTACTGTAAAAGACTTCTTTAGAAATAGGCTGGTTTCCCAAACTTTAGATTTAGATTATTGTTCAATTTTCTTTTTTTTTTTTATTCTTTATTTCATGCATAAATGAATTAAATAACATTTTTATGTCTAATAAACTCTTTTTTTAATAGTCAGCTGCGCATTCTCAGTTAATAACTCATTATTTAAAATCTACCAATAAGTTATATATAACAAAAATAGAATAATTTTTAATATATATATCAATATATATATATATATATATATATATATATAAATCACAAGTTTATTAAGAAATAATATCTTATTTTGAAGAAAATACACTTAGATGATTTACCTACATCTTATTGAAATCCCTTCCTCTATTATAATGTTTTTTCCCCTTCATTGCATTTATAAAATAAAACTAATTAACTCTCAAGTCAATGCTTAACATTTTTTTTTTCATTTCTAAATTCTAAATTCTAAACTTTACACACTTAAATTACTACTGATATTATTTTTTAAGGAACCTCAACACAACAACAAGCTATCATTACTAGAAAACCATTAAAAAATAATTTAAAAATAAATAAATTATTATTATATTAATTAAATTATATATTATTTTATAAATTAAAAAAATAAATTAAAATAATTTTAGTATTAATAAAAATTTATAAATTTATTTTAAAATTAATATCTAATTAGATATCAAGATTTTAACTACCAACTTTAGAATATAAAATAATTAATAACTAACTAAATACAAATTTAAAAATTAATTTATAATATTTTAAAATAAAAAATACTTTATATATCAATAATTTTTTAATCAAATTTAATAATTAATTATTTTTTATCTTTAAAATTAATTTTTATTTAATTTTTTTTAGTATATTTTATTCTGAATTATTAAATATTAATATATTCTTGTTTCTTGTTTTGTGAAAAAAATAATAATACTGTTGAAATTAAACAAAAAATATAAAATCCTTTTTACAAGAAAATTTGAAAATCTTAACAAATAATAAAAATATAAAGGCAAATAGTAAGTTCATGACCATCATTAACCATCCATCATAACTCCTGTTGATTCTCTTAACTAGAGTTCATTCAATTTATTTTATGAAAATAATATATCTATCTCTATAAGAAGACAATGTATAATCTTGCAGACTAAGACTTGGTCTTTACCACTAATCATTACTTTCCTTAAAACAACTACACTAAGAAATTTTATAAGCTAATACCAAAATTTGTTTCATTTCAATTAAAACTCTTAACTGAAAAGGAGGCATGCCCCTTTCCAAGAAGTCACATTGGGTTTCAATAATTTGAATTGATATCTAACCTTGCGCGTGCACAAATTCCTGTAATAATAAGATTCTGACCCAAAAGATAAGTTATTTAAAAAAAAATCCTAATCAATCAATTTTGGTACTGTGTCGTCGATCTCATTATAAAATTCGTGGATAAAATTAATTTAGACATACATTTTAATTATCTTCACTAAAATAAAACTAATTTTATTTCATATAGACAAAAATGAATATGAAACTTGCATTTAACTAATCACGCTAGCTAATTATTTATTTATTTATTTGGTTTATAAAGTTATTTAACTAAAATAAAAGTAACCTTTTAAAGTGTTTTTGAAGTAGTATATCAAATTATAATTTATAGCTTATTTTATTTTTACCATTATTAATGAATACATATTTACATTACCTCTCCCATACTTTACTGGAGATAATTCCTATTTTCTATCATTACAAGAATATCATTAAATAAACACACTAATTTTAAAGAAAAAAAATAATTAATTATTATATTAACAAAATTATATACTATTTTAGAAACTAAAAAAATTATTAATATTTAAATTAGTTTATATTATTAATAAATAGTTTCTAAGCGTTACCAAATTAGAATCTAAATAAGTGATAGTTAAAACTGATAGTTAATTAGATATTAATTTACAAACTATTTATAAATAGTAGAAACTAATTTAGATACCAATATTTTTTTAGTCTCTAAAATAATATCTAATTTAGTCAATATAGTAACTAATTATTTTTTTTCTCTAAAATTAGTTTATATTTAATAATTTTATAGTAGTGTCATATGGCATAAATCGGGTATACCACACGTGTGGATGGTTGAGAGTGAAGGATAGAGAATTTTAAATAAATTTCTAATAAATAAATGTTTGTAAAGTAAAGTAGTATTTTTTATCATAGAATTATAATTTTGTTATGTGAAAATAAATGTAAATAATAATAATAAATTTATGTGAGTCTATACGTCTAAAAAAAGTTAGAAGTGTAAATAATAGGGGAAAAAAACTCTGAAGTTCACTAATTCCAGAGAAAGGACATTTCATCCCACGTGTGTAACCAAGGTTAAAACAAAGTTAATAGAAAGATAAATCCCGAACAAGTAAACCATGACCAAGGAGGCAAAGCATGCTCTCCCTTTTTTTGCCAATTATAATCCTATTCTTAAATGAAGAATGAAGATTTAGTTTATATAATGAGTGTTTATGTTTTGTATAAGTATGTTTTTCCTCTTAGCAAGTTGATTGATCTATTAAAAGTATCAAAGAAAATTTTTAAAAGTTTTAAAATTGTTTGAAACTCATTTTTGGCACTAAGATATTTTAATGGATTAATATGATGATTTAATATGTTAAAATATTCTTAATTAAGGTCCTAAAACACTATAGTGAATGTTTTAATTAATTGTTTTATCAAATCAACCGGTTGAAATTACTTAAGACCTCAAGTGGTTCTAATAAGGTATTTTAAATATATTAAAACTAGTTTTTAATAGATTGAAAATTCATGTGCTTAGTATGTATGTTAAGTCTTAACACATTGAAAACACAAATTAATCAAGTCAAATCAACATATTAAAATGAAGTTGTAATTCATTAAAACAAACCATACAAATTTTATATAACTTTCCTTTATAATATTTGTTTTAGAGATTTTTGAAATTCAATTTTGAGAAATACTTCAACTTTTAAGATAGTTATTCTTCTTCAAAAAACTATTTTCTTGGAGAAATTCTTGGAGTTTCTTTCGATCATACATTCTTTACTAAGGAAGATTTCTTGAATTTGATAACCTTGTTGTTTCTGCATTGGTTCAAGCATGACTACTCCATTGTATTTGTTTTCTATAGTGTTGATTGTGATTGGATAGGGTGTCTAATTACAGTAGGGTAACTACGGGTTACTTGTTGGGTAGAACACTCTTAGGGTTCAAGAGTGATTTTCTTGGAGTCTTTGTGTATTGTAAAAGATTTGATATAGTAGAATCTTGACTAGTGTAACTAAGAAATTGTTGTGGAAGAGTGAACTTATATAAACTTGAACGTGTGATATTTCTCTCGCTTTCTCTTTAATTTCTACATTGTGTTTTTTAATTGTTCTTGATTAAAATAAGTTTTTAACAAGTTAATCTCATTATCTAAAATAGTTTTAATTGGGTGATTTTCCTTAATTCTAAACTCTAATTGGTTTTAATATGTTGTTTTGTAACCTAAAATATTTTAATCAATTGATTTTGGAAAGAATTTCATTTTAAGCTCGACTTTTCAAAGAAAATATTGATTGTTCAATTCATACTCTCCCCTCTTGAACTTAACCTACATTTTTATGTCTTTTATAAGCATTTAAATTTCATTTAGGTTTAGTTTGGGTGACATAATTGGTTATAAATAGTTTCTAAATTAGTATCTAATTAGGTACCAAGATTTTAACTACCAACTTTAGAATCTAAATAAGTAGTAGCTAAAACTTATAGTTAATTAGATATCAATTTACAAACTATTTATAAATAGTAAACACTAATTTAGATACCAATAATTTTTTAGTCTCTAAAATAATATCTAATTTAGTCAATATACTAACTAATTATTTTTTTTCAAAAACTAGTTTATGTTTAATGATTTTATAGTAGTGTCATATGTCATAAATCAGATATACCACACGTGTGGATGGTTGAGGGTGAAGGATAGAGCATCTTAAATAAATTTCTAATAAATAAATGTTTGTAAAGTAAAGTAGTATTTTTTATGAGAGAAATTATAATTTTGTTATGTAAAAATAAATGTAAATAATAATACATTTATGTAATTGAGTCTATATGTTTAAAAAAAAGTTAGAAGTGTAAATAATAGAAAAAAAAAAAAAAACTCTGAAGTCCACTAGTTCTCGAGAAAGGACATTTCATCCCACATGTGTAACCAAGGTTAAAACAAAGTAAATAGAAAGATAAATCCCGAGTAAGGAAAGCATGACCAAGGAGGCAAAGCATACTCTCCATTTTTTTGCCAATTATAATCCTATTCTTAAATGAAGAATGAAGATTTAGTTTATATAATGTGTGTTCATGTGTTTGTATAAGTATGTTTTTCCTCTTAGCAAGTTGATTTATCTAAGAATGAAAGGATGATAAACACTAAAAAAGAGTATTTAACACTCAAGAAGAAACTAAAAAATGCATGGCAAAAGAGAAAGAAAAAAAAAACAATAATTACACACAATACAAGAGAATGCAAAAAGGAATATTAACAAGATACAAGAGTAAAGTGTTTGAAGGGGAGATAAAGAAGAGCTTAAACCAATTAAATAAACATTATCCTATATATCATTAATATTCTTTCTTGTTTAGAAACAAGTTAGGACAAATTTAAGAGTTAAATCAAGTTAAAAAGCAGCCTTCTTAATGTATATTTGACTACGTGAGAGTATTAACCATATTTGTTAAAAGTTAGTATAATTAGAAAATATTCTCCTAGAAGGACTTAATTTTTATAGTGGATTCTGGCTTATAAATAATTAAAGTAGTTAATGAAATAGGTATTTCAAGACCATTTTAACATTCAAGTCATATATGAAATATATCACTTTAGTGAAATAAATGTGTTCTGTGTTGATAAGTTTCATATTTTCTCTTTAAAAAAAATCATAACAATTATCTTTCTTTTGTAAGGTGATTTATTCTTCATTTCTTCATTTTTTATTTTTATTTTCAAATCTTATTTTCTATTATTTCTTTCTCTCGTCAATATCATATCTCCATGGATTTCATGAGTTAGGTTAAAAAAAAACCTCAAAGTTATAACAATTAGTAATTTCTCACCTTAACCATGATGTATTATAAAATCCTTTCTATCTTTTATTTTCCTTTCAAGCAACCCCTTTACAATGGTGGCAACCCACCCCCAATTTACTTATCTATCATATTTTGTTAGCATATCTCTTATGCAACTTTTTTACCTTCTCATAAATCATATAAAAGCCTAATGTGCATGATACAAATATTGTGACGCCGAAAATAAATTTAATAATATAATTACTTTTATACGTACAAGAACTAATTTTGGTAATTTAAGAAAAATGACTTCTTTAGAAAAGTTTCCGTATGACAACAATAAAATCTAGCAAACACGGGTAAGAACTCTTGGTTTATTAAATATATTTTTTCTTCCTTCACCCCATAATTTTTGCATACATCCTCATAAAATTTGGAGAAATTTAAATCATCCATAGGATCAGATCAGATTTTTTTATTGCACAATATAAAATCGTTTTCTAAGTTCCATAATTCAAAATACATTTTCATGTATTTTAAATTATAAAATCCAAAATATATTTAGATACTATATCAATATTACATTTTTGAATTTCAAATGACATAATCCAAAATACGTTTTTAAATTATTTGATTTAAAATATATTTTTGAATTATTCAATTTAAAATATAAATGTATTTAAGATTTTTCAAATTTTACAATCTAAAATATTCTTAAATCTAGATATTTAAACCTTTTCATCACCTATGCAAGTGTAGAAAAAAAAACTATATGATGCAAAAAGAAACAATCCATTAAATGTTCTTTCTTCCGGCACCTTTATCTTCTTATAATACTCCCATAATTTATTTAATTTAGAAATATCTTTATGTAAAACAATTAATTTTATGATATTTTCTTTGTGGAGATGAGTGGGATAAGTGCGTGAAGAGTTTGGTGAAGGTCATGGTGGTCGTTGCTTTCATCGTGAGTTACAAGATGGTTTGTGGTTCTTTTTCATGGTGGTAATAGTTAGAGGTTTGCATTTACAGTGATTTTTTTATTGGTGTAAGTTTTGGTTTGGTTTTAATTATATTTTGGATTGTGTAATATGGAGATCCACCAGATTACACAATCTAAAATAATTTGAAATTTTTGTATACCTTTCGGATTGGGCAATCCGAACCGTGTTCTCGGATCCAGAGAAACATTTCGAATTGACCAATCTGTAATATAATGTTGTATTTCATATTGCGTAATTCATAATGTTTATCCATATCTAGGAACAAGTTTCGGATTGTCCAATGCAAAAGGTATAAACAATTTTCAAATCATTTTGAATTGTGTAATCCAGAACGTGTTTCTGAATCTAGGAAAATGCTCTGGATTGGCCAATCTCAAGTGCAATGGTCAAGAAAACCTAATGTGGAAGGTGTTCTCATATCTAGAATACCTTCTAGATTAGAGTGCCTAACATTTGATTTCCATATTAGCCAATCTATAATGTATTTGTGGATCCAGAAACACCTTCTGGATTGTCCAATCCAAAAACACCTTCTAGATTGGCCAATCCAGAAGTCAAACGCTAGACGCTCTACTATGGAACGTTTTTTGTAAGACATAAAGATCATTTTATTGTTCAAATTATAATAAAATGTTTATTTATGATTAGTTAATGTAAATATAGGAGAGTGATTGTTGAAGTATAGACATGGAATCCAAAAATTTTACCAAAAGATCCAATGAAGTAGATAAGATGTCTGTTATGGAAGAGTTAGTGAATTATGTGCCCATTGAACATGAACTAGTTGAAGGGGACTACGGTAGCCATTTTACAACAGATGAGGTGAATAACATTTCATTGATGTATATTATAATTTTAACAAGTGATGTATTATTATGTTGTAATAACTTTGTGTTTGCTACATAAGAATACTTACTTCAATAGGTGCATAGGGTTGGTTATGAACTTGGTTTTGTGATAGTCATTATTAAATATGATACAGCAAATGAAAAGCAAGGAGAAAGACATGTGTCTTCTTAGGTTGTGAAAGGGGTAGTAGGTATAGAAAATACAAGAATTATTTGGAGGTTATTGTAACAAGTACTCAAAAATGTCATTGTCCCTCTAAATTACAAGGTAAACCTATTGGAAAGGGTGAAGGTTGGATACTCGAGGTAATATGTGTACTCATAATCATGATTTGTATGAAACATTAGTTGGCCATCCCTATGTCGGCAGATTAAAAGCGAATGAACACTCCATTATTGTTGACATGAATAAAAGCATGATTAAGTTGTCTAACAAATTACGTAATTTGGAAGAGAATAGCAAGTATAATATGACAACAATAAAGTAAGTATACAATGCGAGATGCTCATACAGGAGATCAGTTAGAAAACCAAGAACTGAATTACAACAATTAATGATGGTGTTAACCTGTGACAACTATATTCACTAGAGTAGGTGTCCTAAGTATTCGCAAGTTGTTAGCGATGTTTTTAGACTCATCCAGATGTTGTGAAATTGTTGAATGCATTTAGCATTGTGTTCTTGATGGATATCACTTACAAAACCAACAAATGTAGATTGCATTTGCTTAATATTGTCGATGTGACCTCCATAGGCCTGACCTTCTCTGCTGATTTTGCGTTCTTATCAAAGAGAAAAGAACTTCATATGGGCATTAGAAAAATTTTACATGCTCATTGTTGACATCGAATGTCAGACTTAAAGTCATTGTTTGTGATAGAGACCTTGCTTTGATGAATGCAATTAGCATTGTCTTTCTTAAAGTTATCAATATTTTGTGTTGATTTCACATCAATAAGAATATCAAAGCAAAGTGTTAAATGTTAGTTGATTATGTGGAAGTTTGGCAAGTTATCATGGATTCATGGGGTTGTGATTGATTGTATTGTGTCTGCTGAATTTGATGGGTTTCTTAAACATTTTCAAAGTATTTGTTCACCATGGTCATTATTTGTTGAATATGCAACAACAGATGAGTCATTCCACACAAGAAAAAGTTTGCAAAGACATGGACAAATTCGTTGATGCATTTGGAAAATACAACATCAAGTAGGTATGGTTATACGTCTTGTGATGAACTTTGTTTAGCATGCTTTTACTTTGTATACAAGGTGTAGACTGTATAATTGTTCTATGTTTTGTAATATGCAGGGTTGAATTTGTTCACTGGTCTTTGAAGCGAGTATTACAGAATAGCATTGGAGACATGTGTTTGTTTTGGGATGCAACAAAACACGTTATTATACTTCAACTTAATAAAATTAAGGCATCTTTTCATGAGTTTACATGTTATAGGATACACATTCAATGTGAACTTGTGTAAAAGACTAGTTAGCTTTGTATCTAAACATGCTTTGATGCACATTACCGAAGAGTTTGATCGAGTGAACCATGTGAGTTTTGATAGTGAACGTTGTGGATGTGTACTGAGACAGACTCACGATCTACCATGTGCTTGTGAACTAGGTAGATATGTTATGGGTATCATCCCACTGAATGAAGTTAATGTTGTGTGGACTTGATTGAGGTTTACTAGATATATCGCAATGCGATTCATCGTCTGAGTTGTCCATTTAACAAGAATTTGACATCATTTAAAGTCAGTTCAAACAGGTTTATATATGTGGTAAAGTGGCAATCAAGTCGGTTCAGATGACATTAGAGGTCGTGGAATGGCATGCTCATAGCCATATTGGCGCAACACACACTTGAGCATATGTCTATAATAAACTGCTCAATCAAATGTGGCCAAAGAATAAATAAATAAACTCGAAAGGCCTACTCAAGCAGTGGTTACCATACGGAGTCCAAGTGACTGCATTATATGTAATTTCATCCAACTACATCGCACAACAACAACAACAAAAATATGATTTGCAATGAGGTATCATGTTGCCCACGAGTGTACTTCATCATAGTTGGGATTAATATCCCTCATTCTCATGTCTGGGAAGTGTTCATATATTCATGCATGTGTAAATTCGAACAAAAAGTTATATAGGAATTAATATGACATTTTGGACTCTAAGTATTTTAAAATTATTTGTATAGTTTCATACCTAAATCAGCATCACATAACTATCCAACTGCTTCGTATTTGCATAGCATACAAATGAGTAAGTAACAACAAGTATGAAACATATATATATATATATATATATATATGTGTGTGTGTGTGTGTGTGTGTCTGTGTGTATGTGGCGCTCTTATTAGCCAATGTGGTGCATCTAACTAGATGCAACAAGTATGCCCTTGCAACACACTCCTAGGAGTGACAGATGCAACAGTCCCGATAAAACTTTTTTACCCAACTCAGTCATACATAGGTGATGTGACATTGCCTTACCATGACCCTCATCCACCCCTAGCAACTCCACCAACACACTCACAGCTCCACCGCATTCCAAAAGGACACATGTAAGGAATTGGTCCAAAATGGATAGATGTAAAAGAAACAACATATCATCAAGTGTTATTGTCATATCACCTATGGAAAGGTGTTGGTCTCCTCATGTCACCTCTCCACAAAGGCAAAAATCAGCCCTTTGTCCACCACCTCATAGCTAATGTTGCACAAAGGCAATAATCCAGAATTAAGGACAAGAGGCTCAATTTTAGCTAGGCATCCAAATTTCCCTAACTTTCTACATGAGAGACCAATTTTAGTTTTTCCTGATCCTAACAGAAATATTTGTATTTATTCAATATGATTCAACATAAAATCTAAATCACAACAATTTAATTCAAGGGTTTTCCGTTCTTACCTCACTCTCCCACAGCCTGACAAACACATGATCAACAAAATTAACAAAGATAGGTCAGATGATCCTACATATCTTAGACTTTGTTCTAGTTATTAAATATTAGAATAGAATTTCATTTCTTGTAAAATAATGATGACCTACACAATTAGGTCAAGTAGTGTAGAAATTTGATTTGTAATTACCTTTAACTAGACTAGGATTAGGTTTAGAATTTCTAAACCTACCTAGAGTTTAATTGAGCTCAATTATGACCCAACTTAAAGCCTAGGTTGGTGATAAGAAACCTAAAAGGTGCATATGAAGTTTTTAAATTTGAATCACCATCCATCTTGGCTCTTCAAAAATTCATATCAATACATTAGAGTTATGATGTTGAATTTGTAAGTCTTATCTCTCTTTTGTCTAACCTCTGTAAGATATACACCTTTTGATCTCTTCATTTTTTCAATTGATTAGACCTCACCTATCACTCTCCAATACATCTCATACCACTCCAAACTCCATGGGAATTCTATGAGTTTTACTTTGATTACATTCCTCAATTGCTTTGCAACCAAATTCCAAGTCAACCAGTGCTAGTTTCACAACCATGAAGAAGAAACTCCATTAGTGAGAGGGTGAAATAAGAATCAAAAACCATTGAACTAATTGTTGTGTCTAGATATTTATGTTGAATCAAGAATAAATACATTTCATAACACATTTTCCATAACAAAATTTTCATAATAAAATTTCCAAAACACATGAAATACATTCCATAACAAGTTTTTCAAAACAAGATCTCCGTAATAAAATTTTCAAAACGCATACAATACATTCTAAAAGCAAACTTTTCACAATGATACCTTCTGCAATGCATTTTTCAAAACAAACTTTCCATAACACGTAAATGTATTCCAAAAAAGAACTTTTCAGAATGAGATTTTTTTTTGTTCTTTTAAGTGTGGCACTCTCCTTCTCTTCTTCTACAGTGATAATGGTACAAAGAACTTGCGGGGATGGTAGGGTGGCAGGGAGAAGCGCGCAGGACAAGTTGGTCATTTCACTCAATTGTGGGGGTGCATGTTCAAAAAAGAGGGTGCAGGAAGTAAAATCCAATTATCAAACGATGCCTCTTCTTTGTCCTCTAACTTTCTAAACTATTTAATGTCGTGTTTTCATCCAAATTTTTTGCTCTTTGATTTTAGAAAGCTCTTCAACAATTTTTTTTATAAAATAATTTTTTAAGACAAAATAGCCAGATCATGATCAAACATCCTTAAACACTAAAATGGAAATAAATGGAGCCTGAACCTTCATCCAAAGGTAAAAATGCACTCAGCTGTTCCGATTTTGATGAAACCAAACTTTAGGCAGGCTGCAAGATTAAATTAAAATCTTATTCATAGAGTATATTATCTGCAAGATTAAGCTTATATCGTTTCCTTACAAAATCATTTGAAACTCGATAATGCATTTGCACCACGACTAGATGATTCTGTGTTCAATAGAGTAGCTGATTACGGATGTGGCACACTAATCTTTCAACAACTCATCTACCTTATTTAACCAGATGTCATATATATCAGGGGAGAACAGAACAAAGTGCACCTGAAACAAACATTTAAACGCAGTTACATATTTTAAAACGTTAATGACATAAACACTTTCTTATATATTACAAAATTTATCAATCAAATTCCGACCTTTCAGATATAGCAATAAAGTATCTCGCCTCATCTCATACTTCTATATAGTATTTACAAGAGTACGTTCAGAACCACAAAATTTAAACATTTATACGTAAATACATATTCTAAACACCAAATCAAAGAATTTTCACCTTATTATATACAAAATTTATCAATCAAACTTTTAACCTGGGCTGCCTCGCCTGATCTCATAATTCTATAGAATTTACAAGTGTAAGGATTTGGAACCACAAAATTGGGAATTGAATTAAATAAATGCTATCTTTTCTGAAAAGTTACAAAGTAGGAATTGATTTGATTTTCAAACAAACTCCTAAATTTGAAAAGTTATGAAATGGGAACTGTTAGGACCAATCAGAGCAAGCACCTTTAATGGAAAAGGGTCAAAGGTGTATTATAGGAGGAAAGGGAATAGCTAAAAGGAGGTTAGGAGAGTTAGTTTTGTGAATCATTGTTTCCCTACTGTCAGAAACCTTGATTTATGCTACACATAATATTTCGCAGTAGAGTTTTAATTACATAATTAGGATATTTAATTATATTCCATACTTAGGAGGACAAATACTGAGAGTATATTTTATATTTATTGTAAAGGATATTTGATCCTAAATTATAAGGATAGATTATATCCTTCATAAATTAGGATTTTCCATTATTAAGCTTTTGTATTCTATTTAAGACAATTGCTCCTCCATGAATATCATCAAAAACAGGATTTCTAACATGGTATCAGCACTCTAAAATCCGTGGGAGCCAATTTAAACTCTTGCGCAGCATGCATTGCTGTAAAACCACACCCCTTTCTTTGCTCCTTTTATTCACCTTCGCAACTTGCATTCATGCAACACCACAACCCTTTATTTATTCCATTGTATTCCTTCTAAGTCTGCCTTGTCATACTTCAAACCTCAAAAAATGTCCTATAATCAAAGAATCCTTAACCAATCAGACAATTTGGGTAATGTAGAACTTTGTTGGAGATCTCACATCGACTAGAGATGAGGACATTTCATTGTATATAAGTGGGTGCAAACCTCAACCTCATGCCAAGAGTGACAGCTCGTGCGTGGGACATATTATGAGTGGTCCGATAATGGCCCGATAGCGAGTGGCCTGATACGTCCAACAAACACTCACTATGATAGGCTCGAAATGGCTCTGATACCATGCTAATAAGTGGACTTTAACAAACTCCATAATATTCAACCAAGCCTTAGGCTTAATGGGAAAAATTACCTGAAATGGTCCCACTTTGTCCAAACCATTTTAAAAGGGAAGGGAAAATCAGGTCATCTCACTAACAATCTCCATGGTCTTTAGATCCCAAATTTGTAGCATGGGCGGGACAAGGTAGATGCGATTGTACTATCATGGTTGTGGAATGCCATCACACCAGAGGTGGTTGTGGAATAGCTATAAAGAAAATTAGTCCAAAGTTGGAGATGTTGCCTAAATTTATGCGATTAAGATAAGAGTCTCTAATACAAAACAAGGGAATCACTCAATCGATGAGTATGCTCATACACTACAAAATTTGCGGCAGAAAGTAGACCATTATGAGCAATTTGAAGCAAAATGTAATGAAAATGCTGACCTACTCAAATGCTACAAGGAAAAGGACAGGATCTACAAGTTCCTCACATGAATAAATTAAACAATGAGTTTAACCATGTTAGAATTCAAGTGCTACAAAAGCAACTATCCTCACTCAATGAGACAATGGTTGTGTTTTGGGAAGAAGAAGCTCGTAGAGGAGTAATGTTAGAACCCCCATCAACTGAAAATTCAACCTTGCTTGTACAAAACAAGGGGAAGAAAGTTTGACAAGGGCAGATCACTTCATCTGGAAATGAGGTAGGAGGAATAGATATACCCAAAGGAGATAATAAGGACTCCCTTTGGTGTACCTATTGGAAGAAGTCACAACACACTCAAGACAAGTGCTGGATACTTCATAGGAAGCCTCCAAATCCAAACCAGAATTGGACACCTAAAGGAAATCAAGGAGAAATATGTGTAAATAGCAGGTAACTAGGATAAAAATTATTCTTGATATCTCCATAGTAAGTAGGAAAAAATATCTTCAAATTTTTTCTATTTATTTCAACATATTTTTTTTCAGTTTTGGTTATTACAAATAGAAATGGTGAGAATATAATTTGTGATTGATATCAATAAAATAATTCTTTATTTTTCAAGTTGGTATCAGAGTCCCGATCTTGGAAACCCTGTTTCGGCTGCCTTGTTAATCGCTATCAATGCCATTGTTCGCCATCATCGTTGAGGTTAGTGGTGGGACAAAAAGGCTTACCTTTTAGGTAGTTTATGGGAGACCTCCACCTTCTTCACTAAGTTTGTACCAGGAGAAACTTTAGTGGAAGTTATGGTTAAAGATTTATGGATCATGATGAAGCTTTAAAGCAATTAAAATTTTATTTGTAGAAAGCACCAAATCAGATGAAACTTTATGCTAATAAGCACAGAAAATAGCACTAATTCAGACATGGGGACTGGGTATATTTGAAGATTATCATAGGTGCACTACCACGGTTACTAGACTCCATCCTACACTAGCAGCCATATATCAGGGACCCTATTTGGTTCTACAACAAATTGGAGTAGTCAAATTCAACTTACAACTACCACAATAGTCTCATATACATCCTGTTTTCCATATTTCTCAACTTAAGAAAGCTGGAAGGCACCATCCAGTGGAGATAGAACTACCAGCAAAGTTACAAGGGGAGATCAACAATTTTAGCCTCTTCAAGAATTAGATAATCAAACAGTGAAGAAGAATAAAGAGGTAATTCATCAAGTGCCATGGCTGAACAAACCTCTAGAAGAAGCTACTTGTTAAGATCATTCAAACTTTACTATTCAATTTCCAGATTTCAACCTTGAGGACAAGGATGTTTTAAAAGAAAAGTGCACTGTTGAGAATGGGAGCAGGACTGAGCAGAAAGGGGAATGACTTTAATCCTCAATTGTAATTGGGGTTTTATTAGCTTTTGTTTTCTATCATTGGTGAATCTGATTTTTCTAGAGTGAAAAGGAGAGTGCTCCTTTTGAGGTTAATTTTGTTCACCCTGTTGTATTTTGATAATTGTTGCAAGTGTTGTGAATAAATACTATTCCTCTCAGTCACACTGTTTTGTAACAGAGAAATTCATATTGTGTTAGGACTTTTGCTTTTGGTTCTCCTAACAAAAAGGGTAACAGTTAGGTTAGGAATTTTATATTTATTCGTATCAGAATTCAGATAAAATAAGTAATGTCTTACCTCCTTAAAGTCATTAGGAAACTCTTTGATGGTAGAAATTGCAACTGTAGCAGCTTCATCAAACGGGTATCTGAAACAAAGCAGTGTTATACAATTGTAATGAAAGTCTTGTGTCTAAAAAAAAAATCAAAGGGAGCATTAGATTTGAGAGCTAACAGATTCAAATTGTTAGGTTTTGGAACAAATTATATTAGTCATCATAACAAATAGCAAGCTTATCGTATATTAAAAAGAAAGCTATTTTGTTAGAAATTTTAGTAGTATGTCTTGTTTCTTCTTCCAATAATCAAACTTTTGAAATGAAAAACCATGATGGAAATAACTGTGCTTAGAATTCCATCATGAAAGGCAATTACATCTCAGACAGTCAGGCTATGTTTCTAAGCTTTTTCACACTAGTCTTCTTTTGCCACATGACCAATATTGATGATCAACAAATGAAGAATGAGTAAATTAAAAAGGCATAGGGATGTTTGTTAGCATAAACTTACCCATAGACACCACATGATATGGCTGGGAATGCTATATACTGAATGTTGTTTTCTTTTGCAACCCTCAAAGTATTCCTGGAAATCAAATGACATTACAAATGTCTCAATCAAGTGTAATGACAACGAACCAAAACACAAAATGAAACATAAACATTTTCCTATTCAAAGAGGATGAAGAATAGCTGAACAAGTACATCTTTAAAAAAACCACCTGTAAGCACTCGCCAGAGAGGCAGACGGATTACTATCACTACTGTAGATTGGGCCAACAGTGTGAATAACATGAGAAGCAGGCAGCATAAAACCACTGCACATCAACAACTACAAGGTCTATGAGAGACAAGCAGAACTAGTTAAGCTGATTTTAGCTTTTGCAAATAAGCTTTAATTACTAAAAAAAAATAAGACAACTTTTCAATTCAAAAACTATTTTGACAAGCTCATCCGCATGTGCTAAAGCAGAACTCACAGTGTGATCCTTGCTTCCCCTGTTGGACACCGAACTCCGGGCCTAACTTCAGGAACAGTGCGGCACGCTTCAACAAGTTGTGGGCCTGCGGCCCTATGTATAGCTGAGATGAGAGCAGGGGTGACACCCATTAAAACTAGAGAAATGCTTCCCACATGCTATCTAGTACCCTCTTTCTAACACTCTCAGTGTGAAATTTATTGAAAATCACAAAATTGTGTGAATCCTCTTCTTATTTAATACTCATAATTTTGTAGTTTTCAATAAATTTTATCTAGAAAAAACATCAATTCCATCCTTAAAGTACTACTCTCCTATACACTCCTTAAAGTAAAATAATTATATGTTTAATCTCTTGAGTATTAGAAACCATGCTACACAGTCTCTAAATATTGAAATATCATTCAAACTAATCCCTCAATGCTAGTACAATATATCGAATTTAGAGACTAAACTGGTGAACATATTCAATACAGTAGGGACTGTTATATAATTCCATTATTTTAAAGCGTAATCACGATAGAAAGTAACGAATGAAGGACCAAATTGATAATTTATTTATAACATGAGTGTGATAGAAGAAGACCGTTAGAGCGCAGCAACAAGAGAAACAAACACCTTCATTTTTTTGCTAATAATTCACTGTATATAAAGCATCATCCATAAGAAACGAGTTACCTCCATCGGCACCACCACCACCAAGCATTCTCTCGTTCGCGGGATTTACCTGCAGGGGACGAGATCGTGAAACTCATTGATTCGACGAGCCATTCTTTTAGAAAAGAAAATATGAGAGAGGAAAAGTCACATACTATTGCGTCGGTGGAACCATCGATGGACCATTTGGTGATGTCCCCTTTCTGAATTACCAAAGCGCTCGATGCAGATAACGGGAAGCGAACTACGCCGCCACCGCCATTGGAAACCCTAGCTACTGCTGCTGCGTCCATTGCACACACACGGAATCTCCTCAGATTATATTTTGACTTTGAGTTTCGCCCAAAGTTGAGTAGGATCGGGAACCAGAGAAAATGCTGCACATTTGTCAACGGAAAGAGTTTGTTTCTTGAGTAGGTTTTTATATGCCATGAAGCAAAAGAAAATGGTTTATCAATTATTAATTGGTTATTTTTAAAAACAAACAAACTTTTTTTGAAAACAAAAATTGTTTTTCTAAACTATCTCATATTAACATAAAAAATAAACATATGTTTGTTAAGTTATAGGCCATTTTATTATAAAAAATATGGTTTAGATTAAAACTAAAAAGACGAACAAATCATTTTGAAGTTGAAAAAGTTATAAAAAATATTCATGAACACATTTTAAGCATGATTTTAATACAACACATCTAGTATTTGAGTTTGTATATTTAAAAGGGCCTAGTTGAAACAAGCTCTAGAATAACAAAAGGAATGATTATGATTGTACAAGTTGTAAGTTGAGGTCCATGATGGTGGACTATCGCATGTAGCGATGAACATTTTATCTTTATTGTCTATGTGTGAAGTCTTCCCAATGGTATAAAGAGATACCTTAACTAATTTTTCTTCAATAGTGACTTCAAAGTCACATTCAACATGTTTGATGATCATCTAGAACCACTTATACACTTCATTGGTTCAATAGTTGAACAAAGAAAGGGACTTAATTCAGTTGTCAGGTCCGAAATTCATCAAGCTCAAAGCTAACTTATGTCACCTCTTGAAAACTGATGAAACACTCAGTTAGGAATAGACTCTTAAGGAACATCAGCATGGTTTCAACTATAGTAGAGACAGTGGGAAATAATCTCTTAGTGTCATTTGGAATTGCCAAGAGGTAGAAAACCTCGAGAGCAAATAAAACTTTTAAGAGCATGTTCGACAGATAAACGCAAAAATAGGTGGATTAAAAAGAAAGAGAGCTTAAAGAGTATATTGCACACAAATAGACATATTTAAAATCAAAAAAGCGTTAACATTTGTTCATGTTTTGTGCGTCTAATGCTTTTGTCCGTCACAATAAATGCACATGTTGCATTTACTACGATGTGAGACACTTCAAATGATTTTGCATCTAATGTGCGTCCTTTTGAAAGGTTTTACACTTAAATTTCAAAAATGTGTTCGATGACTATCATATGATAGTCTCACTTTGTTAGAGTAAAGTCCGACAGTCCTAATTTTGATTTAAGTGTTTTTCACAATAAAGTATAAAGCATGAATATGTTTCATTTGTAAGATGGTATGTTTTGTATATAAACAAATCATGTAAAACACAAGTGTTTTATCTATAGATAATATAACATGTTTTAGTCTTTGCTTCATTTGATCAATAATGTCTTGATCAGCGATAAGCAAACAATCTTAAGTTAACGTTGTTAGGGTCTCCTTATGGTCTTGGTTCAAAAGATGCACTTCATAAACTCTTAGGATTCCTAGAAGTTCGTCCCACGTCAGCTTCTTCAAGTCTCGAGCATCCCGAATAGTTATGGTCTTAGGTTCCCAAACTGTAGGCATGTTATCAAGAAATTTCAAGTATCTAGGTCTTGGAGAAGCTTTGTCCTAAAGTTTCAAGATATTTCAAAAGAATATGCATTTTCCCAAACATATCATTATATAGATTCACCATCTTTCATGGTGAACGACTCATATGGACATGTAAAGGTGACAACCTTCCTTAGTTGGATGTCTTTATTTTCTTCATAGTTAATCTTCAAAGACTCTTAAATCTCCTTAGTTATCTTTAAGTTGCAAACCTTTTTATAGTCATTCTTAAATAAATCATTACTAGAGCGTATCTTGCTATGTTGATCAACTACATGAAGTCCAACTCTTTTTGCGTTCACTCTTCCTCTAAAACTTTATTGGTAATGTCACATCTAGTAATAATGGTTCATAGTTAATATTTTATGGATTTTATATTGTGGGAAGTCCAGTCCTCCCCTGAAAATATTAGTGGCTTCGTGAAGACACACCCTTTAGTATAAGTTGTCCTTTCATTTCTATTATGACATATTTTCCTAAAGTCACAATTAAGTCCTCAATCCTTAAAAAACTAAATTTTGATACCAACTCCTAAAACAAGTCAAATACATAAAAAAAAGGGGTTAAATTGTGTATTACAATTTTTGCAATAATTCGCAAGCATCAACATCTTATCAAAAGATCATATACAATTTTTGTTTTGTATACTCACCCTCAATTATATTTTGGTGGTATGATCGACTTTTAGATTGTCTCTGCATGAGTTTTTTCTCTCAAATAAATCAGAATTAAAAAAAATTACATGAATAACCCTCCCTTGAATTTATTTACCAAAATGAACCCAATTATTGTGTATATGCAAAAATTGTTTCCCTACTATGCCGGTCGAGGTTGAATGAGCCACGTCACTCGGCATCGTTGACTGACCGACCGGGTGATCAAACACATTAAAGAACAAATTGACAATAAATGACAAGTAAGGAAACATCTTATAAATCTGGGTCACACCCCACCAAATTCAGGTGACACCCTGAGTTAACACTGATTTATTGAAGATATGCACCAAATATTCCTCCCTATAAATCCAAGTGACACTCCAAGAATTCAGCTAACATTATTATTGAAGATATGCGCCATATATGGCCCATGAATGAAATAGCCCATTACCAAACACTATAAGTAAGCCTTCTACAAAGGAGTAAGGTACATTTTTTTTAGTTTTATATCATACACTATTAGTGTAGAGTACTGAATTGATCGTTGGAGAACCTTTTGCAAATTTACTCCCGATCAAGCGCTAAGGAGCTAAGGAGTTGAAGTGTTGAAGCCTGAAGGAGTGGAAGAATTGAAGGAATGGAGTACAAGGGGGCACGACTAAGGACACAGTTATTGAGCGACTGAAACCGACAATGATTGTTACAACCAATATCAGGTACTATCTAGGCCCATTTTGTCTATACAAGTACAATTGGCATCCACCGTGGAGCCGAGATAGAATCAAAACAAGCAACAATGGTTTTGACAGGACACATGATGAATGACAGGATTTTAGAGGCAGATCAAATTGATATGTTCTAGGCTCTACAGAAAGAGATGGAAGAAATGTGCCAAAAGAACAAAGAAAAGGTGACCCTCCCCCATAAGAATGAAGAGGAGATGTGAATCCTTAAGGAGCATAACAAAGAGATGAAGCAGCAATTATCTGGTCCTACACACGTAGTCGTGCATAGACAACAAAGGCAACCTTCTCCTCCGATAAGCGAGCACACACAGAACCAAGAGAGAACGATTAAACCCCAAACTCAGACTTATCAATCTTCCAGATTGCATACAAAGCGCACTCACATCATAGAAGATGATCCAAATGGACATCCCTTCATAGATGAAATCATCGAAGCACAACTCCCTCCCAACTAGAAAGGATTGAATGTCGATCGGTACAATGATACCACAGATCTGAACGAGCACATTGATGTGTATAAAACACAAATGGGCCTCTACACATCAGATAAATCAGTATGGTGTCGAGTGTTCCCCACCTCGCTAAAAGGAGGAGCACTCAGTTGGTTCACAAGACTTTCATCTGACTCGGGGGATAGCTTCAAAACTCTATTATCCAAATTTGGCACTCGATTTGCAACGAGTCGACCACATCATCTTACATCAATAACTCTTGTTAATATACGAGAAGAGAAAGGAAAATCACTTTGAGCATTCATGGAGAGATTTAGCAAGTTATCCTTGAATATCAGGAACCTCAGCCCAGAGGTGGCCATGCATCACTTGGTCACAACACTTTGGTTGGGCCTGTTTGTTGACAATCTATGTTAAACCAGCAAACAACTTAGACAAACTGAGGCAGTGGGTGGCTAAGTTCATGCAACTAGAAGAATTGGGTGATTATCGCAATAGTGTTCGACTGGATATTGGCGGAGATGAAGGAAAAGAGAAGGATCGAGGTAGCAGACATGTGCTTGAACGATCCAACAGGTACAAAGAAAATTGATGCCCTCGATTTCACACCTATACCCCTTTGAATGTTGATAAGGGGAAAATTATGGATGAAACACTGAATTTCGATCTCATCTCGACACTAAAAAAATTACAAAGCCCAAAGGACGTTGATATGTCCAGGTAGTGTCGATACCATCGCAACTTTGACCACACAACCGAAAAGTGTTGGGCATTGAAAGACAAAATTGAAGACGTCATTCAAGTAGGCCATTTACAAAAATTCGTCCAAGGTACAAATAGGAGTTCGCATAGATCGACTTAAAGGGAGAAATACCCTCAGAGGGATGAGCGAAGGGAACCTTACTCTCGATGTCATTACGACGATGACCGACGTCAGACAAAGCAACAACGAAGGAGCGAATCCCCTAAGAGGGTCGAGCCTTCACGAAGATGCAGTCGTGAGGTAATTAACACGATCGTTGGACGATTTGTATATGGAGGGTGTTCGAGCGCTACTCGGAAGAAACATTTACAGGTTATTCAATCGGTGCACTCGACCACAATCAAGGGCCGACTAAGATTACCCCTAATACTTTTCACTGATGATGACTTCACAACTATCGACCTAGCTGTGGAAGACCCATGGTTATCACCGTCGAAATCGACAACTTCATCATCACCAAGACATTGGTGGACCAAGGGAGTTCGGTCGACATTTTGTATTGGAACCATATGATGACCAGATGGTAGGTTTTTCTAGCGAACGAGTGGATACGCGCAGTGAGGGTAGGTACCTCTGCAGAATCATTAAAATAAGGTATCTACTAGTCAATGCTAACACATCATACAATATTTAGCTCGGGTGGTCTTCCATAAATCGTCTTGGAGCAATAGTTTCAACTCTACATCTTACTATGAAGTTTCCATCTACTTCGGGCAACATAGTCACAGTGCATGTGGATCAAAAGGTAGCACGAGAGTGCTATGTTGCCAACTTAAAGGTCAAACCAACAAATCGACCATGTCACAGAGAATCACCTTGGGAACGATCCTGCGATTGCAGAAGAGAACAATCGAAAAGATCTCAAAGATCGAGCAGAAATCGGTCCAGATATCGGAGAACTCCTAGGAAAGAGCACATGGTTGCTCTAATGGATCTTGATCCCCAACTGAATGATGCTGGTATTGAGTCAGGCGAAGACCTCTGCCCAATGCCTCTACAAGATGATGCACATTCAACACATATGGGAACATCACTAACGTCGGTCGACAACACAATAATAATAAGTCAAACACTTATAAAAAAATGTTGATCTATTTGCTTGGATCGCCTTAAATAGGCCTGGGGTAAGTTCAAATATTATTACACGTCGTCTTTCAGTATATAAAGAGGCACAACTAATTGTCTAGAATAAGAGAAAGATGTTCAAAGAGAAGTGTGACGCCGCATAAAATGAAACCGACAAACTTGTGAAAGTCAGTTTCATAAGAAAGGCACAATATACCACATGGATGACAAATGTGGTTATGGTAAAAAAGTCCAACAGCATATGAAAGATGTGCACGAACTATACCAACCTGAACCAGGCTTGTCCGAAGGATACTTACCCTTTGTCGAGCATCAATTGCTTGGTTAATGGGGCGATTGGTCACTACATTTTAAGTTTCTTATATGCATACTCTAGATATAATCATATCTAAATGCATCTAAGGGATAAGGAAAAGAGTGCTTTCATGACCGATTGTGATAACTTTTACTATGAAGTCATTCCATTTGGCCTAAAAAATGTTAGAACAACCTACCAACGACTGATGGATCAAATCTTTAAGGGAATGCTCGACCGAAACGTTAAGGTCTATATCGATGTCATGGTCGTAAAAACTTATTATTGCGTCCAACACATCCAAGGTCTCAAGGAAGTTTTCAAAGCCCTCAGAGATCATGGTATGCGGCTCAATCCCGACAAGTATGCGTTCGAGGTAGAAGGTGGAAAATTCTTGGGCTTCATGCTCATTCACCGTGGCATCGAGGAAAATCAAGAAAAGTGCAAGGCTATCACTAAAATGCGAAGCCTTAAAAATAAAAAAAAAGAATTTCAGAATTTGATCGGTCGATTATTGACCTTATCCAAATTTGTTCCTAAACTGGCAGAGAAAACAAAACTCATCGTCCAACTCCTACGAAAAGTAGTAAAGTTCAAATGGATGCATAACATGTACACCTTCATGCTCATTCACCTTACACTGCATAAACAATCATGTAAACCCGTACAGAAATGCAAACTGCACCTCCAAGGTGTTCTTCTTCCTTATCTTTTTCATTACCTAATGATTATAAATACTTTACATCTTTGATAAACAATTTTAGGGATGATATTCAAACACCTCCCAAAGGTTCTCACCTTCTAAGAGCATTCTCACCAAAAAATCATTTCATCCCCAAATATTCTTTCCAAACATGGCCTATATATAGAACTCACCCATATGAACTCCCAAATCTTAATGAGCATAAGTTGGCTTCACATCCCATATATAGAAATGTTTCTATCTTCTTTGTGAACAAACTAACTATGTTTTCTCTATATCGGGTTGATATATTTTGATTTGGTTGTAACCAAAGTAGGCATCAAGAAAGTTGAGGAGCTCGAACTTCGAAGTGTAGTCAACATGCCAATCTATGCTTGGGAGAGGTATGTGTGATACAAACCACATCGACAAGCATATGATTAAGGACACAACAAACACTTCACAATTAGGTCAGTCATCTCAGTATACAAGGCCAGGCCCCACCAAACCTCGAAATAGCCTCAACAGAAGAAGAACCAGATATAAACCAAAATATCAGAAGTTCTTCTTTCTAATCTTTCCACAATGTTGAAGATGAATGTTGCCCCTTCAAGACAAAGTGTTTGATGAAGCCAAATGTGTATTTTTCCTTAGTGTTTGTATTTGCTTTAAGGATGTCTTAGGTATAGATTAGAGGTTGTTTAAAGTAGGATTTTTGCTGGGTAACTCACCTTTTAACCCCTGACCATGTGATAAGAGCAAGCACAAGTTTTATGAAAATGTTTTTCACATGTTTTGCAAAATATCCTTTACTGCATAGAAAATGAATTTGTTCTTCTCTAAATGAATAGATTCTTTTCTTAAACTGATGCTTTGATTAAGTGTTTTTGAAAATCATGTTTTATGCATAAAGTATCTTAACTAAGTTTTCATTCCATCAAAACGACTGTGTTTTACTTGTGAAAAAGTTCTTTTTTATCGTTTTGAAAATGAATTTGTTCTTCTGTAAATGAATAGATTCTTTTTAGTCTGGTGCCATGTTTCTCTTAAACGGTTTTTCACAGTTTTATCCTTGCACCAGAGTGTTTGACTAAGTCTCCTACATATAACAAAATTTCTCACTGCCTTTGAAAATAAATTTGTTCATTTTATTTTCAATCTGTTCTTTTTGTAACAACTTTAACTATTTTTTGAAAGTTTGTTATAAAATGTTTGTTATAAAAAGAGATTTTGTTCTAGCTTTAAAATGTTGTTCAAATAATTGAGAAAACTAGTTTTACAATAGAGACATAAGAGATTTCAAAGGATTAGCACGTGTTCTTGAAAGATTTTTCAAATTACAAAGTGTGCTTGTTCTTGGTTGGTTCTAAGGCTTGATTAGAGGTGTTGTCACTGTGTGAGCAATCTGTTCTACTGGTCTAAGACAGATTTTTGCATTCTTTATCAGGTGTATTCGTTTCCTATCTCAATTTCTTGTAAAGTGTGGTTGTAAACTCTTCTTGATAGGGTTTCTTAAAGAGTTGTGTGTGCTGGAATAGTGTTTTTCAGCAAGGTGTGTCATGTTCTTGTAGGGTTCAAGAACAGTGGTTTTTGTAATTGTTTTGAATTGTGGTTTAGTGAATTTCACCTTGGATTAGGTGAAGACTAGATGTAGCTCATTTGAGTGAACCAGTATAATTGTTTTGTGTTCATTCTCTCTTAATCCCTGCACTCAATAATCGCTGATCAAACTAATCTGTCAAGAAATAAATCTATTCAATTGTGTTTGAATTTGTTCTTTCTGGGTACGTGTATACTGTTCTTGATTTTCTGGAAAACCTTCCGAAGAACTTTTGTGTAAATCTATATGTGTTGTGAAACATAATTGGAATTCATGTTCTTTGAAAGTTAATTCAATTTATTAATTGGTTTAAAAACAAGAATTGATTTTGTATTCAATGGTTGAAATTAACTGTTGTAGCTCTCTGATTTTATCCTGTGAAAATCAATTTGAACTTTGCCTTCATATCATCTAACTCAACCTTAAAATAAAAAAATCATTCAACTGAGATAAACGCCTTAAAGTACATAAGCAATATAAAAATAAATTTGTTCTTTGTTAAATAAATCGATTTTTTTTTGTACTGTGATAAAAACTGAGTCTGTGCGAAAGTTTTAAAAGCTCAATTCACCCCCCCCCCATCTTGAACTTTGACACTATTGAACCCAACACACAATAGAAGTTTATGTAAATAAATTGGGCTCATTTTGGGTTCTAATCTAGAGTAGGGTGCACTTAGTATATTTTGGACTTGTGCCAAAGCCCACTTTTTATGACAATGCACCTAGGATTAGAGTTTTTAACCTAGTTTATAGAAACTAAGCCTAAGGGGGCGACATTGACCTAGAGTCAAACCTTAGGTCGCCCCTCTCCTCTCCCATTTCTACCCCTCTCTCATCTTGCTCTCCAAGTCACTCCTTCCTATATAAAGGGTGGATTCCCCCATGTAATAACACATTGAATTTGGAAATAGTAAAGAAACTCTATAGGGTTGTTTAGTGAGACTTGAGTGTTCTCCTAGTGAGTCTTAACTTGAGTGTGTGTGCACTTCAAGTGGTGGCTTTTCACCACTCATCTTGGAGCAACCCATCCTCTAAGTGGCGTGCTTCACTCCTTTTTCTCCATAAGCTCTTTTCATCCTTTCATCTTTTCTCTTTATGGTCTTCTTTTGCACCACTTTTCTTTCCTCCATTATAATTTCATGTCCTTTTAATTTCGGTCTTTATTTTGTTAGCTTCATCTTTTTGTTCATTTAATTCCGCAAGTTATCTTCATCATTGTCCCAATACTTGTTTTTCTCTTTGCCCTCTAGAAGTGAACATTCACACTTACTTAACCACTTGGTAAGTTTTTGTCTAGTGGGAATCCTTTTTGGGTTTCTGACCATAACTGCTAATCTCAAAAAGCCTAAACAAAAGTGAAACCCTTAAAATGTGCCAATCTAAAATCAACTCACATTAATGTGTCTTTCAGACATGCTTTGTTCAAATCCGTGTAGTTAGTGCACATCCTCCATTTGTCATTTGCTTTTTTCACCATCACCACATTAGACAACTAGGTGGTGTATACAATTTCTCTGATGAAGTCAACTTTCAACAATTTACTAACTTCTTGGTTAACTACGAGGTGACTTTCTTCCTCAAGCAACTGACTTTGACTAATAAAGAATGGCTAGTTTGTGGCACATGAAGTTTGGATCGATACCGAGCATTTTCGTTGGGCTCCATGCAAAAAAACCGGCATTGTTAGTGAGAACTCGTTCGATCTCCTTCCTTAAAACACGATTGGTCATTTTCCCAACCCTTGTAACTTGAGCAGGTTGGGAACCGAGTTGCACCATGATCACGGGCTTGTCAGATATGGGTTGACTTTCCTCAAACTCTACCATGGGATTCATTTCTATTTCATCTTCAACGGGAGAAGTCAAATCCATCTCTTCAATATCATGACACTATTGAGTAGTGTCACACTCCTTAGGTAATTCCAAGGGATCAATCTATATGGTGCTGTCAGAGGAAGGACTTTTGATTGAGTAAGGTGTTACCTTCAAACTTTGGGAATAACATTCCTGAACAACTTTGTGATTGACCTTCACTATGATAATTAAGTTGTTCTCAGTAGGGAACTTCATGGCCATATGTGGTGTAGAGATGACAACACTTAGTTGATTAACGAATGTCGTTAACAAATCTATGTACCCCTCGTGTGTACTTGTTCCCTTGCAAATCCCAACAATGGATCTAGGTAGGACTTGATGAGGAACATGGGAATGTCGAGCTTCTAGAAAGTCAACTAGTAAAAGACATTTGTTGAGCTGCCTTAGTCTGATGCCCTTTCTTACTGGGCAATTGGAAATGGTGGCAGTAATAACCATCGGGTCATCATGATCAGGATCATTGATGTAGAAGTCTTCGTCTGCAAATGTGACAAAAAGGAGAGATCGAGGAGGTAACAAATTCAATGAGTTAATGCTTCAGAAGTGCCTCTATTGTGCTAATTTGGAGCTTCCCTAAGGCATAGTACCACGAAGTTCATTAAAGTTTTATTACGATTGCTCCATTTGCTCATGTTTAGGTTAGGGATTGCTTATTCTGAAGGGTGACCTCGACCTCGAACTTGATGGCCTCCTCGGGAACCATGACTTCTACCTCCACCCCATCCTTCTCATCTTTAGCCACGACCAGGTTGGTCATTATGAACAAAACGACCTAAAGCCTCAATATATAAGCTTTTCAATGAGATCCCCAACTTTGTAGCATTCTTCAGTAGTGTGCCCTTGATTTTGATGGTAATTGCATCACTTAGTGGGATCAACAAATGGATGGGAAGGCATGGGATATGGCACTCAAACCAACTCAAGATTGAAAGCTTCTTGTATCACTACATCTCAACTAGTGTTGAGAGGAGTGTACGCTTCAAATGTGTTGAAGTGAAGTTGAATTTGTAACTACGAGCTTGCAATTTGCAAACCAGGCTGTGAACCTTGCTCATAAAGTGTTGAATGAATTAATTGAGTGCCAAAGTAGTGAATAATACCCTTCGAGAGTTGTTCCCTTTAAGGTAGTTGGCAACAATCAACAATGTATTCAAAGGTCCTTGGAGAAATGAGTGTCCTGAGTAAGATAGGTCTTGAGGTATGCCCTTGGGTCCGAGGAACCATCATACTTTTTGAAACTCGGGCACTTCCATGTATCTGACAATTGGGCTTGCATAACTTTGGGGTGAAAGACTATTAATGCTTGCATATCGTCATTTACCTAAGGAGGTGAGAATGCTTTAAATGGTATATGTTGATCACATACTTGTGATTCTTGGGCATGTGTTTGACTCACAAGTTGAACCAAATTAAGTTTTTTTTGTTGGTCTAACAATAGTTTAGAATTTGTTGCTTATTTGTGACCACCTTTTCTGGAATGCTTTGTGCTACTCGACCTGTGTCCTCAACTAGTTTAAGAAGAACCATAAGACGAGACTCAACTACCTGCTCTGAACGTAGTTGTATACATTGTTTGGACCGGCGAGTGGTCTTATCTTGTTGTATTGTGGCGATTTGCTACTTAAGAGCTTGCAACTCATCGCGATGTTGATCTCGCTAAAGCTCCATATCATTGTCAAACTTGTGCTACATGTTAGTGATGGTATTCTGGACACTGGTTTCATTTCCTTTAGAGGACGGTTTCCATGTGAGATTTGAGTGTTTCAAGGGAATATGGCTCCATCTTGTAACGTGATGTTGATATAGCAATTTGACTTCTATTAAAAGTGAGGTCCGAGAATAGTTTTATCAAAGCTCCATGGTAGACGACAAATGTTCTTACCGGAAATGAGTTAGAATCATTAGAGGTGGATGTCCGAATTGTTCGGACGAGGTGACTTTCTGTGAAGGGTTTCCAAGCTTTAATGATGTCCGAGTGGTAATCTACTTGTAGAAGACCCTCCAATACTCAAGTTAGTAAGATTTTAGAATAATATGATGATAGTATTTAAGTGAGTGATGAACTCGATGTGGTTATTCTGGATCTATTCTTAAAAATCTCTCAAGTCATAAATACTAAAATCTCCTATGACTCTAAAATCCAATAGATTTTTTTTTTTTGAAGAACTGTTCAAGAAACAATGATCCCCTCTTTCACTTCTTATACCTAGCGGATCCTCAGACATATTTCCTTTCATGAAAGAAACTTATTCTTGAATTTTTTTTGTGAATTTAAAGATTGAGTTAATACTTTCTAAAGAACAAATCTATAATTTTAGGTTTTTGAACCTAACAAAATATCCAATAAAGTATTACTAATTATTGAACTAATTACTCAATTATCAAATATTGGGTCAATTTTCTGTTGCAACAAAAGATAATTTTCAAGTAATTTCGAAATACTCATATTTACACGTGATTTGGTACCTACAAATATTATATTTTTAATATTTGTTGATATTCGGTAATAGAAATTCTAAATTTAATATTCAACCGATCCAAGAAGAGTGTTTAAATTTAAATTTAATTTCATCAAAATAGAAATATATTCGAGATTCCAAATATCTCGAAATCTAGAAAAGTACCCAAATAATTCATCATAAATCTAATGCTTATCATGACTATCATAAACCATATGAACAACTTGAGCACCTAGCCACCACCTTTACTATTTATTTTATGCCAAACAACCAAACGTTTTGAAAATCCACCGCCTCCGTGGTTTAATTCGTAACGACCCTAGCCAAGTAGTGTATAGAAAATATTATAGAACAGTTTTTCAAGACTCCTCCTTCTCTCTCCTCATTATATTTTGCCACGTGTAATCAGATTCAAGACTTTGACCTGAGGTTTGCAAGCAATGCTTGGTCTTTCTCGAATCTCCATCCATTTGCTCCAAAACTCGAAACGCTAATGCGATGGGAAGGTCCACGTTTGATGCGGTCGTCTCCGTCTTCGTTACGGTTCACCCGCACGAGACCTCTGCTCTGCTCCATTCCTTCTTCTGCTTTTTTTTCGTGAGTTTCTCTGCTCAAGGCAACCACTGAGCATGTTTCCCTTCCCCTTCAGTTTCTTTTTCTTTAACTGGTTATCACTTTTTTGTGGCATTGATTGAAGGTTTTGAGTGCGTATTTCGTGGTTCTTCCGTTGCGGGACGAGGGTGCCATCTCATTGGGGTTATCAAATCTGCCGGGTCTATTCGTGGGGTCCCTGGTGCTCACCCTCGTTGCTGCGCCCTTTTCTTCTCTCATATTCTCTCTGCCTAACCTTTCCAAAGGCAAGGTAAATTATATTGTTAAGAGTTCATTATTGCGCATTCTAGTATGATAATGCCCATTCTGCATCTTCATACTAAAATAAATCAGAACACAAAATATGATGGTAGTACATGTTAAAATCATACATAAATGACTAAATCATAAGTTCATAAGGTTGAGTTATTGTGCCAAAACACAGCAGTCAACTAATCCATTGTAGTACAACACAATCATCTACCAACGAGTAACTGTTCCACACGATATAGCAATAAACATAGACCCACGGTAGACACTGTTAACCATTCAGGCAAATACAATCAAAAGAACTTGTAGGGAAATCAAGAGGTGAACTAGTAGAACCGGAATATGGATGGCTTTGCCGAACATAGTCAGCAAGAACGATAAAGGCTGCACCTTTGATAGTGCATTGGACAAGCAACCTGAGTCCTGAACTTTGATGCCGAGGGCAATGAACAAGTAACCTATTTTCAAATGTTAATAACATGTATCTTATCTAAAAGGACTGACTGTGAGCTGTTGGATCTTAGAATTTGAGCTTGGAGTCTAACTCAACCACCTAAAATTGGCTTGTGTGGTTGAGGTAATCCCAAGCTTTGGAAGCACTACTTAGGTCTTATCTTTAGTCTATGAGTGATACGGTAGAAGAAGGCGCCTTTCCAGTCGGAGATATTCCATCTAATAAGAAGAAAATAAGAAGGTTTGTCGAGGGTCAATATTCTTTATCTTCTTTCATTCATGTGCGTAGTATAAAGTGTATCCATATCGGATACATATATATATATATACACACACACATATATATACATATATGTATATACACACACACACATATTTATATACATACATATATATATATATATATATACACACACACACACACACATATATATATAGATAGATAGATAAAGACAACCATGTAATTAATAATAATAGCAAGTCTTGAAAATCAAATAACAATAAAATCAAAGCAAAGGATTAGACATGACCTTCACTATATCATTATCTGGTGAAGAAGAATCTCGTATTGGAATATCAATTGGTTGTGAGGGACTTTGATTGGGTGAAGAATGCTTTCGCTTAAGGGGAAATTTTCCAATGTGGAAGAAACTCATACTTGAGGAGGAGATTGTTGGAGTCAAGTGTGAGTTGGAGTCTGACATTTGGCTAAAAATAGGCAAGAAGAGCAACATACAAGGAGAAAAGACCCACAAATTTATTGTCTTAAGGTTTTGGGTTGAAAGTGATGTCATGGTCTCTTATATGAGTTTGTTCATAACTCGAAAGTGATGTCATGGTCTCTTATATGAGTTTGTTCATAACTCGTATCTTTCGAATCTCCTTGGAGTACCTCCCCTTGAAAGAACCCACCAACACCTCATTTCCCCATCTTCATTATTATTATCATCCACTTGTCCCACTAACCACTCATTGCACTCATCAATGTTATTGAGTGCAATGAGATATATTTCATCCCTAATATTGTATCTTTAAGTTGTTGGTTAGCCATTAGGTAAACCAAATTGTGCAATTTTTTATGGTCAAGTTTGTTTCTCTTTTTTGAGTGAATCTATATTATTAATAAGTAAAATTTTAATTAGTTTCTTCCTACTTTCTACAAAAGAATAATAATGAAATAAGCCATCTCAAATACACTCTGATCGCGTTCACATTCTAATGAGCTATATGTCAAGTTTAAAATCTTGATTGCTAGCTTTTGCAAGTTTGGAGTTGAGTGACCATACTTTTTCCACCATTGAGTTATGAAAACAAAGAAAGTAACTTGAAATTTAAACATTATAATTTAGCAATTTAGAACACTTAGGAGCTGTTTAAGTGTCTCACCAGGAGTTGTGGTCTTCCTTGATGTTTTGGAAAAGTCATCACCAAAGAGTCCAGTTCCACTTTTATAAAGGGCTAACTCCATTAATTTTTTTTCTTGCACATCTTTAGTTGGTACCAACCTCTTGATGCGAGCATGTAACCCATTGGTATCCTTCAAATTATATTCCTTTTGGGTTGGAATAAAAGAACTTCGGGTTCAAAGTGACTAGCCACATGCAATAGGCAATGAAGTTGGCGAGTCCATCTATTATCAATGATTGTAAATGCATCCTTGTATATACTTTCATTGTTAGTGAAAACTTTATAATTGTTTCCTTGGTCTTCTCCATTGCTTCATAAATATAGCAGATATCTGCTTTTTTTCACCATCTACAAGACAAAGTACATACACTGGATATAGCCTTTCTGATTAGTCCCTTTGTAGGTAGCCCTTTATGAGAAATTGGTAATAAACTCCGTAGGCCACAATTAAGGCAGAAATGGGTTGCCACAATTAAGAAACCTTTCCAACACTGCATTAAAACACACGATCCATTTATTTCCATTTGATTATTTTTAATAATTTATTTTGTCCTTTTAAATATTGGCTTGACAAAGTAATATCTGCCATTAACAATCTTGGCTTGCAAGAGCATTGGGTGTGGTATATTTTTTATCATGTGGCACTGTCTGTAATTGCCTCTTAAAATCACAGAATATATTGGATGTAATAAGATGAACTGATTTTTTAATCGTTATTACAAGTTCTAGTTCTACTAAATAAGATAATAATATGGTGACATGCATTCATATTTAGTTTTTCTGGTTATGGGAATTGAATTTTTATGATGATAGACAGTTATTATTATTTTATGTTCCCATTAATATAATCTGTAATGGTGCTTCTTGAAATTCCAGGCTTTATTTTTGATACACAGGTTCTTTAGTGTATCCCTCATTTTGTTCTTTTTTCTATGGCACTCCTCATCAGCTGGATATTCAAAGTCCAATTTAACTGTAAGAAATAGCATAACTTGAAGTTGTTTGCTGCAGTCTATATTACTTGTTAAATTCAGAATATTTGCTTTTGATTGTCTTAAATTGGGTTTATGTTGCTAGGGATCCATGCCCTTGATCAATCCCTTAAAGGAAGAAAGGAAAATTAGTGACCAAGGCAGTCTTGCATCTTCATTTGGCTGGGATAACCATGGATGGTTCTATATCTCTGTTCGGATAGGATTGTTTCTTTGGGTATGGTTGATGATTTTATTTTCCATATATAGAATTTAATGTCTAATTGTTTCAAATGACATTTTTGCACACTAGTTTATATTATTTTGTGTAGGTTGCTTTGCTTAATCTAATTACAATTTCTTCAACTTGGGCAAGGGTAATTGATGTGATGGACAGTGAGGTTTGTTTGCCCCTATATCAATTTTGTTTATGTCTGGATTATTTAGGGCCTACTTAACATACTCTGGATTCAGTCAGGTGCAAGATTATTCGGGTTTATTGGTGCTGGTGCTACCCTTGGACAACTTTTTGGGTCGTTGTTTGCCATTGGGATGGCTTTTGTTGGCCCATGTAAGTTTGCATTTGCCCTCAACAGTCTTTTCTCATGAAGTTTTATTGTCATAAAGTACAATCATATTTTTAGCAGTCTTGCTTTTGTTTACTGCATTATTGATGGAACTTGCAGTCTTGCTTTTGTTTGCTTCTCATAAAGTACAATCATATCTTTTGCAGTCTTGCTTTTGTTTGCTGCATTATTGATGGAACTTGCAGCACAGACATCAAGAGGGATAAATTGTGGTACATCTCATGCAGAAGAAAAATTGTCTCCCATTAGGTCATTCTACGTATTCTTTTCTTTGTAGTTATATATATGAGTGAAACCTTATAAGTTTTGGATGGCATATACCATTTTAATTCTGTAGGAATGTATTAACCTTTAAATATACAGAGCATCTAAAACTAGAAATTTGTTTTGGATCAGTCCCTTAAATCTGGTTACAGGTCTGTGAACAGTATAGTCTGATTGTATTTGTCAATCACAATATTTCTGATTCGTTCATTGGTGGCATATTTTGGTGGCCAAGTTCTGGTGTCTTGGAGAGAACCAATGATCTGCAACATTAACATAATATTGGAAGACAACTTCTCTGTATATTTCTGCATATTATCCCTTTATTTTTAATTCAAAGCAGTTAATATCCATGCAGAAAGGAGTTGCTTCTTGTTTTACTTGTGTATGTATTACAAGGGGTGCTTTTATTTGATTCTTCCTGCAGAGGGATTCTTTGCTGACACAATATATTAGTTATCAGTATTTATATTAAATCTGTGGAAGAAGTGGATACATGTTCTGGCCTCTTGCCTACTTTTCAATTTTTTACGTGCAAATGAACAGTAGCTTTCTCTTAGGTAATTTAAGATGCCGTGCTAATAGAAATGAATCTGAATATAGGAAAAAACAAAGTAATGATCGTAGGTTGTAGCAGAGAATTTCTGTTTCACATGTGGACATTTGGGAGTTCTACTTCGCTTTTGCATTTGTAAATCACAACCCTCTCCTAACTAACTCATACAATCCCCTTATCTTTCTAATAATGTGTTACTTTATCTGTTAGTTAGATAGTTAATGCTAGTAACAGCCTTGAGTCCTAATCTGTTAGGCATGAGGAAGCACGAAAGGTTGATAATAGACAGGATTGCAGGTTCATTGTAGAAGGAGGTCTAAAAAGAAAAACTAAGAATACTGTTGTAAGGTAGTTTTTACAGCTCAAAGTTAGTTAGCAGGAAGGAGCCCTTTAATATGAAGCTTAAAAGGGGAAAGTGGAGGAGTTTTGGGAGACTCGAGAGACTTGTAACTGGAATAATCTAGTGGAAAGGAGAGTGCTCCTTTCTGGCATCTTTTGTATGGTTAGTGAAATAAAGAAGTTTTGATTTTCTTTTCATTGTTTTTCTCTGAAAATAGTGTTGATTCCTAAATATTTTTGTCTGAAATGCCATATTTATGATTGGAATAATGGAAAGCAAAGTGAGTGCTTTGGAGAAATGGGCCAGCGAACAAAGGAAGGTGATTGCAAACATGAAAACAAACATGAGTTTTGTGAAAGAATGCATGTAATGTAAGACATGACAAATAAAGGAATCTTCTTCTTGAAATGAAGAAAGGGCAGAAATTGTCGTATGTAGGAGAATACTCGGTCAATGGTGATGAGAAAAGGAAACAAGACATTGTTAGTAACAAATCTAATAAGGGCGAGGAAGAACCACTTTGCCCTTGCATAAAAGGGGTGGAGTTGCCTACATTTGAAGGGGGTGATCCAGTGGGATGATGGCAAGGGTAGAAAAATTCTTTGAAGTACAAAATGTCTGAATGTCGGAAAAGTTATGCCTAGCCTTTACTAGCATGGGAGGAAACACTAGCCATTGGTTCAAATTCTGGTGATAGACGGAAGAACCCTTCACGGGAGGATCTTGCAACATCACTGTTAAGGAGATCCGGAGGTAGTGGGCAAAACTCGTTGAGAGATTGGTTGTAATAAGATAGATTGGGAGTGTTAGATATTATTAGATATAATTAGATATTATTTGATATTATGAGATATTATAGATATTGTTAGATATCTCATATTTATGTAATGGGCTTAGCCCATATGTTTCTTTTTCCTATATAAACATAACCCTATGTGTTCAATATACACAAGGGATTTACCCTATTCTTTCTTTTCCTTTAATATGGTATCAGAGCATAAAGTTAGAGTTTAGGGTTTAGGGTTCAATTTTTATTGGTGAATCCACTATTCACTGGAATTTTCCAGCCACCACCCCCACTGTCTCGCCGGACCTTCGCCGGACCTCCGCCGGACCTCCGCCGGACCTCCGCCGGACCTCCGCCGGACCTTCGCCGGACCTTCGCCGGAATCTCGCCGGAATCGCTGTCGGAGCCTTCATCTTTGTTGCTCCCGCCAATTAACCGGTGACTGGATTTGTCCTTATCTTTTATGGCTTCTTCTGCTTCCGCTGCCACTATGGCTTCTTCTTTAGTCATTATGCCGGATTCATCTATTTATACTAATTACGTCAATGTTCATCTTTCCATTGACAAATTGGATGGAACCAATTATGACACTTGGGCATCAGATATTAAATTATGGCTTAAGAGTCAAGGTTATGTTGATCATCTTACTCATCCTACTCTTGCTGAAAATGAGGTTGTTCGTTGGTCGAAAATTGATGCTCAATTATGCATTGTTATCAAATCGACCATTCACTCATCTTTAAAACAAATTTTTCGTACCTATGAAACATGTTCAGAAGTTTGGGAACAAGCAAAATTATTATACACCAATGATACTCAATGTCTTTATGGTGTGTGTCAAAATCTTCTCACAATTGTTGCTCCCAAACGTCTTGATGGTACAATGGCAGAATATCTAGGTAAAATTCATGCTCTTCTTCATGATTTTAATGAGTTATTACCTCCTGCTTCTACTCCTTCTCAAGAACTAGAACAAAGATCCAAGTTCTTCATGTTATTGGGTTTACATGGTCTTCCTGATGATTATTCTCACGTTCGTGATCAAATTTTGGGATCTCCTATTGTGCCCAATTTTACTTCCACTTGTTCTACCCTTTTGCGCGTGCCAGGTAAACACACCGCTGATATAACGTCTCATGTTGATGACTCTTCTGCTTTAGTATCTCAGCATAATGATCGTACTCGCCCTCACAAGCCGGGCAAAGGGCGTCACAAGTGTGACCATTGTGGCAAACTTGGCCACAAAATTGACAGATGTTATGCCTTACATGGTCGTCCTCCTAGATCTGTTGCGGTTGCTCAAATTGCCCCTGTGCAACCTTCTACCATGGACCATACTTCAATTGATACCCCAAGCCAGCCTGCTATTTTCAATGAATTTCTTAAATGGTATGAGGATCGTCAGAACCCTAGTTCCACGGCTTCTGTTGCACATTCAGGTACATCTTTTGTTGGCCTCACTCACTCCACTTCCCATGGCCCTTGGGTTCTAGATTCAGGTGCCACTGATCACATTACTGGTAATAAATCTTTTTTCTCTTCCTTATCTACTACGGGTTATTTACCTTCAGTTACCATGGCCAATGGATATAGGGTACCATCACATGGTGTTGGTACTATTAATCTTTTTTCATCTTTATCTATTGATAATGTTCTTTATGTCCCTGGGTCTCCATTTAACTTATTATCCATTAGTCGTCTCACTCGTTCCCTTGACTGTGTTATTTCTTTTACCAAAGATTCTGTTACTTTACAGGACCGGAGTTCGGGACGGATGATTGGCACCGGATGTGAGTCTCATGGACTTTATCAACTACAGATCTCTGCACATGTTGGCGCAATTATGGATTCTCCATCTCTCATTCATGCTCGGTTGGGTCATCCTAGTCTTGCCAAGATGCAACAGCTTGTTCCAAGTTTGTCTAATGTGTCTACTTTATCGTGTGAGTCGTGTCAGTTAGGGAAACACATTCGTAGTTCTTTTCCTCGTAGTGTCTCACAACGTGCTTCATCTCCTTTTGCCTTAGTTCACTCTGACATTTGGGGACCAAGTCGTATTAAGTCTAATTTAGGATTTCAGTATTTTGTTACTTTTATTGATGATTATTCAAGATGTACTTGGGTATTTTTAATGAAAAACCGTTCTGAGTTGTTTTCTATATTTCAAATATTTTACAATGAAATTAAAAATCAATTTGGAATTTCCATCCGAATTTTGCGCAGTGATAATGGACGTGAGTATCTTTCTCATTCTTTTAAAAATTTTATGGCTTCTCATGGTATTCTTCATCAAACTTCATGTGCTTATACACCTCAACAAAATGGGGTAGCTGAGCGCAAGAATAGACATCTTGTTGAAACAACTCGTACTATTTTAATCCATGGTGATGTTCCTCAGCGTTTTTGGGGTGATGCTGTTCTTAGTGCATGTTATCTCATTAATCGCATGCCATCTTCAGTTTTAGATAACAAAATTCCTCATTCTATTTTATTTCCACATGACCCTCTCCACTCTTTACCTCCCAAAGTTTTTGGGTCCACATGTTTTGTTCATAATTTTAGTCCTGGTCTTGATAAATTATCTCCTAAGTCACACAAATGTGTCTTTTTAGGGTTCACTAGATCACAAAAAGGATATAAATGTTTCTCACCATCTTTAAACCGTTATTTTATTTCAGCAGATGTCACCTTCAGTGAATCTTCCCTTTACTTTAAGTCTTGTCCTTCTCCTTCCATTTCTTCATCTAATCAAGTTAATATTCCTCTTGTTGTGCCTAGTGCATCTAACAATTCACCACCGCCGCCAACTCTTCAGGTGTATAGTCGTCGTCAACCGTCTCATCGTCCATCAGCAGACTCTATTTTGGTGCCAACACCTCATCCCCCTCCGGCTCCTATAGTTGAACCTCCGACTGTTGAACCTGATCTTCCTATTGCTATCCGTAAAGGTATACGTTCTACTCGTAATCCCTCTCCACATTATACTGCTTTGAGTTACCATAGACTATCTCAACCCTTTTATACCTGCCTTTCGTCTATTTCTTCTGTATCAATTCCAAAATCTGTAGGTGATGCCTTAGCCCATCCTGGTTGGCGTCAGGCCATGCTTGATGAAATGAATGCGCTTCAGAATAATGGAACTTGGGAACTTGTTCCTTTACCATCTAGGAAATCTGTTGTTGGTTGCAGGTGGATTTTTGCTATCAAAGTTGGTCCTGATGGTACTATTGATCGTCTCAAAGCTCGTCTTGTGGCTAAGGGTTATACCCAAATTTTTGGTTTAGACTATGGTGATACTTTTTCTCCAGTAGCAAAGATGGCCTCTGTTCGCTTATTCATAGCTATGGCTGCTCTTCAACAATGGCCTCTTTATCAACTGGATGTTAAAAATGCTTTTCTTAATGGGGATTTGCAGGAAGAAATTTATATGGAGCAACCTCCCGGTTTTGTTGCTCAGGGGGAGTCTTCTGGATTGGTATGTCGTCTTCGCAAATCCTTATATGGCCTCAAGCAGTCTCCTAGGGCTTGGTTTGGAAAATTTAGCAATGTTGTTCAACAATTTGGTATGACTCGCAGTGAAGGCGATCATTCAGTTTTTTATCGTCACTCGAGTGCTGGGTGTATCTATCTTGTAGTATATGTTGATGACATTGTTCTTACAGGCAGTGATCACCATGGCATCTCACAAGTAAAACAACACCTTTGTCAACACTTTCAGACCAAAGATCTTGGCAAACTCAGATATTTCTTGGGGATTGAGGTAGCACAATCCAATACTGGTATTGTTATCTCTCAAAGAAAATACGCATTAGATATTTTGGAGGAAACTGGGTTGATGAATTCGAAATCTGTTGATACTCCCATGGATCCCAACGTCAAGCTTCTACCCAATCAGGGGGAACCTCTTTCAGATCCTGAGAAGTACAGGAGATTAGTTGGAAGATTGAACTATCTCACTGTTACTCGTCCTGATATTTCCTTTGCAGTCAGTGTGGTGAGTCAATTTCTTAATTCTCCATGTGAAGATCATTGGAATGCAGTCATTCGTATAGTGAAGTACATTAAAGGCTCTCCTGGAAAAGGTTTGTTATATGGTCATAATAACCATACTAAAGTCGTTTGTTATTCAGATGCTGATTGGGCAGGATCTCCATCTGATAGAAGGTCAACTTCTGGTTATTGTGTCTCCATTGGTGATAACTTGATCTCTTGGAAGAGCAAGAAACAAAGTGTTGTGGCAAGATCTAGTGCAGAAGCAGAATATAGAGCTATGGCCTCGGCTACTTGTGAGCTTATTTGGCTTAAACAGTTACTTAAAGAATTGCAATTTGGAGAGGTTACTCAAATGACACTGATATGTGATAATCAGGCTGCTCTTCATATTAGCTCAAATCCAGTTTTTCATGAAAGGACAAAACATATTGAGATTGATTGTCATTTCATTCGAGAAAAGATTATATCAGGAGATATCAAGACTGAGTTTGTTAATTCAAATAATCAATTAGCAGATATTTTTACTAAACCCTTACGAGGACCTAGGATTGATTACATTTGTAACAAGCTGGGTACATATGATCTATATGCACCAGCTTGAGGGGGAGTGTTAGATATTATTAGATATAATTAGATATTATTTGATATTATGAGATATTATAGATATTGTTAGATATCTCATATTTATGTAATGGGCTTAGCCCATATGTTTCTTTTTCCTATATAAACATAACCCTATGTGTTCAATATACACAAGGGATTTACCCTATTCTTTCTTTTCCTTTAATAGGGAGTGTGGAAGATTTCATCCAAGGTCTCAAGCAAATTAGACATTGGAATGGAAGATCCAATTTATATGCATTATCATTTATTTTCTCTTATATTTGAAAGGGTCCATCTCTATTATCTTAAAGATTGAATTTCCTTTGAGTAGGTAACCTATCCTTTCTCAAATGCAACCACACCCAATCTCCAGGTTGAAAAATGACTTCCTTTTTTCCTTAGTTTGTTATTGTAGCATTCTTTGCTACTTTCTTTTCAATTTCTTTCTTGATTTTGACATGTAGATCTTTTATGAGTTTAGCTCTTGCAACTCCTTTCTCTTAACATTATTTCTTTGGAAGTAGGAATGGGTAATAAACAAGAGGGGTTAAAGGATTAAACCCATAAACAATCCCAAAAGGTGAGTGAGAAGTAGATTAGACAGTCTAATAAGAGCGTCTGCTAGACGGGCTGAAGGAAGTTTCGACCTCTGCGAGTGGGCCAAACATGCATCAGCCAAAGACAATCAAATCTACTTAATGAAACATGCGTCCAGTAATTTATTCATTACCTTACTCGTTTTCATGTGATTACTCATAAGGTTTTTAATCTTTTACCTCTTGAATCATGCGTCCAAGAGATTGTTTAGAAAACTAAATAGGAGTTTAATTAAAGACAAAATTGAGATATTGTAGATTTTATTATCTAATTCTTCTCCTCAAATTTCGTTTTCTATTTTTGATTCATAGAAGCAACTTGGACTTTCGCATATTCAACTCCCTCACAAAAGTAGAAACTTCCTTCAGACTCTCTAGTAGATCATCTAGTCTACTCTGAGAAGTATTAGACCGTCTATTGCGACTAAAACACAAGATTAACACAAATAACAATTAAGACCAAAATAGACTCAATTAGAGGAATCTCAATTAAAACAATGGATTTATTCGTGATTATCATCCAAAGATCTATGATTAAAGCTTTAAAGTGAGTAAAATTATGTTCATGTGCTAAGCAAATTTATGCATGATTCTAGAGAAAGGCACATGTAAGTAGTTGAAAATTTTGTTTAGAATTAAAAGTCAAGTTGAGGAAAGGGGCTACTTTTCAAGAAAGGAGATACTTTGATCTTGAAGATATATACTAATACAGACTATGTAAGTTTCGTTACTGACAAAAAATCTACCTTTGGGTATTGTATATTTTAGGCAAAAAGTATGGGTCTGGAGAAGTAAAAAATAGGGTAGGACCCATACTCCTTCACTAAGGGATTTCATGCTCCTACTCAAAGTGTATGTAAAGGACTTCCTTCGGATTCCTAGATCATGTTGGTAAGTTGAGACTGATCAATATTCATTTACCAACTTGAAGGAGAGTGTTGTAAATATGGGATAATTAGGCTAAAAATATTCTAATATCTCTACAGTAATTGAGAAAAAATATCCTTAGAATCTTCACATTCATTCCCTCATTTTTTATTTACGTTTTTATGAGGAAATGATTGTTACAAATAGAGGAGTTGAAATTGTAATTAGCATGATTGTAATTTATTCTATATTTCTTTATTTTCTCATTATTCAAGTACTTTATAAATAGTGTTGACACTTCTATTATGGAGCTTAACCCTAGACTTTTTAAAATCAGTAAGACAAATTATGGAATTTTCTCTCAAAATTTTTGAAATCTATGAAGTTAATATCAAATTTTGAGTATTTAGATTGTATGCTCTCTTTTTCTAAAATGTTGACAAACCCAACTGACCCTCAAGTCGGTTAGTTATCAAAAGGAGAGTGATAACCTCTATAATGAGAGGATCAAAACTAGTAGCTATCACTCTAAGAATTCTGTAGTTTAGTGACCTTGTTTGAGGATATAAATAAGTGCAAGGAGAGTAGCTTCTCACGTTTTTGTAGTGGACAATTGGTTGAGCTTTTGGATCTATCAAATATCCAAATCATTCATCCCTCTTATTGGTGTTGTACCCATATCGTGACTAGTTTGGAATTAGGGGCTCCTCAATAAGATATTTTTGTTCTTCATCCAAATTCTGAATCCACTTTATCATTTTCCTCTCTCTATACCTAAAGTCCCATGATTTACCATTTTTAGTTTTGTAGAAAATAAAAAATATAAAGTAAACATCATTCTGAAAAGCATGGATAGAAAGATAGATAGATGGAAAAATGTAAAAAACAAACACACTTCTGATAAATATGAGGGAATCATGTGCATCTCATTAAACTATTTGTCTGAGTTAAATGGGTAATTTAATGTATATATAATGCATGGCATCACGAGGGATACAATCATACTTATTTATTTACTTTGAATCTAGAAAATCTGCTTCCAATGATGAAAACAAGACTGAGGAGATTCAAAAGATGGAACATACTCCAAGAGGTTCTCCAAAGTCATCTACTTCAGTGAAGCTTCCAATTTGGCCCATATTTGAAGGACTCTGGCTTATATTGTCATCAACCTACCTGTTACATGTATCATTATTCATCTGGCTAAGTGCAGTTGTATCTTCACTCTTCTATTTCCAGGTTAGGTAATCTTGTGTCCTGTTATAAAATCTTTAGTTTTCGTGATTTGCATTTCAAGTTTACATGAATGATTAGAACATGTGGGGAATTGTATAAATGAGTAATGCGATCGATACACTATTATTGATTGAGATTTATTGAAAATCCCAATTATGTTTGAGTCCTACTTATTTAATGAGTTTCACTCATAATTTTGTAGTTTCTAATAAATTTTAACCAATGATAGAGTGTTAGAGAGTTGTTGCTAACACTCCTCTTGTACATATACAAAACGCTATTGCTGCTGAAATTCTACTAACATATTTCCTTTTCGTCAAATTTCCTGAAAGACGTAGCAAAGTAAAGCCAAATCTAAGAAGTGGTGCTCATGTAATCAGTGGACCAAAACATTAAAATTTAATTGGAGGATTAAAAACATATTTAAGCCTTTAATAAAGTTTCAAAAAACAATGTCACTCAATTAAATCTATTAGATTTGTTATAGATTCTAGGAAATTTGGATCATTAATACCTGATTATTAGGCAAGAATTTATTGTATTTGATTTTGTAAATTAGTATAAATACATACCGTGTGGTCTGCATTTGACACAAGATTCAGATAACCCTTTCTTATATGGTAACAATAGTTTTAGGGTTTTTTCAATCCCTTTCTTTTCCTCTAGGTGAACAATACCCGCAACCCATAGAAGACCCCATTTTCTCTCGTGTGAATAATACCTGTAACCATTACATGCCCTTTCATTTTATCACAAAGCACTCTTTTCCTTCGGTGATTGTGCTACTAGAACTACCCTCCTTCGGTGACCGCACTGGTAACATATTGTCATTTTTCCCTTTTCTCCAGCATAACCCACTTGTTCTAGTAGCATTCTTTTCCTTTGGTGATTGTGCTACTAGAACTACCCTCCTTCGGTGACCACCAAGCTTCGTTGGTTGGTCAGTTTCGCCGCCTCACACACTCGTAACATATTGTCGTTTTTCCCTTTTTTTTGGCACAACCCACTTGTTTTGGTTTATTTCACATGGGTTTCGACAAGTCCCACTCAAATATCGCGTATGCAGTGAATTTTACCACTGTTATGCTGATTGCATGTGAAAATCTGGCTGAAACAAGTGACTACAATTCTTGAGATGTTGCTATGTAGTTGTGGTTCTTGGGTCAAGGTCGTGAAAACCACATGACCAAACAAGCCAAAGATATTCCGAACACTGATGAAGCCCGATGGAAGCAAATTGACGCCTCTTTGTGTAGTGTTCTCTGGTTCTCCATTGATGGCAAATTGCAGCTCCAATATCAAGCTTTTACTACCTGTTATGTTGTTTGGAACAAAGCCAAGAGACTTTATTCCAATGATGTTCATCGTGTTTACAAGGTTGTCTCCAACCTTATTTCTATAAAGCTTGAAAACCATGATATACAAACCTATCTTGGTAAGCTCGACCACTTAATTGCTGATTTTGATGCCCTCATGCCTATCACTAATGTTGCAGACAAACATGCTAAACAACGTGGAATGTTTTTTGTTGTTCTTGCAGTGGTTGGATTTTCTCTTGAGTTTGACTTTGCCCTTAATCAAATATTATTCTGCATTGTTGTTCCATCTTATGACACCGTTAGTGAACAATTACTTCGCCTCTTTGTTCCTTACATGTTTGGAGAGTTTTCTAAACTTTTAACAAATTCATTTGCCTTTTACTCCTACTGTAGATGGAGTGGAAATTGTGGTGGCTATAATGGTCAACATCCTCGTTGCAACTATTGTCAATGGTATAACCATATTGAGGCAAACTGTCGTACAACGGCACAAAAATAACCCAAGACCACTAATATTGCTCAAGTCGTTTCTTTAGGAGCATCTGATAAGGTTTAAACTCTTATTGATGCCTATAATGAGTATCTTCAATACAAGGCAGCCATGTGATACACAACCTGTCATTGGCGTTGCTCAGTCTGGTAATCCCATAGCCTTTGTTTCTTAGTCCTTCGCCCTTGGACCTTGGATTCTTGACTCCAGTGCCTTTGATCATATGTTTGGTAACAAAATTTCTTTTCTCTCATCTATCTTATTAAAGGAAAAGAAAGAATAGGATGAATCCCTTGTGTATATTGAACACATAGGGTTATGTTTATATAGGAAAAGAAACATATGGGCTAAGCCCATTACATTTTTTTTTTATCAGCAAAGAATGAAATTAAATTAAGAGAGATACAAAAGGGGTATCCCAACCCTTTTACATAAACCAAACCACATTAAGAATCTCCAAGAATAAAGAGATGAACAAACACCCCAGAAGCAATAGATAGATAATGTTTGCTGCATAAGCTAGACATCCTATTCCATCTAGCACCGTACTCGTATTGAAATGCTATAAGCACTGCAAACTGCAGCTACAAAACCATCAAAAGACACCAAAATATTGGTTTTCTCCACCACCTCATTGACATTCCTTCTACCCAGCTTGCAGTGGCACGATTGTAGCACTTGTCACTTCAATGCAGCATCTTCCATTCGCTCTTTTTTGGACTTTGGCTTCCCCCTGTTTGCTCCTTTTAAGCTCACTTTTATCAGAAACCAACTTCCTACTTGCCAGGGTCCATCTCGCACTTAGATTGGTCGGAGTTTACAATTTCGACTTACACAGAACCCTGAACCAGCATACACCCTGCCTCTATTGGTCTGTTATAAGACTCATCAAAACAGAATCCTCTATCATGTCCTTAACATTCCTTTTGACTCCCTTGCATACAAGCACATATGTCCTGATTACATAAATATGAAATATCTAACAATATCTATAATATCTCATAATATCTCATAATATCTAATAATAATATCTAACACTCCCCCTCAAGTTGGTGCATATAGATCATATGTACCCAACTTGTTACAAATGTAATTAATCCTGGGCCCTCGTAAGGGTTTAGTAAAAATATCTGCTAATTGATTATTTGAATTAACAAACTCAGTCTTGATATCTCTCGATATAATCTTTTCTCGAATGAAATGACAATCAATCTCAATATGTTTGGTCCTTTCATGAAAAAATAGATTTAAGCTAATATGAAGAGCAACCTGATTATCACATATAAGTGTCACTTGAGTGACCTCTCCAAATTGCAATTCGTTTAGTAACTGTTTAAGCCAAATAAGTTCACAAGTAGCCGAGGCCATAGCTCTATAATCTGTTTCTGCACTAGATCTCACCACAACACTTTGTTTCTTGCTCTTCCAAGAGATCAAGTTATCACCAATGGAGACACAATAACCCGAAGTTGATCTTCTATCAAATGGAGATCCTGCCCAATTAGCATCTGAATAACAAACTACTTTAGTATGGTTATTATGATCATATAACAAACCTTTTCAAGGAGAGTTTTTAATGTACTTCAGTATACGAATGATTGCATTCCAATGATCTTCACATGGAGAATTAAGAAATTAACGCACCACACTGATTGCAAAGGAAATATCAGAACGAGTAACAGTGAGATGGTTCAATTTTCCAACTAATCTTCTGTACTTCTCAGGATCTGAAAGAGGCTCCCCCTGATTGGGTAAAAGTTTGACATTGGGATACACGAGAGTATCAACAAATTTCGAATTTATCAACCCAATTTCCTCCAAAATATCCAATGCATATTTTCTTTGAGAGATAACAATACCAGTATTGCATTGTGCTACCTCAATCCCCAAGAAATATCTAAGTTTGCTAAGATCTTTGGTCTGAAAATGTTGACAAAGGTGTTGTTTTACTTGTGAGATGCCATGGTGATCACTGCCTGTAAGAACAATGTCATCAACATATACTATAAGATAGATACACCCTACACTCGAGTGACGATACAAAACTGAATGATCTGCTTCACTGGGGGTCATACCAAACTGTTGAACAACATTGCTAAATTTTCCAAACCAAGCCCTGCTTGAGGCCATATAAGGATTTGCGAAGACGACATACCAATCTAGAAGACTCCCCTGAGCAACAAAAACGGGAGGTTGCTCCATATAAATTTCTTCTTGGAAATCCCCATTAAGAAAGGCATTTTTGACATCCGGTTGATAAAGAGACCATTGTTGAAGAGCAGGCATGACTATGAACAAGCGAACAGAAGCCATCTTAGCCACTGGAGAAAAAGTATCATCATAGTCTAAACCAAAAATTTGGGTATAACCCTTAGTCACAAGACGAGCTTTGAAATGATCAATAGTACCATCAGGACCAACTTTGATAGCAAAAATCCACCTGAAACCAACAAAAGATTTCCCAGATGGTAAAGGAACAAGTTCCCAAGTTTTATTATTCTGAAGCGCATTCATTTCATCAAGCATGGCCTGACGCCAACCAGGATGAGCCAAGGCATCACCTATAGATTTTGAAATGCAAACAAAAGAAATAGATGAATGACAGGTATAAAAGGGTTGAGATCAAGGTTATCAAACTCGCGGGTTCACCCTTGAACTCGTTCGAGTTTACGAGTCGGGAATTGTCTGGCGAGTCAACTCGTTAGTAAACTCGTAATATTATTTGAGTGAAAGTGAAATAATAATTGGGATTGTGTCAATTGGGGTGATAAGCAGTAAATTAAAAGGGTTGTTGACATAAAGAATGGAGTCAACGATAATGGATGGAAGGGATTGGGTTGTACCAGTGTCACAAATTTGTGTTTGTGAACCATTAACAATAGTTATAAAAGACAAATTGGCAACCTTAGTAAAGGAGGAGAAAAGAGAATGATTGCCAGATATTTGATTTGATCAGTTGCACTAGAGTCAAGGACTAATGGAAGGAGATTGAGAAAGAAAAGCAGATAAATTACTAGTTTGTGCCATCGAACAATGTTCCTTGTGGATTAGTGAGCTGCACACCACTTGTGGATTAGTGAGCTGCACACCACTTGAGAAAGTATGCATATGATAATGGAGATACATCAACCAGTAATGTAGGAGCAATAGTGATTCAAGAGTAGATGCCTAGGCAATATTGGGTGAACGAGGGGGTTTCCCATGCTGCTGCCAACACTTATCAATGGTATGTTCAATGAGGTAGCAATGTTCACATTTTGGTTGATTTTTAGAATGACCTGTACATACAAAGACAATGTTTTCCCTTTTGGACGAAGTGTTTGTCTTTGTATTTATTTTCTAGGAATATATAGCACGTATGATACATAAGTCATAGAAGGGTTTACTAATGATTTCAAAATTTGATCATGGGTAGCAAACAATCCCAAGGTAATAAAAAACATATTGCAGTTCTCAAGTTCCTTTTTCATATCTTTAGATGGTGGAAGGAGCTTCACGAAATCATGGAAGGCAACATGAAGCCTTCCAAGATAAGCAATGGGTGTACTAGACCAACATGGTTTTGAAGAAGGCTTCAGATTCCATGTTAAGTTAAACTATACGAAAGAGAGACATTGAACTGAAATCATGTGCTTTTGAGACAATACAGATGCTTCATTTACACCGAGAGAGAAAAATCAGTGGAGATTTGACATCCTCTAATAATAAAGATGTGATATTGAAATAAATAAAAATGTTTCTAATAATGCTTAGATAATGTAGATATTCTTGATTGTATAGAATCTGCCACTTATTTTTATAATTATAACAACCCCTTTAATTTATTGCAAGCAAGCCATTAATGAAATACATATGTGCGACCCATACGGACAATTTAATTAATACTGTTTGAACACAATATGTATTTTTGATGATTAATTTCCTTAGCTATATTTATTTCTGTTTGATTTAAGTTGGATTTTCAAGCACCCATAGGTCTGTAAAAATTTCTGTTATTGCAGAAAGTGAGTGTGATTGCCACCACAGTTACCAGCTCTCTAGGAAGAAGAAGGTTGTTTGCGCAGATAAATAGCTTTATTGCTGTTTTTATTCTTGGTGGACAGCTGTCCTTGACGGTAAGCTCTTCCCCAAATAACTTTATCCACATGGAATATATTCATCTTTCTTTCAAAGTTGAGTTCAAACCTGTTCCTAAAAATAAAATTTGACAATGCTAGTAGATTAAGTACAGATTTCCGAGTTTGTTTTCTTAAATTACCCTCATCATAGCACAAGCAAGCACCCAACTTTATACATAGCTAATTCTTAGAGTTCAGAAAGACATTCGTGAGGGGAGATAAGTCAGTTGATCATTGAAGTTCGCAAAAGCTAGATTCATATTTTCTGTGATGAAATGACATGAGTTCTCATTGGAGCCATTCTTGAAGAAATTTTTCAAACACTAAGTTCAAACGTAAGAGACATAATTCAATATTCCGGTTTAGTACTTGATCTAGCAACTATGATATGCTTTTTGCTTTTCCATGAGATAGAGTTGGCCCTCTAATAAGAACACATTGTATAGGGGTCAACCTACCACCAGGAGATCCAGCTTAGGTATCACAAATTGCTGTAGGGGAAAAACCCTGACAGTAAGAGTCTTCACAAAGAAGGTAAAACGCACAAGAGAAATTGTAGGGGCAGTCCCTCAAGACAGGTTTATAAAGGAAAATGCTTCCTTTCACACAGGGCATTTCCTGTCACAAAACTACTATCCTCACTCCTCATCTACCACATAAGAAAAGAATATAAAACTTCATAAAACAAAGTCTCAGCCCCCATCCTGCAACAGCTGTTAACAGCTAACAGCTAATTAATTTTTAAAATTTCCTTCTATAATAAAATTTCCACACCCTCTCATTTTTCCCCTTTTTATCTCTGGCAACTTCAAAATTCAAACCATTGTACAATGACTATCGTTATATGCTGAGTTTATGGGGGTTATATTGGCCATTGAGTTTTCTTGAGCTGGTGGTTATCGGCATGTTTGGTTAGTGAGTCTTTGTTGGTATGCCAAGCTTTTTCTTCTAAAATTTTCCCTGGGTCTCTTAGGGATAGATGGAGGAAATGCATGAAGAGTATAGTTGATAAGTTTACTAGCCCATTTAAATTGACCGTTTAATAATTTAGGCACATTATGGAATTTCAAACTACGCTGATCTATACATATGTTGAGTCACCCTCGCATAAGATAATGTTGCCATTATTGAACTACCAATACTATCTCCATAAGCTCTTTTTCGAACACTGATTTCAATGGCCTCCTGTCTATAACACTTTGCTCCAAAAAGTAATAGGTTGTTTCTTCTGTAATAGCATAGTTCCTAGCACAATGCCAGAATCATCCATTTCCACAATAAATTGTTTGGAGAAAACTGGAACTACCAATACAAGCAATGAGGTTATGACAGATTCAGTGAAGCAAGTTTAGAAAAAGTTCACTGGTCATTATCTCTAATTACCTATATGAAAATGTTAAAAGAGACAGAGGTTTCTACAATTTTTCTGTTACAGACCAATGCCTATCCCCCTCTTCCTTGTCAGTCTAAATAATAAAAAAAAAATCTCATTAACAACCTCTCTGCTACTCATGCCACCTCAGCTTTAGGATTTCTGTTCTTCCCTTTATGTACATACACCCTCCATCCTTAGGTGTCTCATGCCCCTCATGGACCAATGGCTCTTTTGGCCCATAAACATGTTGGTCTCCAACATTTTCTTGTGGGAAGTTGTGCTCAGTATTTGCTGTTTTATATGAACGAAGGAGCAGCACACCAAAATGGTCTAGACATAGGGGTCAGACTAGGCATAACATCATGAGCTGGGTTGGTCCATCACATTTTTTTCTACTTACCTGTTGGGCTTGTTCGGACCGTCTGTTTTTCCATCTCTATACTTGCATAAACAATGAATAATAGGAGAATAGTTTTTTATGACCTTATTATTTCCTTTGCTACATTAGTTGAAGTAACCATTTTGAAGAGGTAAGGTAATATTATTGACAATAATGATGAAAAAGGTCCGTCATGATTTTTATTCTTTGATTTTTGTATTAATGAGTCATGTTACTAACGTTAACTATGTAAATATTTTTTTACTAGTGCAGGGACGCATTCTTACTGTTGCTGGGGTGACTATAGCTATATGCTCAACACCGTTTGTTGGCTTCTTAAATTTAGTTACTCTGGCTGTCTGGCCAAATTGGGTGGTGGTTGCCACCTGTGAGACATTGAGAAAGGTTATTCTCTATGACTTCAAAAATATTGGTTCCTTTAATAGAATTCAATAATTAACATTATATCGTGTTAGAAATGTGTCAAGTGAATTAAGTATATGTGTAGGTTCATTGTATGACATAAAATATTGTTTGTCTAGTTTAAACACAAATTAGAGTGCATGATAGTCAATCAAGGACTCCGTGTGTGATAATCATGATACATTGCATATTACCTCCATTCCTATTTGCTATGAGGACCAAATATAGAGGTATATTATTGTCACTTTAGAAAAGTCCTGCCTAGAGACATTCCCATTAGTAATGCATATGATTGAGTCCTTGCTTTAAGCTGTCTGTTAATGTTCCTATCGATAATCGTCATCTTGGCAACAGAGTCAGGGAGCACTGTGCCAGTCCTGAAATTAATTAATCTGCCATTTGCTACAGTGCTTTTCTTGACCGGTGGATAAATGGTATGTTCCTGTAATTAAAAAAAGTAATTATTTAGGAATTTGTGTTTCTGTATTTCTTACATTCATTATAGAAATAATGAGTTCGTTGTGTAGTTAAAACACAAGTGTTTCAGCATATGCACTTCTTACCTTTCAACAATATACTCCATACTACATTCATCTTTTGGAGAAATTCATGACCGTGACCTGCAACTCACGATATAAAATAGTAAACTGTTGATTAAATTAATTGTTGCACACTTTTGTGGATTCTTAATCACGTGTCACAACATTGCAGGTTGTTACATATGTTGTGACAAGGCCAGGTAGAGAACTTTTATTTACAGTTGTTTCAGAGGATGAGAAGTATAAAGCTAAAGTACGACCATCTTGTTTCCTTTCTTCCTCCAATAACCATTTTCTGCTATTTCAATTTAGAGAGCCAATGGCTTCACTGCTGTAACATTATTATACATCCTATATATATATATATTTCTTGGACATTTCTAGATGATGCATGAAATGATCTCACATGACAATGGCCAAATTTATGTGGCAGGTATGCATAGATGTCCTGGTTCAAAGACTTGGAGATGCTGCAGCAGCTGGAATGTACAAAATGCTTTTTGGTACTTTCAACGGGAATCCATCAACAGTTTCCCTTTATGGCCTGCCTGTATGTTCAAACCTGCATACTGTCCCTATTCATAAAATATTCCTCTCATTTTTTTAAGAATCCTAAAAATAAAAAATAGAAAAGTATACCGATTATTTCCATACCCTGTTTCATATAATCGTCTACCTATTATCTCAAATAGTTATCAATACTCTGTACATATTTTGTCCTCTTTTTTTTTTGCTTTTTATATGGGCAAGACTAACGTGTTTTTTTCCGTTCTGTAGGTTTGTTTGTTGTGGATAGTCACAGCATACACTTTGGGTCGTCGGCAAGTGCAACTTTCAAAGCACGAGACCTCATCTACTTAATACAATTTGTTATTAAATGTACAATATATTATAGTTATTATATGGGTGGAGAAAGTTGAGCCTGAGATAATAAAAGCTAACAAGGCCATGCTTTCCAAAATTTTCAATCAATTCCTGGCAATTTCTTCCAGTATCTCCATGCTTTCATGCTTTCCTCCTACACACCAAGTGAAATGACAATTTTGTCCTTTTTCATCTTTTTTATTGACACATCTCTTCCTTTTTTTTCGGATCCATACACTCCAAATTCTAAAATTTGGAATACAAAATTGTATTTCAAATTTTAGAGTTCGGAGTGAGTTTGTTGGATTCAAAAATACATTTCAAACTCTAAAACGAATACGATTTTGTATTCCAAATTCTAGTGTTTGAAATGTATTTTCAAACCTAGAAAATACCTTTCAAATTTTAGAGTTTAGAATGCATTTTCAAATCCAGAAAACTCTAAAATTTGGAAAGAAAATTGTGTTCATAATGCTTTTTCGATCCCAGAAAAAACATTAATGTTTAGAATATAATTTTGTATTTTGAATACCAAAGTTTGAAAGATCTATAAACTATGTAATTTATTGAAATGAAAAAACAAACAAATCCTGCATCTTTGGCTCAAGGATAATTTTAGAATTGAAAATTTTATGGAGGTGTAGGGAAGAAACTATGGAGGTATTGGAAGAAATTGCCTCAATCCCTTTGGTGCTGGTAATTTGGGTATCTATGCTCGTATTTAAAGGAGTCGGAAAAAGAAAAGCATTACACTTACAAAACTTACACATCCCTTCAATCTGAATAAGTTTTTTTTATAAGAAAATCAATTTATTAAAACGAAAGAACTGCTGCACGAAGAAAGCCAAAGCTGGACTATATAATGTCAGAACAAAAAAAATGAAACATTATGCAGATTTATGTGAAGACTAACACAAAAAAGGACCTGCTGACCATGTGCTATGAATGACATTTGCTATTAGCATCCAATGCTTTAGACCTGCACCTCTCCGGGCTTTGACATATGTCGAAAATATCTTTTTATATAATTTAGGGTTTAAGGTTATGTAGCTAATCCAGTGTAATTAATGAATTTGCTTTTAGTGAAATTAATGAATTAATAAACACTTAACAGAATTGTTTGTTTCGTTGTAGAAAATGCTTCCAAAGAAAAATACATTATATAATCATAATTATGAGGCCAAGAACATATATTGTCAAGTGGATATGAAGTATAAAAACATCTTAATGATTATGTATTATCAAGAAAAGAATTTAAGTGACTGAAAATATGTCCAAAGTGAAGACAAAGATGAAGATATTAGTCATGAGATAATAAAGGATAAAACCTCCTACAAAGATTGTGTGTATCTTCTTATCATTCCAAATATTAATAATTTTTCCAAATATTAATAAAATAAAATTATTTAAAAAAAATATTTAGAAACTAATTTTTTATTTATTAGAATATAGAACTAAATTGCAATTAAGCATACAAATTTGTTTTAACTAAAAAAATTCAAGGCAATTTGCTTCCTGCACCATATTACTGCACCCAATCAAAGGAGAAAACCTGAAAATACCCTTAAAAAATGGGGTACATATAAAATTACATTCCAGATCTCCTTTTCCGGAACACAATAATTTCTTCTGGATAATTTTTTCTGGAATGTATTATTTTCAGTTCTGGATTTTTTTATCTGGAATGAAATTTTTTTTTTCCAGATTTTTATATTCGAAACACAAAAATCTTTTCTGGATTTATTTTTCCAGAATGTAATATTTTCACTTCTGGATTTTTATTTCCGAAATAAAGGATATTTTTGGAATTTTTGAAATTATGTTGGGTGCAGGTTAAAAAGTGTTGGGTGCAGGGAGCATTTGCCAAAAATCAACTAGGTCAAACATATAGTAAGCGTGGCGGCCCAATGCCAAGAAAAAGTTGCCTTGACCATATGGGTTTTTTTCATGCATCCCAACAATTTTTTTCCTGCACTCCTAATAATATTGTAAATCTAAAAAAATATCCTTCTGAAAATGGTTTAAGTTATGATCGTTGAAGTTTAATGAAGTTAGTAGTGAAATTTGTGGGTTTTCTTGGTTTCGTGGTTGGTGGTGGAGGTAGTGAGAGGTGATCGGTGATGGTGTTGATAGCTTAATGAATTTTCATTTCTAGTTAGTGTTCCATATTTTTTTTTTAAACTCTGAATGGTGGAATCATCTGGAATAAAAATTTGGATTTTATGGATTTTAGATTGTACAATCCAGAATATAAAATTATATTATGGATTATACATTTTGGAATATAACTTTATGTTCTGACACAATTTAGAAGACTTTTCTGGATATGAAAATATGTTCTAGATAGTAGAATTCTGAATACGTTTACAAAAAAAATTTGAATTGTATAATTCGAAAACTAATTTTGGATTTAAAAAAAAAAACATTCAGGATTGTACCGTCTATCATGATGCGTTCTTAACTATACATAATTTGAAAAGTATTTATGGATTTAGAAATCTAGATTGTACAATGTAGAATACATTTCTCAAAAATAAAATAATAATTCTGGATTGTACAATCCAAAACTAATTTCAGATTTAAAAAACTCTTCTAGATTGAATCGCTTATCATAATGCATTATGGATTGTACAATCTGGAAGGTATTTCTAGATCCAGAATTACCATCTGGATTGTACAATTCAGAGTGCATCATGATAAACGATAATATATAAGATAGAATCCCAATTTTGGAGCAAAAATATCTAATGAAATATATAAGATGCCTGGTTTGGAATACTTAATGAAGTATGTGGGTAGTGAAGATGAGGTTGAAGGAAACCTTGTTAGACATTTTACAAAAAATGAGGTAAATAAAATTTCATTAATTTTTATTATAACTTTGACAAGTCATGTAATTATGTTGTAATGTACTTGTGTAAGATTTTGCTACGCAAAATGACTTACTTGAATGTGTGTGTACGATGGGGTTTAGACTTAGCTTTGTGATTTTCGTAATTAGATCTTACACAACAAATGGAAACAAGGATAACAGAGTTAGGTTGTAAAACAAGTGGTAAGTATACAAAATACAAACATGATTTAGAGGTTAGTGTAAGTAGTACACAAAAATGTGATTGTCCTTTTAAATTGTGAGGTAAACATGTTGCTAATGGAGAAGGTTGTGTGTTGAAGGTAATATGTGGGAGTCATAATCATGAATTAGTTGAAACATTAGTCGGTCACCCTATGCTGGAAGATTGAAACCAAATCAATAGTCCATGCTTGTTGATATGACTAAAAGTTTAGTTAAACCAACAAATATATTACTTACTTTGAAGAAGAATAGTGAGGATAATGTTACAATAATAAACCAAGTGTTCAATGCTAGATACTCATACGGGAGATCAGTTAGAGGATCTATAATTAAATTGCAACAATTAATGATGTTACTAAAGCGTGGCGAATATATTCATTGTAGTAGGTGTGATGACATTCATTCTACGCATTCTTCATGGAAGACCACCAAGGAGAGGGGAAATCGAAGGTCGCCATGAACCCCAAAGCAATTCCCATGCTTGAATAGTTTCATCCTAGTTATCATTGAAGCAAAATATCATGATATTCTCATTGCGAAGTAAAGCTCCCACATATGTCAATCTACATCAATACATCAAGTAATATGTATAGGTCATGTATATGGTTCACATTTTGTGTAGGTCGCTTAATATTTTTGTAAATTTTTATATATGATGTCATTTAATATTGATTACACTACATGTTTAATTATTTTGCAGGTAAAATTGCATGATGGTTGTCCCATTCCAACCGTAGACATCATGTGGTCAATAAATTGTTACCCAGAGGTAAAGTTATGGTCATCGTGTTATGTTAGTAGGATGAAACTTTTTGCATAGTTAATAGAAGTTACTATCACACATGTTGATCTTGCAGAGACTAATGTAAATATTGTTGTTTTTAAATGAAATGTGTTATTTGATTACACAACATTCATTTTTACATATATTTATACGTAGTCAAACTAAACATTCATTAAAATCAAACAAAGTATGAGTCAAACAATACATAATATTAAACTTTATCCATATACAGACATATAACGGGTCCATAAATTGAAATCAGTAACACAAAGAAAACAAAGTTTACAAATTTAACTACTATGGCATTGACGTCGTTCACATACTACACAATGTCGTATAATATATTTTTTCTCGTCATCAGTCACACCACACACTAATTGTTGAGTGCCCTCCCATGCTGTAGTACCTTTAGCGACATGTCCACAATCAATCATCTGTTGCAGTACATTGATGATGCACCTGAATATACCCTACAAGACGTTTAAATGAAAAATAAAATAAAATGTTCATGTTAATGCAAATAAACAATGCATAGGTTCAATAATATAATTACTTATCAGACATGTATGCTTTTTCTGGGATGCAAACTTTATGTCATCATGTTGTGGACTATGAGCGCGACAACATTGTTGTGCACTTTGTCGATCTTCATCTGCACTGCTCATTATCTATGGGTGTGACACAGACTTGAATCACTACATGTATTCGACTACACATGCAGATGCAAGAGAAACAAATGTCACGCATGTGACGATGTGGTTGGGAAAATGTAACCACTTGTCATCTATAACAGGCAAAACTCCACCCTCATATGGCATGGGAGGTCGTAGAATAGTTTGCTCATAGCCATATTGCCGCAACACATGTTCCAGCAAATAACGAGATGGACTTGAATGACCTACTAGGGCTATGATCATCGTATGGACTCCAAATGAGCCCAACATGGGTAGAGCATCTAACTGGCCTCGTACAACAACAATTTTGCAAATATGTCGTCCAATCACTTATCGGGCTACCCGCAAGTAAACCTCTTGATAGGTGGGATTTATATCCCTCCTTCCATGCCATAAAAAATGTTCATGTATTCATGCCTATTACAATTTCAACAAATCAATATTCATGTATGCATATGAAAAAAAACTAACTTTAATGAAGATTGTATATGATTTACTTATATAAGAGTCGAATGACCTCCCAATTGTTTTGTCTAGGCAAAACATGCATCCCCTAATTGGTCATATGTATGGTAAGTGCAGTAGCTCCTCACGAGTATCCACCACAAATCCATTAATTTCTAAACAATTGCAAGTAGGATAAAGAGCTGGAGGTGGCACTTTTATCGACAAATATTGTGCATCCCAACATATGCAACAAATATGCCATTGTAGCACACTCCCAAGCTTGTCGGATGCAAACATTCCTCATAGACCTCTTGGAATCAACTAAGTCTAACGTGTGGACCCCGACATTGCCTTATCTTTGAGGTTACATCACCCTGGTCAACCGCTTGCAACTCTACCAAAACAATTGAAGTTATAGAAAATTCCAAGGGGATGTACTTAGAAAATTATCCCACAATGAGCAAATGTAGCAGAGATGACACATCATCCAGCGTTATCGTCACCCCACCCACCGAAAGGTGGAAGGTCATGATGTCACCTCTCCACAAAGACTAAAACCAGCCCCTTATTAACCACCTCATAACTTAAGTTGCACAACAACAATCCCGAATTATACACAATTTCCTCAATTTGAGGACGAGACACCCAAAATTTACTTATTTTTTTTTACCATGGAAGACCAACTTTATTTCTCCATGTTCCTAACAAATAGATTTGTGTTAGTAACTATACAACAACATCAAGATCAATAATACATGTTAAATAAACATATTTTCATTCTTACCTCACCCTCCCACAGTCTCAAAGCGACATGATCTGCGAAACTTAGTAGCAAAGAAACATATGAAGGTCCTCCAAGGAATCCTTCTTGCTGATCATGTCGATCTTTATATTCATCCATCATATTACCACCATTATGATCACATGCTTGCGCATGATCTCCTTTATGGACTAATGCCATAGGTCTTTGCTTACCATCACTCCACAATACACCACCTCTCGTCCTAGTTATAACCCTGTCTACAACATCATTCTTATATCAATGAAAACCAAAATGTAATAAACTTAAACACATACATGTTAGATGATCCAATTTAGAAGGTATTTTTAGATCTGGAAATGCCTTCCAGATTATACAATTCGGAATGTGTTTTTTTTTTCAAATATATTATGAATTGTACAATTCAAAATGTATTTTTTGATATGGAAAAACCTTTCAGATTGTACAATTCATAATGATTTTTTTTTAAATGCATTATGGATTGTACAATCCAAAATGTGTAAAAATAAATAAATTAATACCAAATTGTGTAATCCAAATTTTTTTTGAATCACTCAATCAAGAATGAGAGAACACAAAAGCATTAACTTAAAAAAGAACCTTTATTATTGGAGAAGACCGTCACTTTCCATTATGGATTCAATCTTACATGAAGAGGTGAATAAATGCTCTACAACACAACAAAGAAGCTTAAAAAAGTTAGAAAGGTGCACGGAGAGCTTGGAGGTTACTCAAGAATTGGAGAAGATGAATGGGTTAAGAAAATAGGGTTATTTATGTTTTTAATTAAGGGTAAAATGGTCTTTTCAACCATCATGGGTGCAGTGAAAATTATGGGGTGCAGAAGAAATTCTCTCATAGACAACTCTTGGTTTGTACCAACCTTCTGAGTACATATATATAGTTCTATGATAATAATAATAGTTAGTCACAGGGTTCGATTCAGAGAACTGCTGCAAAAGAAGAAAATAAAATAAGTTTGTTGACGAGACGCAACCACAACAAAGCAATGGGTATTCCATCCGAACTGCGGGACATCTTGTTACCCAACAAAAAAGGTGTCTTTGTGGCTTCTCCCGCAGAGGAGAGGAAGATTTTGAGGACCAAGCAATGCACTAGTGGTATTCTCTTTTTTTATCATTCATTTTACAACTTTTTTCCACTTAATTTGCAAACATCATTAAATGGAACATGCGTTATGTTGATTTTGGATTTTGGTTTATCTCTTTCCCACGTTAGGACAGCATGATTTAAAAAATAGATTTTTTATGTCTTTTTAAGGTTAGATCGATTTATTGATGGTTACGGAGGGTCAAGATGTAAGAGTCCTTTCAACTGGTTAATTTTTTTGTGTGGATCTTCGCTGTCATGAACTAAAGATTTGGGACACAAAAAGTTGAAGTAAAAGAGATTAATTTCTGTTGCCTTAAACTATAGCTGTTAAGAGAAACCTACTAACATCGCATGCAGGGGAATAAGATCCTGTTAGATTATTAGTAGTTGAAGGAAAACTTGGGGAAATTAATATTCAATGCATGTTTGGTTTAAAGTTGCACTAGTATTTTTACGAATTTCAATGCAAGATTGTGCCTTCCAATGTATTATTTGAGAAGGGGAAAAAATGTTGCTTCTTGAAAAAAGTACTTCTGAGTGGTGAGAGAAGTGTTACTTGCTTTCATATTTCTGCTAATTGGGAGAATAATGTTAAATTATTGTTTTGCTGAAAAGTACTTATGTTTTGTTGATCATACATGAATGACTTGTGTTCACTCCTGTGTCCATGATTTTCATCAACAAAGCAGGGTGTGTGTATGCTACATATTTTGTGAGAGTTCAGGAGAAATATGAATTATGTTCATTTTGGCCTTTCCTTAATATGCAGAAGGTGTGCGTGCTGGATTCAAGGCAGCTTCCATTGCTTGTGTTGCCAGTGCTGTGCCTACTGTACGTAACTTTTTCCAGATACAGTTCTACATTTTTTCATTTTTTTAATTCCAAAGAAGAATTCAGTTAAGCATTGTTCGTGTTGCCTTTTAGGTACAACTTTTTCCTCATAACATCTTCGTCCTATATTCCACCGGTTTGGTGTTTGTGTCTGCTTTTGAAACCTTTTTCTGAGTTACTGAATTCTGAAAAATTATTCAAAGATGAACAAGAAATCAGGCAAACTTTAAGCCCTTGCATAGTTATGATGAAAATAAATAATGTTGTAAGACAATCCTTTGGATTTCACTATTATATCATTGTATGCCACTTCTGTTCACAAATTGTATGCTGATTTACTAAGCTTTATTCTTTTAATGTTGGAATTTTCAAATTTGCAGTTGACTGCTGTTCGTGTGATCCCATGGGCAAAGGCAAACCTCAATTATACTGCTCAGGCACTTATAATATCGGCTGGTATGATCCCAACTTACAAAAGCCAAATGATTAATTCTAGATGATGCTATTAGATTTTTTATATAAAAGGAAATCTTTTTGTTAAGATCTGCATGGTTATTTGGAAGGATTGGTATGAACTAAGGAAATCTTAGTTGGTGTTTTTAGTGTTCTCTTATTAGAATTGATGTTTTACCTCAACCATCTATGTTCATCTTAAATTTAAACTTTTATTATGCGGATTGCTATAGTGAAACATTAATTCTAATAGAAGAACAATACTAAAAAAAGTCTAAGGAAGTGTTTGTAAGTTTTCTCCAATAGGAAATGGGCTTTAAAGCAAGAAGCAATTGCTTTTGATGCCATTGTATTGACAAGTCCATACAATCACGGTGTATGCACTTAATATTAAAGGCTTGCCTCAGTTTCAAAATTAAAATGGAACAAGAACTAAGCTAATCTTTTGGCTGTTGATCCACTTGTAAATGAAATGCGTTATTTCTTTTACCTTTGACTATACTTGCAAAGTGTTTAAACTCATCTTGTTTAACATCTGACGGTGGTTGGTTAACAGCATCCATCGCTGCATACTTCATCACTGCTGATAAAACTATCTTGGAGTGTGCAAGGAAAAATGCCCAGCTTGAAGATGCTTTGAGACACAAACAACAATAGAGGTTTCTTACGAACTGAAAGTACCCATCGTTGTTCTAGTGCATGATGGTGCAACTTGTTGCATACATTCAACAGGCCTATTGCAAAGTTTTTCTTTCTTGATCCGTGTAATATGGATTTAAAGGTGTATATTATCAAAGAAAATGATTTTGTCTTGTGTGAGTTATTTGGAACTGCCAATCACTGCGGCTTCAGAAGTAATAAATCTGATATAAGTTGACTTTAATTGTTTTTCCATCTTTAGTTAAATAAAGAGAATGCATAGAGAACTTCCAAAATTCCATGGGCAGTTTCACAATCAAGCCTGATTCTAATTACATATAATATTTTACTCCCACACATGCCATGCCTCAATGTGCAAAAGGCGTTGGAAAATTCACTTTATCTATGTGCCTTTCATCTTCTATTAACTGTTAAAAAAAGTCTCGATTTCAATTATAAAACCCTGTAACACAAATTCCTTGCGCACCTTTGTCTATCCCCCGTGGTTTATAGCTTCACATCTATACTGATTTTTATGTTACTGATGTTTTAAAAAATTAGCGTAGCCAGCAGAGAGGCCAAAATACCTCTACCAAACAAAACCTCGATACAACTTTCCAAGTGATATCAATGATTAAACAACTAATATTCAAAAGGATCTCAAGCAAGTGCCCAACATCTAAAACAAGGTTCGACATAAAATCATAAATCAGGGGGAAGGAACCATAAATCAGGGCTCAACATCGCTGGATGCTATTTAGAGTAAGAGAAAATACTCAATTCATTGAGAATAGAATGCACAACTTTTTAAAGGTAGTAATCCCAACATAAAAAAGTATTTAAAAGCACATTAAAGAAACTAAACGTCAAAATGATTAATAAGTAAAGGAGCTTTCATGATGAAATGAAGCATCTTGTTATCTCATTTCTTGTGTAGGCTTTTGTTCATCACGGGGCACACATTAAGGAATGGAAGGCCATACAAAAAAGCAGATGCACAGACAGCAAAATCAGACATCGAAGAATAATGTTTGGTGATGGTTGAACACAAACGTAAGTTCTTTCTATTTTATAAAATTCTGTGTTATTGAATTCAGAATGTAAGTTAGGCTATATAGTCGTACAAACTCAAAACAAAAATAAGAAAATATCACTTGTACCCACTAATTTCATGTATTGAATAATGAGTGCTTTCCAAACAACATGCACTAAAGTGTATCCCTAAAAATCAGTTAAGTAATTGACCATTTATTTGAAACAGAAAAACAACTCTACTTAATTAAATAAATTTAAAATAACAATTGAGATTCTAACTGCCACTAACTAGATGTAATTGCATTTAGTTTAATTTTGATGCTTCAATTATTCAAACATATTGTGAAACTTTAAGAATTGCTCAAATTTGGGGGGCTTGGTCATGATATAAGCAACTTGATTATGTGAACTACAATAATTTAACTTGACAACTCCATCTTTCACTAAGTCTCTTAAGAAATGAATTTAATGTTAATGTGTTTGCTCCTCCCATGAAACACTGGATTCTTAGATAATTGTATAGTGGAATTGTTGTCACATAGAATTTGTGTGTTCTTATGCTCTTTAATAAAACCCAGTTTTCCCAACATTCTTTGAATCCAAATACACCTACATTCACATGAGACAAAAGCTATATACTCAGCTTTGATGGTGGACAATGATACTACTGGTTGTTTCTTTGAGGACCATGAAATTGCTCCAAAACTAAGTAAAAATACAAATCCAGAAGTATTTTTCTGATCGTCTATATCTCCAGCAAAGTCGCTATATCAGTGTATGGCACAACATTTGTGTTTTCCATTTTCTTATAGTGGATGCCTAATTCAATTGTTCCTTTCAAGTATCTCAATATTCTTTTAGCTGCAAACCAGTGAGATTCAGTAGGACTGGACATAAATCTGCTGATTAAACTAACTCCATACATTAAATCTGGACGGGTTGTAGTCAAATACATAAGGCTACCAACTACTTGCTTGAACGCAGTTGCATCAACTTTGGTTCCAACATCATCGTTTTACAGTCTTGTGCCTGGAACAATTGGATTTTTAACTGCATTACAATTCTCCATAAAAAACTGTGACAACACTTCATGAGTATATTTCCTTTGACATACAAAAATTCCATTTGAACTCTGCATAATTTCAACTTCAAGAAAATATCTCATTCTTCCTAAATCAGTCATATCAAATTCAGACATCATAGATCTTCTAAACTCATCACACATACTCCAATCATTTCTAGTATATATTAAATCATTCACATAAAGACTCACAATTAAAATTTTACCTCCCTCATTTGATTTTGTAAACAATGTATGTTCATAAAGACATTTGTCAAAGCCATTACAAACAAAGTAAGCCTCTATCTTGTTGTACCAAGTTCTCAGTGCTTGTTTAAGGCCATATAACGCCTTCTTTAATTTGTACACTTTATCTTCTTCTTCCTTTTTTACAAAACCAGTGGGTTGCTGCACATAAATGTCCTCTTTAAGTTCACCGTGAAGAAAGGCATTCTTCACATCTAAGTGAAAAACAATCCAACCATATTGTGTTGCTATTGCAAGTATTATACGAATAATATCAAGCCTAACAATCGAAGCAAATACTTCTGTGTAATCTAGTCCATATTGTTGAGCACACCCTTTTGTCACTAGCCTTGATTTGAACTTGTCTATCTCTCCATTCTCTTTAAATTTGGTTTTAAAGATCCATTTTACCCCAATTGGCTTCATTCCTATTGGCAAATTTGTCAGCTCCCAAGTCTGACTTTTCTCTATGGATTCCATCTCTTTCATCATTGCATCTTTCCATTTCTGACTTTCGATAGCTTTTTCAAATGAAATTGGATCATCTCCAGTGACCACCATTACATTTAGGTCAACATCATCTATCAAGCCTTCTCCTTTTTTGTAATCAATCATCCAAATCGGCTCTCTCCTATTTCTTCTAACCCTCCCTTCAACTGGAGTCTCGTAATTGTTAGGAGGAACATTGGTGTATATTTCTTCTTGATCATCATTATGATCCACAACATTCTCCTCACTCTGTTTTTAAATGTCACTCATATATTCTTCATCTCCTCCAAATCAAGAATGCCTAGTTGGTATTCCTCATTTTGTTCCAAATTCCATCCCTTTTGTTCTTCAAATATCACATCCTTGCTTATCAGTACTTTCTTGTTGACTGGATCAAACAACCGATATATTTTGGATTCATCACTTACTCCTAGAAGAACACATTGCCTTTTTTTATCGTCCAATTTGACTTGATGTTGATTTGGTATGTGAACATGTGCTATACATCCAAACACTCGAAAGTAATCTACTGTTGGTTTCAGTCCACACCATGCTTCCTCAGGAGTTTTATTCCGCACAACTGTTGTAGGACATTGAGTGAGAATATGTACACACCATCTCGGGCCAGAATACCTTAGGAACTTGTCTTCCAATCAACATAGAACGCACCAGATTCATGATTGTTCTATTTTTTTCTCTCAGTAACTCCATTTTGCTGAGGTGTGTAAGTTGTTGTCAATTGCCTGCTTATACCTTGACCCTGACAAAATTCTCCAAATTCGTTTGAAGTGAAACCACCTTTATCTGTTCTTAGACAGGAGATGTTTATCCCAACTTCCTTTTCAATCAAGGCTTTGAAGCTTTTAAATAGTGAGAAAGTTTTTGATTTTTCATGCAAGAAGTAGACCCAAGTCTTGCGAGAAAAATCATCAATGAAACTTAGAATATACCTCTTGTTCCTGCTTGAAATTGGTTTGATAGGTCCACATAGGTCTACATGAACAAGTTGAAGTTTGTTGGATGCTCTCTATAGGCTTTTCCTCGGTATAGACTTTCGATGTTGCTTCCCATCCAAACAGAACGTACAAAGACCTATTGTAGTAGTGATAGATGGCAACCCATTTACCAATTTCTTGGATGAAAGCGTTTTCAAGCCATTGTAGTTTAAGTGATCAAGTTGATTGTGCCAAAGCTCAGAATTATGCTCTAGCTCCGCTTGAAAACATGACTTTGTTGATATCATGGTGGCTGTCAGCACAAACATCTAATTCTCCTTCATCTTAACCTCCATAATCTGTCCTCTTTCAGGATGATAGACTTTACACTTCTCTTCCTTAATCAATATAGTCAAACCTTTCTCTTGAAGTTTTCCTACACTTAAGAGATTGTTCTTGAGTCCAGGAACATAATACACATGTGAAATGACATACGACTCCTTTAATATTTAATCGAACACTTCCTTTTTCCCATCACATCTATCCGAGCATCATTGCCAAGCTTTACTGTATTGCGAAAGTTCTCATCTAATTTTGAGAACCACTCCTTGTTACCACTCATGTGATTACTGCACCCGGAGTCAAGAAACCATTCATCTTCCTTTTGTTGTGTAACATCAACGTGAGCCATTAGCAAAAGTTCACCCTTTTGTTTCACCATATCTTCCATTTCAACATAATTTATTTTATTTTCCCAGGTAGGACATTCGTATTGAAAATGCCCAAGTTTGTGACATTTGAAGCATTCAATCTCAACTTTGTTAAATGATTGTCTCCCTCTTCCTCTGCCTCAGAAAGAACCTCTACCTCTTCCTCTGTCTCGTCATCCCTTATCTTCATTTGTAATTTGTAGTACTTGTTCTTCTTCTCCTTGATAGGTCATTCTTTGCTCGTGAACCAAAAGATTGCTTTGTAATTCGTCAATGGTCATAGAGTCCAAGTTGTTCGATTCTTTTATTGAGCACGCAACATAATTAAATTTAGGAATCATTGACTGCACGATTTTTGAAGTAATGACATTCTCAAGCATGCTTTCACCACACACCTTCATGTTTTTAGCAATTTTCAAAGTACGGGCAAAGTATGAGTTAATTGTCTCTCCATCCTTCATCTGCAACATTTCAAAATCTCTTCGCAGGGCTTGTAATTGTGCTCTCTTCACTCGAGTAGAACCTTGAAAATTTTGCTTCATAGAATCCCATATTTGTTTGGATGTATCATCATTGAGGATAATATCTAAGATTTCTCGATCAATGGCTTGATAAAAATAATTCTTTATCTTTAGATCTTTCAACTGTTGTTCTTCCATGAGTTTGAGTTCCGCTTCTAATGCAATAGCTTTATTTTCTACTACTGAAATCCCACGTTCCACCAACTGCCAATACTCTTTAGAATGTAGAAAATTTTCCATTCATTTTGCCCAATGATCATAATGCCCATCAAACTTGGGAATTGCAGGTTGCACGTATTTGCTGAAATCTGCCATTTTCGGTTTTTCCTTCTTCTTGGACTAATACTAATGTTGGCACACACTTACAACTGTTTCTCTCACACCCACACTGCTGTTATCAAACACTCACAGTTATTTCTCTCACACTCAAATTATGGATCATGCCCCTTGTAAATGAGCTATGGTACCAATTATTGAACACAAATGTAAGTTCTCTCTCTGTTTTATAAAACTGTGTTATTGAATTCAGAATGCAAGTTAGGCTATATAGCCGTACAGACTCAAAACAGAAACAAGAAAATATTACCTACACCCACTAATTTCATGTACTGAATAATGGGTGGTTTCCTAACAACTTGCACTAAAGTGTATCCCTAAAAATTAGGTCAGTAATTGACCACATATTTGAAACAAAAAAAAAAACAACTCTACTTAATTAAATAAATTCAAAATAACAATTGAGATTCTAATTGCCTTTAAAAGTGATTGGGATCATTATATAATGATGAGAGAAAAGGGAATGATACAAAATTTTGTGAAATTTAACACAAATGATCCCTTTGAACATCGACAAAAATGCAAATGAGACAATTGAAATACTCTCTACAAGGCACTTCGGGTCAACGAACAATGTGGTTGTGGCCCCTCTCGATGCTCACATATGATGAGGGTGTCTATAGGAAAAACAAATCACAACAAAGAATTTTTTATCATTGAAGAAACATATCACAACATAGGTGAGTGTGAGATTGAGTGGAAGTTGAGAGAAAGCAAGAGGAGTATATTGTAGAAACGAAAAGTTGTATTACATAAAGGACTGGACACATGATATATATACATGTAGAGAAAGTAAGGGTGAAAGAGAGAGAGTGAAAAACATACTAACAACATTACTAACTAATTTCCCCCGTAAACTAATGATGGGGTTAGGCATAATCATTAGTTTAACCATGAACTTATGAAAAGAAATTCCACTGAGAGGCTTGGTGAGAAGAGTTAAGATTTGGTGATGACCATGAATATGTAAGAGTTGCAAATCTTGCTATTGAATAGAGTCACACACAAAATGAAGGTCGAGATCAAAATATTTTGAGTGCATTATAGGATTAGCAGCAAGCAAAATGTCACTGGGGTTATCACTATAAATCTTTGGTGTAGGATAGGGTATGCTTATTTCTTGAAGAAGATTACAAACCCATTTAGTTTCAGTTAAAGATGCAACCATATTGTGATACTCGACTTTTGTAGTGCTACGAGAGATAGTCTTTTGTTTGTTTGAAGTGCATGTTATTGGATTGAGTCATAGATAAAAAAACATAGCCAGAAATGGATTTTTGATCATCTGGGTCAAATCCTCAGTCAGCATCGAAAAAGGCAGTGATGGTGAAGCGTGGACAACGTTGAAGTAAGAGACCATATGATGTAGTATGAGCAAGATATGCGTTTGAAAACTTTCCAGTGGTGAAGAAACTGACAGAGTTTGTTGACGCTATATAATAATTCAGGATGAGTGATGAGAATATATTGAAGTGAGCCAACAATGTATCTATATAGAGAAGGATCATCAATTGATATTGTGCCATCCTGTGTGAGAAGGATGAAGGATATCATTGGCGTTCACTAGTGCAGAAAACACATATAACACCGATTCTGGGAGACATATAACATTGGTTCCCTCACCGATGTAGATCTAAGCGATGTAAAATGTTAATCACATATAACACCAATTGTAAAAATTGGTGTAATATGAACCAAAATCTGAATGAAATATTAAAAAATATGTGTTCCAGAAGAGACATACTACACCAATTAAGGCAACAACCGGTGTAACATGTTAGAGTTTTTTTTTTAATAAATTTATTAAAATACAACACAACATTTATTGCTACTCATACATACCATTAGTGATACACAAGCAAACAGCGCACTAACCACAAGTCTAAACATGAAAACAAATATAAGAAATGCACTCACCATCAAACATAAATCTAAGAAAAGAAAGGCCTAGCGAGATACCTTTAGGAAGCAAAACGTCTTCCTTTGCTTTTCCAAATATGTCCATAGGCTCCATCCTGAAATCGAAAAAGAGTTAGGAGAGTGATAAAATAGGCAACACAAAATACAGATCCGAGGAAAAAAATAAGTGAAGAAAGATGCATCAAAGAAAGGATGGTGGAGGAGATGGTCAACGGTGCTAGCAGTAGTGGTGGAGAGCGGTGCTAGCAATAGTGGATGAAGAGGTGCAGAGCGGTGGAACAACGATTTAGAAAGATGGTAGCAATGCGACAACGATGGAGGCAAAAGCAACAGAGAAATAACTTTAAGCGCGAGGTAAAAAGTAGGATAAATAAACATATTATACCGGTTGGATTAACCAACCTCTGTATTATGTCTAGTGCCAAAATAAATTTTTTAAAAACTTTAATTTTAACTCTGAAAAGAACATATTACACCGATTATAAGGACCAATCAGTTAATATTGTTGAAGATGAAAAGCTTTGATGTATCAAATCCACATGAAGCCTGAAGCTGTGCTGCTTTCTGAGTTTGGGTTTAGATTAAGTTGTTTAGAATCTTTGTTAAGATCAATCCTTAAAGCCTACACAAAGCTTGATTAAATATGTTTTAAGAAACTAAGTGTTTTTTAAAGCAAAGAGAAAACAACTGGTTGATTTGTCGAAATAATCGGTTGTTTGTCACTTATCTGGCTGAAAGTTTTGAAACTGCTTTTTGAATCAGTTGTGTAACTGCTTGCCTCATTCAACCGGTTAAATGTGTGTTTTTCATAACAGTTTTTTTAAAACTTGTTTTAACTGATTTAGTTGTTCAAATCTACCTTAAACGAATGCTTTTCAAAGGCTATAAATAAGGCTTTCGTTCAAATCAAAATATACAACAAAAAGTATTGATTCAGATTTGAGAAAGAGATTTGGTTTTTGAAAGTGTTTTCAAAAAGAGCAAGAGTGCGTTCAAGCTTTGTTGTGGTGACAAGTGCTGATCATAGGATCTCTGGTTCTGTAATTCCAGGTGTTTTCTATCCTTGCTTAGTGTCTTGTAATTGTACTTCTTTTACATACTGTTTGTTGTTGAAATCCTGGAAAAATAGAGGTTGTTCTGTTTTTGAGGTGTTAAGTTTGCAAAGGGGGTGAGTAGGCTTTGTGGGATTCAAAGTCACCTCTTTGGGGTGTGTGATTGTAATCTATGTTGATTGCTAGTGAAACTCAGAGATTTGTTTGAGAACTGGATGTAGCTTAGGGATTGAGTGAACCAATATAAACCTTGTGTGTAAATCTCTCTTTCTCTCAAACTCTCTAGCTGTTTGATATTTTCGCTGCTATAAACAACCGATTAAAACACAATTTTAATCGGTTAAAATTCCGATATTTGTTTAGTTGGATTGTTTGATTGCCTTCTTAAGTGCTTATCTAAGTTGTTTGTTAAAGATTCATTCTAGACCAAGTATTTTGCGAAAATCTTTGATAAAACAATTCACCCCCTCTTGTTTAAGCCATCAATTCTTACAATTGTCATCAAGAGTTAGGTTCTTGAAAATTACTCAAGTTCTTGTTTCTTTTTTTTTTTAAATATTTTTGATGGTTGACAAAATGCCTTTTGGGGAAGGTGCTTCCATAAACAGGCCACCACTGTTTTGTGGGGTTAATTACTAGTTTTGGAAGTGAGAATGAAAATCTTTATACACTCAACCGATAAGGGTATTTGGGAATCAATTGAAAACGATCCCTTCATACCTCAAGTCAAGAAAGATGAGGTTTTTGTTGATAAACCTTCATCTGAGTGGACTGAGGCTGAAAACAAAAAAGCCAAGTTTGATTGGATAGCCAAAAACATAATAACATCTACTTTAAGCTGTGATGAATTTTTCAGGGTCTCACAGTGCAACTCTGCCAAGGAAATGTGGGACATCTTAGAAGTCACACATGAAGGCACAACTGATGTCAAGCGAGCTAGGAAGCATGCTCTGATTCAAGAGTATGAACTCTTCAGGATGCAAAAGGGAGAATCTATCTGTGATGTGCAGAAGAGGTTTACTCACATTGTGAACCATCTTATGAGTCTTGGTAAGATGTTTGATGAGGATGAGCTTAACATCAAGATACTGAAGTGTCTTGATAGAACATGGTAGCCAAAGGTCACTGCCATATCTGAATCAAAGGATCTCACCTCAATGTTTGTTGCATCTTTGTTTGGTAAGCTTAGAGAGGATGAGCTTGAAATACACAGGCTTGCTGTCCAAGAGAGTGAAGACAAGCACAACAAGAGCATAACTCTTAAGGCTTGCAAGCAGCAACCAGATTCCAGTGGAAGTGAAGAGGAAAACATAAGTTTGTTATCAAGGAAATTCAACAAATTCTTGAAGAAAAGACAAGCTTCTAAAAGGTATGGTTCAAAGAAACCAAGTGAATTTAATTCTAATAAGTATACTTGCTATGGTTGTGGAGAACAGGGTCATATCAAGGCTGAATGTCCCAACAATGAAGTCAAAGGGAGACTTCAAGAAGGAGAAAAAGGGAAAAGCTAAGAAGGCCTACGTAGCATGGGATGACAATGATGTCTCATCCTCAAGCTCATCAGATGATGAGGAAGCTAATCTCTGCCTTCAAGCTTCAGTAACAAGTAGCATGGGTTCTACTTCATCAAGTAAAGATAACACTTACTATCATTTGCTTGATGCTTTTAATGAAACCCATGATGAAGCCAACTGATTGGCACTTTCTCTCAACCGATTGAAAGGTTAGAATAACTGGTTGGAAAATATAGTTAAGTCTCTAGAGGAAGAGCTAAGCAAAACAAAAGAAGATTTTGAAAACCTGGAGTTAGTTTACAAAAAATTCTTCTTGCAGTTGTAAGACAAAAACTTGTGAAATTCTTGAAAAGAAGATTCACTATCTTTTGAAAACCTTGGACAAACATACATCAGGAAAGTCCAATTTTGAAGATGTTCTTGCATCTCAAAACTGTATTTTTGGAAAAGTAGGTTTAGGGTTCTATCCTCAGAGCAAGAAAAATAGAATTTCAAAACCTTTCTCACATGCTCCACAAACCAATCTGTTGTTTCAACCGGTTGTTACTGTTGAACCAAGTGGTGTTCAAGCTTTGAAGAATACAAACCCTTTGAAGGATGATGAAGGCTGGCTGTGCTTGCTATTGCTGAGCTGTCCTTTTAGATAGGATCTGGGGTAGATTTAATATGTAATCCACTCTTGATTGAATCCAAAGCATAAGCACTCTAAATCCTTTTAAAAGAAAAGTGTTTTTCAAGCTAAGTGAAAAACAACCTGTTGTTTTGTCGAAACAACCGATTGTTTTATAGTTAGGAGTTTTTAGAAAAGGTTGAAAACTATTTTTATGGTTGACTTGCTGTCAAAAGCAAAACAACCATTGATTCGTGGAAACAACCGATTGTTTGTATTGGTACCATAACATAAAACTGTTTTGTGCTTTGACTGAGCATTAAATGTGTTTCCAATTGTTTACGCTCCAGTTTTTAATGCTTTAACCAATCTTTAAATGCAATTAATAGTTTGTTGAGATTATGCAACAAACAACTTTGTTTTACAAATAGAAAAATAGTTTTGGGTTTTTCACAACTTACTGATTTTGAAAGAGTTGAGATTGCTTAGAGATTGAGTTTGATCAAAGAGTGGGAGATAGAATTTTGTCTTGTATTGCTTTTAGATTCGTTCTGTAACGAGTGTAATCCTTGTATCTATTGAAAGAAACCTTGTGTGTTTGCTGAGAAGTGTTGTGTGTAGCATTCTTAGTGTTGGTGTGTTTGGCCAAAAGAAGTGTGTGTCTTGAGGGGATCAAGGTCACTTCTTTGGTTGTGTTGTAAGTGATCTAGGTTTGATTGCTTAGTGGATTTCCTCAGTGGTTTCTGAGAAGACTAGATGTAGCTCTGGGTTTAGAGTGAACCAGTATAAACCTCTGTATGCTTTCTCTCTATCCTTAATCTCTTTAAATCCAGTTTTAATATTTGCAAACTGGTATAAACAAACAATTGTTTCTGCGAAACAACCGATTGTTTTTCTGGTGCTGTTGTTTTTGCTTTGTGTTTTGGCAAACTGGATTCCTTATCATTTGTTTCTCGAAGTATTTTCATTCTTGGCTTAAAAGTTTGCGAAAATCCTTTTTAAACCATTCACCCCCCTCTAGTTTAAAGCCATCCATTCTAACAATTGGCATCAAGAGCTTGGTTCTAGAAAGTTATTCAAGTTGATCCTAAAACTGTTTTTTAAATGGCTGATAGACTACCTTTTGGGGAAGGTGCTTCAATCAACAGACCACCTCTGTTTTGTGGTTTGAACTACCAATTTTGGAAAGTGAGAATGAAAATCTTTGTGGAATCACTTGACAAAGGAATCTGGGATGCAATTGAAAATGGTCCTTTTGTCCCAAAGTTTGAAAAAGATGGATCTTCCATTGAAAAGCCTTGATCTCAATGGACTGATTCTAAAAGCAAGAAGACCAAATTTGATTGCATTGCTAAAAACATAATAACCTCTGCTTTTAATTCATATGAGTTTTTCAGGGTCTCTCAATGCAAATCAGCAAAAGAAATGTGGGACACCTTGGAGGTAACTCATGAAGGTACAAATGAGGTGAAGAGAGCTAGGAAGCATACTCTAATCCAAGAGTATGAGATGTTCAGAATGCTCAAAGGTGAAACAACTGCTGAAGTGAAGAAAAGATTCACACACATCATCAATCATCTCATGAGCCTTGACAAGACCTTTGAAAAGGAAGAGCTAAACATCAAGATTTTGAAATGTCTTGATAGAGCATGGCAACCTAAGGTAACTGCTATATCCGAATCTAAAGATTTAACATCCTTGAGTATGGCTTCTTTGTTTGGCAAGCTTAGGGAACATGAGTTAGAGATGAATCGACTCAATGTTCAAGAAAGCGAAGACAAGCACATAAGGAGTATAGCCTTAAAAGCTTCCAAGCACAAAGGCAAACAAGAATCCAGCGATGATAGTGATGAAGAAAACCTTAGCTTGCTACCCAGAAAGTTTAGCAAATTCTTGAAGAGGAACCGCAACAAGGACAACAACAAAGCACTAGTGCATAAATGTAAAACAAATGCGGCTATTTTACATTTACAAATGTGGTCATAGAACCGCATTTGATCAGCACGCATTCGTAAATCGGGCATTTACAAATGCGGTCATAGGACAACATTCATAAATCATATTTACAAATGCGGTTACTTAAAATAACCCTCCATTTGTGTATTATTTTGAATGAGGGATGAAGGTTAGGGGTTTAGGATTTACGAATGCGGTCTTGGTAAGAATCGCATTCATAAATCACATTTACAAATGCGGTCTTGGTAAATGACCGCATTTGTAAATAGTGTTTTTTTTTAAAGTGCAGTTTGTATTCTGCAGAAACCATATAATTTAATAACCTGCATAATAATCAAACCTAGTCAGACAAATACAGAAATATAGTAATCAATTCAAATCATCAAAATGTACATTTACAAGTAATCAAATTACATATAATAAAACCACTATTGTTTACCTATGTTAGAGTTATAAAAATTTATGAAATATGTGGACCAAGAATCTCTAACATATGAAATGCCTTCCTCATTCATTGGTGTTTCTTCTGTGAATAACTGCATTGCAAAGTTGACATAAATTAGTTTTTAGATATATATATGTTCAAGAATTATAAAAATGATTTAACATACATAGTACCTCTTTCAACCAGTTTTAACACCTAGTCTTATAATGGTAATCATCCATTGCATAATGTAATAGCCACACTCATAGCTTCCTGGTTGTTTATTACACTATAATTCAATAAAAAGTAATATGTTAGTATATTGATAAACAATGATAATAGAGAAAGAAAAAAATTACAAAGCTTTGTTCTTATCCAGTTCAAATTATTTGAATTTGATCGACCTTTTAGGATGTTATATCCACGCCATGAACTGGTTAATACAAAAAACCTCGTTAGTAGATGGTTAATTAGTAACATATACAAAGTTCAGTTTATAATGTACTTACTTATCAATGATATCCTTAAATTTTGTGGGAATCTTCTTGTGTAGGGAACAAAACCACACAGCAGTCTTATCAACCATTGATAAGACAAGTAACTGCCAATGATGCCTATATCATCAATGAAAAGAGTTAGTAAATATTTAAAACATGAAATAATAATAATTGATGACATATAATTAAACTTACTCATTAATATAAGGGCATAAATAAATTTGTTTTCCCTCTTTTTCCAAGGTGTTAGTGATGTATGCTTGAGTCTTATATGAGTTTGGTCCAACGGGACTAATATATGCAGGATCTAAGAATCCATACATATTTTCCTTCCCCTCAGTGATACAGACTCTATGCAAAAACCTTCAAGTTTTTAGTTAAAGCATAATCAATAATAATTTAACATAAAGTAAATTGAATAATAGGTAAAGATACTTACATCATAAAAAATTGAATTATACTTATATTGAGCTCCTGTTTCCCAAATATAAATTCTGATAAATCTGTGTTGTAAATCATCTGTGGCAGTTCAGTGTTTATTTGAAAAAATGTATTATCCCACGGAACTGGAAAAGGATCATTGCCAATCTGACTAGCAATGAGACGTAGGGAAGCTATAGGATCGTCAACTGGAACCTCACGCTTCTTTTCCGGACTTGGTGGTTGAAAAGGTTTCTACAAGATAAACAACATTTGTATTAAATTATATGTAATATATAAATATAAATAAAAAATAATATAATGAAATGAAATTATTACATGAGGTTCGGGCATAGATCGAATGAGCTCTCTGGGCCAGGCAACGAATGTCTGAAATGCATAGGCCACAGTGGTTACCTCATCTGAAGGTAGTGGAACACGAGCATCAGGAAATCGTACTTTTTCAACTGTTACCTTCGCCACATCAGAGAGAGGAACGTTATGTAAGGTGGTGGCGTTTTTATAGACTTTTCCAAGTGCCACCACCCGAGGAAGTTTGCCGCCCACTACCAGTAGCTCACAATCCTCCGTCTGCCCATTGATATCATCCCCTGATGTTGGAGGAGCCGCACAACTCCCCTTTGTGCTCTTGGGAATGGGACTAACAAGGGGTTCAATCGGCTCAGCACAAACTTGTTGCGATAGAAACTCTTGTCGCATTCGATCATTCTCCTTTTTCATCTCCAGCCACATCAAATCAGTCTTCTTTCTCATCTCCTCCATTATTTCTTCACGTATCTTAGTCTTCATTTGAGTTTCGTTCTCTTTGGAGGAGGAGGATGGCGGTCGTTCTGAAACTCCAAAATATAGTTTAATTCCGACCCCTTGTCCCACTGCACGAACACGACCAGAGTGCTCAGGTCGTCCAATTGCTTCAACCAGGATATCTGACGACCTTCAACAACAAATTTACCGTCGGATTCCAAGGAATCCTGCAAGAGTACACAAAAATCATATTTTCAATCATTAATATAATTAATGCTTTAAAAAAAATGAAAATAACAAAAATAACTTACAATTTTTTCGATGATAACACCGGATTGCTCAGAACTTGATGCACCCGACTTTTTAATTCGGGCCCTCTTCCATTTTACATGGCGAAAAGGTGGTGATGGAGGAGAAGTGACCCCTGTTTCCACATTCTCAGACAACGTCCCCTGTTGAGATTTCTTCTTTTCCACCATCAGTTTCTGCTCAAGTTTTCGATACCCGGAACGAGACATAACGTGCGGGGTAAGATTCTTCAAAGCTATCTCTTGAGCTTTCTTCCGACGATCCTGTCATAATTGAAATAAACAAACTGAAGTAAATAAGATAAACTTATTAATGTTATATAAACAAAAAAGTTACTTCACTTACCATCCAAGCCTCATTTTCACGGCTTTCTCTAAAAAGACGCCATGTCTCTTCATCAATATGTTGATACTTTAAACATGGATTTTTGTCTTTAAGGTCGCCAAAAATGTATCTCGAAGTCAGTCTTGACTTAAAGGTACGAAATTTGAGTCCGATATTGGATATAATCTTTGATCGAAGCGGTTCCACATCAGGAATTTCAAAGTTTGCCTGCAAAATAACATCAGCAAATTAAAATTAATCAATGAATATTAAAAAGCATTATATCAAAATGTAAAGCTTACCAGAACATCCTCCCAGATCATGTTACGGTTGACCTCTGACACCTCATCCCATGAATTAATCAGAATGGAGAGCCTCTCACGAGAAACAACTCCAAGATAGCTCATAAACTCATCTGCCTTAGGACCAAAAGCCACTCCAGTGTTGACGTCAATGTCAACACGTGTCTTCTCACCAGCAGCACGTCTCAATGCGAGACGCTTCAATCTAGTAAGTCCTCTGCTGCCTCGTCCGGATCGAGGTTTGATTGGGGTCTGATCGTTATCCATGTCTCTGTTAAAAAAATTAGGTAACAAACATTAGTTAATCTGCATCGAATTAAAATCTTATAAAAATAATACATAAAAATGTAAATAAAAAATGCTTATTTACAGGTTGCATGGAGGTTGAAAGTTCATATGTAAATTCTTTCACTGTGGTCTTTACGGGTTGCATGTACATCATCAACTACATCGTCATCTTTATTAATTATCTTTGGTGTGAATGAACAGGGGTCACCATTTTCAATATCATCTATGGTCTCCCCTTGTTTTTTGCCGTGTAAAACGACATACCAATGTTCTGACGTAGGATCTTTCACGTAGAAAACTTGAGATGCTTGTTGAACCATTATAAATGGCTCATCTCGATACCCTATCTTTCGAAAGTCCACTAGTGTGAATCCTGAATCATCAATTTTAACCCCACTTTTATTGTCAACCCATTTACACTTGAAAACTGGAACGAAAAACTTAGTGTAGTCAATCTCCCATATCTCTTCTATAAACCCATAGTATGCCATTGATCCAAGTACTGGATTTGTATCTTTCGAAGTCGAAAACTGCATTGACTCGGCTTCAAGAGTAACACCAGAATTTTGAACTGTACTCTTTTCATCCATGGACTTCGTGTAAAATATACAATTATTCACTTCATACGCTGTACATGAGATGACATCAAACTTTAATCTAGCAGCCAACCAGGTCAAGGTCTCTGATGCCGTTGAATCCTTGAACACCTCGTCTTTAAACCAAGGCATGAAAGTTCTATTATGTTCCATCAAGACCCATTTCTCTGCTTGTCTTGGGTTATTTCCCTTCACAATGGCTTTATGAGCTTCTATGTATGGTACAACTTCATCTGTGTTATTCAATATGTACAAATGTGCTTGCAAGACTTCTGATCGAGATTTGCTTACAATATTCACACCACGTAAACATTTACTTGTAGAACGCCTGTGGTGCCATGAATTAGCTGGAACACCTATTGGATTTGCTTTTGTCATGTACTTTGAACAAAATTCAATACTTTCTTCAGCTATGTACCTTTCAATCATTGAAGCCTTTGGACGATAATGATTTTTCACATAACCTTTCAAAATTTTCATATACCGCTCAACAGGATACATCCATCTTAAGTACACTGGTCCACACAATCTAACCTCTCTTACTAGATGCACAACTAGATGAACCATGATGTCAAAAAAAGACGGAGGAAAAAACATCTCCAATTCACACAAGATAACAACAATTTCATTTTGAAGTTCATATAGTTTTGAGGGATCAATGACTTTACAACAGATGGAAGAGAAGAATGAGCACAAACGGGTTATGGTATGTCTAACATTTTTTGGTAAGATCCCACGGATAGCTACCGGCAACAACTGTTGCATCAAGATGTGACAATCATGAGACTTCAACCCAATTAACTTCAAATCTTGCATTGACACTAGGCTCTTCACATTTGAGGAATGTCCTTGTGACACTTTCACACCTTTTAGACATTGACAAAAACTAATTTTTTCATCTTTTGACATTGTGTTACAGGCTGGGGGCAAATATGTACGCTTACCCATTTCTATGGGTGCCAACTCGTCGCGTATGTTCATCTCAATCAAATCTAAACGAGCATTTAGACCATCCTTCGTCTTCCCGTTAATGTTAAGAAGTGTACCAATGAAGCTATCATACACATTCTTCTCAACATGCATTACATCTATACAATGTCTGACTTCTAACCTCGACCAGTACGGAAGATCAAAGAAGATTGATTTCTTCTTCCAAATATTTGTCACAGATGACTTTTTTCTTGACTTACCGAAGGTGTGGTCTATGTTATTTACCTTTTCGTAAACCTCAACACCGGTTAATGGAGTTGGTAGACCACTACCCTCTTGGTGTCCATTAAAGGCTTTTTTCAACCTCCGGTAAGGATGATGACTTCTAAGAAACCTCCGATGCCGAAGATATACTATTTTCCTTCCATGTTTCAATTGTTGAGAAGCAGTGTCTTCTTCGCATATTGGACACGCTTTGTGACCCTTAACACTATAACCTGATAAGTTACCATATGCCGGAAAGTCATTGATGGTGCAAAATAACATGGCATGAAGCTTGAAAGTTTCATTAGCAAATCCGTCAAATACTTCAACACCCTGGTCCCACATTAACTTCAAATCTTCAATTAGGGGACTTAGATAAACATCAATATCATTCCCTGGTTGTTTCGGACCGGATATCATCATAGACAATGTCATGTATTTTCGCTTCATGCACAATCCAGGAGGTAAGTTGTAAATAACTAGTAATACAGGCCATGAACTGTGATTTGTACTCATATTACCAAACGGATTCATTCCGTCTGTAGCTAAACCAAGTCGGATATTTCTTGATTCTTTACCAAATTCTGGAAAGTCATCATCAAATTTCTTCCATTGAATAGAATCAACTGGATGTCGGTACATGCCATCTCATTTCCTCTCATCTGCAAGCCATCTAAGATTCTTAGCATCGTCTGGGTTTGCAAACAAACGCTTCATCCTTGGAATGATGGGAAGATACCACATAACCTTCATTGGGGGTCCATGCTTTTCCATGTCATCAATAGAATCATCATCTTTTTTGTTTCAACTAATAACGTGATAACCCAGACCTCGGACAACTTTTCAACAATTCAAAATCTTTCCGGTATAATATACAATCATTAGGACATGCATGTATCTTTTTGTACTCCATACCCATTGGACAAAGAATCTTTTTGGCCTCGTAATTACGATTAGGTAGACTATTTCCCTCTGGAAGCATATCCTTCAACAACTGGAGCAATTCCATGAAGCTTTTATCAGTCCATCCGTTTATTGCCTTCAAATTCATCAATCTTAACACCGCCGACAACCATGTGAAGTTAGTTGATCCAGGATACAAAGGAGTCTCTGCATCTTTTGACATACTTTCATATCCATGCGCTTTTGGAAAACACTCAGCTCCCACATCACGAATCATGTCCTCCAATCGATCATCATCTTTATCATCGTGTACTGCTTCATCCATGGTAGAACCCACATATTCTTCAGTTACGGAAACACGTGGTAAATTTAATAATTCACCATGCCATGTCCAAGTTGTATAAGATCGAAGAAACCCATCACATAGCAGGTGTTCCCTCATGATATTCACATCCAGTATCCTTCCATTCAAACAGTTAACGCACGGACACCTGATCTTTGCTCCATCATGACCACTAATAATCGCGTTACGCTGCGCAAAATGTATAAATTCCTCTACTCCCCTTTCGTACTCATCACTTATACGAATAGCATTAATCCAACCTCGATCCATTATATATTCTGAAATAGTTAGGATTTTCTAATAATTAGTATTATATTCTATCTCACAGATTTGTCGAGGGTCGAACACCCCCGGACTCAATCCAAACACGATAATTCTATTCTAAAAGTAATAATAACTAACATAACATAAATTTTTTATTAAAATGTAATTAACAACTAATTAAATATATATAATATAAATTTAAGAAAATACAAATTATATAATACAAATTTTTATATAATAATATATAAATTAATTGTTTCCGTGACTAATTTATTAAATTATATATAAATTATAATAAACAAAAATTCAAAATACACAGAAATATATAAATTATTAGTTATTAGTTATAAATTCCAAGTTGTATTAGTTATTAATTAAATATATATTATAATACAGAAAAATAAAAATTCAAAATATTAAATAAAAATTCAAAATATTAAATATAAATTCAAAATATTAAATAAATATTAAATACAAAACCAAAGTTTCCGTTGTGAAGAAGCTTGAAGGTGATCGGAGTGGAAGACAAAGGCGAAGGCGGCGGCGGAAGCTGTGGCGGTGGCGGAGCAGGAAAACACCAGCAAACACCAATGGAACAATAACCTAATGCCACAAACGAAGTTAGGAAACGAAAATGACAATGGCAACGAAGTGAAAATGAATGATGCGAAAACGAAAACAAAAACGAATGAGTGAAATTGAAACTTACAAAATGCAGAGGAGAAGAAACTGAACTGAGCGCACAACGTTGAAACGAAGAGCGGAGAAGAGGAAAGTGAAAGTGAAAGTGAAACTAGTGACGCGCTTCAATTTTTTAGGGTAAAATTGTTTTACAAATGCGGTTGTAGAGTAAGACGACATTTGTAAATCAATTCAAATGATTTACAAATGCGGTCATAGTAAAGGCCGCATTTGTAAATCATTTGAATTGATTTACAAATGCGGTCTTACTCTACAACCGCCGCATTTGTAAATCATTTGAATTGATTTACAAATGTTGTCTTACTCTACAACCGCATTTGTAAAACAATTTAATTTCAAAAATGCCACCGCGTTTTTTACAAATGCGTTTAAGCGCAAAGCCGCACTAAATAAAGGGTCGTTGTTTTACATTTCTGCACTAGTGAAGATAGGTATGGAAACAAGAAATCTAATGATTTTAATTCCAATAACTATACTTGTTTTGGTTGTGGTGAGCAAGGTCACATAAAGGCAGATTGCCCAAACAAAAGCAAGGAGAAAAAGCCTAGCTACAAGGAAAAGAAGAGCAAGACAAAGAGAGCCTACATAGCTTGGGATGAGAATGAGGTATCATCATCAAGCTCTTCATCAAGTGAAGATGAGAAAGCAAACATCTGTTTGATTGCTGAAGATGATGATGAATCTTGTAGCTCAAGTGAAGTAAGTTCTTGTGCTTCTTTAAATGAACAAAATTATAGTGAATTGCTTGAAGCTTTTCAAGAAACTCACAATGAAGCTAATCAATTGGTTCTTTCAAACAACCGATTGAAAGAACTTAACAACTGGCTGGAAAAGAGAGTGAAAACACTTGAAGATGTGATTGAAAAATCTAAAAAGGATTTAAAAAATCTGGAAACACATTTAAAAAATTCTTCTTGCAAAGGTGACACTCTCATTTGCGAAAATTGTGAAAACCTTGAGAAGAAAGTGCTTTATCTTGTTAATACTGTGGACAAGCTTTCGAAAGGGAAATCTAACTTTGAGAATGTCTTGGCATTTCAAAGCTGTGTTTTTGGAAAGGCTGGTTTAGGTTTTAATCCACAAAACAAACAAGATAAGTTTTCAAATTTTTTTTAAGAAAGCCAGTAAAACAACCGATTGTTAAGTCGAAACAACCGGTTGTTACATGCTTTTACTGCATGAAAAAAGGGCCATTCGGTTAGATTCTGCAAAATAGGAAAGTTTTATGTTCCCAGGGGCTTCATGAAATGGATTCCTAAAGGATGTGAGGTTCCAAATGAGAAAAAGAAATCAATTGGACCCACATTTGTGAAGGGGCCAAATCTTGTTGCTTGAACTCATGCTTATGCAGGAAATCTAAAGAAATGTGAAGGACTAAGTCATCTAATCAAGTTCTTGGAAGAAAAAGACCAACATTGAAGCTGAATCAATGTTCTGTATCTGTCCAAAGGCACTCAACACTTAAATGAGGCTTCTTGATCACAAAGCACATGACTAATTGAAAGAACAACATAAAGGATACGACCTTCCTTATATATGTTCTTAATTCTTGTTTTTAAGTTCATTTTCATGATTAAATATCCTCTTTAAAAAGTTCAATTTCATCTGCTTTGAATTCCTTCTGCTCATGGTTAAAAACTCAAAATCAGTTTTACTGCTGCAGAAAAACAACCGATTGTTTCCTCGAAACAACCAATTGTTTTGAGTCTGACAGCACTGTGAAGAAATCAATTTAATTTCTTTTTTGAATATCTATCCGTTCCAGATCAAATTAAAGAAAGAATCCTTGGTCAATGAACCTGTGTTGAAAGCTGATCACGCTAAAAAAGAAGTTACAACAGTCATAAAGGAATATATTCCACAATCTTGAAAATTTAAGAGCTTTTATGACTAGTCAAAGATTACATGTGAAAACCATGTGATTTTCTGTTTTTTCGGACATTTTCTGTGCAGGGCATGGTCAAGTCTTCTCTCTCTGAAAATCTGGTACCCACTCATGTCATTGAATGCTTTATGATTATGTTTTTGCTATAAAATCTGTTACAGCCGATCTCTTCCACAAGAACAACCAATTGCAACATCTCTTTCAACATTTCTTGCAATTCTTGTGTAAGCTTCTCTCTATTTCTTCTCTGCCATCATGGACTAAACTTCTCCCACCTCAAAGAGAGTCAAATCCAGAGCAGTAAGGTATGGATGAAGACTAGAAGGATGGTTTTCTGGTGATAATGATCTAATTGAGAGGTATAGGTTTGAAACTAGCACCAAAGTGATAAACAACCCCAAAGTTGTTTGCTTTGATTGGCTGAAAAGCCAAAAGCTGGACAATGTCAGAAGGCTCCTCAAAGATCAATCTCTCAGAAAGTTCTTGGAGATGAAGGGGAATATCTACCCAGATTTGATAAGAGTATTCTACACAAATCTGAAGTTTGTGGGAAACAACCTTGTTTCTCATGTAAAAGGTTAGATATGGAGATCACATATGATGTGTGGACTGCAGTAGCTGGTCTAAAGTACTCTGGCCTCAGAATCAACAAAGGGAACCTTGGAGTAGTGGAGGATTTCAACAAAGTCCAATACTACAAGAGCTGCTTGAAGAACTAAAATGCTCAAGTTAGGACTTGTTCGGTTGGTGGCTTGAGACTTGATGAAAGGTTGCTAGACCTTATTGTGACTTGGATTCTAACTCCAAGGGGGAACAATCATTTTGTTCTTACAGAGGAGGACCTGGTGTACATCTTTTGCATTATGAAGAAGATCAGAATAAATTGGATCCACATCATCAAAGAGCACATGCAAAAGACAAATGAGGTTAAGTGACTATCACTATCCATATGATGTTTTGATTTCTAAATTTCTATTATATTTTAAAGTGAACCTAGAGGATGAAACATATGAGTCGGTCAAGTCAACTCAAGAGTTGAACAATGGATCTCTCAGCAAAATGGGATTCACCAAAATAGGTGGCAAATGGATTAGCAAAGATGGCGATCTTGGTGCCTCATCAAGTGTTGCTGCTGATCTTGAAGAAGGTGAACATGCTGATAATATAGTTTTTTAACATGAAGATCAACCTGAAGCAAATCAAGATGCTGGACCTAGTGCTGGTGCTGGAAATCAGGAAGATAGAATGCAAACCATGTCTCCTTTTGAGAGATTCATGGTTAATAGACTTGATAGCTTTGCGGAGAACCAAATGAATCTCCATGATCTATGTGTCAGCAATTTCCAGAGCATTGATAGCAGGTTTAACAGAATGGATGCACGCTTCATGACCTTAGATGAACAGATTGAGGCAGTTCAGAACCATATCTTTGATCTTCAATATGCTGATGATGAATGAAGAGGAAAAACAATCGATTGATATATCGAAACAACTGATTGTTTTTGGTGTTTGTATCAGTTTTTCTGCTTCTGCTTTTTAAATCTGATGTATTAAGAACAATTATCTTTTTCATCTTTTCTTTTTGTCTATTTGTGAAGACAAATAGGGGGAGATTTATGTTGTGTTTGGTTTTAGTTATTATTTTTTCTGCAAAACAGTTTGTATGGGTAAAACCTTATAGGTTTTTGCTCTTATATTTTTTTTTGCTATGATATTATGCTTTGAATTTCTGTTTTTGTTTCTGTGCTAACCAAATATAAAAAGTTCTATGCTTTGGTTAAAACTGTGTCTTGCAGGAACTGCTTAACACAAGCATCAGGGATTTGTCTTCATCAAATAGGGGGAGATTGTTGAACCAAGTGGTGTTGAAGCTTTGAAGAATCCAAACCCTTTGAAGGATGATGAAGGCTGGCTGTGCTTGTTGTTGCTGAGTTGTCCTTTTAGATAGGATTCGAGGTAGATTTAATATGTAATCCAGTCTTGATTGAATCCAAAGCATAAACACTCTCAATCCTTTTAAAAGAAAAGTGTTTTTCAAGCTAAGTGAAAAAAAAGCTGTTGTTTTGTCGAAACAACCGATTGTTTTATACTTAGGAGTTTTTAGAAAAGGTTGAAAACTATTTTTATGGTTGACTTGCTGTCAAAACCAAAACAACCATTGATTCGTGGAAACAACCTATTATTTGTTTTGGTACCATAACAGAAAACTATTTTATGCTTTGACTGAGCATTAAATGTTTTTTCAATTGTTTACGCTCCATTTTTTTAATGCTTTGACCAATCTTTAAAAGCAATTAATAGTTTGTTGAGATTATGCAACAAAAAACTTTGTTTTACAAATAGAAAAACAAATTTGGGTTTTTCACAACTTATTGATTTTGAAAGAGTTGAGATTGCTTCGAGATTGAGTTTGATCAAAGAGTGTGAGATAGGATTTTCTCTTGTATTGATTTCTGATTTGTTCTGTAACAAGTGTAATCCTTGTATCTGTTGAAAGAAACCTTGTGTGTTTGCTGAGAAGTGTTGTGTGTTCTTAAGGGGATCAAGATCAGCATTCTTAGTGTTGGTGTGTTTGGCCAAAGGAGGTGTGTCTCTTGAGGGGATCAATGTCACTTCTTTGGTTGTGTTGTAAGTGATATAGGTTTGATTGCTTAGTGGATTTCCTCAGTGGTTTATGAGAAGACTGGATGTAGCTCTGAGTTTAGAGTGAACCAGTATAAACCTCTGTGTGCTTTATCTCTATCCTTAATCTCTTTAAATTTCAGTTTTAATATTTGCAAACTGGTATAAACAACTGATTGTTTTTTTGGTGCTGTTGTTTTTGCTTTGTGTTTTGGAAAACTGGATTCCTTATCATTTGTTTCTCGAAGTATTTTCATTCTTGGCTTAAAAGTTTGCGAAAACCCTCTTTAAACCATTCACCCCCTCTAGTTTAAAGTCATTCATTCTAACAGTTACATGCTTCTATTGCATGAAGAAAGGTCACTCTATTAGGTACTGCAGGTTTCATAAATCCCTTGTGCCTAAGGGCATCTTTAAATGGATTCCTAGATGTATTATTGGTTAAAAAGACAAATCTAACACAAAAGGTCCCAAATTTTGTAAAGGATCAAATCTTGTAATTTGACAAAGTTTTGTTTTGCAGAATTCTGACTTTGCTTGAAGGTTCAGTAAGGACAGGACCTCAAGAGGATTTTTGTACATGCCAAAGTCTAGTGATTTTATGAACTACCTGTATTTGTGTAATTTGAAATCTGAGAATAAAATTATTATTCTTTGTTAAAAACAAGTGCTTCTTAAATTCAATTCAGTGGTTATACTCTATGTCTGATTTGTAATTACTGTGTATTCCATCTATTCCTTATAGAATTGATATCTTGTAGACATGTTAAGCAATAATGATTGTATACAACATGTGAAATTGAAAATTTGTTTGTTTTTCATCAGAACAGAAATTCAACCGATTGTTTCTTCAAAACAACCGATTGTTTTTCTCTCTAACAAACACCGGGCAAATTTATTTTTAAATTTTAAATTTTGATTCGTGATTTTGTTCAACCCAGAGACATGTATGGTCAAAATTGTATTAATTGCATGTTTGAATACAATTTAACTTTGTCGCATATGCTATTAATAGATCAAATTCCTTCAATCTTGGAAATCATATTTTCCTTTAATGTTTGGTCAAATCAACATGTGAATCTGTACTTTTCTGTTTTGACTGACAAAAACAACTTTATGGTTTAGATTTTGATTCGTTTTTCTGTTTAAAAATTGTTGATCAAGAGTGATCAAGTGCTTTGAAGAATTCAAATTGTGCTTTGAAGAATCCAAATCCTATGTGCTTGATGCAAGACTGTGTTGTTGCTGTGTTTTGGGAGGGATCTGGGTAGTTTTATTTGTAATCCACTCATTTTTTGAATCTAAAGCTAATGTGTTTTAAATCCTTTTTGAAATAAAGTGTTTTTCCAACTAAGTGAAAAACAACCTGTTGTTTTGTCGAATCAACCGGTTGTTTTACTCTTAGGAGTTTTTTAAAAGGTTGAAAACTGTTTAAGTTTGGTTGACTTAACTGCCAAACCAAACAATCGGTTGTTTCGTGGTTTCAACCGATTGTTTCTTTGAAAATCCTAACATAATTCTGTTTTGGTGGTTGAATGTGCTTTAAATGATTTCCAACTGAATATGCTCATTCATTAAATGCTTTGACCAATCTTTGGAAAATATAAATTGTTTGTTTATGTTTTCAAACAAGTGAGAGAAACAAATTTAGGTTTTTCAGTTGTGAAAGAGTTGATTCAAGATTTGAACATTCATATCAAAGCTTTGGGTTTTCTAAGAAAGTGGAATAGGATTGCATTTGTATTGATTTTAGATTGTTCTGTAAACAAGTGTAATCTCTTCTCAAATTTCTGTATTTCTAGTGTTGTGTTGCCGATGAGTGTTGTGTGCTCTTAAGGTTGTCAAGATCATTACTCTTGGTGTGTGATTTGCCAAAGTGAGTGTGTTTCTTGAAGGGTTCAAGGTCACTGTTTTGGTGGATTGTGTGTTGTAATCTGGTTTGATTACTTAGTGGATTACCAAGTGGTTTTCTGAGGACTGTATGTAGCTCTTGGTTTAAGAGTGAACCAGTATAAACTGTTGGTTTTAGTTTTTAGTTTTACTGGTATAAACAACCGACTGTTTCTCAGAAACAACTGATTGTTTTTCTACTGCTTTGCTGTTTTATTACTCTTGTTCTTGGCTAACTTGATTTATGTTCTGGATTCATACAAAGAATTTTGTTAAAACCTAAAAAGATTTCAAAAACCTCTCTTAAACAATTCACCCCCCTCTCGTTTAAGGCCATATATTCTAACAATTGGCATCAAGGGTTTGGTACTTTGAAAAATATTCAAGTTTGATCCTAAAATCATTTTACCATGGCTGGAAAACTACCTTTTGAGGAGGGTGCTCAAATTAACAAACCACCTTTGTTTTGTTGTTTGAATTACAAGTACTGGAAAGCTAGAATGAAAATCTTTGTTGAATCCATTGATTAAGGAATTTGGGATGGAATTGAAAATGGTCCTTTCATTTCTAGAATTGAAAAGGCTGAATCTTTTACTAGAAAACCTTGGTCCCAATGGACTAATGAAGAAAGTGAAAAGGCCAAATTTGACTGCATTGCCAAGAATATCATAACATCTGCTGTAAACTTCAATGAATTTTTGGATTTCGCATTGTGAATCAGCTAAAGAAATGTGGGACACTTTAGAAGTCATTCTTGAAGGGACTAATGAAAATAAAGAGAAAGTGCTTAGCATGTTGTTTAAGAAACACAGAAAATTCTTGAATAAAAGAATTAACAAAAGAAACTCATCCAAAAGGCAAGACAAAGAAGAGAAGAAAGGAAAATCAAGAAAAGCTTGCATTGATGACTCCTCAAGTATATCTTCAAGTGAAGTTGAAAAAGCAAATCTCTGTCTAATAGCTAAAAAGGAGGATGATTCAAGCAGTGAAAGCAGTGTAAGTCCTAGTACCTCCTTAAATGTTGAAAACTATAGTCAATAGCTTCAAGCTTTTAAAGAAACTCATGAAGAAGCTAACTGATTGGATCTCTTGAACAATCGTTTGAAAGGTATGAACAACTGGCTTGAAAACAAAGTCAAAGCACTGGAAGAACAAATGGAAAATTTAAAAACAAATTTGGAAAACCTTGAAACGCTTTACAAAAATTCTTCTTGTAAGTGTGACTCTTTTGTTTGTGAAAATTGTGAATCTCTTGAAAAGAAGGTTCACTACCTTGTGAAAACTGTGGATAAGCTTTCAAAAGGAAAATCCAACTTTGAGAGTGTCTTAGCATCTCAAAATTGTGTTTTTGTAAAAGCTGGATTGGGTTTTAATCCACAAAACAAGTTTTCAAACTCTTTTTCAAAAGTACTAGAAAAACAACCGATTGTTAAATCGAAACAACCGGTTGTGACATGTTTTTACTGCATGAAAAGAGGTCACTCAGTTAGATTCTGTAAAATTAGGAAATATTTTGTTCCTAAAGGCTTTATGAGATGGATTCCCAAAAATTCTGAAGTTCCTAGTGATGAAAGTAATTCAAGAGGACCCACATTTGTAAGGAGACCAAATCTTTGCACTTGAACTTGAATTTTGTAGGGAAAAATGATGGGAAGCATGCAACAGTGGTATCTGGACAGTGGCTGCTCAAAACACATGACGGGAGATAAATCCATGTTTGTGAGCATCATCTTCAAACAAGAAGGCCATGTAACATATGGAGACAACAACAAAGGAAGAATTATTGGAAGAGGTTGTATATGAGACAAGAGTATCTTGCTAATTCATGATGTCTTGTATGTGGAGGCACTAAAACACAACTTGCTTAGCATTAGCCAACTGTGTGACAAAGGCTATCAAGTCATCTTCAAGAAAAACTTTGTGAAATCTGCCTTCCCAACTCAAAAGAGGTAATGTTGATTGGTAAGAGAATCAACAATGTCTATCTCTTAGATATTTCTTCTCCTTGTTCTATTGGTTGTCTTCTTTCTAAGCATGATGAATCTTGGTTATGGCATAGAAGAATTGCTCACATTCACATGAATCACTTAAACAAATTAATCTCAAAAGATCTTGTGATTGGGTTGCCCAAGCTTAAGTTTGAGAAGGACCACATATGTGAAGCATGTCAAAAGGGGAAACAAGTTAAAAATTCCTTCAAACTTAAAAATGTTGTTTCATCTTCAAGACCCCTTGAGCTGCTCCACATGGATTTGTTTGGCCCTTCAAGAACCATAAGTCTTGGTGGCAACTATTATGCTCTTGTTATTGTGGATGATTTTTTTAGGTACACATGGACACTCTTCTTGGAATCAAAGAGTGATGCTTTCTGGGCTTTGAAGAAGCTTGCAATAGCCTTACAAAACACAAGAAACTGCAATATTGGATCAATAAGAAAGGGAATTCCAAAATGAGAAATTCAGCAAATTTTGTGAGAAAACTGGGATCTTGCACAATTTTTTCTGCACCAAGAACCCCTCAACAGAATGGGGTAGTGGAAAGAAAGAATAGATCTTTAGAGGAATTAGCAAGAACCATACTAAGTGAGTCCTCCCTACCCAAGTACTTTTGGGCTGATGTTGTTAGCACCTCTTGCTACGTGATGAATAGAGTGCTAATAAGGCCAATTTTAAAGAAAACACCCTATGAACTCTTCAATGGAAGGAAGACAAACATTAGTCACCTAAGAGTGTTTGGATGTAGCTGTTTTGTTCTGAATAATGGGAAAGAAAATCTGGGAAAGTTTGATGAAAAAGCGGACAAAGGCATTTTCATTGGATATCCATCAAGCAGTCATGGTTATAGAGTCTACAATAAGAGGCTCATGATTGTAGAAGAATCTATTCATGTGGTTTTTGATGAAGTTGATCGCAAAGTCTTAAATCCCTCACAAATCAACACTGAAGAGGATGAACAAAACATCATTATGTAGAAACTAGATTGCTGTCCAGAAAAACAATCGATTGATTCATCAAAACAACCGATTGAAATTCTGCAGCAGGATGAGTTGCCTAAAGAATGGAGAATACCAAGGGATCTGTCAGTGGAGAACATCATTGGGCAGATAAAGGAGGGTTTTTCTATACGTAGATCTATCTCAAACTTCTGCAGGCACACTGCTTTTGTCTATCAAGTTGAACCAAAGTCTATTGAAGAAGCTAAATCAGTTTGCTAGAAATGATGTGTGGTTTCTTGTCCCCAAGACAAATGAGATGAACGTCATTGGATCTAAATGGGTATTCAGAAACAAGCTAGATGAAGGTGGAGTAATTACTAGAAACAAGGCAAGGCTAGTTGCCAAAGGCTACAATCAAGAGAAAGGAATTGACTATGGTGAAACCTTAGCCCCTGTAGCAAGGTTGGAAGCTATGAGGTTGATGCTGGCCTTTGCTTGTATGAGTGGATTCAAACTCTTTCAAATGCATGTGAAGAGTTCTTTTCTCAATGGTTTTATCAATGAAGAAGTGTATGTTGAGCAACCACCGGGTTTTGAGGATCTTCAACATCCCAATCATGTTTTTAAGTTGAAAAAGGCTTTGTCTGGGCTTAAGCAAGCTCCAAGGCAGTGGTATGAGAGGCTTAGCAACTTCCTTTTATCTCATGGCTATGAAAGAGGAATGATTGACAAAACTCTTTTCATCAAGAAAGCAAATTCTGAAATTATTTTGGTCCAAATCTATGTTGATGACATCATTTCTGGTGCTACCAAAGATAGTTTCTGTGAGGAGTTTGTAGCTACAATGCAAGGTAAGTTTGAAATGTCCATGACGGGAGAACTTTCCTTCTTTCTTGGGCTGCAGGTTAAACAATCAAAGGATGATATTTTCTTATGTCAATCAAAGTATTGCAAAGAAATCCTCAAGAAATTTGAGATAGAGTTGCAAGGAAGCTAGCACACCTATGCCTTCAGGTTGTTATATGGATGCATATACTGCTGCAAAAGGGGTAGATCAAACAAAATATAGGAGATTAATTGGTTCTTTACTCTATCTCACGACAAGTAGACCGGACATCAAGATATCAAGCAAATCCAAAGGAATCTCACTTCAATGCTGCCAAAAGGATTCTCAAATATCTCAAAGGAGCTACCAATGTTGGTCTATGGTATTCTTCTTACTCACCTATACATTTAATTGGATATTCAGATTCTGACTTTGCAGGGTGTAAGCTGGACCGAAAAAGTACAAGTGGCACTTGTCATCTTCTTGGATCAAGTCTCATTTCTTGGCATAATAAGAAACAAGCTTGTGTAGCTCTTTCCACTGCAGAAGCTGAATACATTGTTGCTGGGAGCTGCTATACACAAATTCTTTGGCTTAAACAACAACTTGCAGATTTTGGATTGAAGATTAGCAAGGTTCCTTTGCTTTGTGACAACACAAGTGCTATAAATCTCACCAAAAATCAGATTCAGCACTTAAGAACAAAGCACATTGAGATTCGTCATCACTTCATAAGGGATCATGTGAACAATGGAGATTGTGAGATGAAGTTCATTGAAACAAAACTACAGTTTGCTGATATATTCACAAAAACTTTGCCAAAAGACAGGTTTTCCTTTTTAAGAAATGAGTTAGGCATTCTTGACTCTCAAAATCTCTCTTAAACTACTTTCTATGCATAAAGTCTATTTGTGAAGACAAATAGGGGAAGAATTGGTTTCTGTGTTGCTCTACAAACTGTTTTAAACTGTTAAATCTCTTTAATTTCTGTTTTTAAGGTTGGTTTTTGCTTATGCTAAAAGAAACAACCAATTGAATCGAGGAAACAATTGGTTGTTTGTGTGATATATATTGGTTTTTTGGCTGGTTTTTCTGCTCTAAGGTTTGTACAGAAAACTAGTTAATGTGGTATTCTAACCTGCTGTTAAAGATGCTCTGGTTTGCATAAGTTTTGCTTTGCAAGTGCTGCTTCAGATTCAAACAAAGATCAACACAAGCAACCAGTGATTTGTCTTCATCAAATAGGGGGAGATTGTTGATCAAGATTGATAAAGTGCTTTGAAGAATTCAAATTGTGCTTTGAAGAATCCAAATCCTATGTGCTTGATGCAAGGCTATGTTGCTGCTGTGTTTTGGGAGGGATTTGGGTAGTTTTATTTGTAATCTACTCCTTTGTTGAATCTAAAGATAATGTGTTTTAAATCCTTTTTGAAATAAAGTGTTTTTCCAACTAAGTGAAAAACAACCTGTTGTTTTATCGAATCAACCGGTTGTTTTACTCTTAGGAATTTTTGAAAAGGTTGAAAACTGTTTAAGTTTGGTTGACTTAACTGCCAAACCAAACAATCGGTTGTTTCGTGGTTTCAACCGATTGTTTCTTTGAAAATCCTAACAAAATTATGTTTTGGTGATTGAATGTGCTTTAAATGATTTCCAACTGAATACGCTCCTTCATTAAATGCTTTGACCAATCTTTGGAAAATATAAATAGTTTGTTTATGTTTTCAAACAAGTGAGAGAAACAGATTTGAGTTTTTCAGTTGAGAAAGAGTTGATTCAAGATTTGAACATTCACATCAAAGCTTTGGGTTTTCTAAGAGAGTGGAATAGGATTGCATTTGTATTGAATTTAGATTGTTCTGTAAACAAGTGTAATCTCTTCTCAAATTTCTGTATTTATGGTGTTGTGTTGCCAAGGAGTGTTGTGTGCTCTTGAGGTTGTCAAGATCAATACTCTTGGTGTGTGATTTTCCAAAGTGAGTGTGTTTCTTGAAGGGTTCTAGGTCACTACTTTGGTTGATTGTGTGTTGTAATCTGGTTTGATTACTTAGTGGATTACCGAGTGGTTTTCTGGGGACTGTATGTAGCTTTTGGTTTAAGAGTGAACCAGTATAAATTGTTGGTGTATCTTTCTTTTACCCTTAAACTCATTTAAATTCAGTTTTTAGTTTTACCGGTATAAACAACCGAATGTTTTTCTGCTGCTTTATTGCTTTTGTTCTTGGCTAACCTGATTTCTGTTCTGGATTCATACAAAGAATTTTGTTAAAACCTAAAAAGATTTCAAAAACCTCTCTTAAACAATTCACCCCCTCTCGTTTAAGACCATATATTCTAACAAAAACATCTCTCTCTGTGCCATCTTTGACCATGAACTTTGGCTATATAAGGCAATGCAATTAGTTGCTATCTCTCACACATACAATATGTTTTTCTTCTCTTCTCTGTTTTAATCTTTTTCTGCAGTGTGCCAAAGCTTGTTTCTGAGTTTTTGAAATGGCTGGAACTCCTCCCTCAACAAAGAGAATGAAATCCAGGGGTGTTAAGAGCAGTGGAAAACTTGAAGGGTGGTTTTCAGGTGATGCTAATCTCATCAACAAGTATCTACTTGAAACAGGTAGAAAGAGTGTGAACACACCCAAAGTGGTCTCCTTCACTTGGATGAAACAGCAGAAGATGGACTCTGTGAGAAACATCCTCAAAGAGTAGAAACTGTAGAGATTCCTAGAGCTCACTGGGAACATATATCCAGATTTGGTGAAGTGAACATAGAAGGAGAGCTAGTTGAGGTAATCAAGCCCTCCAGTGAGATCAATAGTGGATCCCTAAGTAAGATGGGGTTTACTAAAATTGGTGGAAGATGGGTAAGCAAGGATGGTGACCAAGCTGACCCAAGTGGAACAAATGAAGGTGATGAACCTGAGGAGGCAACAATGCAAGATGAACCAGCAGCTGCGACTCAAGAGGATGATCACAATGACACCAACATGGGAGAAATGATGACTACAATGTCACCTTTTGAAAGGTTGATGATTAATTGTATGGACACCTTTGCTGACAATCAAAGGAACCTCTATGACATGTGTGAATCAAGGTTTAGCAGCATGGATACACGTTTTTCAACCCTGGATGAGCAAATTGAAGATGTTCAGAGACAGATTTTGGAACTACAATTGAAAAGGGAGAATAATCCTTCATTCTAGTTCATTGCTTTCAAATTCTTTTTCCTTATGTTGTTTTTAATCCTACCATTTGTCTATTTGATGAGACAAATAGGGGGAGAAGTTGGTTTGTGTTGGTTTTGTAATGTTCTTATTAATAACTATTTTTTTTACTGCTTAGAACATTGTTGCTATGAACTGCTTTAGCTGGTTTTAAATTTGAGTTTTGTTAAAATGTTAAAAATCTGATTTACAAAATTTCAATCGGTTATTCCTACTAAATAACCGATTGTTTATATGTTTAGCACCTGTGTATGTGTGTTGGTTTCTCATCTGATTTGGTTGATGTTCCTTCTGGAAATCACCAAGTGAGAACTAGTTTCTGATGCTTATCTGTTTTGGATTAGATTACCCTGTGTTTGCTCAATGAATGCAGGATTCAACAGATTCTAAACAAAGAACATTCCTAAAAGCATCCCAAGGATTTCTCTCCATCAAATAGGGGGAGATTGTTGAAGATGGGAGCTTTGATGTATCAAATCCACATGAAGCCTAAAGCTATGCTGCTTTTTGGGTTTGGTTTTAGATTAAGTTGTTTAGAATCTTTGTTAAGATCAGTCCTTGAAGCCTACAGAAAGCTTGATTAAATCTGTTTTAAGAAACTAAGTGTTTTTTCAAGCAAAGGGAAAACAACTGGTTGATTTTCCGAAATAATCGGTTGTTTATCATTTAGCTGGATGGAAGTTTTGAAACTGCTTTTTGAATCAGTTGTGTAACTCCTTGACTCATTCAAACGGTTAAATCGTGGTTTCAACCGATTAAATGTGTGTTTTAACTGATTCAATTGTTCAAATCTGCCTTAAACGACTTCTTTTCAAAGGCTATAAATAAGGCTTTCGTTCAAATAAAAATATACCCCAAATACAACAAGTATTGATTCAGATTTGAGAAAGAGATTTGGTTTTTGAAAGTGTTTTCAAAAAGAGAAAAAGTGCTTTCAAGCTTTGTTGGGGTGACAAGTGCTGATCGTAGGATCTCTGGTTCTGTAATTCCAGGTGTTTTCTATCCTTACTTAGTGTCTTGTAATTGTACTTCTTTTACATACTGTTTGTTGTTGAAATCCTGTAAAAACAGAGGTTGTTTTGTCTTGAGGTGTTAAGTTTGCAAAGGGGGTGAGTAGGCTTTATGAGATTCAAAGTCACCTCTTTGTGGTGTGTGATTGTAATCTGTGTTGATTGCTAGTGAAACTCAGAGGTTTGTTTGAGAACTGGATGTAGCTCAGGGATATTTTCTCTCAAACTCTCAAACTGTTTGATATTTTCGCTGCTATAAACAACCGATTAAAATGCAATTTTAACCGGTTAAAATTCTGATATCTATTTTGTTGGATTGTTTGATTGCCTTCTTAAGTGCTTATCTAAGGTGTTTGTTAAAGATTCATTCTAGACCAAGTATTTTGCGAAAATCTTTGATAAAACAATTCACCCCCCTCTTGTTTAAGCCATCAATTCTTACAAATATATGTTAAATATTTACACAAATGTCACTGTATTTTTATTTATATAATTTATTGATTCTCTAATTTTTTTACATGATACTTTAATTTTGTTACATGATATTATGATTTTGTTACATGATATTTATCATTAAATATAATTATGCATAATGAAAGCTATTTAAAATTAATATCAATTGTCCATGTTTATGAAGACTTATAAATAGACAACCACACTCACAGAGTAATCTAAACTCATTTTTTTAACTCTTAAGGACATATTACACCTGTTGGATTAACCAACCGGTGTAATATGTCTAACGCAAAAATAAGTTTTTAAAAACTTTATTTTTTACCTTTAAAAAGAACATATTACACTGGTTGCTCCTTATAACCGATGTAATATATTCCAAATATTTACAAAAATGTCACCACGTTTTTATTTACACCAGTTATCAATTAACTGACTTAATATGTTGTTGTAGAATGCGTTTTTTGCACTAGTGGTTGGTTGTGGTTTGGATGACAACAATCTTGATTTTTGTAGTAGATCCTTGATGTACTTCGTTTGAGAAAGATGAAGAGAACCATTGGTAGTCTAAGAAGCTTCAATGCCAAGGAAGTAATGGAGCCTTCCGAGATCTTTGAGTATGAATTGTTGTTGAAGCAAAACAATTAGTGACTATACAACACATACAACACTAAGACAACTTCCAGTTATTAGAATATTATCAACATAAATCAGAAAAAATAGTGTAGTTTGTGCGTTAGTTTTTATAAATAAAGATGAATCAGATTTTGTTGAGGAAAAACCAAGTGAAGACAGAGTATGACTTAGCTTTTGAAACCAAGATCTTGGTGCTTGTTTTTGCCCATAAATTGCTTTGTGAAGATTGCATAGTAGTTGAGAATTTGTTTCAAAACTTGGCGGTTGAAGCATGTAAACCGATTCTTGTAGATCACCTTAAAGAAAAGCATTGTCGATGTCAATTTGGTGAATATGCCATTTGTTGGACAGAGCAATGATTAAAAAACAATCGTATGGTTGTTGGTTTGATTACAAGGCTAAAAGTTTATGAGTAATCTACGTCAACATGTTGATGAAATCCTTTGGCAACAAGCCTAGCTTTGTCACGTTGGAAGGAACCAAGTACTTATTTTTTAACCCCCACTTACAGCCAATGGGTTTAATATCAGATGGTGGTGAGGTAAGGGTCCAAGTATGATTGACACGTAAAGCATCATATTCGGCTTGCATTGTGGCAACCCAGTTAGAAATTTTAAGAGCTTCTTTGAGCATTGAAAAAACAATGTTAAATTATGTATTAAAAACTCGAGGTTTAAAAATACCAGATTTGCCTATAGTGATCATGGGGTAAGCATTCTGAGGAATAGAATATGTAAGGTGGGGTGATAAGTTGACAGTAGATGATGATAGAATAAAGGGTGATGGTGATGCAGAAGGAAGAGGAAGTAAAGGTAAGGAAGGATGAGGCGAGGAAGGGGTGGAGGGTGATGCAGAAACAATGGAGTTGATAACAATTAAGTAATGAATAAAGGGTGTATCATGCATAACAGGTGATTTAGTTGTATTAGATGAAATAAAACAGGATGAGTAAGGAAATAGAAATTCATTGAAAAGAACATATTCATGATTATGAGTGAAACCCAAGAACAACAATTAAGAGAAAAAGAGATAAAAACATAAATGGAATGGAGAAATGAAGGAAAATGGAATGAGAAAACTTATGATGGTGGGTGAGAAATGTCACGCCACTTGGAGGGTGATGTGCTCCAAGATGAGTGTGTTGGCCGCCACTTGAAAGCTTTCCAAATCACTCAAGATAAGACCTCAAACCTAAAAGGACACAAGCCTCACTAAGAGTTCACACAATTTGTGCAGAGTTTCTTTACTTCATTCAAATTCAACTTGTAAAATACAATGAGGTAGGCCTCTTATTTATAGGTGAAAGAGTCTTGGAGAACAAGCATGAAGGGTAGGATGGAAAACACTAAAAAAAGGGCAGCCTTAGGGTTTGACTAAGTTAAACCCGCACCTTAGGCTTGTCCTTTTAGAAACTAGGTCAAAATCCATTCCTAAAGGGTTGGGAACAAGCTAAAATGCTAACTACACCCCCTATTATGCTAAAGGCACCTTATTCTAGCCTATCTTTGCTATTTAGACCCCTAAAGAGAGTCCAAATTATTTACAATATATTTGTATCTTATAAGAAGACCAAAAGGAAGAACAATTGGTGCTCTGGTTTATGCCCATCTCCTCTGGTCGGGTCCATGAAATCCTTGGTGGGATCTTGAATTATTTGCTAAGATGACTGCTCGCCATGTACTTTGTCTTTTGCTTCCTTGGTGATCTTCTTGGCTACTTGGTTTGTATCATTCCCCCCAAGTTCGAGAAGGGTGCAAACAACATTTCTACAAAAACTTCTCTTTCCCATTTTTCAAAAGACATCACTTCTCACAAAAAAGTTTCTCAACACAATCCTTTTACCTCTACCCCTAAGTCACCCACCAAAACTTCAAGCACAAAATGTTTTAAATGTTTAGGTTTTGGACACATAGCTGTCAATTGTCCAAGTAAAAGAACCATAATGTCATAAGAGATAAATCAAAACCAAATTCAAATAAAAACAAAAAGAGAAAATGAAAACGTCAAGGAAAGTAAAAAGGGTCTCATCTTGTTAGACCTCACAAAAATAACTGCGTCGTCACGGTATACTTCTTCCTTATCTTTTTCATTACCAAAGTTTTCTACCTACTTACCATATTTCTTAAAGAATTTTAAGGATGATTTTCAAACACCTCCTAAAGGTTTCCACCTTTTAAAAGGACTTTCATCAAAAAGATTTGTCATTCCCAAAGATTCTTTTCAAACTTGGTTTGTATATAGAAACCCATCTTATGCACTCCCCACACTTAAGGAACATAAGTTGAGTTCACATCCCAATCCTTGCACTATCTTATATGTGAACAAACTAACTATGATCTACAGGAGTTTTAAATTCGAGGTTGAATTCTTTTGAACTTGGGGGGACATGATACAAACCAATTAGCTATGAAGATGACCAAGGAAGAAAAATACCAAGTACATGACGAGCAATCATCTCAGCAAACATTTCAAGACCCCATCAAGGATCTCATGGACCCGACCAGAGGAGATGGGCATAAACCAGAGCACCTTTTGGTCTTCTTATAAGATACAAATATATTGTAAATAATTTGGGCTCTCTTTAGGGGTCCAACTAGCAAAGATAGGCTAGAATAAGGTGTTTTTAGCATAATATGGGGTGTAGTTAGCATTTTAGCTTGTTTCTAGCCCTTTAGGAAGGGATTTTGACCTAGTTTCTAGAAGGACAAGCCTAGTGTGCGGGTTTGACAGTCAAACCCTAAGGCTGCCCTTTTTTTAGTGTTTCCTATCCTACCCTTCATGCTTGTTCTCCAAGGCTCCTTCACCTATAAATAAGAGGCCTACCTCATTGTATTTTATAAGTTGAATTTGAATGAAGTAAATAAACTCTGCACAAATTGTGTGAACTCTTAGTGAGGCTTATGTCCTCTTAGGTTTGAGGTCTTATCTTGAGTGATTTGGGAAGCTCTCAAGTGGCAACCAACACACTCATCTTGAAGCACATCACCCTCCAAGTGGCATGACATTTCTCACCCACCATCATAAGTTTTCTCATTCCATTTCCTTCCATTTCTCCATTCCATTTTATGTGTTTGTCTCTTAGTTTTTCTTCTTTGTTGCTCTTGGGTTTCACTCATAATCATGAGTATGATGCATCATTTGGGAGGCCATGACCACCATTGATGTTACCTTGTGCCCATTTTCAATTCTGCAATTGCATCTCATTTTCACCATATCTTGTTTTTTCATCTTTTCCTCTATGAAGTGAACCTTCACACTTACTTAACCACTTGGTTAAGTTCGTGTCCAATGGAAATCTTCCTTAGGTCCTCACCATTAATTGTTAAAATCCCAATCTTAAGTAAAAGTGTCACCAAAATGAAAACATCTAAAATCAACTCGCATCACATATTCTACTGAAATTAAAAATAATGAAACCAACTGATGCTCAACACCCAAGGCCTGTGCTCTACTCCTCATTATCCTCTAGGGCAAACTAGGTGTTGAGGTAGTGGTTGGAGAATCTTGACATGGCCCTATGTCTTGAGGCATGCTCCTAGTCTTCCTCCTTAGAGGTTGGGTCTGGTCAGTAGGCACACTCTCTCCTAGGTCCTCATCAGTGGACAAGAAGAGTTAAGCCAGCATTTGTTATGTGACGATGCTTGCGTTTAATAGATTCGTTCTACTCATGGGTGTAGGGACAAATCAAACGATGACGGATACCATGTTCAACAAGATATGACTTTAAACACAAAATTTCTTTAGCATTATTGGTTTGGATATTTTTTTAGAGTAAAATCAGTTTGGTTTTCAGCCAAGACTTTAAAAGATTTAAAAACAATAACATCCTGAGATTTGAGATGTAAGAGATAAAACAATGTGTATTTAGTGTAGGCATCAAGAAAAGAAATGTAGTAGTAAGAACCATTAAAAGAAGCAATGGAAGATGGACCCCAAATATCAATGTAAATAAGTTGAAGAGGGGTAGTGTAAATTGTGTGAGTTAGTGAAAGGTAATTGATGATGTTTCCAAGAATGCAAGAATCACATAACATTTTCTTAGCAGATAAAGCAATATTATAGTGTTGCAACTTGCATAATACGATGAATTACACTACCATTGGCATGCACGAGCATGTTCAAACCGTGCATGCCATAACTTGTATGTATCATTTGCATGTGAAATAGTAGTAGTATTAACGGTAGGTGGAGAAAAAGGAATAAAATTGGAAAACACATATAAACCATTCTTAAGCATTTCGCGAAGAAGGAGCCTTGTTTTTTGACAAAACAATGGTGAGGATGAAATTAAAAGAAAACATCATTATCAAGAGCAAAGCGAGAGACATTTAAAAGATGTTTAGTTATGTGAGGAACATGAAAGAGATTATTCAAAGAAAAAGTGCAATGATTAAAAGGATTAGTATATACTGCAGTACCAACATTTTTAATATACAAACCAGAACCATTACCTATTTCCACTATTTCAAATCTTGTGTATAGAGTTTTGGTAGTGAGAGTGGCATCATCATAAGTGAAGAGATGCGAAGCACCACTGTTTGGGTACCAAAAAGAATCTGTAGATTTGGGAGGAGATCCAAGAATGGAAGGTTCATCGTTGTCATTGGGTATAGGTGCACACTGTGAAGCATGAGCAAAAATAGATGGTGTATAGTGACGTTCATATCTATGTCAGTAATCAAAAGCGTAATGTCCAGTTTTTCAGCAGATTTGGCACTGGATCTTGGATGAGTTGGTAAAGGTGGAGGAGAAGGAGAAAGCAGTCCATGAAGGTTTGAGGTGGGTCTTGCAACAGTGAATCTAAAAGAATGTTTAGGGAGTAGAGATTGGGAGGAACCACGAGCACTACGTTGATTATTGGGAAAGAACTTGGAGCAAGAAAAATATGTTGTTTGTGCTTGAAGAAGATTAGTGGTTGTGCGATATTTTTCTAGACACTCTTCTTAGGCTAAAAGAAGAGCTTGAACTTGGTCTACAGTATAGGGATTTGTTTGGGAGGTGACCGAAGTGATAAAAGCATCATATTCTTCAGGAAAACCTTCTAAGATTGCTTCAATGTGATTTTCAATGATGATGAGACCCAACAACGACCAGGGAGTCAACAACTTTCTTGAGATCTTGAAGAAAAACATAAATGGATTATCGTTTGGGATCACGTAGAAGCATCTTGAGTTTCTTTACGCGGGCATGGGTCCTGAATGCATAATGGGTTTGAAGATTGGAGCATATTTGGTGTGATAAGAACAAACCAACCATGGAGTTAGATTCCTCAGCAACAAAAGAATACCTAGGAGATCCTCAACAACAAAAGAATACCTAGGAGGAAGAGAAGCAGAGTCCAAGAAGTGGGTAAAATTGAGACTAAGTAAGGTGGCAAGGACTTGTTGCTGCCATATGAGATAATTCTCTTCATCAAGTTTAAAGTGAATAGGAGTGGTAAAAATATGAGGGTAGAAAGCGGAAGCAGAAAAATTATGGGTGGTGGTGGTGGCGCTTGAAGAAGTCGCAAGAGAAGTTGAAGAAGGTTCAGCCATAATTGTATACCATGTCAGATTGAGTGGAAGGAGAGAGAAAGCAAGAGGTGTATATTGTAGAAACAAAAAGTTGTATTACGTAAAGAACTGGACACATGATATATATACATGCACAGAAAGTAAGGGTGTGAGAGAGTGAAAAATAGACTAACAGCACTGACAACATTACTAACTAATAGCGAGTATAATTATTAGTTTCAGCTAGAGTTAGAAGCTACCCTACAAAATTATTACTTGACATTAGGGTTGCTGCACAAAGTCCAACTCCCAATATTTGTGTAGTCTAATTATAAATATCTTCGTAACTTCCATTCTTACATTCGAGAATTCTAATCCTGTTAAAATTCACAAACCGATAGAGAACTCCATTAAATCGCCAAAAACAAGTGCCAAGTTATCGGGTGTTAATGTGTTATACATGTGATTTCACTAGTAAATTCTAATATTGCCTTTGAAATGGAAGACTCCTTTCAGTAGAATATAGAGAAATAACAGAGTGGAGGCGACAAGCGGTGATGACCAAATCAATGTGTAACAGCACAGGCACTGAAACATATATGTTGGAGTAAAAACGACATTTTTCTTCAATGTAAAGTTTTTTTATGACACCATCACACGAGTGCACATCACAGCGGAACTCAAATTAGTCACTCAGCTTGCAAATGTCAATGAACTTCTGAACTGCATTATGGTATTGGGTTCCCTGAATAAAGGACAGGCACAACGTATGCAAGTTAGAAAGTTGCTCATATTTCAAAAGCATATCTACCATACAGAAGAAAAATATAACCATTACTGTTTAACAGATATTAGTTCTCTAGCTTTTGAGAAGAATAAGTTCCCGATTATTAGTATAGTTATTATTCCATTTGCATGTCCTTATGATAGATAGGACTAAAATCTTATATTCACAAATTTAATTGAAAATTCCGCCACGATATGTCAAAAATCATGCATAGATCCATCACCAAGGGGTAAAATTTGACCCAACAGCCGGTAAAAGCAATAACGCGTCCAGGCCAAAGACAGAGATACCTTAGGTGTCAAAGAAAACTATATTGTAAAGCTTCCAAAAATATTAAGTCAAATTAAATAACGCCAATGAAAACAAGGGATTAGGTAATGTTAGATAGAAACTCACACGAACTGAACTGATAAACAATACCTCCCAATAAAGTTGGTGACAGTCCATGCACTGCCAAAACACTAAATTCTTGTTAAATAAGCAATTTGGAATTCTTTGAAAACCCTTCGCAGCTTCAATAGCTTCTTCAGTTGTCAGTGGCTTCTGAATAAAAGTTCCATTGCATTTTGTGCACCTCGACATTAGCTTGTCCTCGTTAATTTTAAGTTGAAAAGTTTCAATAACCTGAAAAACACTTCCAATACCCTTTGTTACACCATGTCATCACTCTCTCGTGCAAGGACTGCATCTGCATTACAATTTTTGTACGAACAAAACTAATATACAACTCTGTGTCGTTCGTATTGTTGTCCAACTAAAATTGAAGTTTCATCTTGTATAATGCATAACCCTTTAATGTAAAACTTCATTTAGCATTTATCAAAGTGAAATTCTAATTCTAATGTAACTAGTACAAACTGCACCGTGAACTACACTTAAGTTTTTTCCATTTTCTATTCACTTTGCAATAAGATGGGAAGACCTTTTTGTGTGTAGAAATCTAGGAAGAAAATAGACGGTGTCCACACAGATAACTTTGAAATCCATGTACTAAACTCTAGCCTATAACGACACTTCTGCATTATACATAAAATTTAACATACTAAAATACAAAAAATAAGAGTAAAAGACAACGTTACCATAATATGGTGTAATCATACTTTTTATTTTAACATGAATATATATTATCAATCTGTTTATCTGGAGCCAAATTCTTCCTGCAACTTATTAATTGTGTGACTTGCACCCGATCTCCTTTTGAAATTTCCAAAATTATCCTTTATTCTGGAAATGAAAATCTAGAATTCAAAAAATACATTCCGGAAAAGTAAAGCCAGAATAGATTATTGTGTTCAGAAAATGAAATTGAATTCGAAAATCAAAATCCCATTTTGGAAAAACAATTCAAGAATGCAAAAAATACGTTATGGAAAAAACAATTCCAGAAAATAAATAAATCTGAAAACGTATTTTGGAAAAGGATTCCAGAATTCTGAAAAGTGTTCCAGAAATCCAAATCAAGAAACGTATTCCAGAAATATTTTTGGTTCTCACTCCCAACTTTTATTTAAGGGCATTTTTGTCATTTTAAATAATCTAAGTGGAGGAAGTAATTGCCTTATCTGGATAGTTAATTTAACCATACCTCAAGTAGCTGTTCATTTTTCAGAAGACTCTTCACTCTATATATTTGGTTTTTCATCAGATAGTCATGTCTTTGCAACTTTGCATCCCGTGTCAAAATCACTCGTTTCTCTTTTTGTGCTTGCTCTATCAACATCCTAAATATAAATGAAAATAGTTTCACAAAAGAAGAAAAAATATAGATATAAAAGTCACTCAGATGTCAGAAGTATGACGTTGAGCATGTACTAGAATCAACAATTAGAAAATCATAATAATAATAGAACCATACTCTATTTATAACCTTGGTTCGGGCTTCTTTGAATAAGGAATTGCAGCATCTATCCCAACGCATCGTAAATGTTTTGCCAAGCCTTCAACCTGAGTAAATTCCTTAAAATTCATGCTCACATTTTTATTTTATGAACATTAAGATCTTACAATAAAATAAAACCCTTTCTTTTTCAATAAAAAAGGTGCATAAATATTAATAAAAAAGAAGTCCAGAAAAGGGGCATACAAGAACCGGATAATGATGAGTAAGCCTCATTTCTTCTGTGCAAAGATGATTGAATTTGACAAAATTTCTAAAATTCCTTAGGCTAAAATAGTATAGAAAGAAAGGGAACATCAGATCTTCATAATTAAAACACTTACCATTACATCGCAAAGGAACTTTGGATATCCATTCCCCCCCTCCAAAGGATCCCAGGGTGGGGTACCTTGCCACTCATCAAAGTTCTCAAAATGATTTTCTTTGCTAATCCTATTAATTAGTGAATGCTTCTTCCCTTTCTTTTTTGAGCTTTTGGGCTTTTTGTCTGACTCCTTTAGCAGGATTCTATCACCATATTTTTTTACAACTTTCAACAAAACTTCATCCATTGGCATAGTAACCCAATATGATGACTTTTGGATCATTCCCCCAGCTAAAGGTATCATACGAGCAACATCGGAACAAGTTGTGGCTTCGACAATTGCTAAAGCTTCAGAAAAATGTGCTCTTAGAACTTTATCACTCGAATCATGATTTCTGAATACCTCTTTTAACCCAAGATTAGCATCAGGATTAGACAATACCGTAGTCTCAAGAATCAAGTCCCCTGCAGTGAAGAATTCAACAAAATGTTAGCAAAGCAAATTATCAATTATTATTAGACAAAAATACAAAAGAGAGGGAACAAATGGATATATCCCGTGATCAGAAAGTAAGGTTAAAAAATAATACAGAAAAGTTTCTGATACTGGTGGTATTATATGAAAGGAAATAGTTGATATTCAAGGAGAATAACTCCTTTACAGCAACAGTGTAACTCCAGCTTAGAAAAACAAAACAGGAAAAACAGAAAATAGTAATGCGCAAAGAATAACAACCAGAGGAGCACGACAAAACCGCTGTCCCCAAGACAAATGCCTAGCCAATTCCTCACCCAATTTCCGTTCTCCCTTTTGCCAGTCTCCTACCCTATAACCATGTGCTCCACTATGTTTCTCATCATGCAGAATATTCCACTTGAATGTCCTCTTGCCATGTGGACATTCTGCTATGAATACCTTCTATTTCAGCCCATTTATTCTCAGCTCATCTTCCTTCTTATTTATTCTTTTTCTTATAAAGATGGGTTAAAGGCCCATAAGTTGTCATTTATTTTATATGTTGCATGTACATGAGCTTTATTTATGTGGATGGATGAGTAAGAAATGAAAACAAGCAAAGTTGCAGAGTTTGGTACTTATTCTGCTCACAAGTAGCACAACCAATCAACTACTCCACATCTTTCCTCATAACATAGCAATAAAAAACACTCTCTAATCTTTTATATGTTCTAGTTTCCCCAGTGTGCCCAACCCACGAAAAAGAACGAAATTCACACAAAAGGGAAGGAATCCTAACTTATTTGGGAAGTAACGCAAATGGTCCTTAAACCACAACCAACCTTTAGCGACCCCAATACTATTAAAATCGCAACTAAACTCACATACCCGTGTAGTCTTACAAGAACAAGGGATGTTGTGAGCTAACGCGGATGGTGAATTAAGGGAGGCACAAATCACTGCGAGATTGTGAGGTTGCTCATCGAACCGAGGGATCATGCGCCGTCGATCCTTCTCGTCTGATGCAATTAGGGTTTGAAGGCCCATTTGTTGGCTAAAAAATAGGACTCTACCCAAAATCAATGCCAAATACTCGTATGACCCTCCATCCATTCGCAAATCATAATAGAAGGAAACTCACGACAGCACAATCCTTTTGACGCTGACACTGAAGTCCAACAACCATCACTATCGTCATTGATAGCCACCGAAGCACTCACGCAACTTCTACCAACGCTAGCTTCATCATTGTCAATGATGCCTTCCCAGTAATTGACATTAGCTCTGTTTTTGCTTTTATTTGTTCTTGCTAGATTGTTCTTTATTCTTGCTGGAGATTCTTTGTTCTGTTTAGAATTTGAAGGGGAAAAAAATAATCAGTGGAAGGTGGTTCAATTCATGATGCTAGAAGAGGAAGGGGTATTGGAGCAAATTGGTCCTACATGGAATCATTGTGTTTCACTTGATGGGAAAGCAATAAATGTGAAGTGTGACTATTGTGAGAAAGTATTATCAGGTGCAACTTATCGATTGAAGCATCATCTAGTAAGAACTTCAAAGGATGTTGGAGCCTGTGTAGGTCCAGAAGATGTTATATAATGTTGGATGTCGTTTATCAACTATAGCAAAATTTGATTAAAAATTTCAAAATTCAAAGAATTTGAAAGGGGCAACAGTTTGGGAGATTCAAAAGATGTTGGAAAAAGGCTAAGGCAAGAAGAAGGATGGATGGACCAATAGGAGGAGGAGAACTATACTTAATTTTGTGGTAAATAGTCCTAAGGGGACGATCTTTTTTAAGTCTATTGAGGCTTTTGACATATGTAAGATAGTTGGGGAAAAAACTTTGACAATTCAAACGGTTGTGATAGAGGTCGTGGTTGTGAAACACAAGTTGGGTGCACTTTAGGAAACAACGATAATAAAAGAAAATGGGTGCAATTCAAACAACCTTAAAAAAAGGAACCATAGTTAAGAAGATAATGAAAAAAAATGCAAAAGAAATGGAAGCAGAGGTAGAGCCCCAAAGATTGGAAGCTTTGATACCAACTTGAAAAAGATTAAACTGAACAAGAGAAGATTTGATGGAAATTGTATTTTTGAAATAGTACATCAACCTCTTTATATATAGATAGAACTCTAACCCTAAAATAATGATTACAAAAGTGATCTTGAGTCTTGTAACAACTTCTAACAACACACTTGTAATTAATTACAATATCCTATTGTAGCTTATCAACTATATTTTCTCCTAAATCAACATATACATATATATATATGTGTGTGTGTGTAAGTGCAACAACAACTCACTGATTTTTCATCATAACTAAATTAAAGTACAAACCACCTAAGTGCAAAAAATATCATTCATGAGTCATTGTATGTTGTGTCAGTCATGCACTCATCCTTAGAAGGTTGACGGGGCATTTGTGAGCCCTCACAGAATATATGTGATGACTCTTATGCATGCAAAATACAATTTTCAAAATGTAATCCTCTTTCATTTGAATATAATTGTAGCACAATTTAAGATCAAATTTGGAGAAGATCGTCATTCCCCAAAGCTCATTCAAGAGTTCTTCACTAGAATTGGAAACTTATTTGGGACAATGCTCAACACTCGATAATTTACAGGAAACCTCCAACTTCTATCCTTTTTCACCGATGTCAATGGACTGAATTAAGCATTGATACTTGGCATGATCATCCCTATAGCTAACATATCATGTACAAACTTTTCAATTTCAGCCTTATGATGTGGGTGGAGATAGGGCTCATGTTGGGTATTTGGGAACCTTTTTTTAAAGCTATAGTATGATTGCAAGATCTATTGGGAGGCAAATTTGTGGTCTCTTTGAATAAATCTTTAAATTCTACCAATAACTCTTAAACACCTTCCACAATAGGTTGTTGCTCCATTAACACCATGCTCATCATGCTTCCACATAAAATGTCTTTGCCTCACCTCGTAAATCCTTTATCATGGCTTCCAACAATGTCGTTGTTGTAGACAAAGTTTTAGTCTCCAGTAATTTTTTCCAAGGCTTTACAACTAATAGGCCAAAACAACATCTAACGCTCCTAATTCAAAGAGAAAGTAAGCATATCACCTTTACAGAGAGTATTTGAAAATCTATTTGTGAAAAGTAGGAAATAACACAAAAAGAGAAGGTTAAATTGTGTTGTGAAAAATTTGCAGTTTTTCGCTAATATCGATTGTTCAGATCCGATCAAATGATATACGTAACAGATTTGAGAGTTCTTTGTGAAAACGGTTTTAATTTTTCCTTCCTTCTTTAGTTAATTAAAAGAGCAGAAAAATAAGAAATGTAAAAGATTCAAGGAAAGAAAAAGTTATTCAATATTTTTATAATGATTCGTTTGATCTCACAAACTACGTCCAATTCTTGAGCAACTAGTCAAGTTCCACCAAGCAATCTACCGTTGCAAAGTATATGTGTGTGTTCTTTGATCAAGCCACTCATGGCTACCATTAAGTATTCTTGACACTAGTCACTTCTGGCTCACTGAGTATTATTGACACTAATCACTTTTGGCTCAACACTGAGTATTCTTCAGACTAATCACTTCTAGCTCAACACTGAGTATTATTGACATTACCCACTCCTGGCTCAACACTAATACAATATCTAAGTGATCAACCGATCATTGATTCTTTCTCACTAGAGAAGGTAGTGTCTTTGGACATATACAAGGCTAAACTCTCTCTACTAGTAAGCGAAGATGAACACAGACAGTGTTCTTACAAAGCTTTAGGGCAAAGAAAGATTTCAACAACGTTTTTGCACTTGCAAAGTATGGCTAGCTTCCTTATCTGCTTTTCTTTAAAGCATGTCTTCTGATAGCCTTCAGAAAAGTAGTTGTTGCATTCCCTTTCTTGGTCATTAAGTAGCTTTGAAGTCTCTTCGCTATCTTCTTTCTTATTTCGTCATCATCTGATGAGCTCTTATGTTGAGAAGCAATAAATGCAAGGCATGGAACATTAAATTCTCATCTCTTCCTTAGGCCACCTCTCTAATAGCTAGCAGTACTTATCTTCCTCGATAGCAGATCCTTTTACACCACACGTTAGTTAAAATTGCACATCGTACCGGATAGACAGTTGAACTCGAGTTGAAACTACATGTATCAAAGAAGTTGGTGATCATTTCAACTTTGAATCATATCCCTATGTATTTTTGAACATTGTTGTTTAGTGTGAATCTACATGGGACAAGCGTAAAAGACATTCTTTGTTTTTCAAACTTAAGCTTTAGAATATTCTTTAAGCGTATCAGTTTGAAGTCTTTGGTTTGTACTTATCGTCTGAATAATCTTCATTTAACTTATCAGACGAAGTGGAACTTGGCTCTATTGTTTGCCAGACAAAGCATATGCATTTGTGATCTGGCTAGTGTCTATCAGACGTAGTTGCTTCACATATTCCAAGCACTAGGCTTGTCCTGCTTCAAGTTTTCCAAGTACTAGGCTTATTATGTTACTACCACATAATCAAAATATGTTTAGGGTGTTGTATTTTTGCTCTATTTCCCACCACCACCTTATACCCCTTTGAGGGTTTACATGAGAGAGGAAGCATAGGAAACTTTTAAATCAGGTAATAACCCTCTTATTCTTAATACTCCACTTCAATGTCCTCTTGCCATGTGGACATTTTGTTATGAATATCAAACCTTTTGTCTTTGCATTTCCTTGCTTAACGCCTTTTTTCTTAGCCCATCTTCCTTCTTTTTACCCATCCAGGATTAAAGGCCAACAATTCCTATATTTAGCTAACATGTTACACATACATGAGATTTATTTTTGTGTTAGAACAAGTGTTTTATTATCTTCTAGATTACTTTGTAAAAGTTTTTAGTTGTACCTATCATCATATAGGGTCCTAAGTGTAGGCTTTTATTAACCTTTCGTACTTCTTATTCAAACCTTAATATACTTATTGAGTCATCATTTCTTGTTGAGATCAAGATCTTCAAAGCATCATTTCTGTAAAATCTTTTACTTTCAACTTGGTACTAGAACAGGTCTAATCCCACTCAACTTGTCACAATTTGGCATTGTTTGTCATCAACATTTGCCACTAGCCACCATCAATATCTCTACCAACCACTGAATCTATTGTACTTTGTCAAGCGACACACAACCTTAGTGGTTGCAGAGGCAAAAACCTCTGTACACCCCTAAACCCTAAACCCCTTTTTATGTGGCTTAGTCAAACGTGTGTAACTAATGTGCCACCTTCTACTCACTGCAACAACAATGTGCCTCCTCCAATGGGCTCGTTGACTCTTCTTGTCTGCCTTTCAACCTTCTTCTCAGGATTCCAATCTTGTTTTGGTAGTTGGCTTGAGTAAAGTTATCTTTTTGGGCTTTATCTCTCTTGTACTCAATACACAATGTTGTTTGTACAAGCATTCTCCTTCTTTGGATACTTCAAAAAAACATAATGGAAAAAATAACTTTTCTTGGACTACATGTTTTGACATGCATCTAATGAAGAATCTTCAAATAATCCACATCTTATGAAAGAATTACCCACATAATGAGAAGATTCCATGTGTATCCCTCTTTGGAAATTCTTTTATAAAATAATGCAAAGTCCAAGAAATGAGCAGCTAAACAATTTATGTAAACAAACTTTATAAAACTCATCATGAAAACCCTATCTAAGTGATGATTATCATGAAGGGGGCATATACTTTTAAAGACACTCGAAAGAGAAAAACAAAAGGTTTAATCATAATCTAGTTATGATTCCTCTAGGTTTCCCAAAAAATGTAAATACGAGCCCCAAAATCAATAGTCATATTGCCATTGTCCGACTTTTCAAATTTGAATAACTTAGTCATTGCATCGTTCATTTGAAAGAAAACTTACAATCTAGACCTACACTTTTTCATGGTGCCTAAGTGGATTGTCATGTATCTTTCAACATTCAAATTTGTAGCATATGATAGGAACTTGGGTAAAACTTGGGTATTGCAGGGTGCCCAAGTCACACATCAAGTAGTATGGAATGCTTAGCAGAAATTTAAGTGTTTGTTCTCCCTCCTTAATAACTTGCTTTTGAGGGTGGGTTTCCCCAAGGGCTTGGGTGCTTACCAGCATGAGAATACACTATGTTGTCAGCTTGAGTGACCAAATATCCAATCAAGCAATAAAACAAAAAACCAAATCATGGAATAGAAGAAATATAACACAATGGCAAGTTTGTAATTTGTCCAGAGTTTGTGCCATAAAATTTCCCAGGATTACAAACCTTTTTTGACAACCATTTCCTGGAAGACCTTAAATATGTCGAGCAAGCAATGAGCATCCAGAGCTGCATATCTTATCTGCTCTTCTGTAAGAGGACGATGCGACCAATCACTACATTGAAGTTCCTAGAGCAGATATAAGTTTGGTTAACACGATATAGTAATTGGAAAAGGCCATTTGGACCCACTCTGGATCCTAAACTTCCAAGGGAGGACATACAAATCCTTGAACAAATAAGAGGATCCCCTTTCATGTCCAATTATAGACATCATGTTTCAATTTAAATTCAACAATATGAACAAAAGTATCTTTCTACTATGGTCAATCCTAGTATTGCTAATGAAAAGTCAATAACAATCTGTAACTTGCATTATTTGCTTTGTGAACAAATATTTTCAGAAATCATTTTAAAAGCCAAGATATTCAGATTGATATAATCCAATAGGCAACCAAAGAATCCTTTTCGTCAGAAACCATATAAATCAAACGACAAGTTAAAAGTCAAAATTTGAGATGCACCTATCACTTCTATCTGAAGATAGCCTACTAAAAACTAATTCTGATAGAATTTAAACCATCCCATTAATCAGCAGAATTAATATTCTCAGGGCGATTATCATCCTGGAATTGACAATTGTTACTAGAACAAGTGGTTGAATCCAAAAATGGGATTGCTCCAACTAAAAGAAAAATATTTTTATTTAGATTACAATCTGGAATCTTATAGATATTGAACACATTCCCAACAATCATTCTACCATTGACAGGGATTAAGCACTTAACTTTGACACAAATATGCATTGGTTTCTGACGTGAATAAAGTATTAGTTAACAGATGCAAATCCATCTATATGCCTCTACCTAATTACTTAAGCTTTGAAGATTACTGGTTCTCAAACATGTACAAGGATTGATCTGTGCCAACATAATTCTTTTTCGTAATAAAACTGAATTTCATCATGAGGTAAAAGTGAACTATTCAATGTCCATGTTTCAAGCCTAACTAACTTCAGTTTGAGCAGCGATGGCAGATACTTAAATCCACTCATTTCTTCAGCCCTGTTTCTGGATGTTTAATTCTCTGACAAAATTAAATATAAATTTGACCAATGAACAAAAAGAACAACACGGAGAAACAAGCTTGCAGCAGTACAATTCTTTTAAAAGGAAAAGATCCAAGAACAAAACAACTGATAAAAACTTCCTACAAATGCTAACAGAAAACCCATTTCACCTAAAGAAAAGAATCACATTCCACACAATAACTCAAATAAGCATAGGCATGGAGGCAGAACAATGCCGAGGTTGAATGAATATCTTATGAAACAAACCTTGGAGAGCGAAAACCCCAATACTTCTGCACAAATTGTTGACAAACTCTTACTTTGCTTGGGTGCATGCTTCTTACTATGCTGCAGATGATTGTACACACTCCTGATATCCAAATACGGCTCAACCTATGCACAATTGAATTAAGAAACTCTCTGAAAAAAAACAGGAGCAGAGCAGAAATGTTTATTCTCAAGGGTCAGTGGTGTTTGTAGTTTCTGAAAATTTTCCAAAATTTAAACATTGCTTTAGTTTTTGAAATACGTTAACCTTGATAAAAAAAAACACTTAACCCTATTTTTATATTATATTATACTCATTGTGTGTGCGTATGTGTGACCTTGTCGAAACCGCCGTGGGAGCAGAAAGTGGAGGACAGGTAAACCAAATCCTGCTTGAATCCGAATCCGAGTTTCAAGATGTCGGGGCACAGCAGCAATTCTCGCAGCGGTTCCGACAGTGAAGAGAGAGGAAGGGACAACAAGTCCAACACAAACACGCCCCAGTCACCGCACGCGATTTGGAGCACCGACACCGTCGGGAATGACTTCCGTACCGGCTTCCACTCCGCGTCCAGGCCCACCACTGAGCTCCGACCCAACGCCTCACTGAGCAGCCTGAACTCGGCCGTGTCCGTGCCAGTGACCAGGTGAACTTTCAGTTTCACAGGATCACTCTCCATCAGCGATGTTTGTTATTTCTTCTTTTCAGTTTCACAGTTCAACAAAATATACTTGAGGAAATACCAAACGGGTCCCAAAAGATAGTCAAAGAAAATTTCTTGCAAAGTTGTCCCTATTTGTTTTCTCCTATTCACGAGTTAGTCCTTCTCTTTCAAGCATCATGCTGATTACAAGCACATAAGTTTTCAGTAGCACATGAGATCTTAATAATGAAAATGACTCTAGTAATTTAAGCATTAAAGAGTAATAGGTACCTAAAAAAGAAATAGATTTGTCAATGTATTTATCTCGATTTCTTTAAAAAATAAAATTCCAGAAGCAACCTATATCGGGTAACTTTTAACAGCTCCATCCTTGTTGATTTTAATCCAATCGACATTACACATTTTCCAAATGACTTGAATATTTCTAACTCTTTCTAGGACTAGTTTGGATGTCATTCAAAACATGAAAGTCAACCATATCCTTATTCATAATTTTTTTTTTAGCAAACATTACGTGATAATCTTATAAAAGTTTGCATAGTGTGTATGGCACAATCTAAATTTATGCTAAGTTAAAACCTTGCATGATTTCTTTTTTTCCACAACATCCAAGAGAATATGTAACAATAATTGTGCAAATTTCTTTGACCAAATGGCTACCTACAACTTTAAAGAATTGAATAAAATCATTAGAAGAGAAGGAATGTAGGTTAGGGAAAACTTGTTGCTACCAAAAACCATATTTGGATGGGAATTTGACATTAAAAAAATATGTGAAAATTGCTTTCCTCCAATTGCCTACACAAGGTACACATGGAACACAAAGAGAAACATGTATATTGAACCTCCTTATCCATAGGCAACTTATTATGAAACAACTTTCAAAGAACCAAAGTTTTAGTAGGAGGGATGGCATTAGTCTAAATTAACTTCCCCTCAATCACAAAAGCTATGAGAATAGATGGAAAAAATTCTATCAACCTTTTGACTCAGCTGACAGATTCATCAAGAGTCTAATTAGGAATTGTAGGTAAATCAGTGAGGATAAGATTATGCATATTTTCCAGCCCAGGAATGTTGCCTAAAGAAGAAAAGGGAGACTAGTAAAAGTCCTTTCAAGCCTAATAAACTTTAGCATAGAGCTTAATCCTCCCCACAAGGAACCCTAACTGGCAAAGAAATGAAATTGCTAAAACACCATATGTAATTTTTTATTTTAATCTAATCACCTTTTCCAACCGTCGAAGTAGTATTGTCCAAAATTGTGTACTTCCAGTCATTAATGTCAGGCCAATTATAATAGAATACAAAACAATCTTCTTACAATTGGATTTTAAAAGCTTGGATCTCATTAGGAAATTCCAAGGCATATAGGTGACTTAAGACTAAAAATATGAGAAAAAAAGCTTTAAGAGATGGATTATCTCTTAGTTGATGTTTGTTATTTATAAAAAAAATTACACCAAGAATATTTAAGTAATTAATGTTAATAAGTACACAACTCAAAGGTAAACATGCAGTAGTTTTCCTATACAACTAGTGACTACCTATATTTAATACTTATTTTAACACTTCCCCTGAGCATACCAATTGTAAGTATCAAGCTTGAAACAAATAAATTCAATCTAGGGTCCCTTTAAGGATTTTGTTAACTCATGACTCTTTTTTACCGCAAGTGTACCAAGTCAGAAGTTATAATTTGTCCCTAAGGACGGATATCGAACCTACAAGGAAGAGTTATTTAAAATCCTAATAGTAGTATTCATTAAATATAAGAATATATACAATAATTTAATTTGAAAGATATTGATATAAGTTTGTGTGAAAATTAAATGAAAAAAAATAAATGAGTAAAATAATTCAATTAAGAAAATTGGGAATGAGGTTAATCCTTCTCAGTTTTAAACAAATAACATTCCATCTTGATTGACATTGATGCACATATATAAATCATTCATATCGATTCCTTGTATACAAAATTATTAAAAGAGTCTCCTAAATATTGATTCCTTGTATATTTATAAAGTGATAGTTGTCGTTTTGTTGTCAAATTAAAATTATTCTAGTGTAGATTTGTCTAACGCTAGAGAGATGATAGTATAATTGTGGTCAGATAGCCTCAAGTTGTCTCCCAACAAATCCAATATTGAAATCAGTAAATCAGTGTTTAGAATTTATCTGCAAGCAATTAAAGTTAGCAATAAAAATAATGATAAAATGGGGTTGAGATAGAGTTGTGCAAAAAGTATAAAAGAGATTAAAACAAAAAATAAAAAGCGATTGATCCTAAGTTCTTCCACCATTGAATTCTTCACGGGTTCTCTAAAGATTAATCATTTCTCAATCCTCCGATAAAGTTATACCAAATTGAATATGCGTCAATTTGATTGAACAGAAACTCACTAGTAAAGCATGCATCTACTGGTTTAATCAATACCCATCTTTTTCATGTGAATGTTTATCTCCTCTCTCTTGAATCATGCACCCAAGAAATTAATTAGAACAGTGTGAACTAACTAAGAGACAAAAGTTTAAGATAAAGAAGACTCTCAATCATGTATTCAAGTACAACCTCTCACAAAAACCAGTTTTCCAGGAGATTAGAATATGAAAACAACTATTATAGAGAATTAAAAAATGAAACTTTTATTGATCAAAATCTCACAACTCAATGGGGAACTACAAAGAAATCAATAAAAAAAGGTTTAGCCTTTCATGTGGAGGCAAAACAAAAGAATTACAAATAAGAAAAGAAACTAAGAAAATCCTATAAAGTTTCCCACTTTCTCCTTGAAGCTTGTGTCTTTTATAGGTTTTTCTGCTCCAAGGATCTTGGAAAAATATTCTGGGTTAGATTTTGTTCATAGTTTCTCAGTTTCAAACTTTCCAGAACTTTTGTATTTTACAGAAGATTTGTTTCCAATTCTGTTTCTGAGATATTATAGATTTTATTTTCTCATTCTTCTCCTCAGATTTTTTTGTATTGATTCAAATAAACAACTTAGATTTTTGCATATTTGGCTCATTCACAAAGGTAGACACTTCCTTCAGACCATTTACTTTAAAAAACACAAAATTAACAAAAATAATAGTTAAGGCTCACACAAACCCAATTATATGAATCTGAATTAAAACAATTTATTTATTATTACATTCTAACATTTTATTATTAAATTTAATAAGTGTGAATAAAATTATGTTCATCATAAAGCAATTAACATTTTAAATCTAGTCCTAGCATTGAAATATGTTAAGCATTATCATTTAGGTCAAATGCTTATAAGTACTTTCCATTCAAATTTAAGGATCTAAATCATGAATAGTTTCAAGCTTTGAGAATAAAATGATAATATCAATCACTATCAATAACTGAATATTATAGATAAATATCACCTCAATACATAAGAGTTTGAACAGATTACTCTTAAACCCAAAGAAAAGAATTAGCCACTCATGGTGGCTATTACAAGCATGGACAACAAGAAAAGAAGATCCAGAGTGTTTCTCCTTAACGACTGCCTTCTTTAGGGTTTCCTTCCTTTGATTCTCCCAATGATGTTTAGGGTTAAGCCTCACGCCTTCTATTTATCCTAATAAGACTTGGGATAAGTGACATATTTATTCATAATATATCCTTTTGCTTCATCACTTCTTAAATTTCTAAAAATAACACAAAATTGGGAATAAAATCGTTCTTATTCATCTCATAATCCAAAAATATGTAAAAATGTTCAAATTCCTAAATTAGAGGTTGAATTATAACTATTTTATCAATTAAAGTCCATAAGAGTGTATCTTTTTGTATGAAATATTACTGAATTATGGCATTTATCAACTCCCCCAACCTAGAATCTTGTTTGTCCACAAACAAAGTAAATGAATAGAAATAAATCATATTTGAGTTAAAATATCAAAACAGCTTTATTTACTATAACACATATTAGATTAGAAACTTATGGTGCTTCCAACTTCAAATATAGCAAGATATAAATACAATCAACTTCCAAGATAACAACTGAAACAATGAAATGACAATTTATTAAGGAATATTTTCTCATATTCTCACAAGTAAGTGTTTCTCTCAATTTCCATTAAATTCTAACAAATCACAATTGCTTTTCATTTCACCTTCATATCACAATCACATTAGAAACACGTATCTTAAGGTTTTTTGTTGGGTTATAATGAGGCTGGACTTCCAAAAAATATTGGTTTTTCAAATAAAAAAATGCACACTTAAAAGAAGAAGAACATATCAATCCAAGTATAGTACATATGTGCTATCTAATCACCAATTTCTTTGACTTTAATACTTTCCCCCTTTAAATTATTCATGATTTCAACATGAACTTTTTCTTTTCTTTTCTTTTTTGTTTGTTTTGTTTTCTTCTCTTCTCTTCTTCTTGTTTTCATTTTTATTTTCAAAGATAATAGAAATAGATTACTTCTATTTCCAACAAACTTAATTATTTAAACTTTAAAACAACTAAAACCAATAATTCTCTTTTTTATTTGTAAATGATATCTATGTTTTCCTTCCTTAAACAAGCTAATAGGTAGGGAATATATCAATTAAGGTTCAGGATGTAATAATAAAAAAAATATTCTTGGCTAAAAAAGGATTATCACAAAGATATAATCAATTTAAATAAAAGTTGGCTATTTGACTTTAGGTTTTGAATTAGTATAAATGCCTTAATCATTTTCATGCTCTTTTATAATGTAACATAAAATACAAATCAAGCAACTACAATTGTCAATTCATCACTGAAACACTCTCAAACTGTTTAAGATTCACCCACACTTACTTGGCTCGCTTAATCTAATTCCTCATTGCTTGTCATTCTTTGTTCCAACTAATCATCGTGTTAAACTTTCATGTACCACAATTTCAACTAAATTTGAGTATGGATGCAACACATTTTCCTTTTAAACTCGTATATCATTTCATTATTCTAATCTTTAAACACAAAGTCTAATTAATAATTTTCCAATAATTCAAATTAATATTCTCGTTTTCACAATAATATTTAAGAAAAAAATAAAATTAGAAAAACAACTCAACAAATAAAATAAAACTAAAAATATAATCAAATTAAACAACTAAAAAATATAAGCAAATTAAACAAGTTGAAAGGAAATAACTAGAAAGATAATATCATGTTTTGTGCTCAATCATCTCTTAACAAATCATCCAGCTTTGTGTTAAAATCCTCATCTAAACCTGTAGATGGTCCTACTTCACCTGTTGGACCTACCCTTCCGAAAAAAATAATACTTATCCCCAGGTCATGCAACATACGATCCGAACTGTTTTGGGGTCATCAAACCTGGTTTCACCACACAACTCACAACTTAAACAAAAACTAAACAAAACACAAAAACAAAACATAATAACTAAAATACATGGTTACCTCCTAACAAGAGCTTGTTTAACGTCATATAGCTTGACACTTGTTTCTTTATAGCTCCTTCAATAAAATCATTGTGATGAGCCTTTTGATTTCACCATTTAAATACGCTTTCAGCCTTTGACCATTGACTACCCAACTTTTGTGTGACATTGAGTCCTCCAATTCCACTACTCCATAGGATTTAACAAGCGTTCTTCTAGGTGGTGGTTGTCCTTTGACCATCAGAGTTCTACTGACCAATATGCCGATGTATGTCTTGTGTCCATCATCGCTGAGGGGTAAAGGCTGAAGATCTTCGCCCGCTTCCATTCGTGCGTCATCAAGTCGAGGATCTATATCTACGAGTGCGACCATATACTTTTTTGCTTTGCTACGAGAATGATTTTCAGCGAGACGTTCTCTTCTCTCCCGAGATCGATCGTGCGGCGATGCGCTGTACAACCGTCTGGTAGGTTCCATATTTAAACTTACGACATAACATTCCCGTGCGACCTTTTGATCTATGTGGATTGTGACGATGTCCTCGATCGTGGATGGGAATTTCATGGCTAGATGAGGAGTAGACACTATTGCCTTGAGACGGTTTATGGACGATCGACCAGGTAGTATGTTGTATGAGGTATTATCATTTACTAATAAATATTTGATCCTTATAGTTTTCGCCTGACCTGGTATATAAGTCGATGTACCCCTGGTGTCTAGTCTCTCGCCTGAGAACCCGACGATCTACTCTTCATAGGGTTGAATCTCCGATTCAAGAATTCTCAATTTCTGAAAGGTTTTCCACTAGAGAATATCCACTGAGCTTCCTTGATCTACCAGGACCTTAATGATTGTGAACTAGTTTATCTCCACGATTATTACCATGGGGTCATCTTGAATAGCGTCAATTGTTGTAAAATCATCATCAGTGAATGTTATCGGGGGTATTCTCGATCTACTCTGGCGGGATTTTACATAATTTGATTAGATGGCCCGAAGATGTTTTTTCCTAGTCGAGTTAGAACATCCCCTGCAAAACCTTCGGCTATTGAGTTGACTTCTTCGTGCGGTACGTCGAGTGATATTGGCCCGCTATGGTATTGATGACTTCTTGCACTCGGCGCCTAGTCCGATTGTTCCGTTCAGTACTCTCGCTCTGTCGTGGGGTCTATCTTACCGGGCTTTCACTCCGTTTTCTACTGACTGGACGTTGATGGTCGTCTTGTCGATGTTCATCTCCTCGACTCGATCGATCATGATAATCCCTTGGTCCCCAAGATGACTATCGATCTCTTTGGGTTGATCGATGTGCTGCGACATCTATTTTGAATTTTTTTTGGAAGTGAGCCGCTTGGACGAGTTCTTCAACTTTTTCCTTTAAGGCTTGACATCCTTTCGTTGTATGGTCATAGTTGCGATGGTACTGACAATGTTTAGGCATATCAGCGTTTCGTGGGGTCTATGACTGTTTAAGGGTTGGGATGAGTTCGACCTGTAACGCTTCATCTACAATCCTTCCCCTTGGGTCTGTGAGAGGTGTGTAACTATAGAAACGAGGCCAGCGATTCTCTCTAAATCGGTCGGTTCGCTTTTGTCCGGGTCGTTACCTCTATCTTTCTCTTACTCGTTTTCCTTACCTGTGGTTTCAGTCTGGTGTACTTTATGGTAGTCGACATGCTCTTCGATCTGTATAAACTTCGTGGCTCGGGTTCTTAGTTCATCCATGTCTTTGGTCGGCTGGTGGCATACTGTGTGATGAATTTCATCGTCAGGTCTTTGAAGTTCCCCACAGAATTAGTTGGAAGTTTGGTGAACCAGCCGAGTGGTCCTTCTCGGAGAGAGGTAGGGAACACTTTACACCATAATGCCTTGTCATTTGTGTATAAGATCATTTGTGTTTTAAAAATGTTTAGGTGCTCATCTGGATTGGTGGAACCATCATCAGGTTTAATGGTTAATCCCTTCCACACTGGAGGGAGTGGAGCATTGATTATCTCATTTGTGAATGGGTGTCCTTTTTGGTCTTCTTCCTCGGGCGGGTTTAAATTGTTCCTAGAGGTTTGGTGAGTTTGGGGATTTGGTTGAGTTGACAGACCTGGTGGTATGGCTCTGGATTGATTGGTTGTAGGGTGAGGTGTTGGGATTACTCTTCCCGCTTGGAACTTCCGATTCGTCGTAACAAATTCTCATCCTGCCCTTTTAGTATGAGCATTTCTTTGTCTTGTCAACGTCGATCTTCCTCGTGTCAGTGTCGATCCTATTTGTTCTTCCGTTGGTCAACAACACTTTTATGCTATCCGGTCATGGTTGGCGTTGTTGTTAACACCATTGTTGTTTGTAATCTGCTGCTGGAAACTGTGTTGTCTCGGCCCCACGGTGGGCACCATTTGTAACTGTAAGGACTATGAGGGGCCCAAACAATACTCTTGCTTGTTGCTGAGTGGCTGATGTGTCGGTAACCTTCTTGTGTCCTTCAATTTCCTTCCTTTAATGTTGACACTTGGTCGGCTGGGGTGGTACCTACGATTACACTCCGACGCTTAAGTCAGTTTTCTGTTTCAAGTGTGCTATAGTGGGATATGAAAATGTATCTTCCTCCTTGGTCTTGCCCCCCTTTTATATGAGTGTGTCCTTCCTCTTTATTCATTACCATTGGGGATATTTCCCATATTTTTTCAGCTGCTCCTTGGCTCATTTAATGCTAATGATTCCAACTAATGACACTTGATAGCTATTAATGATAACCGTTATTTACCTCGTACGGTCGGTCCCTGGCTCGTCCGATACCGACCGGTACACCTAGTGTTTAGGGTGAACCGTATAAATCTTTTGTGTATACCTTTCTTTGTCCTTTATTTCTTATAATTTTCTTTTCATAGTGACTGATAAAAAAACAAATTGAGTTCAGGCTCTATTCAACCCCTCCTTTTGGAGCCAATTTTCTTACCTCTCCAAGTTACACATTCTTAACCCCCCCCCCCCTAAGATTAAAAACTCTCAAAAGAAATAAGAAACACTCTCAAAGGGAGCACAAAGAAAGCTCACAAGGATATAACTTCACAATGAGAAGAATTACAATAGTTTATACGCTCTAACAACTTGATAGTTCAATTTTCCAACTAATCTCTTGTACTTCTCAGGATCTGAAAGAGGCTCCCTCTAATTGGGTAGAAGCTTGACATTGGGATCCATGGGAGTATCAACAGATTTCGAATTCATCAATCCAATTTCCTCCAAAATATCCAATGCATGTTTTCTTTGAGAGATAACAATACTAGTATTGGATTGTGCTACCTCAATCCCCAAGATATATCTGAGTTTGCCAAGATCTTTGGTCTGAAAGTGTTGACAAAGGTGTTGTTTTACTTGTGAGATGCCATGGTGATCATTTCCTATAAGAACAATGTCATAAACATATACTACAAGATAGATACACCCAACACTAGAGTGACGATAAAAAACTGAATGATCTGCTTCACTGCGAGTCATACCAAACTATTGAACAAAATTGCTAAATTTTCCAAACCAAGCCCTGAGAGACTGCTTTAGACCATATAAGGATTTGCGAAGATGACATACCAATCCAGAAGACTCCCCATGAGCAACAAATTGGGAGGTTACTCCGTATAAATTTCTTCTTGCAAATCCCCATTAAGAAAGGCATTTTTGACATCTAATTGATAAAGAGGTCATTGTTGACGAGTAGTCATAGCTATGAATGGGCAAACAAAAGTCATCTTCCTCACGGAGAAAAAGTATCACCATAGTCTAAACAAAAAATTTGGGTATAACCCCTAGCCACAAGACGAGCTTTAAGACAATCAATAGTACCATCATGACCAACTTTGATAGCAAAAATCCACCTGTAACCAACAACAGATTTCCTAGACGGTAAAGGAACAAGTTCCCATGTTTCATTTTCTGAAGCGCATTCATTTCATCAAGCATGACCTAACACCAACTAGGATGAGCTAAGGCATCACCTACAGATTTTGGAATGGATACAAAAGAAATAGACAAAAGACAAGTATAAAGGGGTTGATATAGTCTATGGTAACTCAAAGCAGTATAATGGGGAGAGGGATTACGGGTAGAACGTATACCTTTACGGATAGCAATAGGAAGATCAGGTTCAACTATCGGAGTCGGAGGGAGATGGGGTGTTGGCCCTAGAAGAGAGTCATCTGATGGACGATGAGAAGTTTGGCAACGACTATACACCTGAAGAGTTGGTGGCAGTGGTGAATCTTTAGGTGCACTAGGCACAACAAGATGAATATTAACTTGATTAGATGAAGACATAGAAGGAGAAGGACAAGACTTAAAGTAAAAGGAAGATTCACTGAAGCTGACATCTGCTGAAATAAAATAACGGTTTAGAGAAGGTGAGAAACATTTATATCCTTTTTGTGATCTAGTGAACCCTAAAAAGACACATTTGTGTGACTTAGGAGATAATTTATCAAGACCAGGACTAAAATTATGAACAAAGCATATGGATCCAAAAACTTTGGGAGGTAAAGAGTGGAGAGGGTCATGTGAAAATAAAATAGAATGAGGAATTTTGTCATCTAAAACTGGAGATGGCATGCGATTAATGAGATAACATGTACTAAGAACATCATCACCCAAAAAATGTTGAGGAACATCACCATGAATTAAAATAGTACTAGTTGTTTCAACAGATGTCTATTCTTGCGCTCAGCTGCCCAATTTTGTTGAGGTGTATAAGCATATGAAGTTTGATGAAGAATACCATGAGAAGCCATAAATTTTATAAAAGAATGAGAAAGATATTCACGCCCATTATCATTGCGCAAAATTCGAATGGAAATTCCAAATTGATTTTTAATTTCATTGTAAAATATTTGAAATATAGAAAACATCTCAGAACGATTTTTCATTAAAAACACCCAAGTACATATTTGTTAGAATAAACCTTAAACGAGAGGGGGGTGAATTGTTTAAGAAAGATTTTCGTAAACTTTTAAGCTTAGAATGAAAATACTTCAAGAAAACCTTGATTAAGAATTCAGTTTTTCAAAACATAAAGCAAAAGCACAATACTGGAAAAACAATCGGTTGTTTTACCGAAACAATCGGTTGTTTATACCAGTTATTAATTGAGAAAACTGAATTTAAAGAGATAGGGATAGAGAAATTGTATACAGTTGTTTATACTGGTTCACTCCAAACCCAGAGCTACATCCAGTCTTCTCAGAACCCTGAGGAAATCCACTAAGCAATCACACCTTGATCACTTACACAACAACCAAGAGAATGACCTTAAACACCTCAAGAAACACACTCTCCTTGGTCAACACACCAACACTAAGATTGTTGATCTTGATCCCCTCAAGAACACACAACCAATCTTAGCAAAACACAGAAACGAATACTTGTTCAATAGAGTACAAGGATTACACTTGTTACAGAAGATAATCTGAAATCAATACAAGCAGAATCCTATTCCATACACTTTGATCAATCACAAACTCTTAGCAATCTCAGTTCTTTGAAAAACTCAAAAACTCTTAAGAAAAACTTGTCAAAGATTCTTAATTCTCAAATCTGTTTTTCTGAATATATTCAAAGATATAGTTTGTTATCAAATCTTAACAAACTCTTAAATTGCATTAAAAGATTGGTCAAAGCATTTAATGACTGGAGCGTAAGCAGTTAAATCATTTAAAGCTCAGTCAAACAAAAAAAAGTTTTTCTGTTATGGTCCCAAAACAAACAATCGGTTGTTTCCTCGAATCAATCCGTTGTTTTGGTACTTAACAATTCAACCATTTTAAAAACATTTTTCAATCTTTTTCCTAAAACACCTAAGTACAAACAATCGGTTGTTTCAATAAAACAATTGGTTTTTTTAACTTGGTTTGAAAACATTTTACTTTCACAAAGATTGAGAATGCTAATGCTTTAGATTTAATCAAAGGGTGGATTACAACATATAAACTACCCCAGAACTAAGCTAAACCAGCACAACAACATCAAGCACAATCAAGGCTTCAACATCCTTCAAAGGGTTTGGATTTCTTCAAAACTTGAACACCACTTGGTTCAACAATCTCCCCCTATTTGATGAAGACAAATCCCTGGTGCTTGTGTTTGATCTGATTAAATCTGAAGCAGTTCCTGCAAAAATAGCATTTATACTGTCCAAAGCTTTTTACAGCAGCAAGTCAGTTTATTACTAATTCAAAGAATAAAACATGATAAACAATCAGTTGTTTACACGAAACAATCGGTTGTTTCTATTAGCAGCAGCAGAAAACACTTTCATATAAGAGATTTTAACTTTTTATACAGTATCAGATAAAGATATACAAGAACCAATTAATTCTCCCCCTATTTGTCTTCACAAAAAGACTTTAACATGTATCAAAAACATATTTAGGAGAGATTATTAAAATCAAGGATACCTAACTCATTTCTTAAGAAGAAAAACCTCTCTTTTGGTAAAGGCTTTGTGAAGATGTCAGCTAACTGCAGTTTGGTCTCCACAAACTTCACTTCACAATTCCCATTTTGTACATGATCCCTGATGAAATGATGCCTTATCTCAATATGTTTGGTCCTTGAGTGCTGAATCTAATTTTTGGTGAGATTGATGGCACTTGTGTTATCACACATCAAAGGAACCTTGCTGATTTGTAATCCAAAGTCTGCAAGTTGTTGTTTGAGCTATAGAATCTGTGCACAACAGCTACCAACAACTATATATTCAGTCTCAGCAGTAGAGAGAGCAACACATGCTTGCTTCTTGCTATGCCATGGGACTAGGCTTGAGCCAAGAAGGTGACAAGTGCCACTTGTGCTCTTTCTATCTAGCTTACAACCTACAAAGTCAGAATTTGAATAACCAATTAAATGTATTGGAGAGTGAGAAGGATACCATAATCCTACAGATGATGTTCCTTTAAGATATTTCAAAATTCTTTTTGCAGCTTTGAAGTGTGACTTTTTAGGATTTGCTTGATATCTTGCACATAGACACACCGCAAACATGATGTCCGACCTACTAGCTGTTAGATATAGCAAAGATCCAATCAATCCTCTGTATTTTGTTTGATCTACACTCTTTCCAGCAGCATCAACATCCATGTAACAGCTTGATGGCATTGGAGTGCTTGCTTCTTTGCAACTCTCCATTTCAAATTTCTTGAGAATCTCCTTGCAATACTTTGATTGACTCAAGAAGATCCCATCCTTCGTTTTCTTAACCTGGAATCCAAGAAAGAAAGATAGTTTTCCCATGATAGACATTTCAAACTCACCTTTCATTACAACCACAAATTCTTCACACAATTTATCTTGTGTAGCACCAAAGATGATATCATCAACATAGATTTGCACAAGAATTATTTCTGCATTTGACTTCTTGATGAAGAGAGTCTTGTCTACCATTCCTCTTTCATATCTATGAGATAGCAGAAAATTGCTAAGCCTTTCATACCACTGCCTTGGAGCTTGTTTCAGACCATACAAAGCTTTCTTCAACTTGAAGACATGGTTGGGATACTTGTGATCTTCAAATCCCGGTGGTTGATCTACATAGACTTCCTCATTGATGTAGCCATTCAAGAAGGCACTCTTGACATCCATTTGGAAGAGTTTAAAACCACTCATACACGCAAAAGCCAGCAGCAGCCTCACAGCCTCCAATCTAGCAACAAGAGCAAAGGTTTCACCATAATCTATGCCCTCTTCTTGATTGTAGCCTTTTGCAACTAGCCTTGCCTTGTTCCTCGTGATCACACCATCCTCATCTAACTTGTTCCTGAAAACCCATTTTGAACCAATAATATTCATTTCATTAGTTTTAGGGACAAGAAACCATACCTCATTCCTTTCAAACTGATTTAGCTCTTCATGTATAGCTTCAACCCACTTCTCATCCTTGAGAGCTTCCTCTATTGACTTTGGTTCAATTTGAGAGACAAAAGTTGTGTGCCTGCAGAAGTTTGAGATAGAGCTACGTGTGGAGACACCTTCCTTGATCTGCCCTATGATGTTTTCCACTGACAGATCTCTAGGAATCCTCCACTCCTTGGGCAGCTCACTCTGTTGCAGAATTTCAATCGGTTGTTTCTGCGAATCAACCGGTTGTTTTTCTGCACAGATTTCCAGCTTCTCCAAACTGATGCTTTGTTCATCTTCTTCAGCACTGGTCTTTGGGATTTGACTGATTATGCGATCTACCTCATCAAAGACAACGTGAACTGATTCTTCTACAGTCATCAACCTCTTGTTGTAGACTCTATATGCATGACTTGTGAAGTGAATAACCAATGAAGATACCAAGGTCCGCTTTCTCATCAAACTTTCCCAAGCTTTCCTTTCCATTGTTGAGAACGAAACACCTGCAGCCAAAGACTTTGAGGTGACTGATGTTCGGCTTCCTTCCATTGAAAAGTTCATATGGAGTTTTCTTCAAAATGGGCCTTATAAGCACCCTATTCATCACATAACAAGAGGTGCTCACTGCATCTGCCTAAAAATACTTAGGAAGTGATGATTCACTAAGCATTGTCTTTGCAAGCTCTTCAAGAGACCTGTTCTTCCTCTCTACCACTCCATTTTGTTGTGGTGTTGTTGGAACAGAGAAATTGTGCAGAATTCCCAACTTCTCACAGAATTTGCTAAACTTCTCATTCTGAAATTCTCCTCCATGATCACTCCTTATAGAGCCTATGTTCTTGTTCTTTGTGTTTTGTAGTCTTCTTGCTAGCTTTTTGAATGCAGCAAAGGCATCACTCTTTGATTCCAAGAAAAGAGTCCAAGTGTACCTAGAGAAATCATCAACAATAACAAAAGCATAATAATTTCCACCAAGACTCATAGTTCTTGAGGGTCCAAAGATCCATGTGAAGAAGTTCAAGAGGTCTCAAACAAGAAACAACATTTTTAATTTTGAAAGAACTTTTCACTTGTTTCCCTTTTTGGCATGCTTCATGATGGAGGAGGGCCCAAGCTCACCACACTATGAAAGCCAAACTTCCAAGGCTAAGACCGTCTAGCTTATGAAGAGGAGCGTCTAGACTCAAAGAGGAGCGTCTAGCCTAAGATATGGAGCGTCTAGACCATGATAAGGAGTGGCTACATAAGGAGCATCTAGAAGGACCGTCTAGCTCACCACACATGGATCAAGCTACGGTTTGGGAAAGCCTTGTAATTGGTACATGAAGGCCTATTAGGGGTACTTAGTAGATAGGATAGTGTAGAAAGCACTTTTGGATGGAAACATTCTAGAATCTAGGGTTGTGTGGCCGGTCATTGCACATGGCACATGGCTTAGAATTTAGATTTAATTTTGGTTTTCTTTTCCTTAGAATTCAGCTTAACATTTACGTCCAAGATAGCCTATAAATAGGAAGGCTATCTCATTGTATTTTTCAAGTTTATTGTGAGTAAAGTTATGCTGCCCATTTGTACTCAACTTTGCTTCTCCCTAGAATCCTAGGCTCTAAACTTCAATTCCTTCATCTTTTCCCTTGAGCTGGCCGAACCACTCAATACCCATACTTATCATGCACCTACAAGATCAACACCACTCTTAGGAGGATCTTGCTCACTCTCATACATTGCTTCCGCCCCATACTCTACTTTGATTCAAGAAGAACTTCATGAAAATGCCATCATTTGGTATCATGAGCTTTGGTTCTTCAAGATGAGTAGCTCCTTGTCTTTTCAATTTTAGTTCTTCTTTATTTCATATTGTCATTTACTTTCCTTACTTGTCTTGCTGTTTTTTACATTTTAATTTGTTCTTGGTGTGCTTTGTGGAAGATCCAACCGAAGCACTCTTGTTCATTTGATCTTGAACAAGTTCTTGTGCAATTTGTGATAGGATTCCATACACCTTTGTGTTGCTATTTTGTTTTAGGCTTTTGAGTCTTTATTGCTTTCCTTATTTGGTTCATATTATGCTTTGAGTCTTTAATTTTCTGAATCTATACATGTTTTGTCAAGTCATGTTCATCCATATTGTCAACAATTCATAGTAGTCCTTTTATTTGGCTTATTTGTTTCTTGATTTTGGGTCTCTTTATTTTGCTTGAATCTGCTGTTCTTTGCTCCTTTGGTGCCTTTTTATTTTTAGTTTGAGTTCATAATTGTGTCTTAGTTCTTACACAATTTCCGTTCTTACAATTCCATTGTGTTAAATTTTGGTTATCTTGCTGTTTTTCCAGTTTTCCAGAATTCCCCTGTTTCATCTCTCTGTTCTGGCTGTTTTTGTTTCAAAAAAATATTTCCACTCATAGGAAACTTGTGATTCTCTGGAAAATGCAAGTTTGAAGTGTTACAAAAAGGACAAAAAAAGAATTAGGTCAAAAAAAGCAACAGAAAAAAAATGATAAATCTTTTAAGATCAGAGTGCAAATCTGAAGCGCTCCAGCTGGCCTAACCGAACACCAATTTTGAAAAATTTATTAAAAAACAATGGTGCATCCGTTTTGAGTGAATCCAAAGCCAGATTTTAGATAAGATCCTGAATATCTTGCATAACAAATTTCAGAGCCAAATTCCAAAAATACAGATCAGCATAAATCGGGGAACAAACACGTTTTCTGGCCACAACATTTTCCAGTGGTGCTGTTTTTTTTATTTGGTCATCTAATCTAGTGCTTTTCTTTAGGAATTCTTTTGTGTGCCAACCTTTAATTGAGTACCTTTATTTGTTTGCTTTACTTAATTGACTCTCTTTCTAGTTGTCACAATATAAATCCTTTTGGTGGTACTGTTTTTATTCAATTAAATTTGTTTCTTGCTTTTGTTCCTTGACCTCTCTTTTTGGGTGCTGGAATTTAATTTCTCCCTTGGTGCTTATGTGCATGGAATTTGACTTGGTTTAAGGTTTAGCCCTTGTGAATAGGTGCTGGAAATTGGAGAATTAAAGCCAACATTCTAAGGAGGAGACAAAGCCAAAGCCGAAACAAGCTTTCTTGAAACAAACACTACAAACACTTAGGAGATCAACAATCAAGACAACAAAGAAGTGCACTAACCAAAAGGAGGAACAACAAAGGGAGTTCTCTTATTTTCCTTTGCAACTTGGTTTATTGTTAATTACCTCTTTTAATTACGTTTTAGACGGTGAGTGTGTCTTCAAGGGCTCAAAGTGTCCAAGAAGCCTCACCTAGGGCCGAATAGTGTAGTAAATTTTGCTTAGTAATTGTTGCTTGTTTGAACTTGTTTTTTTTCTATTGTTTGGGTAGAAACGTTTTGCATGCTTAGTATTGTTTAATTTTGTGCTACACCGACTAGTATTGCTGCATATCTAGCTTACATAGTTTTCTTGCTTTTTGATTTCTCAACTTCTTGTGTTCTAAGTGTTTCACTAAGAGAAAATTTTATGTGAAGGCATTGGAGACTAGTTTTTGGCAAGGAAAAGGCTTGGTACTTAAGTAGTCCTTTGAGACTCACCTCCCTTACCTGGAAAACTACCTTCTTTAACTTCCCTAATCTTTCTCAAAGTAAAACGCCTAAATACACAAAGTTCTAGCCATGTCTTCTTCTTCTCATTCTCCAAAGTCTATGGAAAGTGAAGTAAAATCTTTGAAAACCCTTTTAAAAGAGGTATCCCAAGCGGTACAATTAATCTCTTTTAGACAATTGGAGAATGAAAACAAAATTAATGAGTTGGCTAGAGCTCAAGAAGAGAAATCACAAAAATCACAAAAATAAAAAAAAACTCATGCATCCCATTCTAAAAGTAATGAGACTCTAGGGGAGGGAAGCCTTAGAATTAATGACTATTACCAACCACCCCCTAGAAGAACTAGACAAAGGGAGCAAGAGAGCCCAAAGGAAGTAAGGGTAGACCTACCCCATTTCTATGGTAAGGAAGATGTAGAGGCCTACCTAGATTGGGAGATGAAAGTAGAGCAACTCTTTGCTTGCCATAGGGTGAGTGAAGAGAGGAAGGTACCCTTAGCAACCCTTAGTTTCCAAAGCAATGCCATGTATTGGTGGACCTCTTTAGAGAGAGACCGACGTCTTCATAGGGAGCCTTCCATAGAATATTGGAATGACCTTAGGGGAGCCCTAAGACGTCGCCACATACCTTCCTACTACCATAGGGAGTTGATGGACAAGCTCCAAAGACTCCAACAAAAGAACTTAAGTGTGGAAGAGTATAGGCAGAAAATGGAGCTCTACATGATGAGAGCATCCATTAGAGAGGAAGAAACCACCACCATATCTAGGTTTCTAAGTGGGCTCAACCTTGAGATAAGGGATAGAGTAGAACTATTACCCTACCAAGACTTGAATGATTTGGTTCAACTTTGCATTAAAGTTGAACAACAAAATTTGCGCAAAACTTCAAGTCTAAGGGTGGGTTCTTACTCCAACTCTTATCCCAAGAAAGACTTTAAAAGGGAGGGTAGTACACCTAGAGACGAATCCAAAGAAACTACCAAACCCTTAGTGAAAGATGCCTCCACCCCATACATCCGTGCTAGGGACACCAAGTGCTTTAAATGTTTTGGAAGAGGGCATGTGCAAGCGCAATGTCCAAACCAAAGGGTTTTGTTTTTAAAAGGAAAAGATGAGTACACAAGTGGTGAGGATGAACCTAGTACTCAAGAAAAAGGGGAAGGAGAAAGGATAAATCCTTTGGAGGGGGACTTATTGATGATTCAAAGAATCCTCCACAATCAACCTAGTGCATCCAACGAGACACAACAAGAGAACATTTTTCATACTAGATGCAATGTTTTAGAAAATATATGCTCTCTTATTGTGGATGGTGGGTCATGCTGCAATTGATGTAGCACTAGATTGATTGAAAAATTAAAACTACAAGTAGTTCCTCATCCAAAACCGTACAATTTACAATGGATCAATGAGGATGGAGAACTACGTGTAGACAAACAAGTGGAAATCGAGTTTTCTATAGGTAACTACAAAGACAATGTTTTATGTGATGTAGTACCTATGGAAGCTTGCCACATCTTATTAGGTAGACCATGGCAATTTGATAAGAAAACCTCGCATAATGGTCTAACTAACGAGATTTCTTTCATCCACAAGCACAAAAGATTTGTACTTAGCCCTTTACCACATTCCCAAGTGGTAAAAGACCAAATACAAATGAAACACAAAAGGGATGAAGAAAAAATAGAAAAAGAGAAAAATTTTGGGAAACAAAAGGCGTGGGAGAATAGTGTTACTTCCCACAAGGTCATTCAACAAGTCAAGCACAATGAAACTACCTTTACAAATATGCTTCTTGTTGAACAACCTAGCCTTTCCTATTGTAAAGGAACACTTGCAAGCATGCGCACAAAAGAAAAGTCTTTAAAAGAAGCTTGCATAGATCAAGACTATTTCTCAAATGTGTTAAGATATCCCCAAAAGAATGACAAGTTATCTATAAGCAACTACCAATTTTTGTATGAAGTAGTGCCTAGAACAACTTGCCATGTCTTATTGAGACAACCATTGCAAAATGTACAAATTTTCTTAAACAATGGTTGTACCAACGAGACTCTCTTTGCACATAAGAGAAAAAGTCTACAAGAAGGAGAACTCATGGGGCAAATGAGAATTGATGAAACTCTAGAGCTTTTAAGAGGAAAACTTTTGTCACCCATGAGAAAAGAGGTTCAAAGACATTACTTTAGGTACAACTTTTGTTTTCAAACTACACCTAAAGCGAAGTCTCAAGAACTCTATCCTCCTTCACCTTTTGTCAAAAATACTTGGGAAGACACACATTTCATATTAGAGCTTCCTAGGACAACAAAAGGTCTTGATTCTTTCTCCATGGAAGTGGATAAACTCTTCTTAAGAAAAGTGACAAGCCTCCATGATTTATTTTCAAAAATAAGGGATAGAGCTCCAAAATTTGAAAACATAGCTCTTCCTTCTATGCTTCACGAAATCATGAGGGACATTCACAATTCTTGGGATAAGAATCCTTTTCCTTTTATACATGCATACAATGGAGTAGTCCACAAGATTACTCATACCTCTCCATTTGAAGTTGTATGTGAACATAGTCCTCTTACCTTTTTAAAGTTGTCACCATTTCCTAAAGGGATTATGCCTAAGGAAAAAGTAACTACTTTTGGAAATTTTAGAAAACATAAGAGGATTAGAAGGCACCTACAACCCTCAAAAGGGAGATATTGCGAGAAGTTGGCCAACATAAGAGAAAAACAAGAATGGCAACTTCACACAATTATCTGTTTTCCAAAGGCTCACCCTAACTCCTTTGCTTTGTTTCAGGATTCACATAGATTGACATTTGATCCGGGAGGATACATCTTGACGAAGCAAGAGGCTACTATCCGAGATCAAGAATGCACATCTGAGGATAGATCTTCTCATGAAGGAGGAGATGATGGACACCATCCAGCCACAACCATCCCCCAAGCAAAAGCCTTGGATTTGAGGACAAATCCTTTTCAAGAGGGAGGGGATGATGGAGGAGGGCCCAAGCTCACCACACTATGAAAGCCAAACTTCCAAGGCTAAGACCGTCTAGCTTATGAAGAGGAGCGTCTAGCCTAAGATATGGAGCGTCTAGACCATGATAAGGAGTGGCTACATAAGGAGCATCTAGAAGGACCGTCTAGCTCACCACACATGGATCAAGCTACGGTTTGGGAAAGCCTTGTAATTGGTACATGAAGGCCCATTAGGGGTACTTAGTAGATAGGATAGTGTAGAAAGCACTTTTGGATGGAAACATTCTAGAATCTAGGGTTGTGTGGCCGGTCATTGCACATGGCACATGGCTTAGAATTTAGATTTAATTTTGGTTTTCTTTTCCTTAGAATTCAGCTTAACATTTACGTCCAAGATAGCCTATAAATAGGAAGGCTATCTCATTGTATTTTTCAAGTTTATTGTGAGTAAAGTTATGCTGCCCATTTGTACTCAACTTTGCTTCTCCCTAGAATCCTAGGCTCTAAACTTCAATTCCTTCATCTTTTCCCTTGAGCTGGCCGAACCACTCAATACCCATACTTATCATGCTCCTACAAGATCAACACCACTCTTAGGAGGATCTTTCTCACTCTCATACATTGCTTCCGCCCCATACTCTACTTTGATTCAAGAAGAACTTCATGAAAATGCCATCATGTGATCCCTCTCAAACTTGAGTTTTGGCAGCCCAATCACAAGATCCTTTGAAATTAGCTTGTTCAAATTATTCATGTGAATATGAGCAATTCTTCTATGCCAAAGCCAAGATTCATCTTGCTTGGATAGAAGACATCCAATTGAGCATGGTGAAGAGATATCTAGAAGATACACATTATTAACTCTCTTACCTACCAACATTACCTCTTTGGTGTTGGGTAGACAGATCTCACATGTGTTTGACTTGAACATCACTTGATAACCCTTGTCACAAAGTTGTCTAATACTCAACAGATTATGCTTTAGGCCTTCAACAAAAAGCACATCATGGATTACCAAGATGTTCTCATCTCCTATGGATCCTCTCCCAAGGATTCTTCCTTTGTTGTTGTCTCCATAGGTGACATGACCCTCTTGCTTAAAGAAGATACTCAGGAATTTTGATTTGTCCCCTGTCATATGCTTGGAGCATCCACTATCCAAGTACCATAGTTTCTTCCTCTCCTCCAAGATTTCCTACAAAACAAATTTTCAAGTACAAAGATTTGGTCCCCTTATGAATGAGGGTCCATCTGGTTTATACTCATCAATTAAAGCTTTATTTCCCTTAGGAATCCACTTCATAAGCCCTTTAAGAACAACATGTTTTCTGATTTTAAAAACCTCACAGAATGACCTCTTCTCATGCTATAGAAGCATGTAACAATCGGTTGTTTCGATGGCCCAATCAATTGTTTTTCTGGCATTTTCGAAAATGATTTTGAAAATCTATCTTGTTTGTTTTGTGGATTAAAACCCAATCCAACTTTTCCAAAAACGCAGTTTTGAGATGCTAGAACACTCTCAAAGTTGGATTGGCCTTTAGAAAGCTTATCCACTGTTTTAACAAGATAGTGGACCTTCTTTTCAAGATTTTCGCAATTTTCATAAACTAGAGTATCACACTTGCAAGAGGAGTTTTTGTAAATGATTTCCAGATTTTCAAAATCTGTTTTTGAATTTTCTAAATCCTCTTCCAGTGCCTTTACTCTGTTTTCAAGCCAACTGTTCTTTTCTTTTAACCGATTGTTCAAGAGAGCCAATCGGTTGGCTTCTTCATGCATTTCTTGAAAGTCTTGAAGCAATTGACCATAATTTTCAGAGTTTGATGAACTTACACTTCTTGAGTCATCCTCCCTTCTGGCCATGAAGCAAAGATTGAGGCTTTTCTTATTTTTCCCTCTTTTCCTTCTTGCTTGACTCTTTGTCATTGCTTCCTTTGGTTCATGAGCAGCCTTGAGTGTCCCCCACATTTCCTTAGTAGTTTTGCACTTTGATATTAAGAAAAATTCATTAGTATCTAGTGCAGAAGCTTTAATGTAAGTTGGGCCATCTTACATTCATCATTTGTCCATTTGGACAAAGGTTTTGTAATGAAAGAATTATCCTTTTTGAACTTTGGAATATAAGGACCATTCTCAATTGAATCCCAAATTCTTTGATCAATAGATTCAATAAAGATTTTCATTCTTGCTTCCCAAAACTTATAATTCAATCCACAGAATAAAGGTGGTTTGTAAATTGAAGCACCTTCCTCAAAAGATAGTTTTCCAGCCATAGAAGAAAGGTTTTTAGATCAACTTGAATAACTTTCAAGAACCAAGCTCTGATACCAATTGTTAGAATAGATGACCTTAAATGAGAGGGGAGTGAATTGTTTAAGAAAGATTTTCGTAAACTTTTAAGCTTAGAATGAAAATACTTCAAGAAAACCTTGATTAAGAATTCAGTTTTTCAAAACATAAAGCAAAAGCACAATACTAGAAAAACAATCAGTTGTTTATACCAGTTATTAATTGAGAAAACTGAATTTAAAGAGATAGGGATAGAGAAATTGTACACAGTTGTTTATACTGGTTCACTCCAAACCCAGAGCTACATCCAGTCTTCTCAAAACCCTAAGGAAATCCACTAAGCAATCACACCTTGATCACTTACACAACAACCAAGAGAATGACCTTGAACACCTCAAGAAACACACTCTCCTTGGTCAACACACCAACACTAAGATTGTTGATCTTGATCCCCTCAAGAACACACAACTAATCTTAGCAAACATAGAAACGAAACTTGTTTTTACAGAGAGTACAGGGATTACACTTGTTACAGAAGATAATCTGAAATCAATACAAGCAGAATCCTATTCCATACACTTTGAACAATCACAAACTCTTAGCAATCTCAGTTCTTTGAAAAACTCAAAAACTCTTAAGAAAAACTTGTCAAAGATTCTTAATTCTCAAATCTGTTTTTCTGAATATATTCAAAAATGTAGTTTGTTATCAAATCTTAACAAACTCTTAAATTGCATTAAAAGATTGGTCAAAACATTTAATGACTGGAGCGTAAGTAGTTAAATCATTTAAAGCTCAGTCAAATAGAAAACAGTTTTTCTGTTATGGTCCCAAAACAAACAATCGGTTGTTTCCTCGAATCAATCGGTTGTTTTGGTACTTAACAGTTCATCCATTTTAAAAACAGTTTTCAATCTTTTTCTCAAAACACCTAAGTACAAATAATCGGTTGTTTCGATAAAACAATCGGTTGTTTTAACTTAGTTTGAAAACATTTTACTTTCACAAAGATTGATAATGCTAATGCTTTAGATTTAATCAAAGGGTGGATTACAACATATAAACTACCCCAGAACTAAGCTAAACCAGCACAGCAACATCAAGCACAACCAAGGCTTCAACATCCTTCAAAGGGTTTGGATTTCTTCAAAACTTGAACACCACTTGGTTCAACAATATTGAATAATCATCAATAAAAGTAACAAAATACTGAAATCCTAAATTAGACTTAATACGACTTGGTCCCCAAATATCAGAGTGAACTAAGGCAAAATGAGATGAAGCACGTTGTGAGACACTATTATGAAAAGAACTATGAATGTGTTTCCGTAACTGACACGACTCACATGATAAACTAGACACATTAGACAAACTTGGAACAAATTGTTGCATCTTGGCAAGACTATGATGACTCAACCAAGCATGAATGAGAGATGGAGAATCCATAATCGCGCCAACATATGTGAGATCTGTAGTTGATAAAGTCCATGAGACTCACATCCGGTGCCAATCATCCATCTCGAACTCCGGTTCTGTAAAGAAACATAATCTTTAGTAAAAGAAATAACACAATCAAGGGAACGAGTGAAAGGACGAAACATTGTCTTGTTCTGAATCGTTGGATTCACTTTAATCTAATGAGTTCAAATGGTTGGAGCACAAAATGACATAATCAGCTGAACTGTTAGATCTCCGAGATAAAAAATTAGGTTAAGCTCGAATGACGTGTTGAGTGACGTATGTCCAATCACCCCTGTCATTGTGCACTATTAATGATTAAAATTTTCACTTCCTACCTCAAGGCACCCAAAGATCACATCTAGACTCTTTTGGAAGACTCTCCCTCAAACCTGAGGGGCAAGTGTACCTTTCGAAGTCAAGTGAGTCATGTCACTCGGTATCTGTAGTCGACCGACTAGACAAATTGGTTGCCTTAATAAGAAATAAAGAGATATGCGATAAATCAAGTAATATGTTGTAAATATAGTAAACATGCGATAAATCAGGGAATGTTGTTTTATTATTAAAGATACATATCAGATACGATCCATAAACGAAATAACATACTATTAATATTATAAATAAACATTGTTATACAATAGTAATGCACGCTTTTATCAAGTACTGGAGAGTGGATATGAGAAGGAGTAGCGACCAAGTACCAAAAAGCGAGTACGAGAGAAGGAAGGAGAAAGATGAGTGATCGAGGAAACAAAGTCAATTATTCAAGCCGGTAAAATGTACTATCTAAGCTCTATACCATTTAACTACTTCTATCTTTTAGATAATATTCTTTAGGTATTTTTTAACTTTTACATTTGTCACATTATATCTATTCATAACCGTGTGTGATGTTTTACTTTGTGACTTTTTTTTTCTTTTTCCATGTCCATAAATTCCAAACAGGGACTAAATAATAAAAAAAAAGTTGCAAATATATAACGATTAAAAGTTACAATTTGATTTGAGGAACTAATTTAAAACATTTATAGAATTTTTTTTTTTAATAATTTGACTGTGACATGGCACTTTTATGTGACAATCGTTCTTACAAGGATGTTACGTCGTACAAAATGTTCCAATTTAACATTAGAGACAACTTGTTATTACATTTTATAAAGTAAAATCAAACACATATTTATAGTAGCAAAAGGTTATTAACACAAAATGATCTAATTGGAGAACTAAGACAACCCCACAATATCTTTAAGGTTACCACAGACAAGCAATGACACACATGATTTGAAATTACAATTCAATTTGGCTTGATCGTTTACAAAATTATTAGAAACAGTGGAGAAAAAAAGATATGGGGACACGTAGATAAGGTTAATTGAAAAACAATGAGTAGATATGACATTGGTAATTGCTAATGCAAGCAAAAGGATTTAGAGCCATTCATGTGTGCTTGAAAATTGTTATATAAATAAACATTGCAAAATCGGGCAAGTTTAGTTCAGGTGTTCTCATTCGAACAGGATTCTATGTTCCCTAATTAAACTGCCTCCAACCATCAATAACCGTATTTCCCTCTCATTCTTCTCTCCATATTTTATTTCTTGTTCCTTCTTCATAGCTTCTTCCCTGAGAGCCTCAAAACTCAGGCAGCACCCGAAGATGTCAAAGGCGGTGGTTTATATCCTAATAGCCACCGCCGTGTTGCTCTACAAATGCTTGTCCCCATTGAGCCTGGGCGCACCAAAGAGTCGCCTCAATCGCAGGTTCGGGTACAAGCTACTTGAACGGGCACCGAGTTTTGACCCTCTTGTGACAAATAATGGGAGAGAGGTTGTAAAGAAAACCATTCCCCAGGAACCTTCTCCTCGTACCTCCTCCAATTTGGACAGTACCACTGCGCCTGTTGATGTTGCAGGGACATACCAATATCTTACCTCTGGCGGAAAATTGAACACCACGTTAAGGTTGATCATCTTGTTCCCTTTGTTAGATAGAGAACCCAAAGATGGGGTGGTTGGTTTCGAAGAGTTAGAGGCTTGGATTACTCAACGAGCAACAGACAGATTAGATTATCTCACGCAAGCAGAGTTGGATTCCAAAGACGACAATGGGGATTTGGCCGTTTCTTTTAAGGAGTATTTACCTCAGTTTTCTCAAAAGCATATGGGTAAATAGGTTTTTATCATTGGGTTTTTATTCTCTTCTGTTCTGTTCTTCAACCACCTTCATTCATTCTCAGGAATCAAACAAATTCCTCTTCATGTTTTTACTTAACCATTTTGAATTCTTACTATATGCTAAAACAGAGGAAAACAATATGCTACATGGCGAAGCAGGATGGTGGAACGAAAGATTTAACGTTGCAGACATTGATCACAACGGGCTTCTGAATTTCACCGAACTTAGAGAGTATAAATTAATTGATCACTTTTTCTTTTCTCTTTTCTATGCTGTTTTCAACATCTATTTGTGGGTTACATCATGTTGAAATTGTTTTACATTTCTGCAATGAAATTGACCCGAAGAAATCCGTCTCCTTTTGCAGTTTTTTGCATCCAGAAGATAGCCAAAATCAAGAAACGCAAAAGTGGATGTTGAGAGATAGACTAAAGTAAGCCTTCTTTTTTTAAATGAAATAGTGAAATATCTTTTGTTTTTTAAACTACCTTTTCATTCTAATTGGTCCATATTATGAAACAAGTTCAAATTTGTGAATGAGGAAGGGACTGGAAATTTGGGTCCCTAAATTCTTGTACAGTGCAAGCATATTGACTTAGCTTATATTTTGCTTTGTTTATGAAATAGGCGCATGGACGATGAAAAAGATGGGAAAATGAACTTTGGTGAATTTGAAAACCATGTATACAATACATACGAAAGTTATATGACCTTTGAAACTAATGGAGGAATTGTACCTTCTCCAAAAGACAAATTTTTACAGCTTGATGTAAACAAAGATCAGTAAGTTTTTCTTTCATATTTCTCAAAAAATTTCTAATAATTATTTAATATTTTGAATACTAAAAAAATCATTAAATAAAAACTAAATTTTTAAAAAAAAATTATACTAAATTTTCATATTTTATATCTAAAATTAATTTTTATTATTAATAAAATTTATAAATTGATATTTAATTAGTTATCAAAGTTTTACTCAACAACTTTAGAATATAAAATAATTAATAGCTAAATTTTAGTATCTAATTAGATACCAATTTAAAAACTAGTTTATAAATTTTATTAAAATAAAAACTATTTTATATATCAATAATTTTTTAGTTTTTAAAATAATATATTTATATAATAACTAATTACGTTTTGTTATTAAAATTGATTTTATTTAATAATTTTTTTAGTAAAACTTAATGTATTTATATATATATATATATATATATATATATATGATAGCAATGGTTTAGTGTTATTATTACTCCTGTTTATGATAAAATTTTACTATTACTATATATTTGGCAGATTTTTGTCACCAGAAGAATTGTTACCAATTCTTTCTTATATCTACCCTGGCGAGATAGCTTATGCTAAATATTTCACATGCTATTTAATGAATGAGGTTAGTTACCACCTATCTATGAATTCTAAAGGTGTGCTAATTGCATGAAGACATGTTTAAGGAAAAGGTAGTTTTGAATAAGTGAGAGATTATGGATTGTGTTTGATGGTGCAGGCTGATGATAATGGAGATAGACAGTTGACACTTCAAGAGATGCTTGATCATGAAACTATTTTCTACAGTACAGTTCATGCAGATGGGCACCAAGAAAGCGACGATGATCATGATGAGCTTTGATGTTGAACCAACGAACCAGAAAAGTTTAATGTATTTGAAATAGCAAAATCTAGATGTTCTCCTTATTTACTTTTGTTTCGTAAAATATAGAACTCCAACAATTCGAAAGTGAAACAATTTTCCCTTTTTCTCAGCACGCGCGTCGTTAACATTTTTAATTTTTCTTCGCCCATTATTGTCACGTTGTGAGACCAGCATTTACTAATCTTCGTCTAAACATTTACTTTTAATTATTAAACCATGATTAAGGGAAGTAGGAGAAATAATTTATTGCAGAAACTCAAACCATGTCATTTCACAAAATTGTTTTTTTTTTCTTTATCAAATCACTGTCATTTCATAGAACTGCTGGGAGCAAATATATGAATATGCACGTGGACATTATTATTAAATTATAAATTTAATTTTTATTATTATTTTTTTTTCAAAAGGTACCAAATCAAAATTTGTATACAAAGTAGAGATGTCAAAATATAAATATTCACTTTATAATCAATAATACTATTATTTTAAAATTAGTTCATTTAATTATAAATTTATCTTATATTATATTTTTGTTTAAATCATCAATAGTTGTATATAGTTATAGGGATTATCACCGTACTCATTTAAAAAACACTCACTTAACAATCCAACAAAATAATATTTTTAATATTTAATTTATTTTTAATTTAAAATATTATTATATTATAATAGGTTGTAAAATAGATGTAGTTTATTTTTTTTTCAAAATAATATTTTTTAGTGGTATACGTAATCAAAACTATCAAGTGAGATTCACTTGCTTCCAAAATATAATTTTTTTTTATGAGTTTTGATATATCGATAATTCTGCGTCACATTATGAGATTAAAAAAAATATAACTTTTTTATAATAGAAAGTACTTTTAAAATTATATTGGTCAAATTAGAATTGTAAATTGGTGTCTTCTAATTTTCAGTTGTTTAAGTAATATTTTCTAATTTTTGTGCATGAAATTAAAAATATTTTCACAAATATTATCATGACAATTATATATTCAAATGTACAAACACATATCTATAAACTACTTTAGGGAAAATCGTTTCCAAAATAAATATGAGTTCATAAGGAATATTTATTGGTTTTTTCTAGAAAAATATTTTTCAAACAAAGAAAAATGCTTGACTTTTATTTCTTGCTCTATGTAGAGAACTAAAGTGTAACACAAATTAAATAGTAACAATAATCTAATCTTAAAATTAAATCCATAATATCCTTAAGTCTAGATGATAAATAATGTTCTTACCTTCACCAAAACAATATCTTAAAAATGTGCAACTTAAGAACTAAATTATTGAAACTACAAGTGTATTGTATAGGTCGAAAGGTTAATCGAAAGGTAAAAATCAAATAAAAAATAATAAATGAATAAATAATTAGTTACTATAGCAAAATCCATTAAAAAGGCTCAAAACATAAAGAGTGTGTTTAAAAAAAATTAGGTGCAAAGAGTAAAAGCTCAACTATGTTTAAGGCACAATAAGAAAGTGTTATAAATAGGTGATCAACTCAAGAGGTAAGCATTGTGAAGTTTATCTGATTATTAAGTAAAATCAATTCTGACTTTATCATCGGAGCTCATTGCATGTACACTCACTCACCCGTGAGAGGATACCGAGACCAAAGACCGAGAGATCCAGTGGACCTAGCTTAGTGAAGTGAGAGCCCACATGTTACATCCAGGCCCAAGCCCAAGCCCAAGTAAGAGGAGTAGCCAACCGAAAGCCTATACTGAGATAGAAGACCGAGAAATCAACAATTTAAAAAGAAACAAGTTGTTTATAGGCCCTTGTAAGAACATTTTGGCGCCTATCGTGGAGCCGAGAAGCAAGTTAATTGAAGAAGTGAAAAAAGATGAGTAAAAGAGGAGAACAGTTGGGGGAGCAGGGAGGCAATCAGAACAACATATCGATGGTTATGTTCGTACAATTACAACAGGAGTTTGAAGCGTTGAAGAAAAATAATGAAGAAGAGCTGAGTATTTTGAGAGCGGAAAACGCATACATGAGGCGAAGATTAAATGAAGAAATAGTTTTAAAAACATCGTTTGAAACTGTCCAGCCGAGAGCGTGCATTCAACAAAGTGTGTACAATGAAGAGAGTTTTGAAGTTACTAGGCGGAAATTATCAGAGACTTCTGGCACTTTTGCTGGAACCACTGTAAGGAGACATCTTTTCTCTGAAGCCATCATAGAGACTCCGTTACCTGAAACTTGGAGGAATTTAACCACAGATAAATACGATGGAAGTTCGGATCCCGATGAGCATATAACAATCTACACAACACAGATAAGTATGTATACATGGAATGATGCCATTTTGTGTATGTAAGTATACAAATAAGTATGTATGTATACATTCCAACAACTTTGAAAGGAATAACTCTAAGTTGGTTTACTTGGTTGTCACCATTATCTATTGATTGCTTTGATACTTTAGTAGAGAAGTTTGGAGCTCATTTTGCCACGAGTCGCCCACATCACCTGATGTCAATTGCCTTGGTAAATACAACACAGGAAATGGGAGAATCATTGATGATGTGATTCCAATAGCAAAGAAGAGAATGATTCTTGACATTCTTAGGAATCAACTTGAGTTGGACAATAGTTAGGCACTTTTTCTTAGAATTGGATCAATGTTCTAAGTCAATAACTCTCCAAAACTAGCACCAAATCCAAACTCATATGGAAGTTCCAATTATAGTCAAATTGAACCGATTAAAGTGAAAGAAGAAGCAATTGCACCGAATAGAAATAGCTAAAAACTGAAATGAACCGAACATAAAGGCTGAAAATGAATCAAAACAACAATGAACATTAAGGAAACAAAGGCACCGAACCAAAACACCATAGAATTGAAAACTGCCGAACAGAAATTCAAGAACAACAACCTAAACATGAACAATTTAAAAAGAAGGAAGGAAGGAGAGGAGAAAGCTCATGAAGATGGATGTATGGTTGGATGATCACGCCACTAGAAGGATGGGGATGCTCCTAGATGAGTATGCAAGCCGCCACTTGAGGTAACCATGGAACCATCAAGATAAGACTAGAGAAGAAGGCTCAAAGCTCTCCAATGCTCTCTCAAAATTTGAGTATAGTTTCTCTAATTGAAATTTAAATCTGAATTGTACAAGCTAAGCACCTTTATTTATAGCCTAGAGGTTTTGAAAAATAGGTGGGAAAATTCAAATAAACTCATTTGAAATTCCCACCAAAAACAAGTCACATGGGAGGTGTGACCTTTTTCTACTATGACACCTCCTAAAAACTACACCTACACCACTCTCCTAAGTCACATGGACAATGTGACTTTATTTTACATTTTCACACTCCTTTATTTAATAACCACACCTCCTAAAACTATACAAGAGTATTTCAAAGCTTGGCCTTGCCCCTCAGGGGATGGACTTGGGCTTTTTGGCCTTCTTAGGCTTGGGCTTGGGCTTTGGGCTTGGGCCTCATCTTTATTTTATGTCTTCTTTTAATTTTAAGAAAACTAGAAGGAAGAACTTCAAATGTGAGGGTGGATGTCCTCTTCCTCCATTAATAAAAGCCTCATTTATTTGATTCTCATCAATTGAGGATATTTATGAAACGCTTTGGAAAGGTGGCGTTAAATATACATAATCTTAGTCAAGAAGTTACCATACATCAATTGATTACAACTTTGAGGTTGTGAAAAACAAGCAATGAATCTTAATGAGTTGAGGCAACGCGCAATAAAGTTTATGTAGATGGAAGAGCTGAGGGAGTTCCAGAATCAAGTGAGGGTGGATGTAGGAAGTGAGAACAAAACAAATGAAAGAGGAGGAGGATATCAGAATTGAAGAGCAAGAGAGGAACCTTATGGCCGAAAATTTCAACAATACACACCATTGACACCACCAGAGCACAAATATTACAAGAGGCAATGGCAACCGAATTAATTCCGCCACCAAGAAAAGCGAGAACGCCATACCTAGTTGATAAAAGCAAACATTGTCAATACCATAAGAATCATGGTCATCATACGGAAGAGTGTGTGGCTTTGAAAGATCAAATTGAAGAGTTGGTTGAAGCCGGGCAATTACGACGCTTTGTGAGAGATGGAGGAATAAGGATCAAACAAAGTACAGAGCCAAGAGGAAGAGGAAGTGTTAGTAGGAGAGAAGAAAAATTTGAAAGAAGAGAAGCTAAAAGGGTTGAAAGAAGAGATGAAAGAATAGAAGTAAGAGTAGAAAGGCGGGACGAAGGGGGATCACCCCCCAAAGGAGGAGAAGCCGTGAGTGAAGTCTAGGAAGACCAGTTAGAGGTTTTATCAACACTATTTACGAAGTTTTTGCTGGAAGGGGAATGTCTTCGTCTGCAAGAAAAAGACACTTGAGGAATGTCAAAACTGTAAATCACGTCTTTAAAAAGAGAAGTTTACCACCAATGCTATTTACCGATGAGGATTTTTAAGAAATTGATCTGGAACAAGATGATCTGATGGTGATAACAGTGGAGATTGCACAGTATGCTATAATGAAAACTCTTGTAGACTAAGGAAGTTCAATTGACATTTTGTTTTGGGAAACTTTTCGCAAGTTGCGTATGAGGGAAGAAGATATGATACCATTTCGAGAACAAATAATCGGGTTTTTAGGTTCGAGAGTTGATACAAAAGGGTATTTTGATTTCCGACAACATTTGGAAGAGGAAGTGCAACAAAAACGATTAAAATCAGGTATTTGGTGGTGGATGTATGCACTTCATATAATACTTTGCTGGGAAGGTCTTCGTTGAACAAGCTGGGAGCCACAATGTCAATACCACACTTGGCTATGAAATTTCTGATAGAACGTGGGAAGATAGCGACCATTTATGTCAATCAAAGAGCTGCACGAGAATGTTATGTTGCAGGGCTGAACTTGATTCAAGAGCCAAGAACTCTGACAAGGAGGGAAAATAGCATAAATATGGTAGCAATGGTGGATTTAGATTCGAAAATGAATGATGGAGAGAGAATGGAACCGAGAGAAGAGACAACGTCTATTCAGTTAGGGGAGGATGAAAAACAATGCTCGTATGTGGGAGGAAGCATGCTAGAGGAATTAGTAAATGGGTTGATTGCGACGTTAAGGAGAAATAAGGACTTATTTGCTTGGAAAGTAGCTGATATGCCGGGAATAGATCCTGATGTTATTTCCCATAAGTTGTGTATTTGTCGAAAACCGAAGTCGGTAGCTCAAAAAAGAAGGAAGATGGGGGAAGAAAGGCGAAAAACAGTTTTTGAAGAAACTGAAAAATTATTGCAAGTGGGTTTTATCCAAGAAGCCCAATATATAACTTGGTTAGCGAATGTGGTGCTCGTTAAAAAATCGAATGGAAAGTTGAGAATGTGTATTGATTACACATATTTAAACAAGGCATGCCCTAAGGACTTGTATCCACTGTCGAGTATTAATAGATTAGTTGATGGAGCTTCTAGCCAGGTCGTGATGAGTTTTTTATATGCTTATTTCGACAACAATCAAATACAAATGCACAAGCCGGATATATCCAAGATAAATTTCACTACTGAAATGACAAATTATTGTTACAAAGTCATGCCTTTTGGCTTAGAGATTCATGGACAAGGTGTTCAAAGAGCAAATTGGGAGAAATATGGAAATGTATGTGGATGACACGATTTTTAAGTCATGTGTAGTGGATGAGCACATGAAAGATCTTGAAGAAGTATTTATGAAGTAGATTAGAAAGTTTAATCTGCGATTGAATCCGAAAAAGTGTGTTTTGGGGTGGGCGAAAAATTCTTAGGGTTCATGCTAATTAATAGAGGCATTGAAGCTAATTCGGGTAAATGTGAAGCTATTTTGAAAATCAGAAGCCCGAAGAACTTGAAGGAGGTATAGAGGTTAGTCGAAAGATTAAATACCTTGGCAAGATTTATGTTAATTCTTGCCGAGAGATCAAAGCCGATAATAAAGTTGTTGAGAAAAGCTGAAGCTTTCAAATGGAATGAACAATGTGAGCAAACTTTTTCCCTGATCAAGAAAATGATAGTTGAACCCCCCATCTTAGTTAAGCCAGTGTCAACACAACCTATAATTGTATATTTATCAACCTCACACAAAGTCATAGGAGCAACCTTAATCCAAAAATACCCAGAGCAAAAACCAATAAACTTCATGAACAAAGCCCTACAAAACGCCAAAACCAGATACCAATTAGTTAAAAAAATAGCCCTTACCCTTGTGTACACAGCAAGACGTCTTTGGCCATATTTTCATAATCATTAGATAATTGTGAGTACCAATTGTCCAATAGCAAAAATTTTGAGAAAACCAGAGCTTGCAGGTAGAAGGGTAGCGTTGTCAGTGGAGCTTTCAGAATTTGGAATTTCATATTAACCACGAGGAGTAATTAGAGCACAATTTCTTGCGGATTTCATCATCCAATTGCTGACAACAACATTTGAGCAAGAAGCATGGGTTCTATATGTTGATGGATCATCAAACAAGAAAGGGAGCGAAGCAGGAATTGTACTAGAAGGACCAGGAAGTTTTCAACTAGAGATGGCTTTGAAATTTGAATTTAAAACTTCAAATAATCAAGTCGAATATGAAGCCTTAATTGCTGGATTAATTATGGCTAGAGATATGGGAGCTCAGAACGTCATATGCAAGAGTGATTCTGAACTAGCAATAGAACACAAAAAAGGTGAGTATCAGGTAAAAGATCCATTATTACTAAGATATTATCATAAAGTTTTAAACATCATGCAAAGCTTTAGTAATACCGAGATCAAGCACATGCCGAGAGAACAAAATTCAAGAACGAATTCATTTTCCAAACTGGAAAGTCAACGAAGGTAGACTCAACATAACTTAATTATACAACAGACCATGAATAGTCCAACAATTGGAGTTGAAGAATGTTCGGTAGTTGTAACAACAAAAGATGACTGGATTAAATCATATAAGTAATCAAGAATTAAAAGCAAGGTATTGAAAATGATGTTAGAATGGAAAGAAAAGCCCCCAAGTTTGTCATTATAGGAGATGAGTTATATAATAGAGGACATTCAACCCCACTATTGAAATGTCTTTCTCAAGAGCAAGCTGAGTATGTGATTCTAGAGCTTCACGAGGTACTTTGCAGACTACATTGTGGTGCACGAACAATGGCGACGAAAGTTTTGCGTGTTGGATACTATTGGCCGAGGTTCAAGAGGATTGTAATGAATATCTAAAAGCTTGTAAGAAATGCAAGGAGTTTGGTAATCTTAATCACATACCATCTCAAAATTTGCAAGGAATTGTTTCACCTTGGCCATTTGCTAAGTGGGGGATGAATATTCTCGATCCATTTTCGTTAGGACAGGACAAAAAAAGTTTTTGGTCATTGTAGTGGATTGCTTTACAAAACGAATAGAAGTTGAAGCGTTTACAAGAATAACTGCCCAACAAGTCCAAACATTTGTGTAGAAAAATATAATTTGTAGATTTGGTATCCCGCATACTATTATAACTGATAATGATTGACAATTTATTGATAAAAACCTTATGGAATTCTATGCAGATTTAGGAGTTAAATCTATAACCACCTCGATTGAACATCCGCAAACAAATGGGCAAGTGGAGTTTGCCAACAAAGTCAATCTCAGCCAATTGAAAAGATGACTTGGAAATGTGAAAGGATTATGGGTCGAGAAGTTACCAAAAATATTATGGGCATACAGATGCACGCCGCAAACAGCAACTGGAGAAACACCATTCAACCTTACATATGGTACTAACGCCATGATACCAGTTGAAGTAAATGAACCAACTCTGCAAAGACAAATTGAAGAACAAATTTGGATTTGATTGAAGAACTCCGAGAAAAAGAAAAAATAAGAGAGGAGGCGGTAAAGAGAAGAGCATGCAAAAGGTTTAATGCCAAGGTCAAGCCAAGAGTTTTTAATGAAGGAGATTTGGTATGGAGTATGAGAACTGATGCGAGAAAAGATCCGACACAAGGAAAATTAGCACCTAACTTGGAAGGCCCATTTAGAATAGTTGTTAAAAACATTTAATGCAAGAGCCAAATCAGTTTTAAAACAATTAAAACATATTAAACCACTTTAACATAATTCTGTTAAGGATTTTCAAAATTCAACCGATTGAAAACACGAAAAAATCACTTGAATTGGCTTGACAACAAGGTCAACCAATTTCAAGCTTTTTCAAATTCTTTTAAAAAACTGTAAGTGTAAAACAACCAGTTGAATCGAGATTTCAACAGGTTGATTTTCCACTTTCTTTAGAAAACATCTCTTTCTCAAAAGAACTTGACTCAAGCAACCTTGGATCATAACTTTGAGTGAATTAACAAATTCGAACTACACAAAACACACACACACTCAACCAGCAGCAAAGTCTTCAAGCATTCCACTTGGATTTGTAGACATCAAAGCCTATGTTCAACATTTATTACTATATGTTGAAAGGTTAAAAGATTGACAGGTCAATGTTGATGAAACTATTATATTAAAAGGTTTACCCCACTACAAAAATGGCAACAAGAGGCCAAGTCAAAATATATCAAAATCTGACAACTAATAACCAGGAGCTATTACAAAAAATAAGAAGTTATAGCTAAATCATTCTTCAACATCAATATGTTCATCGCCATGTGCAACTTCTTCTAGCACTTCATCATAAGGAATGTCCTCAACAGGGATAAGCTCATCGTTGTGAAAATCTTTGCCAACTTAAAAATTTACTCCATCCAAAGGAAACTTGTAAAAATATTTGGCATGTTGAAGAGCTTTAGAGAAATCCAATTTATGTTGATCAACAACATAGTTATCGACTTCTGATATATTTTTCTTTAACTGTCTTATCTCAAGCTCCAAATGATGTATCTTCTTGGCATCAACTTGCTTAACAACATATAAGTCAAATAAGCCTTCCTTCAACCTTTGAATTTCACCCCGAAATCCCAATCTTTCGGTAGTTAGCCCGACAATTTCATCCTTTAATGATTCCTTATCAGCTTCGCATTAAGCATGCACATTCGATAACTTTTTGATTTGAGTAGTTAAGGACGAGTTGGCCTCAAGAGTAGATTTGAGACTTTTACCTGATTCAGCCAACTCTCTCTTCACCTTTTCGAATTTAGTAGAAGAGATACCATTCATAGTTTATTCTCTAACGATCTTAGCAATCAGCAAAGAGCGGGCCGCAAGCTCAACCGCTGAATCTATTAAAGAAGAAATATTGGTCGCCTTAAACATATGTCGAGAAGGTCCATCAAGGTTGGTGTGCACAAATTTTGAAAACGGTGTTGAAGCACCAAAAATGGTTTCAAGAAGAGCTTGGGAGGAACTCCCGACGACATGGCAATGGCGTCTAGGAGAACAATGTGATTGCCTACTACTTCTATCTTGCTTTTTACTTTTCTTGGAAGGTCTAACGCTAGTATTCGTGGCGTTCCTAGTCTCAATCACAGCTTCAACCCGAGAGATAGGTTCTACAAATTCAACCTCTGTTTCAGGTTGAACTTCCCTTTGGGGTTGAGGGTTGGAACCACCAGATCTGGCGAATAGCTTTGAGAAGTATGCTCACCCTTTCGAATTGGTAGTCGCCATTAAACCTAAAAACCAAGAAATTTTTTAGCAAAGTTAAAATTCTTTTGTGGAAAAGAAAAATTGAAAAAATACATATCAATAAAATCCCTACGTTGTTTACGTGAGGTGTATATTCGTAGTAAAGCGCGAGTAAGATGTTTCCAGGATAACTGATCCAGCACCGAAAGAACATGTAGTTCTTCTCCGCTCATTGAATGATATGACCATGAGTTGAATTTTAAAGGGGAACACGTCCAATAGAATGGATATTTTAGGACGTCCCCCATAAAAATAGTTCTTCTCAGTTTTTTCAATTATAATTTTGAAAAAATCATCTTTGAAGTTCTTGTAAGAAGATGTAAAAGGAGAAAGGAGACAAGTCTTGGACTGACTAATCAAAGATAACCAACTTGGTCGCTTACCAAGCCGATAACTATAAAAATAAAGAAAAACTCCCGGACTAGGAGACAATGAAAGATATTTGCACAAAATACGAAAAGCTTTCATAGAAGCCCATCTATTAGGCTAGGTTGAGTAGGGCAACGTTAAGAAGACGAAGAACACCCATTTGAAATTCATCTAATGGAAATTGAACATGAATGTCGATAAAAAGACATTCATAAAAGTAGGAGAATTGACAACCCTCCCCTTCATGGCCATGACAAACATTGCAATTTTAGAACATGCAATTTAAAACAACTTTAAGGAAAAAAATTATGATGTTCATTTTTATATACTAGTTCTTATATAAATACAAAATGATGGCAAATTTCATGAAGGTCTTCTTGAATCATGTAAGATATGGTGCGGAAGCTATGGATGTGTGTGTGCAAGATCCTCCTAAGAGTGGTGTTGATCTTGAAGGTGCATGATGTGTATGAATATTGGGAGGTTCGGCCAGCCCAAAGAGAGGTGAAGGATGTGAAGTTTAGAGCCTAGAGTTCTAGGGAGAAGCAAAGCTTGACACAAAATGGCAACATAACTTTACTCACAATAAACTTGAAAATACAAGGTGTAGGCTCCTCCTTTTATAGGCTAAGGAGGACCATAATGCAACCCTAATGCTAGCCAAATGAAATGTAAATGTGAAGCACATGGGTGCACATGGCACATGGGTGCACAAATGAGCACATGGGGAGGGGTGTCTCTAGTTTTTATGCTCACCCCCTCCATGGGCTTTCTAGACCGGCCTTGGTAAATTTAGAGGTTTTTTTAGAAACTCTAAGTTTACCTAGGTTGGTGTTTTAGGTGCCAAAATTAATTCTAAGAAAATTACAAATAAAGTTCCTATGCTAATTTTGACAAGAAATTAAAGTCTACTCTACAGTAGAGTTTATGGCATTTGAACATGTAAAAGAACGTCTTCTTGGATCCTCTTGGCCATAACTCTATGGTTGGCCCAAATCTACCCTTTGGTGGGCTTGCATGTGGGCTTGTGCTTGGGCCTCTTCCATCACAAAATATGTCTAGTTCTTGATCAACTTGATCAAGGTCCACTAAGCCGACTAATGTTATGAAGATACACACGAGTATAGTTTGGACTTCAGTTACTTTTGGCTAAAACAACCCAAGTATTATTTGAGCACACAATCACTCTAATCTAAAACCAAAGTATTATTTGGAACATAATCACTTCTATCTAAAACCCAAGTATTTTTTGAATCACAACCATTCCTAGCTTCTTTTTTTTCTTTTTTTTTTATCTGCAAAGAATGAAATTAAATTAAGAGGGATACAAAAGGGGTATCCCAACCCTTTACACACTCCAAACCATGTTTTAGGACCTCCAAAAAGAGCACCCCAAAACAGGAAGAAAATAAAAGCTACTGCATAAATAAACAACCTACAACAGCCCCCATTTTGTTTCTATTATTCTGCTGGATTGTTGCAAATAACACTAAACAACATTTCAAAACCACCAGAAAACCAACGTAATCCTCCCACCAGCTTGACAATTACCTTAATGAGTGGCTTGCAGCACAACCTCCACATCCAAAGCTTAATAACTGGTGCTACCTCTCTCAACCACCTATAACAGCAACCAGAATTACTTCCTGCCGGGATCTTCAGCTTTATTCTTGTGTACCAAGATTGCACCTTGTATCACCCAACCAAATTCACAATCAGGCCACCATCCATATGTCCATGGTATAGAAGAACTTCATCAGTTGTGGTTGAAACACCTACTGCAATTAATTCTTTGGCATCATCATCTGCAACAATATTGCATCCTCTATTGAGCTGCAATAAATCTGCAGCAAACAAACTTCCAGAGCACACCGAGAGAATTAGCTACCTCCATCATCTCATTAGCTTTCAACAGCGTCTTCAGATACTTCAAATTGATCTTTAACTTCACCATATAACACCCAAGTAACTCCACAAAAAAGTTTAGGCCTTAAAATTCCTTTCCAGTTGGCTTAAAGCACCTGCCACGCCGTGCCCATCCCAGCTATACTGATATGCTACAGATGTTGCACCATGATATAGCTATGTTATGTTATCTCCAATCCAGCAACCTTCACCAAGAATTATCTTAAACCATTCCTAGCTATAACAACCTAAAGTATTATTTGGAACGCAACTACTTCTAGATAGACTCAAGTATTTTTTAGAAAACAATCACTCTTGACTAATTGTTTTATATACAAAAAATTGATGCAAAATAATGCATTCTTTAAGTTGCATAATAGGCTAGTAGCCAATAAAAAAACACTTCTCTTTCTTTTTCTTAATTTAGTCTGTGTGAACCAAATAAATAGGTGACTTGCCTCTATTCATCCAAAACTATTCCACAACATAATTAAAATCTCTAATTAAGTTACTAATTATACACAATTAATTTACCTAAAGAATTAAAAATAAATTATATTTACGTAATTTCAAAATTTTATTGTGAAGAATGTAAAGACCTAGAAAATACTTCTAGCTAAAAAGATAGAAGAAGATGGAGCTTTATTGGAGATGAACACTTAAATTGAAAAGTCTTCTTCTTCTTCTTAGCCTTGAAAAAGTGTACAAAGTAGTTAGAAATTAGTTTTGGGTCTTGTATTTTGGGCCAAGTATAATAGGGTGTAAGCAGGAAAAGAGAGGATGTAAATAGGAAAAGAGGCAAGGATGACATGAAGGTCTACATGTCTTTTCCTCAATGGAGAGGATTTTCCTCCAATGAAGACATGTCACTTGTCACTCTCCCAATGAAGAGGATTTCGCCAATAAGGAGGTGACAATTGTCACAATCTCATTTGAGAGGATTTGAGAAACTTTCTCCTATAAATAGAAGTCTCTTGTACATGTATTTCAACTTTGATGAAATTAATGAAATGTTGTCCAATTTGTGAGACACTTCACTTGTCAAAGTTCTCTTTATACTTGTATTCTTGCTAGACATATTTCTAGAGTCCTTCTAGAAGTGTTGGCGTAGCCTCACTCTAGAAACTAAGTGTTGGTCTAGCCTCACTTAGATCCAACCTCATAATTTCCATCTCCTCTTAAAATTTTCTACACTTCTTACATGCTTCTGCTATCATTCATCTTTCGTTGAAGAAATTCAAAATGAAAATCATGGAAGAAGAAGATCTACACATGAGCGTGCAAATCCGGGTTGCATCATAGTATAATTAAAATAACACTTAAATATTTTATTATTAAAATGAAAGTTCGTATAAATAGAAAAAAGCAGTTATTCAGGTTTCATTTTAAATAACCATAATCTCTTTAGAAAAGTTTTTTTTTCTCTTTTACCTTCTCTCTAGATTTCTAACCACATCCTTCATTAGATTGACGATCAAAGGCTACCTTTGGACTCCTAGTAGAGAAATACAAAAAAGTTAGTTTAGAGTAAGTTTCTTTATGCTCATTTTTCCTTTGAGTCAGTTTTGATTTTTCTGTTCATCAAGGTAAATATGTGTTGCATGTAGTGTTTGTGGCTTCAGGATTAGTCATTGTTAGTTCATGATCATAGTGATGTGTTCAGATTATTGATTAGGACTATATGGTGCATGTTAGGCTATCCTTGCTTTCTTAAGGAGTTAGGGCTCTTTGTAAGTGTTCATCCTTCTAATCAGGGAAGTCATGAAAAAAAATTTGCATGCGCATGTGTATCTCTTCTTCAATATTTTGGTTTGAATTTCTTCCTTGGATGATAAAGGATAGTGGAAACATGTAAAAAGTGTAGCAATGTCACAATTTGGTGATGAAAATTATGAGTTTGATTCTATGTTGGGCCAACATATATAGTAGTTTCTAGAGTGAGGTTGGACCAACACTACTATGAGGAATCTAGAAATTTGTTTAGCAAGAAGACAACTCTAGAGATAACTTTAACAAGTTGAAGTGTCTCAAAATTTGGATAGCATTTTATTACTCCAATCAAAGTTAAAATTCATGTACAAGACACTCCTATTTATAGGAGATGAAACTTGCAAGAAAAACTTCTAACCCTAGATGGTCTAACCTTAACCATAACTTGGAGAGCAAGTTTCATAAATCCTCTTAAATGAGAGTGTGACAAGTTTTACTCTCTCATTGGTGCAAATCCTCTCCATCAGGAGAGTAACAAATGGCAAAGACACCACATGTCCAAGTAGGAAGCGCCTGACCCTAGCTTGCGTGCAAACTAGGGTTCTTAACCTAACTTGACACCCAAGCTAAGGTCTACGACTATTTGGCACCCAAAATCCTCCCTAAGCTTATGTTATTTAACCTAATCTAGATTTGACCAAAATACAAAGTCCAAAATGAAATTTTATGCTACTTGGCCCAAAATACAAGGTCCAATATAACCCCTACACCACTCTATACAATTATTTATAAGGCTAAGAAAAGAAAAAGACTCTTCAATCTATCTAATAAGACCCCATCTTCTTCAATCTTCTTAGCCAATGGTTTTGAGGTTGGATAGTTTACATTAGGAAGCTAATGTTATTTTCCATAGAAATCTAGGCTAGAGGATTTGGACATAAAGATGACGTGGTCAGAAGTTCCAAAATTCTCTTGCAGGGTTTATTTTGTTGATTGAAATAGATGTTATTTGATGAAAATGATTTGAAGTTTAAACAATTGGGTAAGTGATTGACTATTTAAATTGATTGTGATATGTGTTTTGAAGTTAAGTCTTGGTTTTTACCTATCAAATTGTGATTTTAAATGAGATATACTCGTTCTGTACCTCAAATTCGCTCAACATCATTTCCTATCGATCAAGAGAATTGAGATGTAGCTTTTGGAATTCTCTTGACCTCAAATACACTCAGTGCCATTTCAATTGATTTTTGAAATTCTAAATGTTATGTGATTAATGTTGATATTTTATCATTGTTTTAAAATTATTAATATATGTGTGATTGAATGGTATGTTGTGAGGTAGATAAACTATGAATCATGTGATCGAGATATAATATTTACAGTAAGGAAAATACTGTGTTGAGATTGTTAGGATGTTCATTGATTAGGGAATCATCTTGAAGAAATTATCCTAACTCTACTGGTATATTAAAATTATATAGATGAAGATTATCAAATGGTGAGACTCGAAGGAGGTTCATATGATTGAATATGGGGATTGAGAAATAACTGATAAGAACATATCATATGGATTAACTCTGTCATACGGGTTGAACGAATTCATATGTTTATGTGGTTTTGTGGAGGGATTCCCTAGTGTGAGTAGTATGTTGTGTGGAGTGATTTCTCAGCATGAGTAGTATGACAAGTGTAGATTTTTGAGTCTAAATCAATGCACAATTCCAGAAGTAAAGTCAAGTGTTTATATGTGGATGAGAGTGGATCTGGCATGTGTGATGTTGAATATGAGATATTTGTAGATACTTACTTGTTTAGTACATGAAAACGAACGAAATGTGATGATTCATAAGTTTATGATTGTATTCATTTAATTGGATGAAAATGATGATTCATATGTTTATGATTGAATTATTTGAATCTAGAATTATATTGGAAGTTTTAAAAATATCTAACTTACTTTATTTTCTATTAAATCATGTTTTACACAAAAGTAGATATTATAAGTGATGAATCTCACAGGAAGAAGGTGGAGAATTAGCATAAAAAATAAAGAAAAATATATTATCTTATGATGTATGTATTTGAAAATCTTTATATGAAAAGATAATATTTTGTAGTACGAGTGGGTAATTAATATGTATATATTTATATACTAAATTGGGTGATGCAATTATTAGGTAAGATAAATGGGGTTGTTACAAAGAGGTTGATAGATGCGAACTCATGAAAATTTCATTCCTTTCCTATGCATGCGTAAGGGTAGAACTGTTGCTTGTAAGAATAGCGGATGACAACATTTTGTTGTTGCTTGTAAGAATAGCATTGTTCGAACAACGTTTCTATCTCTTGATTATGAAGCAAGACAATTTTATATTACTAATGTACTTAATTTTTAATTTTTCTCTCCCAATCACTCAAATTGAATCTCACCAAACTATGCTTCGACTTTGAAACAATTAAGAAGCAAACTTGTCCATACACTGACAGTATGCATTAAAAAATTACTTTCATTCTCTATTGATGGGGAAAGAAGAAAAGTACAAGGCCTGAATTATCAACTGAGCACCAAAAATATATATGTTAGGTTTGGAGCTAAGAATCATATTCAAATTGAAACTACTTTAAATAGTTTCAATTTTTCAACTAAGGAATTTTCATTTTTCATAAATGAAGAAACGAGTATAGAATCTAAATGTTAAACCAAACTATAGTTTTACATTAGGCATTTTAGCAGAGGGATTGTAGTGTTTTTACTGCAATTGTAGTCATACATATTAACTATACATTTATCTAAAATGTCTCACTTTTATTCAATTGGAAAACATAGTTTAAAACAATGATAGGATATGAAAAGGCAAAAGAGGAACATCATGCTATGGTCGATGAGAGTGATATGGATGGTTGTAAATATCTACATACTCTAGCTTCCTTGTAGACAAGGCCATGGCTGCAGTGATACCCTTTCTGTGGGCTGCAATGTCTGTCTTCACTACATATGCAGAGTCCCTCCAAGGCACACCCATCAACTTTTTCTGATTCCTTCCCATAAAGTATATTATCAGACCATTCACTAGAGAACACATTTTGTGGATCCATTTTTTGTTTTGCTGCAATGAACATGTTAAACTTGGGATACTTATGCTGCACCCCAAAGAATGCTATATTCCTATTCTTACCCCAATGTGGCTTAGCCCCATACTTGAAGAATGCCAATTGCTCCACTTCCTCCCACACATCTTGGTTTAGTCTAGGATTTGATGGGTCGTTTGCACGATAATAGTTGAAATCTACCACTACAGAATCCTCAGGTTGCCCTAGATATGCACTTGAGGCTTTGATGAACCGAAATAGCAACCCATTATAGATGTCCACCCCACAGAAATTTTCTGGTTTTAGGTCTCTCAGTTTCCTCACGTCACGGATGAAGTCCCCAAATGCTGATGCAGGGAAGATTGCTGTGCTCTCGTAGAAGAACAGCCCTTTGATTCGTGGATCCCAAGCACATGATGTGTCAAATCTTGTTGAGTATAAGCATGAACCTGAAGTTTGCATTTTTCCTTGGTAACCCACAACGGGGTAGCCACTGAAGATTTGGCCATTGTTCTTCAACCCATTGCCTACTAATTTCTTGAAGCCTAAAGTAGTACCTGCTGTTAAGCATTTCCCATTCGCGTTTCTCGTACTCTCTAGCAGGTTTTCTGCATGTAGTTTTTTCGGGTAAAATATGTGATTGGGTTCATTATATTTCTATTGTCCTTTTTGTGTAGAATATTATACATGTCTGATTTTGATCACAAGGATTTATTTGGCCTGAAAAGTGATTTATGTTCTTAGTTTTCTGTTTTCATTTTTAATTATAAGAAATACCATCTCTGATCATATTTTGTTTTCCATTTTTAAAAGCTTGTATAAAAGAAAACGTAAAATTGACATATTATTTTTATTTTCACAATTTCATATGCAAACTTTTACAAACAAAAAGGTAACCATGAAAGCTAGTACTTTTGTAATTATAAATAAAATAACTAAATTTAGAAAACCTTTTAATGGATTTGATTAAGTCTATAAACTAAATTATTCACTAATTTTAACTTCTATTCTTTCCCTTAGCTTTGGAAATTATTTCATTTCAAAACCACCATTAACCTCTACCATTAACATATGATAAACAATAAGAATTTGAGATATTCAAATAAAATTTATTAATAGAGATTAAACTTACTTTATCTAAACATGCAAGAACTTATTAATATTGATTTTTAAAGAAAAGTGAACTTTAAATTCAAGATTCTTTAAAAGTGACTCAAGATTAGGTTTGAATCCTAATATACTAATTTTTAATTTATGAATCTCCAACAATAAAACCAAGACAAACTCTACATTTTAGGAAGGTTAGAAGTATTGGGGAGAAGAGAAGAAATACCTGCTACTCTAACTGATTCAGATATCAAGATGGAATTGGGTTGAAATCCAATGAAGTCATTAACTCCATCACCCGAAGCATTTAAGGGAACCCTTGAATCATATCTGTACACCACTGTGTGCTTTGATGGATACCAAGTTATGTCTGCAAATTCATACTTTTTTGCATGGTCTACGTATAAATCTTCGATCAGATCATCTTTTTCTGTGAATTCGTAAGTTATGCTTCTTTTGAACCTGTGCTCGATTGATAATTTTACCTGTCCTTCAACATTCATATTAATTTATCAAACTTTACTAACATGACCACTTTGAATAGCTACATATAGTTTGATCGTTTTTTCTAGTATGTATGTGATTAGTGAAAATAGAAATATAAATTGAGTTTAATTTAATTTTTAACTTAATTTAATTATGTTGGATTAAACGTTTTAGCAACCCAATCAATGAATTCAATGATCATGTTGAAAACTTTTTTAAAATATATTTTATTAAAAAAAAATACTTCAAAATAAATATTTCTGATATTACTTAATAAAAGATCATCTAATACTAACTGTATTTAATATATACATACACACACATGTGATAAATATAAATTATTTTTATAATAAAATTATTATATAAATAATATTTTAATCGTATATTTATTATATAATGGGCATCAAGTTATCGAGTTTAAATTCGTGAATATGTACTAAACATGATTCTAAATAAAATTCAACTCAACCCAAAAATATAATTAAATTAGGGTAGACAAGTTCACAAGATAAGTTCAACCACTAACAATCCTACAGATTTTCTTAAGAGTGGAAAAACTACAAAAAAAAAAAGAGAGTTTTATAATATACATATTTTTTTTAAAGTAAATTAAATGATAGGACTATTTAGAAATATATGTAATAATATGTTGGTAATCCAAATATATCTAGTAATAGTTTTTTTTTTTAATTTTCACACTGCACTTAGAAATTTTTACTCCACAGGCTATACTATATATTAATTTATCATTAAGAAATCCTAATTATTGTGAAAAAATATTTAACTAAAATTGTATATTCAGTTTCAAACATCGTATAATCCATTAATTGAAAAATAAAAATCACATAAATAATTTACATTTAAAAACACAATAATTCAAATTGGATATATATTTAATATAATATATCACGTCATATCTAACTAAAATAAATAAAATTACAGGAAATAATTTATAATTAAATGCACAGTATAAACCATTAATTTTACATAAATGCTTATAATAAAATATTCTCACTTTTTTCCGAAGCACACAGGCTAAACAACTGCAAAAGTTCGGAAAGTGTATTGAGCTTACATATGTAACTAACCATGACTATTTCCACCAAAACAAAATAGAAAAGAAGTTAAGAAAATAAAAATAAATAAAATTGAATTTTTAATTATCTATACTTATATATAAAAAAAATTCTCCATTATAACTGCTCATTTTGTGTATAGAATTTTTTTTCCAATTCTATATATAAGAACAGATGAAAAGAAAAATGAGAAATAACAAAATTGGTTTCACAATTAAAGGACGAAAATAGGCTGACCTTGGAGATGGCACCCAGCACTCCCAGAGACAGTCTGGCAGCATTAAGCATGGGGTCCTGCGCCTCCAACATTAAAAGCTTCGCATACCCTTCATATTTGGAAGCAGGGACAACAACAGTAATCCCAAGAACATGATCATGAACAGAACCACCTTTCCCCCACCAGGAGCTACCATGTGCCCCCGTGCTGATAAGCCCGGCAACCGTCACACCCTCCCAATAAGGCGCAGCCACCAAGCTGAACCCTCTACTCTCAACGGCGTCGATCAATTGCCGAAGCCCCACACCCGCATCCGCAGTCACGGCCATATTCGCATCGTCGATTACGATGCCAGAGTCGTACTTCTCTGTGCTGATGAGCAGAGTGGCACCTGCACCTGCGCTCCCTTGGGGACATGCAATCTTGGGAATGGTGTGGGAGAATCTGGTGACGACCTTTACTTTGAGGTTGTTACGGACAGCGTAGGAGACTGCCGAACGGAGCTGTTCTTCTGTAGTCGGGTATGTGACGTTGAGGGCAGAACAGTCCCTGCGGTCACCCCACGCACCGTAGGCGTTGCGGAGAATGCACCCGGTACTGCTGCATTCAACTGGGGAGTGTGGGAGCATGCCATGGACGGTTGTGATTGAACACAACAATAGAAGTGCGTGAATGAATCCCAAAATCCGAGGACAAAGGCAGTGGGCACCAGGCATGTTGAAAAATGATGATGGTGGTGTTTTTTGGTTTATTAAGTGTTCCTCATTATTATATCGCGGATATATAAGAAGCGCCGACAGAAAGATAAAGCTTTGTCACAAATAACCCTAAGTTATTAAAGTTGCTTGAAGTGCAAATAACGGTAGAGTTTCTTTCCGCAATAAATCCATTTAATAAACAAATCTGCAAATGAACCTCGATAACATTATTAATATTTTCACAACCGTGTAAGCATCACAATTGACAACTGCGTACCATCACTTAACAATTGTCGATACGGAAGAAAAATAAAATATTTTATTATTGAAAGGTGAGCTTCACTTTGATTGGTAAAAAAATTATTTTGCATTGATTTTTGTGTTCGGTTTTGATATTAGAGATTTTATAGGATTGCGATTTAAGATTTACTCTAGCTATTTGTGCTCTAGTTTTTTGTAAAAGGATATTTTTTTTTAAGTAAAACGGAGAAAATTGAGAGGATGATATGTGTTATTTGAAGGAAAGCTTTAGCTATTAAATAGTCTTATAATAATTAGAAATACGAAAATTTGCGAAAAGGTGTAATGTATATATCAGTTGCAATAGACTATAATAAAAGTAGTAAAGAAGAGGTCATCCTTAAATTATTGACTAATTACATAAAACATAAGGGTTTAAAAAAAACAAATATCAACAAATATCTTTAACAGTATTTGTGTTTGGGATTTGGATGTTGCGGTTTGTTTTATGTGGTAGGTTGGTGTGAGTGGTAAATTTAATTTTTGTGTGCGGTTTGGGTTTTGATTTTGGAATTTGCTTAGAGTTGTGTATATTTGCTATTTTGTGTTTCTTTATAATTTGTTGTTTGCATTTGCGGTTTTTGTCTTTTTATTTGTTATTTAGTGTCTTTGTAATTTGCCGCAAAGAAATATTTTTTATTTAGTTTTTCAATTTGCAATTTCGTGTACATTTGTAATATTGGTGTTCATGGTTGTGGATTTCTTTTATATGATTTGTTGGTCTAAATTTGCGAATAGTCAGTTTGGTTTTGACTTTTGGAGTCTTTTAACCTTTATTTGGATTTTAATATTTTATCGGATGAAAAAGAGGGTGACACTTCGACCGAAGAGTTTATGTTGATTTACAAATGTGGACTTGCAGAGTGTATATGGTTTGAGTTCTTAGTATATGTGAGATGAAATGCAAGGAAATGTTATGAAACGCAATTTACATCTTGTATATTATCTTCATTGTTTTTGTTTTTTACATGTTAATTTTCATTGTGGTGGTGCTATGAGGTGAGGTTTGATGGAGTCTCATGCATGAATATCTTTATGCTTAGCTTGCGCTAGAGAGAACCACAAGTCATAGTTTGCACAACACACTTAATGTTGGTTATTTTTTGAAAGGTGAAAGTCTCATAATCGATGTTGCTTAATTTTTAGAGGAATAATCATGTTCAAAGTCCCGTAATCGAGTGTGCTTGTTTTTTAAGAGGATAATCATTTTTTTTGTCATAATCGATTATGAATTTATTTTCATTGCTTAATTGATTATATGCATGGACAACATCGATTATGTAGTTTTTGTTTGTTTTTTTTTTTCATTTTCATTTGCATGTTTCCTTAGTGTTTTGTGTAAAAATTGTTGTGAAAATGTCACATTGGTGCTGGATACGATTTGGTTTCCACGAATGACTGTATTGTGGTTGTGTATGCGTCATTATGTTGGTGTAGAATTGATGTAAGCTAGTGCTGCTCTTCTGCTTTTGGTATGTTGTTCTTGTGTTCATGTGGTGTGGTGTGGTGGTTTGCAAAAAAATTGAGGCTTCTTCACATTGTTTTTTGTGACTTTCATTCATCATCAAAGTAAGTGTTTTATTTGATTCAATGAAGAGTGCATGCATGATTGTTTGTATGGATCTATGTATGATTTGTTTGGAAATGATTTTGTATGAACTAGAACAATTATGTGATTTTAGTGTTTAGGATGTAAAAAAAATAAGTTTACTAAGATTGGAAACAAAATTTTAGTACTTTAAAATATTTAAATAGGATCTTAAATAATTTAGGATTTTTATGTTTTAGAAATTTTATATATTTCATATTTTTAGTTAAATGTGACATTAAATAAATTAGTATTAGTATTTATTTATTTTTTTAATACTTTAAAAATGTTATATAGTTGAGATTTTTATTTAAATCAGACATTAAATAATTTATAATTTGTATTTATTTTAGATTTTGAATATTTTAGGAATTTTATATATTTCATATTTTTATTTAAATACGACAATAATTCAGGATTTTTATTTATTTAATATTTTGAATAATTTAGAAATTTTATTTATTTCTTATTTTTATTTAAGTATGAAATGATAATTTAGGATTTGTACTTGTTTAGGATTTCAAATATTTTATGAATTTTATATATTTCATATTTTTATTTAAATAAGACATTAAATGATTTAGGATTTGTATTTATTAAGGATAGAGAATTGTTCTTGCCGATTGACTTTCTCATCGATTAACAGTGGAAAGCTCCGCTTCTAACCTGTCTCCTCTAGATTAAGTTATGCATCTTCTCACTGCACTAGCACGTGGCTCTGTGAGGGGGGACTATACTTGTTGATCACACTCCGACGATCAAGTCAGCGAGAGTTTACTAAAATAAGATAAGTATTTCATTTTAGTCTTAGTATTCAGAAACAACGTACCTTTCCTTGGGGTCTCGTATCCCTTTTATAGCTTACTTGTTTAACAACTTTCACTCATGAGAATATAATCTCTACTCAAAGCACAAAATAATAACAAAAAACCATTATTCCCGGGTGCTCTTCTTTTATTCTCAACAACTATTAATTAATATGTAACTAACATGTATTAATTAATATATAACTAACTTGCATATTATCACAAGAAATAAAAATATATCTTTATCTTCATAATATTATGATAACAGATTTAAACAATAACAATTATATCTTTTATCTTCAGAATAATATCACAACAGGTAATATATATATATATATATATATATATATATATATATATATATATATATAACTTGCATATTATCACAAGAGATAAAATATTTCTTTATCTTCATAATAATATGATAACGGATTTAAACAATAACAATTATATCGTTTATCTTCAGAATAATATCACAACAAATAAAATATTTCTTTATCTTTTATCTTAATTACCTTTCATGGGTCGACCCCTACTTGGGCCGAGGTCCCGAGCATTCCTGTCCAGTACAAGAATATTTTAGAAATTTTAAATATTTTAGATTTTTATTTAAATAGGACATTAAATAATTTAGGATTTATATATATTTAAGATTTTGAATAAAGTAGCATTTTTAATTATTTTAAATTTTTATTTAAGTTGGACAATAATAATTTAGGATTTGTATTTATTTAGATTTTGTAATAATTTAGTAATTTTATTTATGTGAAATCTATCTGTCAAAATTTGTAAAATATTTTTACATAAATTTTAAATTGTTTATACATAAAACAATTTAATCATATTTCGTTTTATTTTAATTTTATCAACAAGGGTAAATTTGTAATCTTACATTTTTATCTATTTATAAAAATTATTTTGTCAATCACACCTATTACATAACTCACAAACTTTCATGAACGCTCTCTTCATTTGTCATCATCTTTTCTTCAATTCAAACAACCTCATTTTTCACTCACTTTCACCTCAAATCCACTCCCTCAAATCCAAACAAAGCATAAGGGTTGGTGTTTGCATATGCGATTTGTTGTCTAGTTTGCAATTTCATATCATCATTTGCAATTTGCTGCAAAGAAACATTTTCAATTTGGTCTCTTGATTTATGATTTGGTGTGTGCATTTGTGATAGTAGTGTTCTGCAATGGTGGGTTTCGTTTATGTGTTGTGTTGGTCTGCGTTTGTCAGTGATGGCTTTGTTTTGTGTGCATTTTGGGTTTTGATTTTTGGGGTTTTTGTTTGCATTTGTTGTTGGTCTAAGATTGTTTTTGTTCATGGTTGGTTCATTTTGGACGTGGAACATTCCTGATGATATGCAATGTATTTCTTTCCAACAAAGGTAATGGCTATTATTTTTTTTTTTCAAACATTTTGTTTTTGTGTGCCTTTAGCACAATGAAGGGGTGAGTCTCTAGCGCAAGCAGAGGGAGTGTCTAACCTGAGTAAAGGGAACATCTAACGCGAACAAGGGGAGCTTGTAACGCAAGCAAGGGCACACATCTAACATGAGTAGGAGGGAGTGTCAGTGTGAGCAGGGTGGCAACATATAATGCGAGCAAGGGAGGGAGCTTCTAACGCAAGTAGGGGGAGCATCTGAGGAGAGCAAGAAGGATTGTCTAACCCGAATAGGGGGGTGTCTAACGCGAAGGGGGAAGCGTGTAAGTGATGAACATCTAACACGGGCAAGGGGGAACATCCAATGCTAGTAAGGGGAAGCATCTACCGAACCTAAGGGGAGCGTCTAGCGTAAGGGGGAAGCGTCCAACGTAAACAAGGGGGAACGTCTAGCACGAGCAAGGGGGAATGTCTAGCACGAGCAATGAGGGATCATCTAACATGGGGGACTGTCAAACGCGAGGAGGGGGAGGATCTAGCATGAGCAAGGGAAGTATTTAATGCGAATAGCGGGGAACGTCTAACGATTTTTTCATGCAAAGTAGATCACCAAAATTTTTATCTCAAGTGGTCAACACAAGTTATGAACAAAAGCAACAAAGTTGAGGTAAAGAACACCAAAATAGGGAGAAACAAATCAAAGACCATAGATAGAAACAACTTATATCACAATTTTTTTAGGACTAAACATAGATCTGGTAGTGATACTTTCAAAACTTATGAAAATTTGTGTAAAGTGATTCTCGTTCCTAAATTTTAACCACAGGCTAACACAATAATCAATCTAATGACAAAAATTCAGCTCAAAACATGTGCTTAATTAAGTGCACTAATTCAAAACCCAAGAGCTATAAAACTTAATCACACAATGTTTTGCAACATACAACATCCAAGCTTTTATTATTTAGTACTTTTTTCTATTTTATTATTGGACGTTCCTTTTTAACACAAGATTATTTATATGTTGAAGCTCTCATATGTAAAATTTTATGTAAATTTTGTTGATCAAGAGTGATCAAGTGCTTTGAAGAATCCAAATCCAAGGTGTTTAATGAAAGGCTGGTGTTGTTGTTGTGCTTGGGTGAGATCTGGGTAGAATAAAGTGTGATCCACTCCCTTGTTGAATCTAAAACTATTGTGAATTAAAACCTTTTTGAAATTAAGTTTTTTTCCAACTAAGTGAAAAACAACCTATTTTTTGTCAAATCAACCAGTTGTTTTACTCTTAGGAGTTTTTGAAAAAGGTTGAAAGGTGTTTGATTTGGTTGACTTAACTATTAAACCAAAACAATCGGTTGTTTCGTGATTTCAACCGATTTTTTCTTTGAAAATCCTAACAGAATTCAGTTTTGAATGGTGAATCTGTTTTAAATGTTTTCTAACTGAATACACTCCTTCATTAAATGATTTGACCAATCTTTGGAAAATATAAATGGTTTGTTTATGTTTTCAAACAAGTAAGAAACATCTTTGAGAAATTCAGCTTGACAGATTTGATTCTAAGATTTCAAGATTCACATCCAGCTTTGGATTTTCATGAGAGAGTGAAATAGGATTGCAATTGTATTCAATTCAGATTATACTGTGATCAGGTGTAATCCTTTCTAAACCTACTGTATTTCTTGTGTTGTGTTGCCAAGGAGTATTGTGTGTTCTTGAGGTGTTCAAGATCAATACTCTTGGTGTGGTGTGCCAAAGGTAGTGTTTCTTGAAGGGTTCAAGGTCATTACTTTGGTGGTTTGTGTTTTGTAATCTGGTTTGATTGCTTAGTGGATTACCCAGTGGTTTTTGGGGACTGAATGTATCTCTTGGCTTAAGAGTGAACCAGTATAATCTGTTTGTGTGATTCTCTCTTACCCTGAACTCATTTAAATTTTGTTTTAAGCTTAACTGATATAAACAACTGATTGTTTTTCTGTGTATTGTTGTATAACTGCTTGAGTTCTTGGCTAACCTGATTCATGTTCTGGATTTATACAAAGAATTTCATTAAACTTGACAAAATTTTCAAAAACCCTTTTTAAACAATTCACCCCCCTCTTTTTTAAGGCCATATATTCTAACAATTGGCTTCAAGAGCTTGGTACTTGAAAAATATTCAAGTTTGATCCTAAAAATCTTTTTTCTATGGCTGAAAAACTACCTTTTGGGGAGGGTGCCTCAATTAACAAGTCACCTTTGTTTTGTGGTTTGAACTATCATTTTTGGAAGGTTAGAATGAAAATCTTTGTTGAATCTCTTGATAAAGGAATTTGGGATGCAATTGAAAATAGCCATTTTATTCCTAAATTTGAAAAGGATGGTGCTTCTATTGAAAAACCTTGGTCCCAATGGATTGATGCTGAAAATAAAAAGGTCAAGTTTGATTGCATTGCCAAGAATATCATAACCTCTGCTTTGAACTCTAATGAATTTTTCAGAATCTCACAATGTGCATCTGCTAAGGAAATGTGGGATACTCTAGAGGTCACCCATGAAGGGACAAATGATGTGAAGAGAGCAAGGAAACATACTTTAATACAAGAGTATGAGATGTTTAGAATGCTCAAAGGAGAATCAATTGCTGAAGTACAAAAGAGATTCATTCACATTGTCAATCATCTAATGAGTCTTGGAAAAGTCTTTGACAAAGAGGAGTTAAACATCAAGATTCTAAAGTGTCTTGATAGATCTTGGCAACCAAAAGTTACTGCCATCTTTGAGTCTAAGGATTTGACATCCTTAACCACAACCTCCTTGCTTGGAAAGCATAGAGAACATGAGTTGGAAATTAATAGAATCAATGTTCAAGAAAGTGAAGACAAGCATGGAAGGAACATTGCCTTGAAAACTGCCAAGCACAAGAATAAGCTAGACTAAAGTGATGAAAGTGAGGAAGAAACTCTTAGTTTGTTGTCCAAAAAGTTCAGCAAATTATTGAAGAGAAACCGCAACAAGGAATCCAACAAAGAAAGTTATGGAAACAAGAAAAGTAGTGATTTCAATACTAACAATTACACTTGCTTTGGTTGTGGAAAACAGGGGCATATAAAAGTTGATTGCCCAAATAAAGAAGACAAGGAAAATAAGTCAAGCAATAAGGAAAAGAAAGGGAAATCAAAAAGAGCCTATATTGCTTGGGATGAAAATGAAGTCTCTTCATCAAGCTCCTCATCAAGTGAAGATGAAAAAGTCAATCTGTGTTTGATGGTTGAAGGAGATGATGATTCAAGCAGCTCAAGCAGTGTAAGTTCTTGTGCCTCCTTAAATGCTAAAAACTATAGTCAATTGCTTCAAGCTTTTAAAGAAACTCATGAAGAAGCTAACCGTTTGGCTCTCTTAAACAACCGATTGAAAGGGTTGAATAACTGGCTTGAAAATAGAGTCAAGACACTTGAATAAGAATTGGAAAATTCAAAAACTGATTTTGAAAATCTTGAAATGCATTGCAAAAAATCTTCTTGCTTGTGTGACTCAAAAGCTTGTGAAAATTGTAACACTCTTGAGAGTAAAGTCCACTATCTTGTAAGAACTGTGGATAAACTTTCAAAGAGTAAATCCAACTTTGAAACTGTCTTGGCATCCCAAAAATGTGTTTTTGGAAAATATGGTTTGGGGTTTAATCCTCAAAACAAGAAAAATGGGATTTCAAAGCCTTTTTCAAAAGTGCCAGAAAAATAACCGATTGAAAAATCGAAACAACCGGTTGTTACATGTTTTTACTGCATGAAGAGAGGCCACTCAGTTAGATTCTGTAAAATTAGGAAATATTTTGTTCCTAAAGGTATTATGAGATGGATTCCCAAAGGTTATGAAGTTTCCAGTGATAAAGCTGAATCAAAAGTACCACATTTGTAAGGGGGCCAAATCTTGTTGCTTGAATTTGTTGTGTTGTAGGGATACTAAAAGAAGCATGGGCTCTTGAGTTATCATATCAAACTTTTGGAAGAAAAAGATTTTGTCTGGAATTGAATTAGGGTTTTGTACCAGCTTAAGTCCTCTTGAAAGCCAAAAGAAGCTTTCTTGATCATGAATAATGACTCATTGAAGGGACTCCATAACAAAAGGATAAGACTTTCTTTGTCTTTTTTTTCTGTTATTAATCCATGCTAAAATCTTCATCTATGTGTGTTATATATGTACAATTACATTTTGATTCTTCTCTATTTTTAAAATTCAAACCTGTTGCTGCTTCAGAAAAACAACTGATTGTTTCCTCGAAACAATCGATTGTTTCTTCTCTGACAACACTGCATAAAATTGATTTAATTTCTTTATGCATTCTATCTTTTACAGATTTCTTTTTTAAAGGGATTATGAGTCAATAAAGCAGTCATGAGGTCTGATTTGGTTCAGGAGAAAGTTACTTCTTGTCAAAAAAGGAATATATTCCATATCTTGGAAATTCAAGTGCCTTTATGACTAGTCAAATCCATATGTGTTGACCATGTGATTTTCTGGTAAGGGTTGACGTGGTTCTGTGGAAGCTTGGACCAGATTATTTTTCTTGAAGACTGAAACCCACTACAACCAAGGGATCAAAGAAGATTTATGTTTTGCTATAAAACCCTTTGCAGCTGTTTTTCTACAAAAAACAACCTATTATCACATCCCTTGTTGCATCTCATATCTTCCTCTGTTTTTCTGATTTCTCTTATTCTGGTTTCATGGATTCCACTCCTCCATCATCAGAAAGGATTAAAACCATAGTCTTAAGATCAGGAGGGCGTCTTGAAGGCTGGTTTTTAGGAGACAATGAATTGATTGAGAAATATCGCTTTGAAACAAGTAGAAAAGTGATAAACAATCCAAAAGTTCTCTCTTTTAGCTGGTTGAAGAGTCAAAAGCTGGATGATGTGAGAAAACTACTCAAAAGAATAACTGCTAAAGAGGTTCTTAGAGATGAAAGGGAACATCTATCCGGATCTTATTCGGGTTTTCTACACCAATTTAAAGTTTGAAGGTAACGATCTTGTTTCTCATGTCAAGGGTGTGGATTTGGAGATTACTCATGAGGTATGGGTTGTTGTGACTGGCTTAAAGTATGTTGGCTTGAGAATCAACAAAGGGAATATAGGTGTGGTGGAAGATTTCAACAAGATTCAATATTATAAAAGTTGTTTGAAGAATCCTCATGCACAAGTAAGAACTTGTTCTGTTGGAGGATTGAAGTTAAATGAAAGGTTGTTGGCTCTCATTGTCACTTGGATTCTAACACCAAGAGGGAGCAACCATTCTGTTCTCACTGAGGAAGATCTTGTCTACATATACTGCATTATGAGCAAAGTCATGATAAATTGGATTCATATCATAAAGGAACACATGCAAAAATCTATGAGGTTAAGTGACTATCATTATCCTTATGCTATCTTGATTTCTAAATTCTTAAACTATTTTGAAGTGAATCTTGAGGTTGAAACATCTGATTTGGTGAAATTAACACATGAAGTGAACAAAGGTTCACTAAGCAAGATGGGTTTTACCAAGATTAATGGAAGATGGGTAAGTAAGGATGGTGAACATGGTGGTTCCTCAAGTGGTGCTCATGCTGAACATGATGAAGAAGATCAAGAAGTTGTTGAAGGTGTTGATGTTAATGTTAAAGATGAAGAACAACCTATTGTTGACTTAGGTGCTGGAACAAGTGTTGGACATCAAGGAAATAGGATTCCCTCAATGTCTTCCTTTGAGAGATTCATGCTCAATAGGCTGGACAACTTTGATGAAAATCAAAGAAATCTTCATGATCTTTGTGTTACAAATTTTCAGAACTTTGACAACAGATTTCAAAGCATGGACACACGTTTTAGACCCTTGATGAACAGATTGAAGTTGTTCAAAACCGATTTTTTGAGCTGCAGTATGTGAAAGAAGATTGAAGCCAAGTTTTGTTATTCTTTCTATGCTTGTATTGCTTTATTTTGGACTATTCTGTTTTTATCTCTTCCTAAAGTCTATTTCTGAAGACAAATAGGGGGAGAATATGGTTTATATGTTGTCTTAAAACTGTTATAACTCTGATTTAATTCTCTACTGCATTCTGGTTTGTTCTGATTAATTTTCTGTTGCATTTTGGTTTCTGTGGTGCTGCAATTTGATGTGTTTTAGCTTAGTTATATGGTTGGTTTTTCTACTATTATGGTTATGTAGAAAACTGGTTTATGTGCCATCATAACCTACTATGAGAGATGCTCTGGATTGCATAGCTTTTTATTTTGCAGGTGCTGTTTCAGATTCAATTAAGATCAACACAAGCAACCAGGGATTTGTCTTCATCAAATAGGGGGAGATTGTTGATCAAGAGTGATCAAGTACTTTAAAGAATCCAAATCTAATGTGTTTGATGAAAGGTTGGTGTTGTTGTTGTGTTTGGATGGGATCTGGGTAGAATAAAGTGTGATCCCCCTCTTGTTTAAGGCCATATATTCTAACAAATTGAACACGAAATTGGGTTAGAATAAATTTTCCAAACTATGTCAAAATTACGCAAACCTAGTAGTGAAGGAAACCTAAAGAATTTAAGCAATTTAGAATAAAATTTTAAGACACATTGGAATTTATGACATAAGATGCTTACTAATGAACTAATAGTAAGATGGAAACACAAAAATCATAAAATCAAAAGGAACCAAATCTTATACTAGTTTATGAAAGTAGAACATTTTGACAAACAATTTATATGCATTATATGAGTCATTATAGCAAATAGTTTGTAAACTAGCTGGAAACATAGATTAAATGACAATTATGGGAAGAACAAGATGTAAGACATGACATGCAAGGATTACAAACTAAAAATAACACCAAATTGCACACTTTGACCAATAAAAACTAAAAAGTATGCAAGAATCAACAAATTTGAACGTAAAACAGCAAGAACACAAAAAAAAAAATAGTGAGCAACCTATCTATAGAACATGAACGGTGCGGGAAATTATTCTTTTGGTGATTTGCACCAATTAACTTGTTTAAACCGATTAAACAGTAATAGAAGATGATTAAATGGTTGAAATGAAAGATAATCAATTGAAATAAAAATAAATAGTGGAAATGAGATTTAAATCATGGAAAACCAAATATAAACGGTGGAAATGCAAATTTAATAGGTAAAATAAAGGCAAGTAAGGAATTGTGATAAAGAACACGAATTTGTAAGAAAATAAATTTAAAACAAATTGGGCAACTTAATTGGAGCATGTGTTATGAGTTGGATCTAATTTGCTCTTATCACCACATGATGCAAGCCAACAAAGTTTGATCGTGAACGGTTGGAGGTTTGGCAGCGAAAGAGTTTGGAATTTAATTGATCTGTGTGATGCAATAGAATGCGGAATATATATTAAGTATTCAAGAAGAGGTTAGGCCTAGTTCTTCAGGTGCTCTAAGCTTAGTTCTTTAGAAACTCTAGCAAATAGGATTTTGAGACTCAAGGAGAAGTGAATTTTGATTCAATAGAAATTTCAGTCTCAAATTTGCAAAGTCTGAATGGTACATAAGCATAAGGTCCTATTTATAGGCTAGATGAAGAGTAGGAGTCATGTGGTGCAAGCTTCCTTAGCCTAACTTGCATGAAAAATTAGGTTTAGGGTTAAAACCCGAAGTAGGTTGTGGAGTGCTTCTAGAAGCTCTTCCTTGAATCCTCAAGTGAAGGTTTCTTAGAAGTTCCTCATACTCTTTATAGCTTGTATTTTATTGTAGTCTAAGTGTGGCCCAGAGTACAAGGCCTAAATTGAAACCTATTCTAGTTTGTACAATTTATATAGGGCTAGAAGATTTAATAGTGAGTTGTGCATGAAAGAATAGTCTTTGGATTTGGCTCTTCTTTGCCTATCCTTCTAGCCCTTGCCCGTATGAGGGGTCCTATATGTGCTTTGATAGATGATCCTCCATCAAATCCTAGAGGCCCTGACAATATTATCCTCGAGTAAGTTGTTTGATTCAACTTTGACACATCTAATAATCAGGATGCATACGAAGCTCTAATCGTTAGACTAAGGCTTGAACGAGAATCGGGTGGAAAGAATCTGAAGTGCTAAAGTGTTTCTTAGTTAGTCAACAGATAGATAAATGACAAGTATTAAGTGAAAGAACCTTTGTTGCAAAAATACTATTATATTACCAAAAACTTGATAAGATAATTTGATTGTGTCAATGTTCTCTCCAAGCTCGCTAGCTCAAAAAAGATGAGGCAACACCAAACTCTTATTCAAGAAACCTTGACAAATTCGAGTTGGGATCACGAAAATGTGTTAGAAGTCAATATGAGTAGCCCCAATTAGGTGATTGATAAAGGTTAAATTGTTCTAAAATTTATAGTAAGATTTGCATGCATCATGTGTAGAATGTATACAAAAGTAATTTAAAAAACATGTAAAACCCCTCCAAATAAAGCTAAACTCATCAAGGGAGAACAATAGAAGAAATTGGAGAAATCTTGCAGAAAAGGGAAGCAAAACAACAAATAAAGGAAAGATCAGAAAAGATCAATCCGCTTAGCGCATGAAGAATGGCTTAGTGAATTTAGTCCAAAGAAAAAGCTTTCAAGAAACTACTCCAAACGTTTAGTGCTTATGCCATGCACTGAGCAGATAAAGGCCAATGAAACAAAGAGATTCAAAGTTTGAAAGGCTGAGTGAAATCATAAGGTCTAAGCGCACAAAATGATTCACCATGAAGAAAGCGCATATTCTCTCTGAAAGGGCTTGAAGCCAAAGCTTAGCCAAAATTACAAAAAGTAGGATTCACTTGAAGGTAGTCCTAAGCCCAAAAAGACTTCATGGCCAAGAAAGGGATATGTTGGGCTCAATTTAAAGCGAATTCTAGGAAAATCCCAAAAATGGGCTTTAAGCGCAAAAGTTACTTGAACATGAAGAAATCCAATTTGTTGAGCAGATTGTCCTGCACTAAGCGAAAGGAAAAATTTGTTGAATCTGCTAAAACCTCTTTCCAAAAATGTATAAATAGAGACCTTGGGGTCTCATTCAGAACATCGAGAGTAAAGGAGGAACAAGGGTTGAAAAGCATAAAAGCTTAAAATAAAGGCTTAAAGTGCCTAGGCTCAGGAGAATCTGAGTTTCAAAGTCATATCAAGTTATCAGACCAAGCCTCAGGTCTGAAACAAGACAAAACTCTAAAGGAAAGGATCAAAAGCCTAAGCTGGCCAACAACATCCAAGGATCCATGTTTGTTGTTCTTTGGCTTTTCATACTGGAACATTCACTATAAGATTCTACTATGAGTTTCTAAAGTTATCCTAGTGGGACTGAAAAGCAATGTGAATACATGTTTTTATTTAAGATTCAAGTTTTGTGGGTTTCATAGTATGCTTAATGCTTAATAGTGAGGAACAACCATTAATGCCCTTGAAGCATGAATGAGGCTAGAAGGCGAGTTCATGTATCTAAACCCTATCAAATCAACCATATATCTCAATGGTGGCAAAACGTGTAGCTGAGAATATGGTGAATTGTTCCATCTTAATGCATAAAGAATCTATAACAATGCAAAGAATTGATTGGGATGGTTTATGATTCTAGATAACCTCGTGCGAGGGATCAACTTAGTTTGGCCATAAAGGATAGGGTGCTTGAACAACCATGGTATTTATACATAACAATAAGAAAATAGATTCACAAATTTCTTTTAGTCTCAACACTTATACTATATCCTTATCATTTTTATTTAAATGTTTGTCAAAATGCTTCACCTCTCGCTAAATATTATCATAAGATTAGTATAGTTATTTATATAAATATATAAAAACGAACTTGTATTTTCATCTTACTTCATCTTGAAAGATAGTAATACTATTGTAAACATTAATTTCCTATGGATATGATAACCTTAAATTGTACTACAATTGACTTGGTTCGCTTGTCGAGAAAAGAATTTTAAATCCACCTTCATCATTTCTTTCTGGCACCGTTGTCAAGGAATTAATTGCTTTATCAAGTAATTATATCTTCCATTTTTAAGAAGTATATATTGTAAAAATGTGAATAGTTAACTTTCTATATGTAAATCTAATCTTAGCTGTTTAGATTAGACTAATTGTTGCTAACCCACTAACAAATTTTAGTTTTGTTTTATTTTCGTTTTTTATAATATATCTCCTTGTGAAAAACACACAAACATGCATTTGAAGACATAACCCAACTAAGTATATTTCACAATGGTCTAAGGCCTAACACTAAAATGGTATTAGATGTAACAACATGAAGAACGGTTGATGCAGAGCAAGCAAACAAAATAATAAATATTTTGGCTTCAACAGATTACCAAGTGCAACATGATAGATATCTTGTTTCCGTGCATAATCCAAACATGTACCTACAAGTATAATTAGTATTATTATTTAAAGCATGATCAATAATTAATATATAAAGTAAAATTAAATCATGTTTGAGAGACTTACATCACCCAAAACTAAATAATCGATATATTAAACTCATGTTTTCCAGCTGTAACCTCTAACACATCAGACATGTATAATGGAATGTCACTATTTCTTTCAAAAACAGTACCATCCCACTAAACCTTTATAGGGTTTATACCTATAGCCACAACAACCTATAATAATGCGGCTATGGGATCATCGATAGAAACAACTTGCTTATTTGAGGACTAGGTTTCTAACATTGTTGCTACAAAATAAACAACATTTTTAAGAAATTAAATATACAAATGTATTCATACATAAATAATAAAAATTATTAATTACAATCTAGGTTCCTCAGAGATTCTGAAATACATTGAATAAGTGTTTAGGTTAGGCTATGATGAACTGGTTGTGCCACAGTAAATACCTCATTTGTTGGCACAATAAATGTCGTATCAACAATGCGTAATTTCTCGACCATGACCTTCACGGGAGAGCCATATTATGTAAAACAGTGGCCCCTTCTAGGACTTTCCCTAGGTCAACCATCATAGAATTTCTTCCATTGCATAAAATTAGAAGGATAGCATTACATGCCATCACATTTCCTCTCATCTCAATGTCATCTAAGATTTTTGGCATCATTTGGGTTTCCAAACAAACACTTAATCCTTACAATGATCGGAAGATACCACACAACATTCATTGGGGGGTCCATGTTTTTGTTGAACCAACTGGTGTTCAATGTTTTCAAGAATCCAAATCCTTTGAAGGATGATGAAGCCTCTGCTTTGCTTGATGTTGTTGTGCTGGTTTTAGCCTTGTTCTGGGGTAGTTCAATGTTGTAATCAACACTTAGATTAAATCTCACAGCAATTCGCATCTCATTTTTAACAAAGCAAAATGTTTTACAAACTAAGTTGAAACAACCGATTGTTTTGTCGAAACAACCGATTGTTTACACTTAGGTGTTTTGAGAAAGTTTGAAAACTGTTTTTGAATGGTGTTTTTGTTAAGTAACAAAACAACCGATTGATTCGAGGAAACAATCGATTGTTTGTTTTAAAACCATAACAGAAAAACTGTTTTTTTTTACTGAGCTTTAAATGCTTTAACTGAATACGCTCCAGTCATTAAATGCTTTGACCAATCTATTTTAAATGCAATTAAGAGTTTGTTAAGATTTAATAACAAACTATATTCTTAGATATATTCTGAAAAACAGTTTTTGATATAAGAAGAATCTTGAAACAAAGTTTTTCATCTAAGAAAGTTTTTCAAAGTATTCTGAGATTGCTAAAGAGTTGAGAGATTGATCAAGGTGCTGAATAGGATTCTCTTGTATTAATTTCAGATATTCATCTATAACAAGTGTAATCTTTGTAAACTGCTGAACAATTCATTTGTGTGTGTTGCTGAGATTGGCTGTGTGTTCTTGAGGTGTTCAAGATCAGCAATCTTAGTGTTGGCCAAGGAGAGTGTGTTTCTTGAGGTGTTCAAGGTCATTCTCTTGGTTATTGTTATAAGTGATCAAGGTGTGGTTGCTTAGTGGATTTCCTCAGGGTTTCTGAGAAGACTGGATGTAGCTCTGGGTTGGAGTGTACCAGTATAAATAGCTGTGTACAATCTTTCTATCCTTAACTCTTTAATTTCAGTTTGTTTGTTGTTTGCTGGTATAAACAACCGATTGTTTCGAAGAAACAACCGATTGTTTTTCCTGGTATTTCAGTTTTGCTTGCTGATTTTGGCTAACTGAATTGCTTAATCATTTGATTTCTGAAATAAGTTCATTCTAGCTTTGAAAAGTTTGCGAAAACCCCTTTAAACCATTCACCCCCCTCTAGTTTAAAGCCATCTTTTCTAACAGTTTTGTCATCTCCTGAATATTATCGTCATCTTTGTCTTTCAACTTATAACATGATAAACCACACCTCAGAAAGTTTTTCAACAATTCGAACTTCTTCCTGTATAATATGTAATCATTAGGACATGCATATATATTTTTATAATTACGATTAGGTCGAGTATTTCCCTCTAAAAGAATTTCATTAAAAAAAACAAGCAATTATGTGAATCTTTTACCAATTTATCCATTTATTTCCTTCAAAATCATCAATCTTAACACCGTCGACAACTGTGTGAAATTAGTTGAGCCAGGATACAAGGGGGGTCTCCACATCACTAGCAACCTTCTATATCTATGCGCCTTTGCGAAAGACTAAGCTCCAACATCACGAATCATGTCCTCCAACCAGTCATCATCCATGATAGACTGAACATATTCTTGAGATTCTAGCATACTTGGTAAATGCAATAATTCACCATGCCATATCTGATAAGTGTCATATTTCAGTAATATTTCATATTAAAATACAGGCACTTATGGATATAAATTGATAAAGTAACTATGATATAACCCCTAATTTATTAATTTAAACCATTTTACATATTTTATTATTGTAGTTTGAATAAGATCGATTTATTCCCAAATTTATGTTAGTTTCAGGATTCTAGGGAAAAGTGGAGATGAAAGCGTAAAAGGAGAATAGACAAAACTAAAAAGGAAAAGTTGGAACGCTCAATCACTCACCCAAGCCAAAAGCTCTCAAAGGATCTTGCCCAAGCGAGATCACTCCAGCGAGATCATGCCCAAGCGAGATCACTCCAATCACGCCCAAGCGAGAAGTCACGTAGCCCAAGCACAACTAGGTTAAATATAAGGCGTGTGGCACAACTCTAGACAATCATGGGGAGAATAGGTGATGCTAGAAAACCCTAGAGGAGGCAGTCATCAAGGAGAAACATCCTAAATACTTTTTTCTTGCTTTCCATGCTTGTAATTGCCAACATGAGTGGCTAATTCTACCATTTAGGATTGAGAGTAATCTATTCAAACTCTTATGTATTGAGGTGATATTTAAATATAAGATTTTTATCTTGAATGATGATCGGTATTGGCATTTTATTTGTAATGTTTGTTTATCATGATCAAGATCCTTAGATTTGACTGAAAAGTATCTCTAAGTTTCTGACTAAAATGACAATGCACATATTTGAATGCTAGGAATAGATTTGAAATGTTAATTGCTATCAACGTCTAATCGTAATGTTAAGGAGTTTTATAAATATGTGAGGAATCGATATTTATGAGACTCTCTTAATAATTTTATATGTGAGGAATTGATATAAATGACTTTTATATGGGCATCAATATCAATCAAATGATTACAAGTTGTATAATTCCGTAGAAACCCATCATATGGAAGGTGCTCCCTGATTTTGTTAACATCCAATTTTCTCCCATTCAAACAACTAACTGATAAGTGTCTAATTTCAGTAATATTTCATATTAAAATATAGGCACTTATGAGGATTTATTGCTAATTTACATATAGAATTTGAATTTGGAAGACAATTTTTGGATTAAAAATACCTGTAGGTTTTGAATTCAAAAATACCTTCTGAATTTTACAATTCAAAATATAATTTTGTATTCCAAAATTTTAGAACTTGAAAGATATTAATTATATTCCAAAATTTTAGAACTTGAAAGATATTTTTTAGATTTGGAAATACCTTCTGAACTGTAAAGTTTAGAATATAATTTTGGATTCTGAATTATAGAATTTGAAATGTATTTTTTGGATTCGAAAATACCTTCTGATAACTCTAAAATTCAAAATATAATCCTAATTGTAGAGTTCTCCTAAGATATTTTTGAATTCAAGAAACATCTCTTGAATTCTATAATTGAAATTATAAATTTATTAAGACTAAATTAAACTTTTTTAAAAAAAATATGAAAATGCAAGAAGAAGGTATAGATGTGCAAGAAGAAAACGCATTAGGCTAATCTCATAGAAAACTTAATGGGATGGGTCAATATGTTTTTTTTATTCCTTATTATTATTATTACTTTGAAAAAATGAAAATAAAATAACTAAATTATGCAAATATTTTTTTTTTAAAACTAAATTTTTTATTAAATATTATCTTTCTAGTTTTGAAATATTTTTATAAACAAAATTCTTACCTATATATTTATAATTTTAAGTTTCTAATTTTCTAATTTTTCTATTTAATTTTATTTTTATTAAAATATTTTTTTCTTTTTTCATTTTCTCAAATTGATCATACATTTTTTTCTTTATAAACAAAATTTATTTATCCAAACGAAATTGAATGTTCACTACAAGAATTTCATGGATTAGCAACCACAGCATAACGTCAATGTTATTTGAGTCAGCTTAATTAACTCCAACCCGACACTAAATACATATATAGAACCTTGTGTCGACCAAGCCCACCCTAATTGCTGAATTATAAAAAAAAACATCGAGCTTTAGGATGCAAAATCATATACCAAGATTTTGTTTTTTTAATAGTTAAATTATAGCCAACACAAAATGTTTTTTTAAAAATAATAATTTAAATGAAATGAAAAAAAAAATGTGTGGAAAAAATGAGCTAAAAAATAAATTATTTATTATGTTAGCATCAACTTAACTATTGTTTTAGTTATTAAGATGGTAGGGTCGGCTTAACCCATGCTTTAATTATTAATTTATCTCGCATTTCCCTTTTTCTCTCTCATTTCCCCCTTTTCTTCCAAAATTGGGTGCCCTAAATCTCCAATTCCAAGTGTGATTTGTAATCCTAAATCTCGATCTTTATTGAGTTAGTAAGTCAACCCTTACTTTCCTTGTCGTTTCCCCCTTTCTTCCAAAATTGATGCCTTAAATCCTACATTCTAGGTGTGATTGGTTGTGCTAATTCTCAACCTTCACTGAGTTGGTAAGTAATCTTCAGAACCCTTACATTCACTATTGTTTTCCCCTTTCTTCCAAAATATAGTGTCCTAAATGATGAAGTTATCAATGGCTCCATGATAAATTCTTTGGTTTAAATAAATTGAGAGTGGATTTGAATGGCAGTGGAAGTAGTGAAGACCAAATGCATGGAGAATCCATGAGCAATGGAAGGAAAATGTTGCCAAGAAGGAGGTTAGGCCAATCTTCTAACTATTTCCCTAAGGTTTTCAACTAAGAGAGTGAGAGCAAGAGATAAGAGAGACTAAGTGAGGAATAAAAACACAAATTTGGTAACAATTCAATACTCATTCATAGTTTCTCTTATCTCTTGCTCTCAATCTCTTAGTTGATAAACTTAGGGAAAGAGCTAGAAGGTTAGCCTAAGCTCTTACCTACCACCATTCTCCTTCCATTGCTCATAGATTCTCCATGCATTTAATCGTTACTCCTTCCACTGCCATTCAAATCCACTCTCAATTCATTTCAACCAAAGAATTTATCATGGAGCCAAGGAGAACTCCATCATTTGGTACCAGAGCTTAGGTTTCAAATATAATTAGCTTCTTTATTTTATATTTTTTTCAATTTTCGTGTTGTTCATATTTTCTTGATTATCTTGAAAAAATTTACCGATTAAAATTGTCTTTTTGTCTTTTTGTTCAGTTCAAATTCATTGTTCTTACTTGAACCTCATGTATGTGCTTTTATGTGTTCTTGTGTTCATATATGTTCTTCTGAATTTTCTTGAGTTTTCTTCAAATTTGTTCAATGAAATTTTCTTATAATTGACTTATTTTGATTTTATAATCATAAATGTTTTGTCTAGAGTCATGTTTAGCCCAAAAATTGTCATAAACTCCATTGGTTATGCTCTTTGAAAAAAAAAATCAAATTTTCACTTAGATTGAACTTATAATTTCCATCTCCTCTTGAAATTTTCTACACTTTTTACATGTTTTTGCTATCATTCATCATCTGTTAAGAAATTCAAATAAAAGACATTGAAGAAGAAGATCTACACACGAGGATGCAAAGCCGGACGGCATCACTAAATCTCTCATTCCTCTTGAAGATACTCAAAGAATCTCAATCATTCTTGTTTTTCAAGATCTCAAAACCACTATATGGGAAGATCTTTGATGAATACTTTAGCCAATTGAATTCTTGAAGGGAATCATATAGATTGTAGTTATAGTACCACTATTTAGTTTCTCTTTGATGAAGTATTGGTCTATGTTTATGTCTCTAGTTTTATAATTTTCTTGTTTATATCTTTTTTAAGTTATATGTTGTTTTACAATACCCTTGTCTCTTCTTTCATGGCTTAATTCCAATTCTCGTCTTTTGTAAGGTTTCTTAACTTAAGAACTGTAGTAAATGTCAAAATTGTGATTATTCTAGATGCATTTATGAAGTTTATATTAGCCTTGCTATATTTTTATTTTGTCTGCTTACACTATCTTGATATTAATACTAGGATTGTATATGTAAAAATAATCCCATAATTAATGAAATTTAACCCATAGAATAAATTTTTCTAGCATACTTATAAGTTTCTACTTTCACAATAACTCTCCTTCATGGGTTAGTCTAGATGATAATAACATACAAAGTAAAGGAGATAAAGGAGAGAAAATACACACAACAATTTATACTGGTTCATTTTTCACAACAAACTACATCCACTTCTTGACAACAAGTCAAGTTCAACTATGTAAACTACCATTGTGAAGTACACCAAAATATTCTTTAGGCTCGTAGTCACTCCTAGCTTGATGAGTATTATTGACTCCAACCACTTTTGACTCAATGAGTATTCTTGACTCCAACCACTCTTGGCTTAATGCGTATTCTTATAACTCCCAGCCACTCCTGGATGAGCCCATCAAGGAGTATTTCTTTCCCAAGTCACTCTTGGATCAACCAAGTATTCTTTACGAAGTCACTCATGGCTTAACTAAGTATTATTTCGGCATCTAGCCACTCTTGACTAATTCTTTGAGTATTGTTTGCCTAACCACCTGATACAAACCAAGTAGCTATAAAGATGACCAAAGAAGCAAAAGACAAAGCACATGGCGAGCAGTCATCTAAGCAAACAATTCAAGACCACCAAGGATCTCATGGACCCAACCAGAAGAGATGGGCATAAACCAGAGCACCAACTGTTCTTCCTTTTGGTCTTCTTAAGAGATAGAATATGTTGTAAATAATTTTGGGCTCACTTTAAGGGTCCAAATAGCAAAGATAGGCTAGAATAAGGTGTCTTTAGCATAATAGGGAGTGTAGTTATCATTTTAGCTTGTTTTTGACCCTTTAGGAAGGAGTTTTGACCTAGTTTCTAGAAGGACAAGCCTATGGTGCGGGTTTGACAGTCAAACCCTAAGGATGCCCCCTTTTTCCCTTTTCCCATCCTCCTCCTCTTGTTTGTTTTCCAAGGCTTCTTCACCTATAAATAGGAGGCCTACCCATTGTATTTTTACAAATTGAATTTGAATAAGGTAAAGAAACTTTGTACAAATTGTGTGAGCTCTTAGTGAGGCTTATATCCTCTTAGGTTCTCAAGTGGCGCCAACACACTCATCTTGGAGCAAAACCACCCTCCAAGTGGCGTGACATTTCTCACCCACCACCATAAGTTTTCTCATTCCATTTTTCCTTCCATTTCTTCATTCCATTTATGTTTTTGTCTCTTAGTCTCTTATTTGTTGCTTTTGGGTTTCACTCATAATCACGAGTATGGTGCATCATTTGGGAGGCCTTGACCACCATTGATGTTTACCTTGTGCCCATTTCAATTCTGCAATTGCATCTCATCCTCTCCATATCTTGTTTTTCATTTTTGGCTTTGTGAAGTGAACCTTCACACTTACTTAACCACTTGGTTAAGTGTGTGTCCAGTAAGAATCTTCCTTAGGTCCTCACTCATAATTTCTAAAATCCCAACCTTAAGTAAAAGTGTCACCATAAATGAAAACATCTAAAAATCAACTCACATCACAACCACTCCCGACTAAGGTCTTGAAGGTTCAATGTTTAAATGATCAACATATCATTTTGGGTATGACCACTAATAATGAGTACAAAGTTTAGGTTTTCTCTCCAAGTTTAGATCTTTTGGCACTCTACGAAGGGGTTAAGTATTTCCACGAATACAAGATAAAATTTCATTATGTTGGGTGATTTAATGAACACTTTCAGTGTTATTCTAATGAATTTTTTTTATCCATAAACATGGCAGCTTCTCTTATCTAAGCATTAGGATCTCTTTTCTGAAGCTATGAGGATTACTCAACATCTTCACAACATTTTGGCACAGTGCAATCTCGACTTTGTCTTTCTTTAGGCTTTATACATCTGCTGGAAAAAAGATAGTCATTGAGGGACCATTTATATATCTTGAGCAACTTCAGTTCTTTTTTCATGTCCACCTTGCGTTGGAAGGGCTTCAACATGATTGTTGAATTTAATTATTTTTTCCTTTACGCAACATCATTCTAACTGATAATGTGTAGCATAGTCTTTTACATCAATTCATGATAAAAGTGCACACTCTATAAAGTAGATATTTGGGTCAAAGTTGAAATGTTCTTTGTGTTAGGAAGTCAAAGAAGAAAGCAACTTTAGCTCGTGTCCCAAGAGATCTCAATATTGATTTATATTTTATCTTGAACAAATATCTTTGAGAGATAGACATTTCCTACAACATAGAATAAACATACAGATATTTATTGAAGTACAATGTTTTTTTAGTTTATGTGCATATCATCTAATGTTTTGAACGCATTTCATTTGTTCTTTTATGTGCCTTATCCGACTTAATGAAAAAGGAAACACAATGTTATATTGTTTGTCAAACAAACCATTTATGTCTTACATAGTCTGTTATTTTTGTAGAACTATCATCCTACATGTGAAGTATGACAATATTTTACACTTAGCTATTTTTAGCTTAATCAAAATCTTAAGGTGTTTAATTTTTGCCTTAACAATAAGCGTCTACATTTTTAAAAAACTTGTGCATGAGATACAAAATAAAGTGGCGCTTTTTTTTCAATTTTAAAAATAATTTTTGGTCATTTTTTATTTATTAATATATTTGTCATTTCTACCCTTGAAAATTCTACTCTACTTGAAAAATAAATATCCAAATATTTATTAACTATTTTGCTATGCTCAATAGTTTCACATCGATTAGGAGTCAAGATCAAGATAAATTTACATACACATTTCTCCCTAAACTCTCTGATGTGCCTTTTTAAGGAAAAAATCATGATGGAGTTTCGAGGTCCAAAGCGAACAATACCTTGAATGTGATGATTAATCCTAACGATGTTATCTTAATGGACTTGAGGTGGGAAGATTAGTTTTTTCCGTGAGAATGGAAAAAAGGTTCCAAAGACTAATCCTTAGGTGGAAAAGTGATTTCAAAGATTAATCATTGTGGCCTTAGCCCTCAACTCGAGAAATGAAAATGTGGTTTCAAAGACAAACATTTATTCCCTTTAAACATTGATTCGATGACTTGTTCCAGTACGCTCAATAGTTCCACATTACTTAAGAGTCGAGGTCATGGACAATTTAAATACACATTTCTCCACTAACCCTCCAAGATCCTTTTTAAAGACAAAATAATTATGGAACTCCGAATTTCAAAACAAATATATCGAATGTGATAATTAATCCTAACAATATTATTTAATATACTTAATGTCAAAACATTAATAATAAACTTATTCAAAACTTATTCTAACTAAATTTATCTGGTTTGTTATATATATATATATATATATATATATATATATATATATATATATATATATATATATATTCCTGATTTCGTACCTTTGTGAGTTGCTCTAAGTTTGTTCACAACATTACGTGCTTTCCTAGAAGACCTACTTTTTATTAGCATAAAACAACTTTTGAGTAAGGTTTGACTTTGCTTCTTCGGCAGAGTGGGTTTTTCTTTTTCTATAACGAGGATGGACAAAACTCACAAAAACTCTTTCGTAGGTTGTATTGTTGTGATTTCCTTACTTTGACTAACATGTTATTTTTCTTTTGAAGTGGATAATATAACCAATAACATATAGTAATAGGCAGTCCATAAGATCATATTGTTTGAAAATAGATCATCGTATACGAAATCTTTGATTTGAAGTTATCATAGTTACTATGACAAAATCTTTTTAATTTTACTGCCTGAAAAAAAAAAGTTTTGATCCTATGTTGAACGCTAACTACTATTTTAGTTTAAGAAAAATGCTTATTAATTTTTTTTTCTTTTTTTTTTTCTATAAATGTTTACAGAGAAGTTTATAAAAACAAACAAACCTTCTAACTAATAAGATAACAATTGAAATTAAATATTGATAAAACAAATGCTTTCATATTGTTTATAATTTTAATTATAAAATTAAATAAGCTAAATGGATAAGTTATCATTCATTACAAAGCTTAGATATTATCACAATTTCAAATAAATTTACATAAACGAATTATCATTAATTATATTTCAAATCAGATTACTAGGTATGGAATTGGCTCTTTTAATTAAATGATAAAAAAGTAATCATATCATTATCAGAAATTGATATTGAATTAATTTTTATTTAAAAAACATTTTATTCATATGAATACAATAATTAATATTAATTTTAAACTATAACTTTCACTTAGACCTAATCGTTAATATCTATAAAAAGTACTCTTATCTACTAACATTTTAAAAATATAACATATCTCATAAATTATATTTTTAAAATTTAAATGTTTTAACTATATATGTTATTATTATTAAAATGTGCATTGGACATAAAAGTATGTAATTAGAAGATTTTCCTATAAAAAAAAATTAAGTTAATATCTAATAAAATTTATTACGTTTTTTCTGCTTTATTAAAATTGTCTATCAAAATAATATTAATTTATTTATCAACATAATATCAATTATTTATTTAAACACAATAAATAAACTGTAATGAAATGCTATTTTTTATCCGTATTTTGAAGAGAAATAAATGTGGATAAAATATACTAAAGATACAGTCTTAAAACAAATCTAAGAACACGTAAGATATATTAAATGTGCATTCTTTTATTTCAAATTACAGAAAATATAGATAGATTAAAGATTATTCACAGTTGCTTTTAAATTTACTTTAATTCTATGAATAAGATATTTATTCATTTTTCTTAAAAAATTAGTTATTTACTTTATAGAAAAGAATGAAGATAATATTAGGTAGTTTTTTTTTATTAATTTTAGATTTTAGATATATTGATTTTGGTAAATTTTAAATAGATTTGTCGACAGATATGAATATTGAAATAACGTTGGAAACGAAAACGAAATACTCCTTTATTAATATTCATAAGGTAGTTCCGTCGGTTCAAGTTCTACCATCCCTTCTTTTCCGTCGTCATTGTCGTTTTGAATTTTTACTCTTATTAATAATTAATAATAAAAAATATTGATCAATATCTTACATATTATATGTCACCTCAGAGCATCTAGAACATGTTAAAGGATTTACATTATTTTTAATTAAAAAAATTAAACACATTAAAAATTTACAACAACTCACGTACACTTCACTAAATATCTTTTAACATAAGAAACTTAGTATAAGTATATATATAATTATTTTTTATAATTTATGTTTTATTTATTAACTTAACAATTACTCTATGTATCATAGAGTCAGTCTCAGTGACCAACCGTCCGAATCAAATAACATATAACATAACAAGTACAATAAATAACAGTTATCACTAGCATTGAATGAGTCAATGCACATCTCAAAATATCCGAAAAATATCTTTAATATAACATATTAAACTGAACATACACTTTTCTGAGATTAAGGAACAACTACACATCAGTCAACAACTGATCTCCAACCCATTAAGACCAAAGACCCATAAAGCAATACTATAAATAGAGCTCTCGAGAAAAGAGTAAGGTACATTTTTCCCATTCACTAAAATGTACCTAAATCAGAGCCCTGACTTGAGCATCAATATTGAGGAAAGGAGATTTGAAGGAGACACGTCAGCAATTATGTTACCAGTTTCAAGTATTATCTGGACCCCTCTTTATCTATACTGGTACACTCTCATTTTAAGATCCAAACACATATTAGATGAGTTTTTTTCTCATCCTTTCTTTTATACCTAAAGTGACATTTTTAGAATTTGTACTATGAATCAATTAGTTAGAAGACAAAAATAACTATCATTTTTGTTAATTCTACTTAAGAGGGAAAATTCAACTACAAATAGTCAATAAGTTCTTTTGACCAAAATTAGTCCTCGACAAAGTCAATAAATACATGGCATTAGTAACAAGGTTACTTGACAAAAATAGTCACATATTTAAAAAAAAATTGAATAAGTATGGAATGACTGTTTAAAATACTAAAATGGTTATATTGTTCAATTAATTAAGTTCATTATAAACTCCAGTTAATTCTTACATACCAAAATCTAAATTTTATTAAGTTTGTTAGATAGAACAATACGAAATGAAATTTTAAGTTTATTATTGTATTAGAAGGTCTTAATTTCAAAAAGGTCTTTTGGTGCTTTTTCTGTCTCGTCGTGTTGTTGCTATCATAATTAATGATATTGTGAGATTTTTTATTTTTGGTCGATGAGGATGGAATATCTACAAAACGTACTTTGATGTCTAAGTTAGAGTTCGGTAACAGGTAGATGAGAATAGTGAATATTGTTTAAGAAGCTTACAGTAAGTTCCAAAACGTTCCCTATGTTTGGGAGGAATTTTGAATTTAAACTTACCTTAGGATTCAAGTGTTTTGTTTTGTGGTTGTTGGATATGATAGAATTTAACGGTCACAAAATTTTATGATGTTTGAGTTCCTTGTGGTTCCTTTCCTATAAATAGGAGCGCATTTAAAGTGGGGGACCACTCCTTTTCTCCGCCTCCCAAATAGTAGGTCAATCCTTTTCTCTGCATCCCAAATAGTAACTAAGTGCTGAGAATTTCGCTTTCCTCCAAGTTAGTGATGTCTTCCCTTAGTAGTTCCTCTTCTTCCTTCTATGGGCACACCTCGGCAGAGTCTGAGGAGTCTTCAGTAGTAATGAGTAGTGAAATTTATGCAAGGAGATCATGTCGCATAGATATGTTTGATAGAGCGTCAGATTTGGTTGTGAAATAGGCTAAGAGTGAGTTACCTTTATGGTATGGGTACTCGTGGTGGATAAGAGGGTGATCGAGTACTTATCATGGTATCGGTGGATGCCGACGGTGGACTTCTTCTTCGCCAGTGTTCCCATGTTGAGTAAAGATGTTAAGGTCGGCATAATCTCGGTCAGGAGATGTTTCCTCATAGACAACATTTGTCTATGGATGTACTTCGAATTTTGAATGTCGTCCTGACACAACTCCATCCATACTCGTGGGTGTCGCTATAGACCTTTCGCCTCGTATGTGACATATTACCTCTAAATCTTTCTCCTGAATCCTGTTTGCACAATTATAATTGTCGGCCTACATACCTAATATGTTTATAGTGAGTCAACCAGGATCTTGCCTCTTTACATATATAGCCACTAAATACATGGCACTAGTAACAAGGTTACCTCACAAAAATAGTCACATATTGAAAAAAAAAATTTGAATAAGTAGCTACATACCAAAATCTAAATTTTATTAAGTTTGTTAGATAAGACAACAGGAAATGAAATTCTAAGTTTGTTATATAGTTTAGGATATAATAAAGTGTTTGAAACTTTTCATTGTTTAATTAGAAACTTTATGCAAGTATATATTAGCGTCAAAGAGTCTTTTGTAGGTGGACCTCCCTTCTCTCTTTGTGATCGGTCAACACGAGAGCTTGGTCCACACATAAGTCATCTCTTCTCCACCTCAAAACTCTCTTAATCTATTTTCACTAAGAACATTTGGTGTCCATCATGGAGCCCGAGTAAAAATTTTCCCTGGTTCACAAATCCTAAACAACTAGGCAAAAGCCCAACTCATTTTTTTCCCTAAGGAGGGATTTTCCCAAGTAAGGTTTTAATGAGGCTTATTCTTTTAAAATAAAAGTTTCCTTTTACACATAACTGTTTACAATGATACTTATTATAAGTTGTTAATTGATATCAAACGATGATTGACACTTTTACTTAGATCAAACAAGATCAAATCTTCAAAGAATTTATAAAAGACCAAACGGTCAAACAACACTCTTCAAGATCAAACAATCATCAGACCAATAATGCATGACCGAGAATCAAACGATCATGAGATTTTTTGCAAACTTGAACCAAACGGTCAAGTAACACCTCAAGATCAAAAGGGTCATCGAATCGTCTTTTCTCCACCTCAAAAACTCTCCTAATTCGTTTTCAGTAAGAACACTTGCTAATAAACATTAAACTCTACAAAATTGTAAAAGGTACACACACAGATATATGTATATATACATACATCAAACTCATAAACTAACATTGAATATTTTGCTTCAAGATAATCACAACTTGAACTAATTTGTCTCAAATGCAGCATTATAACACAAAACTAATAACACACAACAAATTTCATTCATTCAAATTAAACAAATCTCAACTCAGTTAATATTAATATTAAACTCAAACATACACAACCCTGCATAAAACTCGAGAAATTATGACCGTGTCACCTTCACATCTACAACATATATCCTAAGGTTCTATCAAAAAATAGACATCTTCCTTTGCCTAAAATTCCTTTCTCCAAAGCAACTTCCATCCAAACACTAAAACTATTCAAAATCTAGGGACCTAAAGCAAAGTTGTTAAGACAATGAATGGTCTAATCAATGCTAGACGGTCTAATACCCCACTAAATGATCTTATACAGATAAGCACGTCATTGAAGGTTTTGATGATATCAAACATTATAAGATGATAAGTTTTATTACACATATAAACATAAATGATCTATTGAGATTAAATTTGTTAGACATCCTGCAGTCTTACATCAGTTAGACAATTTCTCAGAGTTAAACTCGTTAGACAGTCTCATTGTGTTCAAAAGAGTCAGTTAAGTCTACAATTTTAAGATGACAAACAGCCTCACACTGATTAACCTATTAGATGATCTCATTGTGAATCATATGATTGGATTAACAAAAGTGTTTGATAAAGATGAACAACTAACCATCAAGATCTTAAAGTGTTTGGACTATAGTTGCCAAACTAAGGTAATAATAATTTTAAAATCTAAAGATTTGACAACAATGACTATTATAACATTTTTTGGAAAATTAAGAGAACATGAGTTAGAGATGAATCGACTAAATGAGCAAGAGAGAATGATAAAAAGGTAAAGAGAATTGCCCTCAAATCAACTGTTCAAAAGAAGGGCTACAATGAAGATAAGTCAGATGGATACAATGACTTAAGTATGCTAACTAAAATATTTGGTAAGCTTTTAAAGAAAAAAAAACAAAGATAATGGTTCTTCACAAATGAGGTACAATTATAGAAAACATGGTTCTAATTCTTCTAATTTTACCTATTGTGGTTGTGGAAAACAAGGACATATGAAAATTCAATATCAAAATATACAAAATAGGGAAAAAAAGGTTTTGATAGGAAAATTGAGAAGATCAAAACCAGAAAAAGTGTATATAACATGGAAGGATAAATGATGAAACCTCATTAGGTTGATCATCAAAGGAAGGCAAAGAAGTAAATTTATGTCTAATGGCTAGATATGAGTCATCCAGTAGTAGTGTAAGTTTTGTTCCTTCTATTTTTTTTTTTTTAAATAATAGACAGTTATTGGAAGCTTTTAAAGAGACTCACGAACAAGCTAAAAGGTTCGCCCTTTCTAACAATAGACTTCAGGGTTTAAATAATTGGTTAGAAAATAGAGTCAACACATTAGAAGAAGATATATCAAATACCAAAATTGATGGAATATCCAACCATAAACACACATAAAATAAGGAGGATGAAGACCTAGAGTTCGTCTAAGCATTTACTTGCATGTATAGGCCTAATTGGGATTTTGTTTATCTTTTGAAGGTCCACTAAGGAGGAAAAATCAAGGATTAAGAAAGGAATAAAATGTATCTAAGAAGACTCCAAGTCATCCTAACATCAACTAGAGCATTGGTCAGAAGAATGCAAGAAGACGATGTCTCAGCTAACTTCAAGGGAGACAAGTCAACATCATTTTGAGGCCAAGCTTTAGTTTCTTTAATTGTATAAAGTATGACATTATTTCATGGGCAATATATTGGACCTAGTAGCATAGAATAATCGGGCCTTGTATTTTAGGCCAAGTAGAATAGGATTTTGGACCTTGTATTTGGGTCAATGGTAGAATATGGTTAAAATATGATGTCATAAATCATCTAGGGTTACATTTCAGCTTCTTTATGTCCAATTTAAGCCCTAGACGTCCAAGAGAAGATGCATAGAAAATGAGGACGAAATTAACATGTGTTACACATGGAAGAGGCCATGGAGAGTGTGACTAGCCATATGGAACTTCCTTAATGGAGAGGATTTGCACTAATGAATAGGTGACACTTATCAACCTCTTATTTAAGTCGATCAAGGCCCATGGAAAGCATGATCTCCACTAGGCACACTCTCATTGGCTCTTATAGATCTAAGGTTATAATTTGAATTTGAATTTTGTTTCTCTTTTTGGGATGACCCTAGCACTATAAATAAGTGTGATAGCCTCTTATAAAATGAGCTTGCAATTGACTAGTCTTATGCTTCCAAATTGTAGCTAAAACACTTTCCTAAGCCCTCTCTAGGGTAGTCTTCCTCTCAGCCTCCTTTAGAACTGTTCCTAGTGAATTGGCATAACCTTTCACTAGGCTACTTCCTCTTTTCCACTATAAATTCTTGATTCATTGTTTCACTTCCTCCATATTTCCACAACCTCCCGTCATCATCATCCAACAATAAACAATAAAATACACAAGCATGGAGAAGAATGCCATCATTTGGTATTAGAGTTTATGTATTTTGTTTGTGTTCGAACAGTTTCCATTAACATTAATAGTGAAACGACTAAAACAATCAAATCAGTTCATGAGATTAATAATGTTGTTCTACTTAAGATGGGTTTTGTAAAAACTAGAAATAAGTGGGTAAGCAAAGATGGTGTTGGAGCTCATACACAGGATGAAGTTGGTCATAATACTACAAAACCTAAACAAGAAACAAAATATCAAAACATTGCACTTGTTCCTTATGTGCCACCAGTAAATCATGGAATGCCTTTATCTCCATCTCAGAAGTTGCTTTTGACCAAGATAGGCACCATGGATGTTGACCAAAAGGATCACTATGAGTTTTGTGTAGCACGGTTCAACATCTAGATGATCAAAGAGAGAATCTCCATATCAGACTTGACAACTTCTGATTCTTTAGAAGAGACTAGCAAATTAGCATTCTAATTAAATATGTTTCTTTATTGATGTTTTTATCATGCTTACCTATGGTTTGTATTATTTGAACACTTCTTACTATGGTTTCTAGTTTATCCCACCTTTTGGTGAAGTCAAAGGGGGAGAACAATGTGTGTGTTGTTTTTATGATTATGTTTGGTGACTGTAATGATTGTTTTACATCATTTTGGACCATATGTTTAGGCCAAAATTTTGTTTGTCTTTTCTATGTTTCATATGTAACAGGCTAGCATAAAATTGTCACGTCATACAAATCTCCACAATAAAGGGAACATTTATTAGTTTGTCTTCACTAAATAAAAGGAATTTGTTGAAGTTAAATCTAAAACTTGTATAGGGATGGCAAAGCAGGGCGGGCTGACCTTTTCAACCTGCTAACCCGCATTAGCCCGGAGCCCGCGCGGGCCAGCAGCAAGGCGGGGCGGGCTGGCCCGCTAACCCGCAAGAAAAAAAATTGGCACTTAGCAGCAGCATGGCAATGTAATTAGGTTTTCACAAAATTTCAAAGAAAGAAACACAACACAATCGCGTCAATAATGTTTTTGAATTAATGTTTATGTTTATGCTTAATGTTTTGGAATTAGATATTTTTAATGTTTTGCAAGTGGAAGAATAGTGATATTTGATATTTATCTTAATGTTTAATGTTTTGATGTTTGACTATGTTTGAAAAGGAAAAAAAAATTAGGTTTGACAGTAACAAATATATAGGTTTAATTTAATAATTTTTTAAGAACAAAATGTAAAAAAATATATATTTAATTTTTTTTTAAAAAAAAAAAAGAACGCGGGTCGGCCCACAAACCCGCAGGCCAGCTCTTATGCGTGGCGGGTAGAGAATTCTAGCCCGCAATAACTTTGCGGGGCGGGCCAAATGCGGGCCAAACGCGGGGCGGGCTGGCCCGCTTTGCCACCCCTAAACTTGTATTTGATGAATCCAATCCTTGTGAAGTTTGAAGACATAGTTTTTATTAAGTTGTGTGTATGTTATTTGTATATATTTTTTCCAGTGATTGATTTGATCCTTTGCGAAAGAAAGGTGTTAAGAGATAACTTTAATGGATTAAAAAGATAACTAAATATTTTAAAATGTTTGTATTTAAAATTTTAAAGGACTATAATGAATATTTTAATCGCTTAAATTGTCGAGTTAATCTGTTGAAATTAATTAAGACCTGAAGTGGTTCTAACAAAGTCTTTTTAATCTATTAAAATGATACTTTAATAGGTTGAAATCACTTAAGTTCTAAGAAGGTTTTTATCATTCCATCTCTAATAGGTTGAAATAATGACTAAATTTGTTCTTTTCACTAGTAAGTGAAATCAACATATTATTTTGAGCTTTCAATCCATTAAAACTATCAAATACATTCTATATGACTCTCATTTTTTAATCATTTTATAACATATGAGTTTTTTATCAAAAAAATTATGCAAAATGTATTACTTTTGAAGAGTTGTATTTATGAAATTAAAACAATGTTGTTGGAACTTTCTTTGCAAATCTTAGAGGTCATCTTAGTTGTTTGAGGAGAAGTAAACCTTATCTTTGTCTGGGTTTAGTTATAATCAAACAAATTAGGTTATATCTTTCTTTGTATTTGGTTTTGAGTAGATTGTAAGTTGTGTTTCTAAATAGGGTATTCAAATTATTGATTTGTAATAGGGTTTTACAAAGTCTTGTTGAATCAGTTCTATAGGATGCAAGAAGTATATTCTTGGCATACTTGTTATCACAATTTTTACTGTTATTAGTGTAAGTTTAACTAGTGTTGTTAAGCAAGTGCATGTAGCTCTTGGAAAAAAGTGAACTACTATAAAATTTTCTATCTTTTATGCACTTGTGATCTCTTAAATATCTACTATATTAGTTGTTGTTTGTTGTTATTAAAAGTTCAGTTGATCAATATGTTAAAAAGGCATACAAGAATCTTTTAATTTTTTAATTCAACAAAGCATTTCCAGTTAACTAGAAAAAGTTTTCAAAAAACTTTGAAAGAGTTTTATTGGTCAATGCACCACCCTTTTGAACTTGGTTGTCTTTTCTTAACATCTTCACCTCCTTTCCTCTTTTTTTTTAATTATGTTTTTAACTTTTCCTCTTCTCCTCTCTTCTTCTTCGAAATTCTCTTGGTATTCTTCATCCATGGAAAACTAAATCTTAAGGTTCAATTTACGAAATCAAGATCAAACAAACCAAATTGAGTTTTCCACTTATTGTTTGACGCTCTGGATTTGTTTTTCTCTTCTTTAATATCAATTTTTCTCTTTGTGATTGTAAATTGCATTTCTAATTTTAGAATCAGATTAAGAACCAATAGAATCTTGATATAATGATTAAATACATATTAGATTGAATGATATTTTGATTTAATTTTGTATATCTGGTTTAGTTGATTAATTAAATCGGTTAATTGTTTGAACTTGAATATGAATCTTTAGATAACTATGATAAGAGGATTGTTGATGACTACTTTACGACAAGTGTATCGTTTCAGAAGTAATAAATTTTCCCCTGAGGAAGGATATGAAACCCACAAGGAATAGTTGAATTTTCAAGTATAATATTCACTAACTAGAAAACAATATGTAAAAATTTGTTGGAAAAGTTGTTGTGTATGATGGAATTTACAAGAATTTAAATAAAGTAAAGTAAAATATTTGTGTGATTCAATTGGGAAAATTGGGATTGGGATTCATCCCTCTCAGTTGTCTGTATTTTTACAAAATGTTATAATATTCAGTCTTGATTGATATTAATGCATGTATAAAAAACATTCATATTGATTTTTCGCATACAAAATTATTAAGAGAGTCTCATAAATATCGATTTCTCACATATTTATAAAAACTCCTTAACATTATGAATAGATGTTATGAAGCAATTAACATTTCAAATTTATTCCTAGCATTCAAATATGTTAAGAATTATCATTTAGGTTAGATTCTTATAAGTATTTTGCAATCAAATCTAAGGATCAGCATCATGAATAACTCAAGCTTTGAGAATAAAATGAAAATACCAATCATCAATCAAAAACTAAAATATTTTAGACAAATATCACCTCAATACATAAGAATTTGAACAGATTACTCTCAATTCCAAAGGAAAGAATTAGTCACTCATATTGGTCATTACAAGCATGAAAAACAAGAAAAGAAGATCAATGATGTTTCTCCTTGATGGTTGCCTCCTCTAGGGTTTTCTATTGAACCTATTTGGGCTTAGGCTAAGTGACATCTCGCTTATACGAGTTATTACTTGTTAGGTCGAGTTTGACGAGAAAAAAACCCAACTTCACTTTAGTGAACTCGCCTGGGCGAGCCTTGAGCGAGTTTGGGTGAGTTTTGAGCGAGTTTCCAATGTTTCAACTTTCCCTTTTCATCTTTTTTATTCTCCTTTAACCCTTTCATCTCTATTTTCTCCTAGAATCCTAAAATTAACACAAATTTGGAGATAAATCGTTCTTATTCATATTATAATCACAAAATATGTAAAAATATTTTAAATTCCTAAATTAGGGGGTGAATTATAACTATTTTATCAATAAACATCCATAAGTGTCTATCTTTTAATATGAAATATTACTAAAATATGGCACTTACCAACTTCCCCCAACCTAGAATCTTGTTTGTCCTCAAGCGAAGTAAATGGATATAAATAAATCACATTTGAATTCAAATATCAAAACAAGTTTATTTACTAAAAAATGGATTAAATTATAAACTTATGATGGTTCCAAATTCAAATATAGCAAAATATAGATGCAATTAACTTTCAGGATCGAACTAAAACAATGAAAATGACAATTCATCAAGTTCTCGTAATCTCATAAGTAAGTGTTTCTCTCTATTTTCTCTGAATCCTAATAAATCACAATTGTTTTTCATTTCATTTTCATATCACAATCATATTAGAACCATGAATCTTAAGTTTTTTTATAGCGTTATAATGAGATTGGGTTTCTAAAAAAATATTGATTTTTCATATAACAAAATGCGCATTTCAAAGAAGAAGAACATACTTACAATCTTGTTATAGTACATATGTGCTACCCAATCACCATTTTCTTTAAATTCAACACTTTTCCTCATTTTCTTTTTAATTATTCAAGATTTCAACATGAACCTTTTCTTTTCTTTTCTTTTCTCTTATTTTTTTGAATTATTTAAACTTTAAAAATAACTAAAACCAACCATTCCTTGTTTCTACATATTGCATCTATGTTCTCCTTCCTTAAACATGTCAATGGGTAGGAAAATATATCAATTAAGGTTCAGGGTACAATAATAATAACAAAACTTCTTGACTCAAAAGGATTATCAAAAAAATGAATTCAATTTACATAAAGGTTGGTTGTTTGGCTTTGGGTTTCTATTTAACACAAATGTCTTAATCATTTTCATGCGCGCTCTTTTTTGATGTAACATAAAATAAAAATTAAGCAACCACAACTGTTAATTCATCAATGAAAATCTCAAATTGTTTAAGATTCATACACTCGGCTTAATTAGTCTAATTCCTTATTATTTGTCATTATTTGTTTCAATTAATCATCTTCTTAAGTTTTTCATGTATCACAATTTCAACCATATTTGAATATGGATTCAACACATTTTCTTTTCCAACCCGCGTCAAATTCATTTCATTGTTCTAATATTTAAACACAGAGTATACTTTTTTCTATAATTCAAAATAAATATTGTAGTTCTTAAAATATTATTTAAGAAAAAAGAAAACTAGAAAAACAACTCAACAATTAAATTAAAACTTAAAATAACTTCAACAATAAAAGTAGAACTAAAAATATAAGAAAATTAAAAAAGTGAAAGGAAGTAACAAAATAAACAAACTAAACAATTGAAAAGTATAAGAAAGTTAAACAACTGAAAAGAAATAACTAGAATGATAAAACCATGTTTTTGTTTTGCTTTTAAGATCAATCTTCTCTTCTTAACAATTCATCCAACTTTGTTTTAAATTCCTAATTTATAGTTGTAGATGGTCCTACTTCATGTGTTGGACCTCCCCCCTTGAAAAAAATAGTACATGTCTCCAAGCCATGCTACATAAGCTCCAAACTGATTTAGAGGTATACAGGGTTGGTGATGACTTTCTACAACAATTGCACTGCGTTGTCAGAAGTAATAATTTGTCCCTAAGGACGGATATTGATCCCACAAGGAACATTGAATTATCAAGTACAACTAAAATTAAAGTGTGTTGAAAATGGTTGTGGGAACATTAAATTATTCCCACAAGGAATATAAAATAGAACAATTAAAAGTGTGTTGAAAATGGTTGTGTTGACGATGATCAATAAGAAAACAAACAAAGAATTGGTTGCTTCAAGTTGGAAAAATATGGATTAGGTTTCATTTGTCTCACTCTTATGTATTTTGATTAGCATGTTAACATTATGTTCTTTGATTGAAATTGATGTCCGTATACAAGTCATTTAGATCAATTCCTCACATATAAAATTCTTTAAAATGTTCCCTAAATATGGATCTCTTGCATAATTATAAGAACAACTTAGAATCAACTTCAGACGTTAATAGCAATTAACATTTCAAGTCTATTCCTAACACTCAAATATGTTAAGTATATTTGTTTAGGTCAGAACCCTAAAAATACTTCACAGTCAGATTTAAGATCCTCAAACATGTCACAAATATTTAAAACAAAAACAAAAAATACCAATAATCAATCAAGAACAAAATATTATATCATAATTAAATATCACCTCAATACATAAGGGTTTGAACATATTACTCTCAATCCTAAAGGGTAGAATTAGCCACGCATACTTCTAGCACCTTTCATTCTTTCAATTGGTTAAAATTCACTCAATGGCGGTTTCCTCTCAATCTGGCACACTACGGTTGTGCCTATAGCCCCTTATTTAACCTAATTTCCTAGGGTTATGTGACTTCCTGCATTGCGCTTTGGGCTTGTTCATAAAAACATAAAATTAGCCCAATTAGATTGCTTTGTTTTAGTGGAATCCATCTTGGTGTAAGGTGAGACTGAATGTAACTCTTATTGAGTGAACATATATAAAATTGTGTGTGCCTTTCTCCTTAATCACTACTTTTAAAACTGAAATCTGAAAATTTGTGATGAAATAAATTTGTTGTTTCATAATTGAATTTGTTGTTTCTATCTGCATTAGTGGTCTGAATCATATTATGTTTTCAAGTTTTTGATAAGATTTTAATCAAACTTAAAACTCAAGAAGGAATTCTTAATCTTTGACATATTTACTCTTAAAATTAGTCACTTTTAATCAATCTTGATTTAGGAACTATTTTAGAAATCATCATACCAAATAATTTTTAAAAGGAAAGTGTTTACCAATTTAAATTGATTTGTTCTTAAAATAAACATAAACTTAGTCTATTTGAAAATCTGACCAAATAAAAATAATCATTGACTCCCCAACTTCCGCAAGATGTTATAAAATTTTGAAATAGATAAGATATGAAGGAAGAAAAGTAGAGAAAAAAAATATTTGAGAGAGAAGGAACATAAACTACAATTTTACTATTTATTAATTAATTAAATTATTGGACATATGGACTCTCCGAGTTAGTTAAAAATTAAAAAGGAGAGTTAATAATCCTATAAAATAAACTAATAGTATGGAAAAATGACACTAAATTGTCAATAAAATCATTAATTTTGTGATAATATTTAAAAATTAGGATGATTGAGAATGTATATATTTGTTATGATGTGAGTGTATCAAAATTGAATGTATAGAATAAAATGAAATTTTATTAAATAATAAAAATTATTACGGGTATTCTTTTTAATAATTTAATGACAAAATAAGGATAAGAAAAAATTAGGAAATGAAATTGGAAACGTGTACATGGGTTGGTGGGCTTGGTTACATGGTCAAAAAAGAAAACCGAGAGAATATTTGGCCAAACACTGCTGATACCTTAAATAAAGTTATAATCTATTTTGCATTTCATCTGCTTCTCTTCACACAGAACACAATGAACACCGTGACTTTGCCCAACTCATCCACCAAAATTTGCTCTATTGCTGCAGGGGAAGCACATACTCTTATTCTTACTGGTGATCGTCTAACTACCTCTTTTCTTTCAACAATTCCTTTGCTCTTGCGACCCGTACGAATCATGCGCATAACCATTTCTGTAACATATTGCAGTTTCTATGAAATTATCGCAGACTTATTTGCGAGCGATAAGGAAATTTAAATTTATTTATATGATTTTGGTTTGCAGGGGATGGACGTGTTTATTCTTGGGGAAGAGGAATACTGGGGCGGCTTGGTGGAGGTTCTGAGCACGACCACCATCTTCCCGTTCAACTCAGGTTTGGATCAGAAGAACGCAGCGTCAAAATAGTGGGAATTGCCGCCGGTGCTTATCATAGCCTTGCCGTAGCAGGTTCTGTTACTTAATATTTATTGATTTTCTTCTCAAACTTATATTTTCTGATTCTTTTTATTAAAAAATTGTTAAAATGATTTTTTATCAATTTTATTTACGTGATAAATAAATTTTTAATATAAACTAATATATTAAAATATTTTATTGATTCAAATATCATAATATTGTAATATAATATATTCTAAAAAAATCGTTTCTTATATACTAAGAACTTATTTGAATAATTCTTTTACTATAACTACTATTCAGAGATCTAAAATTATGAAAATAATAATAATTTTACTTAATACTACGAAAAATATATTTAACAAATATATAATATAATATAATTGTGTTTGAGCAAATTTTGATTTTGATATTTAAAATATTTTTCTTTTATTTTAATTTTTCTAAAATATGAAATTATAATTTTTGGTCCCTAGAGCTTATTTTGAGTTAATTAAATAAAATGGAATCTTCAAAAAAAAAAAAAAATGTACCAAATGTTGATATTGTCGAGTATTATATGAAAATAAGTAATTTGACCTTTTAATAATCCAAGTTATTAACGAGTATAATTTATAGTAGGGATCAAATGCAAAATTTCAAATCTTAGAGATATAAAAGTTAAAAAAAAAATGTAAGAACTAAAATCAAAATTTACTAATTTAGTATAAATAAAATTAGGATTTCTAGCAGAGTATAATACATGTTTTAAATATACTAAAATTATATTTATATATATAACATGTATAATACATTAAAATATTTGTTCAATTAACTAGAAATGCAAAAAAGATATTTGATCCATTATATCAAGTTTTATGTGATATCTCAATTATAGATTAATGAGAAATGAGGATTTGTACACTTTAAAATTGATATAGATTCACTCATATACGTAACAAGTTTATACAAAATACATCACATCAATATTTACTAACTAGTGTTTTACAATAATAATCCTTATAATTAACTTTAATATTAGCGGTCACATTATTGACACTAGCAATATTTGGCACTAACTTAATTGAGGGATTAGTCAAAATAGAGCAAATTGTGCTAATCCATCTTAAATTCATCTAGCATTAATTCCTTAAGATTTTTTTTAATGAATTTTAATATCATTCATTAATGATGTAGTTGTTTCGTAGACATGTTGTCCTAGCTAAACGTATCATGAAGTATATTATTTTTTTAAAAGTTTTAAAATTTATAAGGATTTAATATCATTTTAAAGAAGTATAGAAAGTAAAGTCAAAATTTGATATATTTATATGGACTAACAATTATGATAAACTCGTTAAAAAAATTAGTAAACTTAATTAGTTAGTATTTACTAGACAGAGTGAAAAATAAAAAAAAAAAACTTGTTCTTGTAAAATTTTCAAGTTCATGTATGGTGTATACTTTAAATTTTGTTCGTCTTATTTTAAACACGCTTGATGTGTTAATTATACACCTTTTTTTAGAGTTTGCCTAATTTTTAAGTCACGAGGAAAAGAAAAACATTAAAAATCATTGAAAATATTTGAGATTCGTGTGTAAGTTTTGATGATCTAATGTGGGGTAGAATTTGCATTCTCTTGTTTATCTTGTTGTTATTTTTTATCGAAAATTTAGAAACAGCTTATAAGTAAAAATATTATTTTAATGTAAATCTTATTTTCATCCATTATTAAATTAAAAGAGTATTTATATAAATAGTTTTCTTTAATTTTAAATAACTTATATATATAATTGAATTCTTATCTCATTTTCACTTTACTAGAGTGAATACAAGTTACTCATATATAGAGGATAATAAAATGGTACATTGTTGGCTATTAGAGGATTTACCTATAGCTAAATAATCTACATTTACTAATGAATTCTAATTGCTCATATATAAGGGACAATAAAAAGACATATTGTTGGCCATTAGACAACCTAGCTAGCTAGACGATCTACACCTCAAGATGATCTACACATGTAGATAAAGAGATTAAGACATCATCTATCAATATGAATAATAAATTACCACTCAAACCAAAAAATAAAATTTCAAAATTACTATCAAGTTAAAAGTTATGTATTGTATTACCCAGTTAAGTTTGTTCCAACATAATTATTTTATATTATTATATTGTTATTTTTTTACTATAAAATACATAATTCACATATATATATAATCTATTTGAATATTTCAATTTTAAAATAGACTGAATTTTATTTTACATAATTTGCAAACCAATAGAGTTGAATAAAAATGATTATATTAAGTCAAATTCATGTGTTATAATACTATATTAAGTGTTTTTCTTAATACATGCTCATATGCTATCATAATATTGTAAAATTTGTAGTATAAATAAAATATATAATGTATCATATTAATGGGTGAGTTTTCTATGCAATTGTAAAATTGAGTGAATTTTATCATAATTATTTCTTTAAATATATAAAAGGTTAACTTATAAGAATAAGTTGACATTCATTTAAGTCATATATGGTTAGTGTTGGTTTCATACTAATGATTTATGGTTTGAAATAGTTCTAGGTGTTTTTTAGAAAAAATATTATTTATACAACAATTTTTATGAGAATATATTACAAAGAGGCAAGAAAGAGAGAGAAGATATAACTAAGGCTAAAGGAGAGAGATATTGAAAGGAAAAAGTATTGTTGTATGAATATTGCAACTATTTTTTTTTAATGTTTTAGGTTCTTCTTTTGCATCTTTCTTTCATATGTGTCATTTCAATACATTGATGAAAACATAGTTTAAAACTAAGTTTGATAAAGATGATACATGTGCTATAGTTTCTTTAAATTTTAAAGAGAAGTAGATTTTAAGTCTATTCAATTTTATAAATCTCGTTTATAAGACAAGATGAGATCTACATTTCATTTATATAATATAAAATATTTTATTTCTTGTTAAAGTGGGATATTCAATATTTTTTAAACATTAATAAGAAAGAAGTTAATTTCTTTTGTGATGATGGGACACATACTTATACCTAAGATGTTTATTTATAATTAAAAATGAATATTGTGTGCATTATGTGATTTTTTTTTACGACTTGTTTGATAAATGGATAAGAAACGACATATGATGTATTCAAAATTGCAATCTGGTAAAATAAAATGAATGGCTATGTAATGCAAACTTAGGACAATACAAAGAAAATGAAATTTAAATGTTTTTTCTCCTATTTAATTGTTTATACTACTTGTGTTTGACAGATGATGGATCTGTTTGGTGTTGGGGCTACAATATATGTATCCTTAATATTCTTAGTCTTTTGGCGAAATTAAATCACATAAATTCTTTGTGTATTTGTTATTTGTTATAATAATATTGAACTGATTTATCTAGTTTATCAACATCCTTGACTATTATATGGATGGCCAACTTGGTATCAATGGAGAGGACTTCCATGGTGAAAAACATAAGGATGTTGATTATTCTATAGTGCCCTGCTTATTAAATAAGTTTCTCGACTTGCACCCTCCTATTTCTTCATCAACGTCAACTATTTCAGAAGCAGGAGATGAGTCATCATTAAAGGTAAATATATGAAGATTGGTGATTACATAAAACACTATTTTTTATTCGTGTTCGCTTATTGATATTTTTAAGTTTTGTTATTTTTTAGTCCCTTACAATAGGGTGATGGATGAGTGTTGAAACTATACTGGGTGTCAATTTATCTTTAAGAAATATGAATTTCCCTTTTGCATTTATTTATAAACAAAAAGCAAGTCAAGGTGTGTGTCTCACTAGTTATATATGTATTTTAAACTATTTCACAGATAACTGTTGTCAAAGCAGGAGGAATGATGTCTATGTGTATTGATAATCTTGGTGCCCTATGGATGTGGGGAAATTGTCCTGGAGAAAACAAAGAAGGTGGCGTCTCTCTTGTAACCAACTTCACTCCCACACCAGTATGGGATTTTCATGGTCACATTGTAGTTCAAGTAGCATGTGGAAAGGAGCATGTTGTGGCTCTCGTTACTGCTGGAGAATCATTCAAGGGTGTGGATGATCTAGTGTGCTATACTTGGGGTAACAACAATCATGGTCAATTAGGTTTGGGGGACAAGGAGAATAGGCCACAACCTGAAGTGGTGAAAACATTTGATTTGGAGTCCCCTTGGGTAATTTATGAGGTAACATGTGGTGCCTTTCACACTGCTTTGCTCACTCGCAACAAGAGTCCTAGTGAGACATTTGGAAGCACATGTTGGACATTTGGCCTTGGGGATAATGGACAACTTGGGCATGGTACAACTTTAAGCAAATTACTTCCTGAACCTGTTAAAGAATTGCCACAAAATGTGCATCTTGTTTCAGTTGACTGTGGCTTGTTTCATACTTGTGTTGTTTCCTTTGATGGGTATGTATGGTCATGGGGAATGGAGAAAGGTCTTGGCTTATGCCCTGATGATAGTAATGGTGGAATACATTCTGGTGATGCTCTTTCTCCCTATCTTATCTCATGCAATCCATATGAGCCCAAATTTCCAAAACCAATTCAAGTTGCATGCGGAGCTGCACACACTGTTATTGTTGCACAAGAGGGATACAAGCTTTGGTCTTGGGGTAGAGGAAGGAGTGGGGTTCTTGGAAATGGTAAGACTATTGATAGTTACACTCCCACCATTGTGTTATGGCCTCCACTGATGAAAGATTTCGAACAAGAGGAATTACATAACTCTGGTGAGCATGATAAAACGGAGAGTGAAGAAGTTAGTGAGACAAATGACAAATTATCTTCAGCATTGAACAAAGTGAAGCTACTTCAAACAAAGTTATCCATAGTGGAAAGATATGCCAGTGTGCTTCATGGTTCTATCTTTGGAGAACCTTTTGATGAACAAAATATTCCTCTTTCGTTGCAAAATTCAGATGCATTTGACATTTCAAAGGAATGGAAGAACATTTTAGAGACATTAGATTGTACAAAGCTAAGTAAGTTGGAAATGCTCTACCAAAATATGCTTGTTGCTGTGAAAGATAAGCTAATGAAAAAAAAGATTAAAGAGATTATAAATGAATATATATCCTCTTCAAATGTAAAGAATGAGTAAGAAGAAAAAAGTAAACCATTATATTCAAAGGATTGTACATACAAAATTAATGTACCCAAATTAATGTTGTGTTTTTATAGCTTAATTATTTATAATAATTTGTATTTTATTTTTTTAATTTACATCACATTTAATTTTATGCCGCAGATGATGGTGCTTTTATTACATGTGTTGGGATATGAAAATTCATAATAATATAAGGATACACCACATATAAAATTCTCTAATTGTCTTAAGTGATTATTTTTCAGCTAAACAATTTTTTTTTATGTGTCAATGTTATTGGAATGTCTACATTGGGAATGATGATTAATCTTTTATATAAGAAAAATCATAAGAAGATTTAAAAATATTACAAGTATTAGGTGTTTAAATTATCAAGTTTTAAAATTATAAAGATTAAATAAAATATAAAATTCTCTAATTGCCCTCTTGTAAATATTTCCCGCCTAAACTATTTTTTATCGGCGAACCGAGCGTAGTCCATTTGCTTTTCCCCTAAACCCTCCAAACCCTAAAACACTCCCCCTTTTGAAAATGCCGTCGGACACCGTCGGCAACGGGGCTCTGGTCCCCCTCTCCGGTGACCCGCCGGCGCTATACCCTCTCCACCATGGCCTTGCCCCTCCGATTTGTCGCCTCTCCATCTCCTGGTCCCGCGGTAACTCCCTCCGCCTCTCCCTTTTCTCCGCCGCTGCCGCCAAGGTCGTCGAAGTTAAGCTTACCAGTGAAGATCCAGAGATTCCAGATGCTCACTGGCGCCGAATTGCCTACGGCTCTGTTGCGCCCTTCGCGCTGCTTCAGAGTCGGAGGAGCTCTCTTTCCACTCTCATGAAGACTCCTTCTCCGTATCATTCGGATTGGTAATTCACCACAACTTTGAGTGCTCGCTTGTTTAAATTCAATTTCGGAGAAACACTTATTTTTGTTATTTTTTAATTAAATTTTTCATGTGAGGTAAAATAAAAGTGTTAATTTTTCTTTCATAAGCTGGACTCAGGCAAATTTTGTTTTCTGAAGACCTTTGGAAGATGTCTTCATTTATTATACGGACCAATGCTATTAAAGTAGTGTTGTTAGATTCGTTCATCTCAGCGGTTTATTTGTCTTGGTTCTTAATAAGATTGAGAAATTGAAGGCCCAAGTTATTTCTCTTTGTAACCTTATATTTTACTTTTAATTGGAGTCTTCCAGTGTTTCCAAGTAAGTATGTGCTGTATCAAATGTCAATGATGGTCTTCAATCCTAATTTTTTATTTTCTACATTGGCTTTATCTGTGCGTTGGCAAAATTGATTATGAATGAAATTTATTTTGTAAAACTGATTTGAAGTGACGTGATTTATTTTTTGGATGATTTTATTATTATAAAAGCAGGTTAACAGTAAAACTCAGCATAAATTTATCCAACTAAAGTTATCTTAAATTACTTTAGCTTTGAATCAATTCTGGACACAGTCAATTTTTCAACGTGATACCAAACACATGGAAATGTAACTTAAAACCATGTTAAGGGGGATTTCAACGTGATTTTGGAGAAACCAAACACACTTCACCTCCTTTCTAGGGTTATCAAATCTGGTTTCATTGGAAGTTTCTCAGTTAATTTTACATGTTGTTTTGAATTGTGTTTTTTGCTTAGGAGTTTTGTGTAAGTGTGCTTGTTGACAATAGCTTATCATGCATGTTTAACTGTCAGGTGGGAGAATGTCCTTCAGTATAGCAAGGAGATAGGTTCTCTTCTTGGGGGTTCAAAGTTGCCCCCAAGTCCTATAATTGAGGACTCAAAAACAATTTTCAAGGTGTTGTTTTAGGTTCTAAATTGTTTCTTTGTTTACTTGAGCCGAGACCTGTTTTGTGGGACTTACAATATTGAGAAGTCAATCACCTCCTTTTAACACTTAATGTAGAGAGGTGAAGAGCCAACATCTTTGAAAGCTGCATGGGAGTTAATTGAAATATTTTATGTGGACAAGCAATCTCAAGCATGGCTACCTGAAAGGCTGGTTGATTGGTTAGCTGTAATAATCTTAATCTACTTTTATTTTCTTGACGGGTTTTGTAAATGGTTGCATTTTATTTTGACACTGATCACTATGCTTATTTTAGTTTACTACTGCATTTTATGACAGGATTATGACAGCCTATTTACTAGCACGCATGAAACAATTCATGGCAAGCTTGTGGATTTTCAGAAAGAACTAGTCAACATACAGGTCTGGTCAGCTGCTCCGATGAGTAATAATAAATATCTTCTATTTGTCTTTGAATTCAAAGTATTAATGTTTAAGTCTCAACTCAAGAGTGTTGAAATGGATAAATAGATATCTCATTTTCCTGTAGAGCCTCATTCCATATGGCATTAGGTAATCGGTATAAATATGTTGTGTGGATTTTTTTTCTTGAGACCCAAGGTTATGCTGCTTTTAGTCTTTGCTTCACTTGATGGTATTTAGTGGATCTGTCTATTGGGTAGGAGAATCCTCTTATTATTTGTGTTTTCTAGACTTCTACTTCTATCTTTCTGTTACAATTCTCATAACTACAATTTACAGTGTTTAAAGATTACTTTTTCTTGGAATCTCTACTGATTTTTTTGATAGATTGAATGTCATTGTGCTCTAAATTGGATATTCTCTTGGATCTCCTTGGTTTAGCACGTTTGTTCTCTATCTTAGATAGAAGGTTTTGGTCTTTTTATCATCTTGGTAAGTTTTTGTGAGTCTTATTTGTGTAACCTGTATGTTAAGCAGGGGTTCCATTTCCAATTTGATCAACCTATTTGGAAGTTAAAATAAATACCACTTGAGAGTGAAAATAGAAAAAATGCTTTAGAGATAAATCATCTCTATGCTGATTCATATATTTATGGGTATCCTTACATCGAAGATACTTAGAAAAGATATGAGAAACCTACAAATAGGTGACAAATAGGTAATATAAAATAGATAGGTGACAATAGGTTAACCTATTCCGACAAGCTAACCTATTCAAATAAGTTAAACACTTATGGCATTCCTATTTAAACAGATAAATTGAATTCCAGGTCCCCTCAAGGACTTAGTCAAAAAATTTGCAAGCTAATAATTGGAGTTGACAAATCTAGTGCAAATTTCCTTTTGGACCATAATTTCTCTCGAGCATAATGTCACTCCATCGTTTTATGTATTCTCTCATGAGATACCATATTGAAGCAATATGAATAGCTACTTGGTTATCATTGTTAACATAATGTTTGTAATAGTGTACAACTTATATATAACTTTTTTTCAATGTACCTAGCTTTAGGTTAAGGAACATGGGGTGTAACCTTCCTTTTTGAGACATACTTGTACTCATCTTTATACATACTTAAATATATACATATTCATATATATATATATATATGTATAGATGGATAACTTTTGATTTCATTATACTTTTATTTGTCAAAATTGCATCTAACTGCTGCCTTTTGTCTTATTGGTGTCTCTTTGTCATGTTTCTACCTCTGTCCTTAGTTTGTTGCACCTTGCTTGCTCCCCTCATGGCTAGGGTTTCTTTGCTCACAACTAGGGCTTTTTTCCTCTCATCATTGTTTGTGGCTTTATTGTTGGAATGACCTCTACTTTTTTTGCTACTCCTACACTATTACCATGACAAAGCTCAACTAGAAGACTACTTATCTTGGTTTGTGCCTATGTAGTTATGGCTCATTGGTCAAGGATACCATGACCATAAAAGGAAGTCAATATTGTTCCAAATGAAGAAAAACCTCAATGGTAGAAACTAGACTTCTAGTTATGTGTTGTTTTATGGAAATCAATAGAACAAGATGTCTTAGGAATACTTTGATCCTTTAAGACATGTTCTTTATGGAAAAAAGAACAATATAGACAAAAGTTTAAGTCAATTTTCGTTAGATAAACCTAAGTACATTTGAATACTCATCAATAAGAGTAACTAAATATCTAAAATCACAAGACAAGACATGACTTGGCCCCCAAAATATTTGAGGGGATGATAGAAAAGACAAAATTACATCTTGATTCAAACTTTTTAGGCAAAGAAGATCTAACATGTTTTTCTAGCTGACATGACTCGAATTCTAGTGGTGGAAGTCTACTAACTTTAGGAACCATTTTCTTTGACTTTTCAAGTGAGGATGACATAAGTGATCATGTAAAAGTTTTGGAGATGGGGATGCAAAACGAGAGGTAGATGAACTAGTTCCAAAATAGTATAGGCCTTTAGATTCATGTCCCTCGCCAGCTTGTCAAATCATACTGCGTCTTTGTATAGCAAAAGAATTGGCATTAAAGGTTACCGAACAATTTGAAGACTTGGTTAATTGACTTAAAGAAATAAGATTGAATGGACATTTAGGAACAAGAAGAGCATATTTTTTAAATTTAAGCAAGGAGAGAGGGACTTGACCAACCCCTATGAGCTAAGGATTTTTGGGAAAAGAAAGGGACAAGAACAAAGAGATATTACGAAAAGTATGATCATAAGCACTTGAGTCAATTATCTATGAAATTGACCTTCCTCAAATTGTGAGATGTAAGCTGTGAACAAGCTGAGATTCCGGTTGTGTATGGATTGGGGAGAAGATTTGAGAGAGTGAATTTGTAGTGATTTGAGAGAAAAGTGTAAAGAAAATGAGGTTGTTTGGATTAAGGTATGTTAGAGTGAATTTGTGAGTAAAGTTTATTGAAGTTTGTGGGTGATATGATAGTTGTAAGGGGATTTTTATTTTTTTTTAAATGTGTAAAATGTAAGTTTATAAATTTACCATTATCTTTAAAAATATTTAAATAATAAAATTAGATATTTTTGTCTAAATTTGAGTTAATTAAAATTTTATAAATTTTATTCGAAATATCGTTAAATAATTATTTTCAAACAAATTACAAATTACTTAACATATGAAAAATTATCATGAAAATAAAATTTTCAATTATAAAGTTAAGAATGTAATAAATTTTAAAAACTTTTATTTCAACTTCACCTAAATTTTGATGTGAAAAACATAATTTTATTTTTATTTTTATTACAAATACATATACAAAATATTTTCATAAAATCAAAGCAATTTTTTTTATTATTGTTAATATTATTATTTAAAAAAAATATTTTGATTATTATTAAATATGTAATTTATATTTATATTTTTATTATGATTATTTTAAAAATTTATTTTAATTACTATTATTATTTTAATTTTATTACTTTTTTTTATGTATTATTACTATTTTAAATTTTAAATATATTATTATTATTCTTTTATAGTTTTTATATTTTTATTACTAATTTATTTCCTTTAACTATTATTATATAAATACATTTATATTATTATTATATAATTTTTTTTATTATTATATATTATATTATTATTATAATAATTATATATTATAAAATTTATAGCAGAGTTGAAGTTAGTTGATTTTAGGATTGCACATTCTGATGGATTGCATTTTGTTTATGTTTTTTTTTGAAATAAGCATGATATGGTGATAAGCTCAAAGAAGATTGCCACTAGACACAAACTTAACCAAATTGTTAAGTGTGAAAGTTCTCTTCTAGAGAGCAAAAGAGAAAAACACAATTATATGGTGATGATAATGATGATGAGGTGTGGAATTTAAGAAGCAAAAGATAAAGAACAATATAGACCGAATGAAAAAAAGAAGATAACAAGACATAAGATGAAGGATGATGGCAAAATGAAGAAAAGGAAAAGAGAGAAAAGATAAGAGAGCTTAAGTGAAATGAAAGGGATGATCACGTCCCTTGGAAGTAGTGTTATCACTTATCGGCCATGGCGTCGCCATGGCGGATTTCGGTGGCGGTTTTCCTGACCACCGCCATAACAAGGCGATGGCGAAACGGATTTTGTATGGCGTCCGCTATGGCCATGTCGGAGTGCTAACGAATATAGGAAATATCCAAAATATCAGAAAAAAATGGTGGCAGCGGCAGCGCCGCACGCTGTGACAACACGGAGAAGGGTTGCGACTGCTGAAGAAGGTTCGCAGAAGACCTAAACCTAGTTTTAGGAAACAGAAATTTGGGCTAATGGCCCATTTCAACTTTAACATAATAAAAACCCTAAAATTTAAATACTGAGTGTGGTGTGTAGGTAGTGTGCAGCTGGGAAACCCTAATTTAAACATGACAACTTAATTAACATTAGGCTTATTGGGCTTATTTTGGGCCATGTAAAACATATAATTATTCTCAACAACACATTATTTTATCTATGCCACCCTAAACCCTAAAACCCTAATTATTCAAATAAAATTTGAATGTGCTGCAGGTGCATCTACTATTAAACCTAATTATGAGTTCAAAACCTACTTAAATTAAGTTTGGGCCTTTGGCCCATTCCAACTTTTAACTAATAAAACCCTAAAATCCTAATTATTCAAATAAAATTTGAATAATTAGGATAAATGAGCTGTTAATCCTAATTAAGAGTTCAAAACCTACTTAAAATTAGGTTATTTTGCCCTATTTTTGGCCATTTAAATCATTATACTTATTGCAATCTATAATACATTTTTTTTATCTCTGCCACAACACCTTCCGCCATAACTCGTTATGGTTTCCATTATTACTTTATAAAGGATTTATGGGGTCTCCGATATGATCTGTTATCCGATATCGATAGCACTGCTTGGAAGGTGAGGGAATTCCAAGATGAGTGGTGAGGAGCCGCCACTTGATGTGCACTACTCTCAAGTAAGACCCAAAATACTAGGAGACTCAACTCACTAAACACTCTGACAGAGTTTCTTTTCTATTCAATTTCAATGTGTCCAACACATCGGCAAGATGCCTTTTATATATGAGAGAGTGACTTGGGAGCAAGAGTGAGAGGGGTAGGGGCGTCATTTGTGAGAAACCTTCTAGAATGTATGTCAAAGTGGAGTGCCTCCCAAGCTAGCCTACATCTTCTAGAAACTAGGTTAAGGGGCAATTTTGGAAAGGGTTTCTAGAAGCTAGGTTTTTAGTGGGTTTGGCACAAGCCCAATATTATACTAAGTATACCCTATTCTAGCTTATTATTCTAATTGCACCCCAAAGTGAGCTTAATTTATTTACTTAAACTTGTTTTGTAAAAAGATCAGAAGGTAGAACAACTGATATTCCGATCCATGTCTGGTTCTTCTTCTGCTCAGGCTCTTTTGAGGTTAGGTGGGGCTTGGTCTTGTATGTTGAGATGATTGCCCTAGCTGTGGAGTGTCTGTGGTGTCCTTAGTTATCTCCTTGTCGAGATGGATCAGTGTTATTAATATCGGATAACGAATCATATCAGAGACCCTATAAATCCTCCATAAAGTTATAACAGAATATATAACGGGTTATGGGGGAAGGTGTTTTGGCAAAGATAAAAAAAAAATGTGCAGTGGATTGCAATAAATATAATGTTTTAAATAGGCCAAAAATAGGCCCAACAAAACCTAATTTTAAGTAGGTTTTGACCTCTTAATTAGTTTTAACCACTCATGCAGTTGCAATACATTCAAATTTTATTTGAATAATTAGGGTTTTAGTAGTTAAAAGTTGGAATGGGCCAAAGGCCCAAACTTATTAGGGTTTGTTCAAAATTAGGTTTATGGTCTTCATATTCTTCATGCGCGCACAATCCCTTCATTTTTCGCCGCTGTCACAGTGTGCACCGCCTGGGCCACAAAATTAGCTCACCTTGCGCTGCTTCCATTGTTTTTTTCTTTGCCTTTTTCGATATTTCCGTTTTCCGTTAGCATCTCGAGATGCCAAAAGCGGTCGCCATGGGCCGCCATTTCGCCACCGCTTTCTGCCATGGGGTTGCCATAACGGAAAAGTGATAACACTTAGTTGGATTGTATCAATAGTCAATTAAGTTTAATAGATAATTTATATTATGTTACAAATTTTTATAACATCATCGATTTTCATAATCCATTAACCGATTATCTTATAAAATTGATAACATATTACATATCAAACAATGTAATTGATTATGTTGTAAAGTTTATAATTAATTATTTTATTTTTATTTGTAATATAACTATATAACATTTTTTTATTGTAATTGACTTTTTGATAATAATATGTAAATTTTTTCAGCTTTCTTAGCTTTTCTTCACTTGACACGGGGGAGTGATTTCATTCCTCTCCCAAGAATCATTGCTTTTCTATCTTTGCATTTGAATGGATACAAACATAAAAAAAATTGCTTAGATTTTATCCTAAATATTCTTGGTATTCTTTAGAGAATTTGGGCTCAACAACTTTAGCTTTAGAGATAATGATTGTCTTGTTGGGAAAGCCATGCGGAGAGTAGTAGTTCTCTTGGTTATGACTCGTTCTCTTACAATACGTCCATTAAGGACATCCCTTACTACCAAATCCTCCTCTAGTATTGCTGCTTCCTTTTCTACGTGTAGATACCATGATAGAAGATTCAATAGGCTCTTGAACATTCCTAGTTTGAAGAGTTGGAACTCGAAGAAGTTGTGTTGTCAAGCTTTCCATGAATGGAACTTTGTGACCTATTAAAAGTTGATTTCTAACATGATTAAAATATGGATTCATGGCATGAAGGATTGTAATCGTATACAATTTGTCCAACTTCTTAATCTCATCTAATGACTCAACCTCCAAGAACATCTTCAATTCTTCAATGATAGATTGAGCTTCAACAATAAAAGATGTCATGTCATCAATTGTTTGTTTTAGAGAGTCCAATCTATTGGTAGAGTCATAAAGATGTTGAATATCATTTGCAAAAATATTGAGTCCTTTTCTGAATGAGATTTAGGTCTTGAATGATCTAAGAGTATCCAATATTTTGGGTTCCACAGGTTGGCTGGTCCCGGCATGGGGGGAGTGTGTTGGAGATCCCACATCGACTATAGATAAGGCCAATTTAGAGTATATAAGTGAGTGCAAACTTCACTTTACAAGTCGGTTTTGTAAGGTTGAGTGAGGCTTAAAATTCACTTCTTAAGATTCTAAACATTAAACATACATTGTGACTTATTCCATGAAATCATTTTCAAGATTTGATATTTGAGTACCACTTAATTAAAAAAGAAGCGATGTGACAACAAATGTTGATAGAAGCAACTCACAAACTATTTGTATATACATATGGATAATATTTAATTATGATTTTCAATTTGAATATGATTTAAAAAAAATTACAATTATATTTATTTTATTTTGTGAATTATATGTATGCATAATATATTCTTTAAACGTATATGAACATATTATATTCTATATTTTTACGATGAGGCAAATCACTAAATTGGATACGTATTCAATACTCATCGTATACGTTCATCATAGATTAGGCTTCTGCTTAGATCTTCTTGAGCTAAGAAAAAAAGAGAAGAGGGGAAAGGTGACCCCTTCCATAACTCCCCAAGCACAACTCATATAACCAACTGCTGTATCATTCGCAGAAAACAACAAATTTGCAGTTTTTAAAATCATCTTGATCCAATTACAAAACATGGCATGAAAGCTAAATTTTTCTAGTACTTTAAGCCGAAAATTCCTGTCTAAAGTATTATCAAAGGTTTTTGCTATGTGAATTTTGATTGCTATGTTCCCTCTAAAACATCTTCTCTCAAGCAAATTTATGGATTCAGATGCAACACCAATGTATGAAGCTCCTTTTGTTGTTGAGATATCAATTTATTTTCCAACTTAACCAATCTGTCACAGTACCTTAGACATAATTGCAATTTTAATGTTTGCTCTTAACTGATATTGAGCTATTTCTCTATTCTTTGTATTCCAAAAGAATTTATGTCAACAAATATAGAATATTGTGTATTACTTTTTATATAACGTGTTTTTGTTTAGCTAATGTCTATAATCATCGTGTTTGATCAATTTCTTCAACAATGAGAAAATAAAATTACTTAATCTGTCTGTGCAGGTGATTGAGGATGATCCCAGATATTGGGACTTATTATCATCTGCACTGTCAGTTGGTTGGCTTGATATTGTGGTAAGGTTACTGTATCTCTGACATTTTTTTGCAGCATATATTTCCTTTTAAATAATGACTTTTATATTGAGCTGGTTTTACATGCAGGTGAAAATGCTGCGGTTGCATGGATCTTACCAATTAGATCAGCTCAGTAATCGAGAGGTTGGCATGACAATTATGAAAATGTTATTATATGAACAAGATGAATTCGGTAGTTTTTTATTTTGTATGCTACTTTCCTGGTAAAAGTCTGTTTTTATATTGTTGGCCTAGTGCGAAGAATATTCAACTAGATTCAAATCTCTTTAATAGTTTGATCCTTTAGTGCTTGTATTGGTTTTTGTTATTAAAGATTTTCTTAACCACTAAATAATCCCCTTATCTTCATAAATAACAGATGACTATTACCTCAATCTGTAGTATTGTGGGCCTTGTATATGCGAGCATTAAAGGGATTTTGTTATCTGATTATAATACACCTAAACTGAATATGCTTGTTAAAAGATTGATATCCTAGATGCTTCATTTGTACTAGCTGGCCCTTGATAATCCCTGTATGTATTTTTTTTATCACAACAAAAGGTTCTAGAACCCATAGCTCTGATCTAAATTTATCTCATTTTTATTTAGTTGAGGTGTGTACCTCCAAGCATGCCTCATTTTAGCTGGAGAATTTGTATGCAAATTGAAAGTGCCACTGTTTTGGGTCTTTACTTCTGGGTGTTCATGATTGAATGAACTTGGATGATGTTTTGATAACCTCCATAGTCTTAGAGATAATAGTAAAGAGTCTGTTCATAGATTTTACTTTTTTTGTAAAATGTTCCTGTTTTCATGCAGAGATTATCTCCTTGAATAATATTCTTTTAATAATTTTAATCTTAAATTGCGTCTAGGGTTTGAAATAGGTCAAGTGGTCTATAAGGGGCCCATAGCTTATTTTTATCTACTTTAACCAAGCCTATTTGGCAAGAAATAACTAAAGCTTTGGCTCCTAGATATTTTTTTTAACTTTTAAATGTAGTTATTTACTATTTTTTTAATATTAAAGTAAACTCTTACGAGTTTATGAGTCGAGTTTACTGGGCTCCCACGAGTCTACGTAGGTTCGCGAGTTTGACAACCTTGGTATAATAACATTCCTGAATCATAGGGATCTCATTATATTCTTGAATAATAGGGGATTTGATTATATCCCTGAATAATAAGGATCTGTTTTCAATAAGTGTTGTTATTATATTTCCAAAATTACTTTTCCAATCTTGTATATATATATGATGTACTCTTAGCAATAAAATAATTCTAGTATACCCTAATAAAAGAGATGGTAAATCTTGAGAGTCGCCTCTAACTGTGCATCCAAACATCCTAGATGACATCCTTCATTGCTATTAGTAAAATCCACAATCCTAGATGACAACATTGTTCATCTATGTTAGAATGTAATGTTATTTTTTTTATTTTTTCTCTTGTGTGTATATCTGGTGTTAGGCTTTTAGGCAAGTGCCTTGCCTCTTATGTGTCCTATATATACATCCATAAAAGTCCAACAATGTAGGTTGAATACATTGTTTTTTTTTTTGCAGTCCTCTCATCTATTCAAATTGGTATCATAGTAGGTACGATCTTGTCTTATCTTCTTCATTATCGTTTGCCGTCGTCATTGCCTTCGTCTGTTGCCGTCACTGCCTTAGTTCGTTGCCATCACCGTAGTGGTGCATCAACAAACCCTGGTGGTTGCTTGACTAATCAATCATCCACGTGTCAACACTTGTCAATCCATGCACGTCTTGTTTGTGGTGTGTGTGTTGTACGTGATGTCTTCCAGACATTGGAATCTCTGTGCAACATCTCCATTTGACTCACTGGACTCTACCGTCTTTGTTTTGACTTTTTTTAGTGTTTTGATGTGGCTTTGTTTTAGGACACATGCTCTTTCGCATTTTTTTAGGGTTTCTCTTCTCTTTTTCGAGGTTGGTCATTGTTCTTTCTCTTTGAAATGACTTCAATTGGTTCTGGTCCTTTCTTCTCAGTTACTCTGACCATTACAAGTGCAAGGCTTAATTGGAAGAGTTATTTGTCTTGGTCTGCCTGCTTAGAATTAGGGTTTCTTGGTCAAGGATTCCATGACTACTTAGAAACATAACTCAAGTCTATTCCTGAGGCAAATAGATCCTAGTGGCAAAGATTGATTCCCAACTATGTGCTGTTTTATGGCAGTCAGTTGAGCCTGATGTTTTAGAGATGCTCATATTCTTAAAAAAATGGAACTTACAACAATTTGATGTAAAAAATGTCTTCCTTCGTGGGGAGCTTGAAGAGGATATTTACATAGAATTGACCCCTGGATATGGTTGGAAATTGTTGCCAATACTGTTTGCAAACTGAAAAAGGCATTATATGGACTAAAACAATCGCCACGAGCATGCTTTGGAAGCTTTACTAAAGTTATGATAGGTTTGGGCTTCAAACAAAGTTGAAGAGACAACACACTGTTTGTTAAACACACCGAGTTAGGGGAAGTAACAATGTTGCAGGTGCATGTGGATGATATTATAGTGACAGGTGATGATGAAAAGGTGCAACAACCAGTAAGCCAACATCTAGCTAAGGAGTTTGAAATCAAGACCTTGGGAAAATTGAAGTATTTTTTGGGAATTGAAGTAGCCCATTCTAAAAAGGGTATTTTCATATCCCAACAGAAATACATTATTGATTTGTTAGCATGTAAGCTTGCAAGTACACCAATTAATCTGATGTTGGAAAATGCTGAAGAAGATTTTCGTTGCTGGCAAGGAAGTGTACCAGAGATTAGTTGGCAAACTCATATTTGTCTTGCACTAGACCTGATGTTGCATTTGTAGTGAGCCTAGTTAGCCAGTTCATGCACCAACCAAAGGAGATTCACTTGCGGGCTACACTAAGAATTGTGCAATATCTGAAAGGGACTCCAAGCAAGGGAATTCTGTTAAAATAAAATGGGAATGTAAGTCTCAAAGTATACATAGATGTTGACTATGCTGGGTCAATTATGGATGGGAGATCAACTGTTGGATATTTGTACTTTCCTTGGTGGGAATCTAGTAACTTGGAAGAGTAAAACACAAAATGTGGTAGCAAGACCCAGCGTTGAAGTAGTGTTTAGGGTAATGGTGTGAACTATTGCAGCTGAAATTCATCTTGGAAGACTTGAGAATAAAGTGGGATGAACCAATGAGACTTTACTATGATGATAAATCTACTATTATAATCTAGTGCAACATTATAGAACCAAACATATTGAAATTAATTGGCATTTTATCAAAGAAAAATTAGAATAGTGGTCAAATCTGCATTCCATGTGTCTCCTCTCAAAACAACCTTGCAAACCTTCTACCAAAGTGGCTGAATTGCAATAACTTTGAAAAGGTTGTTTCTAATCATGGAATGGAAAATGCATGTTCACCAGCTTGAGGGGGAGTGTCAACAATCATATTTTATTACTCAATATTTTGCAAATTATAATTAAAGTCTATAACGTATAGATCCCTGAATTATAGGGATCTAATTATATCCCTGAGTAATAGGGAACTAATTATATCCCTGAATAATACGGATCTAATTATATTCCTAAATAATAGGGATCTAATTATATCCTTGAATAATAGGGATCTAATTATATCCTTGAATAATAGGGATATGATTACATTAGTTTTCTAATCTTGTATATATATCTGATGTACTCTTTACAATAAAGTAATTCTATTCTACCCTAATATTTGAGATTGCCCATGCAACAATAAGAACAAAAAGGCATATAACTTTTATTAGAAAAGGGTATATTACAATTTTAAAGACCTACAAGTGTAACATTAATATTGGGATGTTCTAATCTAAGATGCCAAGTATAAGCATTAATAGTAAAACAAATATTTGAAACTGTAGTGTCTTCTCTTTAACTTCGACTTGTATTTTTGTCTTATTTTCTCCTGATGTTTCTTGATAGAAGATTGCTTTATTGATATCTTTTTGCAACTTATATTCTTTTCATCGTGTTAGATTAATTTCCATGCCATATATCTTGACTTCTTGAAGTCTTGCAAGATATAGTCGTCTGCAGATGAGATGTATATCAGAGAGCATCATTTACTGATAACACGTGCTTCGTGTTTTGAGTGTATCATACGTCTACTAATAACGTAATCTTTGTAGCTTGTCTAATGAGCCTTGTTTGCTCTTTGCTTCTTGTACTTTAACCATGATTTTACCATTAACAACCACTTGCTCGTTGGTCATGATTATTTTGCCTTTTGCTTTTTGCACACTAGATAAAGTATATTAAACACACCAAAAGTGCTTTGTTATGATCAAAACCTGAGTATCTAATGGCAGGACTTAAGGTTTAAGACTATCTCCTATGAGAGCTTAACTCATCTTTGCCTAAACAGTTTTATCTTACAGCAATGGTTTCTGTAGACTGGTTAACTGTTTTGTAGACAGTTACAACTAACTTGTAACTGAGCTCTGTATATAGTCTTTTGTTAACAGTGTCTCATTTATCTTGTTCTTTTACTCTTGTTTTTACCCTTTTCATAATAATAAATCAGTGGATCAGTTTTCCAATATTTCATTATTTTTTCTCACTCTGTCATTTTCTTGTACAGTTAGAAAATGGACTTGTAGAGACTGTTGCTACTCTTATTTCCAAAATGCCCCGGTTGCGCCCTGAATCTGGTGGAAAATTAGGTGAATGCTATAAATCCAAGCCTGATTTTATCAAGGTATTTCCAGATTCCACCATATTTTAAGATGTACTATTAAAATTTGCTTCTTGCCACACTTATGCTGTTGCGTATTTCTATTTTATAGTGTTGGGAAAAATGGAGGTCACAAATTACAAAACTGGATTGCAGTCCATTCTGGATTCAATGTGATAATCAGCAAACTGTTGAGGGCCTGAGAATTTTGCTACAAATTTTGCTGGGTAACACTGACAGTCTCTGCATGGCTACATGTTATTGGATTGAATTATATATTTCTCATTTTCTATACATCAGGCCATTTACAATGGTATGTTCAATCTACATATGCAATGCAACTGTTAATTTTAAAATTGATTTTTCCTTAAACTTTTGGCTTAAATGATTCCTTTCTTCTATTACCTGATAATTAAGTGGACCTTAACATGATATTCTATATCCCCCTCTCTTGTCCTTTTGCTAACAGGGAATAGAAAGCATGTATAATTTGGCCCAGAAATGCATCCAGTTGAAGCCACAATCTAATACCCATAGGTTGACAGGGCTTATGGTTGGAATTCTTGAGGAAAATACTGAGGTGATTATTTGACTTTTACTATCCATTCCCCTCCCCTTCATCTTTTTCAAAAATTTGGGCCTGCTATTGCTGTATATTTTTCCCCATTATTCTGTTATTTGATTCAATTATTCTCTTTACATTTTAAACTTGAATGAGCATTTTGCTATGTCTCAGGTTGTTTTAGCTGAGTGTTCCAGAGAATTTGGCCCTTGGTGAGATGCTTGCATTGATATTGTTAACTCATTCTACCTCTATTTATTGAATGCATGTTTTGATTAGCTTATTTTGCTTTCAAAATAACCATTTCATCAAAACTCTATACGAATTATGCATGGTTTCTCATTTAGTATGGTTTGATGATAATGAACCGTGTATGTGCTATGTATCAATAAAATAGGTTGGTGGCACATGCCATAGAATTGTTGACTGCAGGAAGTGAGCAAGCAGAGGTTCTTCTGCATGAGGAGCGTTATAACTTGGGGGGAATCAGCATAGTGGAACTACATCGGCTTGTGTATGCTCAAATTCTATCATCACATGCATTGACCTGGCAAGTAAGTGCTAGCTACTTCTGCATAAATATCTTGTTAATCTGACCTCAAACTGATGAATCATGAATTACATAAATGTCTTAATTAACATCATAATTTGCTGTTGCACATAAATAGACGTATTGGATTTTGACATATGGTTTATAGATTGAAGTAAGGATGATACTGATGTCTCATAAAATAAACAGGATTTAGCAATACCACGAGACCAGAACAACCTTTGCGAAATGAAAGTTTGAGATTAGAGTTTGATAAAAATGATAATGATGTTTGAGCAAGTAATCTGTTTGGTGCTCTTATGGTATAATGTTCACATATATGCAGATAGCTCCAATATATTTAACATCGTGCATGAAGCAAGGAATGGGCTTGTTAGAGAATTTATTGTATAGGCAATCTGTTCAACACAATAATGTGTTGCTTAAGGTAACTGTTTTAGCTTCGTACTGTTTGTTACTATCTGTTCACAAGTGTACTTACCCTTTTGGTTTAGTATATTGTTGATATACTTGAGTGACAGACGTATACTTGCTACTCATGCAGAACATTGAGATATGCCGTTTGTATGAGCTTGATCATATTAGTTCAAACATCATGAAGGTAACTTGCACCTCTTGATTCTGTGTCTGGCTTGAGCATTAAAAAATCTTCCATGGTTCTTTAAACAACATGCACTAGAACACTTGAACTATGTAAGAAATAAATAATTATTTTATTAATAACAATCACACCAATTACAATCTCTATTTGTAATAATCAAAACCCTTAAAAAAGGAAACAAAAATATGCTGATTTTGAAGATATTTTTTCCTAATCACTGGAGATATAGAGAATAATTTTTATCCTAATAATCTGCTATTTAAACAAGAACTGACCTGCATAAGAAATATATAGATTGCTGGAGTATACCACTGGAAGCATGGTCATAAGGGTGCTGGGGTATTCTGGCTTCAACAAGCCCAAGATTCTAGTTGTCTTGATAGGATTGCCCAACAGTTATTTGATTCTGTTGGACAGTCAATATCTGATGAAAGCTTCAAGGTAGTTCTCATAATACTCCAATAAACAACTTACTGAAAGATTTTCATATATATTAGTTTATTCCTATTTATGAATTTGTTTTCTGCATAATTATTTAGATTTATAATTTTTCCCTTTCTCTTACAGCAATGGGAAGGCATGATTGAGCTACTGGGTTCTGAATCTAAGCCTGCTGGGGGTCTTGAATTTTTGCACAAGTATGAATGTGCTGTTCAATGCATTTTCTTGTTTCCTTGTCTTCGTCTTAGTTCTTGCATTTATTAAATATTATATAAATGTCAGGTATAGGGATTTCAAGAAATCCCTTCAGAAGGCATCTGGTGGAAAATCAACTGAGATAGCCAGGCAAGCTGTAGGCTCCCTTATGCTGGTATTGCTCACCCTGGATTACTTTTGCTATGGTAGAATTGTGTGCTGATTGTACAATCTAGTCTTTTTCACATGTTATTATATGATCTAGTTGGCAACAGATTGTGATTAGAACCCAAGCATTTGGAAACCTATCCTCAAAAGCTAGTTGTTAAGGGTGGAGGACTAGAGACTTAAATACACATATTTCTCAATGTGGGAGTTACTCACCCATAATAACCAAGTCCCTGTCATAGTATTGTCCTAACCGACATCTAAGCGACTTTCACTCTTTGACTTTTCACTCAACTACCTCATTGGTTAGAATACTCCACTAGTCATAATCCTTTGTGGGTAGCCCTTTTTGAGACACCAATAATCTACTTAGTGATACCAATTGGTAAAACTCTTGACTATGATAGCATGAAAAGCAATGTAGTCAAAATCGTGAGTAAAATTGCAAACTCGCACGAGGCAACAAGTTTTGAAGCCAAACCAACGTGACTCGGCCAACAGATGGTGTCAGAGCGGATTGTACCACGACACCGCGAAGCTGGATGCATTGTTTACCAGAAAGCGTCCTCGATTTGCCTTGTAACCTAGCGTGACACATTTCGCTCCAAATTTATTTGACCTAGCGCAACCATTTTAAGGCCCAACGTGGCCCATGTGGCCCAAAAGCATATTTATGAGTAAGTGAAGCGGGAAAGAGTAGAGTGAAGAGTAAAAGATACTGAAGAGTCACAAACCCTAAAGAGAGAAAACAAGCAATGCAGAATTCACCGGAGCCGTTGTCGTGCTCAGGTTCTCCGCCACTGCCCACGTTCACAGTCGTGTTCACCGTTTGCGTTTGCCACTGTTCGCGGTCGCCATCACCGCCGCTAGCGAACACCACTGCCGTCGCATAGAAGTGTAACAGTTGTTGCCCAAAATAAACCCTAAAACCTAATTCAAACATTTGGGTCTATGCCCAATATTAATATCTAGTCTATTGCAAGCTTGATTCAAGTTCCAAATTCAAAATAAGTCATTTATTTTGTAGTAGGAAGAGACAGTGAGTAGCACTATTAATTGAAAATCTTAAATTTATTTTGCCTTACTTGACCCATTTAAAATTATTATAAGTTCCCAATAATTTTAATTCACATAAGATTTCTAATCTTTTATTTAATTTATCTATAAATATATATTGTAACACGATAAATATATATTATAACACTATTAGTAATTCTTATGAGTCGAGTTACGATCTTTTATTTCCTCTTCGATCTTCTTACGAGTTACGAGTTTGACTACATTGATGAAAAGTAAATCTTTATTGATTAATAGGGAATATCTTCTTTCGAGAATGACACACTTGAACTTGAAAAGGATCTGAATCAACACTGTAGATATTTTGAGAGGTCTGATACACCCCTCAACTCAACTTTCTAATTCTGAAAATATTCCCTAATAGTGTATCTCCTTAAACCCTTTTATGTGAGCCATTGATTTACAGTTTATAATAGTAAGCTACCCCTAAATGGGTGCATCCAGCTGTGACCCAATTACTTCCTTCTAAAGTACACTTGCTTAATCACAGGTCTGCTATCATCGCCCAAAAGCTTTGACCTTATCTCATGGGGAAATGAGTGGAATGTTTACAAATTGTTCCTACAAATCCTTAGAAGAAGGAAGATGTTCCCAACAAACGAGGACTTCTCTTGCTCCTGAATCCCCATACCTAACAACTAATATATGCTACTTGGGGTTGAAATGTAACTCCCATTCCTATATATATTGGTATTATTTCACAGAAGCTGCTGCCAATGCCTTCTTCAGCAGGCATACATGGAAAATAGGATAAATCCGCTTGAAGTGCACCCATCCTTCCCCTTTATTTTGGCTTGCGTGAAGTGCTCCCAAGCTATCACCTTTGTTCAACCTTCACCACTGCTATCACCACATCCACCACCTCGTTGCCATTGAAGACTCTATTCTGACCAGTAACAATGCTAGGAGCAATGTTGTTAAAATCGCATCTAGATTGTAAGATCGTAGATCTTGCAATTTTTTGAGAAGAAACTGTGATGGATCGCACAATGGATCACTACCTAAACGGATCAGAGTGATCGAGCGAGTTGGTAGTCAGATCAGAGGATCGAGGAGTCTCTTCGATCCGTGACTCGGTCCATTAAATAAAAAAACCCTAAAAGCAAGGCCCAAGAATGAGGCCCAAAAGAAACCTAAAAACCCCTAATATCAAACTCGTGCCTCTCCGCCGCGCCTCCGTTGTCACGCACCTCCGCTGTCGCGCTGCTCATTCTCCCCGCTGCCTTTTTATATTTAGGCCTGTTCCATTGCCTTAGGCCTGTTCAATTGCCTTAGTCCTGTTCCACTGCCTTAGGCCTGTTCTGTTTGTTTTTTATTTTCCCTTTTTTCTACTTCCTTGCCTTGTTTTATAAATGCACCGTTGTTTACTACAGAGACCTAATGTGTAAGCAAGGCACCACTCATCACTAATATAAAGACAAAGTTTATTTATATTAAATATTTATTAATTATTTTATGCATTATTCTTGCAAATTGTAATATATGTTTAATTATTTTATTTTATATATTGAATATTATTTTTCATATTCATATTATTTTCATATATCATTGACTCTTTCCGAGTTACGATCTTGAGTTACGATCTCGAGTTACGATATTTTATCCCTCTTCCAATCCTTGAGTTTAACAACATTGGCTAGGAGGTTTGCCACCCTTCTTTCTGCCAGTTGCTAGAGTCATGTTGCCAAGACAGAACTCATGTGCCACTGTTTTTCGGCGCATGTAGGCACCTCCTGCCATCGTTCGTAGCAAAATGCCAGAGTCGCCTCGTGGTGGCAGTTCTAGATCAATGGTTGTTTGGTTCCTTTGCCTTGGTTTGTGTGTCTTTCCTTTCAAAGAACACAGTTCATGACATTGTTTTCACTAAATATTTCTGATGTGTTTTACAATAGAAATGGCCACTTGGTTGATGATCACTTATCTTCCTAACGCTTGAGTCTGAATGTCTCTCATCCTTACTAATCTGACATTTCGCCATAACATCTTCACAAGCTCAAGGTACACCATCTGGTGTCATGTGAAGAAGTCCTTTATGCTACATTGAGCTAGAGCTAGTGTAGATCAAGTCCCCAAGGTCTTTTATACCACTTCGAAAAGCCGATGTAGATTAAGTCCCCTCAGTGCCAAGGTTGTCAATGTTGATGTAGAGCTCAACCTTGAGTTGAATGTATCCATCTTCAATCTTCCTTAGGATGCTTATCATCACAATGCTGATAGCCATGATAGTGGTGAATGATTTCTTGCTTGAGAAGCTTTATCACAATATGTCTTTTAATGCACGGCAACAGTGTTAGAAAAAGGATAACTGCCTTATTATATAGTTGCGTCTTTTTTACTTGGAGGAAAGGGGCCATTTGGGTTTGATTTGAACTTTGGGCTTTGGCCTATTCTGCGTGTCCCTTGAGCTCAGTGCAACTGTTTGCATTGTTATCTTCTGTATGATAAACGGTGTGATGATAAGTCATTAAACACTATATAGATTATGCATGAACAATGTTTGACTATGTGTCTTTCGTAAGTACAAATTATAGGCCTACAGTTCCCTTTTGAGCACGGTCTCTCATCAAATGATGTTTAATTTCAATGAGTAAGTGCCTAAATTGCTATCACATACTCATTGAATACCCTAATTTTTTTAGTTTTCTCTTGTTAGCTGTACTTCAATGCAAGTGGTAATAAAGTTGACTGGGGGATTGGCTAAATTCTGTTAATAACTCTCTTTTGGACTTTTATGCTCTATTTGAATTAGAAATGGGAATAAAAAGAAAGAAATAGGAGGTAAAAATAAAAAAGTAATAGGGTATTATTGTTTGGATGGATAGAAACAAAATATATTAGAATTTGGTATTACTATGCAGGTTTGTCCTATGAATTTCCTTTTCCCCCTAATTACACCCAAACAAAAGTGTATCGCGGGATGTAACTGACCAGTTTATTGCCAAATAAATCGTGTATGTCCCAAGGCATGACAACATAGGATATAGATCAGATTGGCTAGCTAAAGAACATGGTTTAAACTTAAAATTAACCTCAGGAAGTATATTGGTTAAATTTCTCTCTGGTGTTTGATACTCCTTTGTACTATGCCACCTCTTTGATTCCTATTATTTGGAATATAAAAAAGCATTAAGTCAGGAGTTGGATTTTTTAGAAGGATGAAAGGAAAAGAGCCCAGAATGAGAGCTGTACACTGTGCAGCTTTTTACTTTCAGTTGTTCAAACATTGATCGTTGTATTTTCATCTTGATATCTTATCGAAGATTCATTTGTAGGGAACTTTGTCAATAACTATTCTATTCATTTACTAAATTCTGATCAAGTTCTATCAGTCAGCTAGCTTACTACAAAATATGATACGATTCTTCTCATTCTGCAGCTTATGAAAAATCCATCCACTCCTCAACGCTTTTGGCTGCCTCTTCTGTATGACTCGGTTAGTTATTTTAGATTGTTCATTATATTGCGTTAATATGTAAATTGTAACCTCTTTTAAGATACCTTTCATAGTTTTATTGAAGGTTAAGTAAGTCTTTTGTACCTCCAAAATGAGTTCGTAATGAAATTGGTACCTCTAATTTTTTTTTGATGTTTTAGATAACAAACATTTCGTGAATATATAAATTTGGTTCTAGCGGTAATTTTATTGAATTCACAGTGTTGACATGTAACCATCCTAGTCAGATATTTATAGATATGTTGATATATATCACTATCAAAATTAGTATGGCAACACTGTTCATTCAAAATTAACGAAATAACCGAGGATTAGCGAATTTGCATGTTTATTAATTGTTTGTATAAAACATTCTGAATTTTATACCGGTACCGATTTTAATGAGTCAATTTTGGAGGTATAAAAAACTTATTTAACCCTTTTGTTGTTATGCATCAAGTAGGCCCAATGAAAATCATTGTGCTGAGAGATTGCAACAATAATAAAATTGATATTCTAAAATATGTGTAGCTCACCAAGTTTTGAACTGTAGAAAAAAAGTAATGTACTTCAGTGTCAGAAGGCTCCTTGCTATGCGAAGTTGTGGGGAAAGGTCATTTTATGCAGCATATCCAAAGATACTATTTCCTAATTTGAACCACTGTTTCAGTTGAACCAGTGCTCGTCCTCAAACCCAGTTTCCACTAATCTTATTAATATTTCCTTTTAGAAATGCCATTTGGCGCATGCTTTAACTGCAAGTTTTTTTAATTCTTCCGTGGTCTCTTCTCATATTGTATGCTTATTATTTTATATTTCTACTAAGTTTTTGGCACTTAGCAATTAGAAATTTATTACTAATTTGCAATCATATATTTTATTAATTAATTTTTTTCGTCGCCTTTGCCTGTGTATTATGGTTGATTCTCTCTATCTTTGATTTTTGCATGATATATTTGTATTCCGTGCATATTTAAATGCCCTATATGTTCCAGCTGTATATTTTACTCATGCCTGTATGATTGTATTGTTTTTGTTTGGGAGCAGTTGAAGCTGATTAATTGGAAGGATTGCCCTCTTTTAGGTGTCTCCGAGACCAATCTTCTGTTGAACAAACTTCAAGATTTATCTCTGGCGAAGCTGCGCCCCAACTATACTGAGCCTAGCTTACCCCCTGATGCGCTAAGCTCTATTAGGCTGGCTCTTGCTACAAATCTTGGTCGAGCCATACTTGATGAATAATCTCACCATTATATATGTTGGTGAGTGAAGGCTAACGACATCATTCAAACCACACAAGGCAAGTGGAAGAAGAGGTTGTAAATTGCTATTTATCAATGGTTGTCACTTGTAAATTTGTATGGAAATAGGACAGTTCGGGCTTTGGTTGTATACTTATTTTTCATTTGAAGAATTACAGCGACTATTTCAGCGGGAATTTTAACCCATTTTGTCTATATTTTCAAGGATTAAAATGTTAGATGATCAGGGAGAGTTGATCAATTTTACCTTGTAACAATCCAGCGACCGGAAGCAATCGAGCCCTCTACACTGCAATCAATTATATCTGAAGTCAACATAGTAAAACCAGATAAGCCCAAGGGTCAAAGTTACAAATAGCTAGAATTAATATATTTTTCCTATCAAGAAGATTTGTTACCTTTAAAAGATCTTGTATAAATTTTAGGCTTTATGGCATGGTTTGATAACTTTTCAGAAGTTCATTGAAGAGAGAAAAAGAAGAAAATCAATGAAACGAGTTTGTTTTTTAATCATTTAAAATTAGTTTAGACAAGTAACATAAAAGTTTATAGAAGTTAAATAGGGGATAGTTTTTAATATACTCCTTTTCATTGTTTGTTCAGACCGTAAAATCTCTTGTACATTTTTAAGTCTTTAGATTATGCCAGCTCCTTTAACCAAATCATCTGGATGATACTAGGATGATTGATGTTGGCTATTTTTTTTTTTGCAGTTCCAAAACTGCACCCTCACTGGTCCGTAAAATACCAAATTGTCACTTAACCTATTGTTTGTCCTTCATATGTTCTTCCATCTCGCTGCCAAGCTTCTATCTTAGTCCTTGCATCCTCTCACCTTTTCCTTGCATTTTGTCTTTTTGGTTTGGGTTCCAATTTTTTTTTGAAATTTTTTAGACTGTAATTTTGAGAATGACTTTTGGAAATCTGGAAGTCAAAATTGTCTTCTAGATTTACAATCTGTTGCACATTTTTTAAGTAAATTTTTACTTTTTTATTATGCAATCTAAAAATCAATTTCTTTTGTATATTTTCAAAAAAATTTAGGACCTGACAGATGGAATCAAGTCAAACTTCTTAGAAGAGCAAGTGAGGCTAGTTTTGATTATGTTGATAAAGATGGTGTTGAAGCAAGATGCTCAGGTGGATTATTTGTTAAAGCTTTCATTGCAAGTGTGTGTGATGTGGCACTGAAAAGTCATTCTCTTATGCTCCAACACTCACCAGCTTGAATTTTATTTTCTACAAAGAAAAAAAAAACTAGATTAGTTTAAAAAAAAAATTCCTATCCAACAATATAGAACACATTCTTCCTGTTTTACATGCCTTTTGACTATGAGTTTTTGCTAAAACTTGACACTTATGAGTATAATCCTTTGTAAAATAGTTGAAGAATGAGTGGGCTATTGTTGGGCCTCAATTAGGGTTTGATTGGGAGTTGAAACCCTAAAGTGCAAGTTAACATTCAATCCTTATAATTAGGAAGTCAAAACCCTAATTTAGGAGGTCAATACATCGCTATAACCTGGCACCACTTCAGCATGCATTAGTCCTTCAAGAAGAAACAATTTTAAAGGCTTGAAAGAAGCAAGTTTTTCTTGATGTGAGACATTAAGATGTTAGAGTGTCAAATTGAAACAAGTGTTATAGCATATGAAATTTCGTCCCACATCTTTTACGTTATGAAGTGTAAGAGGGTTCCAACGTCTATATTTAGAGCCCTTTGTCCCTTGCAATTTAAACCCTGATTGAACTTGAATTAAATGACTTATTTTCCATCTTCTTGTTTTCAAGGTCTTCAAATGGGAGTCATATTCTCCTATCCTTCCTTTAAGGAAACTTGGAAATTTTAACAATTTTCTAAGTCTTTCATTGGGCTCTCGGAGATTCTTCCATCAATTACTATCATCTTCTTGTTTTCAAGGTCTTCAAATGGGAGTCATATTCTCCTATCCTTCCTTTAAGGAAACTTTTTCTAAGTCTTTCATTGGGCTCTCGGAGATTCTTCCATCAATTACTATCATAGAAAGTACAAATGATTATGTTCTTACCTACAAATGTTATAACCTTAAAACAAATATTATGTTATTAGGATTTAGAGTTTATGGTTAGTAAGAGATTTTTTTATGAAAAACTCCAGTAGTGTAAGGTTGGGAGAGTATTTGGGTGACTAAAAGTTGTTGGGTGTGCTGGCTAGGCAAATTATAACATGTGCTAAATTCGCTGGACAAGCCAAATGTTGGTCGAGTGAGATGTTGGTCGAGTGAGAGGAATTTTTCTAAACTTTGAAAAAACATGTTTTTAAATATTTCTAAATGCTAAAACATGTTTACCTTTTATTATATTATTATATTTGAACATATTTATATTATAATGGATGATGAATTTGGAATGTATTAACATTTGAATTGAGTTGGATATATATATGTATAAATGAAAATTTATGATGTTTTGGTTGTGATATAAATGAACATGGGGTATGTTGTGAACACATTTATTTATGGGAAGGGAATACTATGTTAAGATCGTTAGATTGTGCATTAATTTTTGGACTCTGAATGAGATGATCCTAACTCTACTAATACTGGACTCACACAGAAAAAAATGTTTAGGTGATAAGAGTCGAAAGAGGTTTCTATGACCTAGTCTGCAATGTTAAAAAGAATTGTGTTTGGAAGAGCAAAGTGAATTTATCTTGTCATATGAGTTGACTAGTTCTTGTAGGGATAACTGGCTCCAAAAGAGGTTGAAGGGACCTTAAAACTATAATTCACAGTAGAAAAACACAAACATTCTACTAGATCCTCTAGTCAAGCAAACAAGATCGTCTAGTAAGCGTAGAGAGAAATAACACAAATATTTTATACCAAAGCACCCTAAACTCGGGCTATGTTTAGTCCCTTTATGCAAACCACTTAAGAGATTTCACTAATCAAGACACCTTGATTATACCAAGTACACAAACTCCTCCAAGTTATAACGAGTACATAAACCACTCTAGGTTATCATTCTCAATCTTCTCTTGAGATTGAGATCACTAAAAGAAAAGAGAACACTCTTAAAGAGAGCACAAATAAAGCTCATAAGGGTATAACTTTATAGAGTGAAGAATTTACAAAGGATGACACACAACTCGAAAGATAGACGCTAAAAAACTGATAAAACTATAAGAACTCTTGAAACTCTATTTTTTTTTTTATAGAAAAGAAGAGTGTTATAATATTATGTCTTTTTTTTGTCTTCGAGCACTTTATATAGCCTCATGAATTGGACGGTTGGAATATCAATAACTAAATGTGATTCTACACAAATTCTTCTATGCATATATTCATCTTTAATGTTGTAGACACTTTAAAAGGAAATTTTGTATATTCTCTTCTTTTTGAATTTGCTTTGGATTGATCAAAGGAAAAAATTCAAATGCACTCAAAATATTTAGTAGTTTATTTGTAGATATATCAGAATCAATTAGGCTTTTTAATTTCCTTATGAAATTATTTTTATATCGTTGGTGATTTATGTTCTTCTGAAACGAGTTAAGGAGAAAATAATATGGTATTAGATTGTTTAGTGTAGTCTACTTAGATCGTCTACTATGTAGTGCGAATGTACAAAACACTAGTTAGAATGTTGAAATGATTAATATAAAGTGTTTTTGTTATCATCAAAACCTTCACACAAGGTTTACAAGTCACCAGACCATCTAAGAGATGTAGACTGTTTGAGTGTCAAAAGTTTATATTATGTAGCTTTGTTGGGATGACAACTTAGTGAAGGTAGTATGAGATGTGCAAATTTCTGAGTCTAATTCAACATACGAGTCTTCTAAAAATAGAATCAAGTGTCTATGATGTTGATGTCTTTGAGTTATGACATGAAATGTAGCTAGTTGGGTTGAGATTTAGATACTTGGTAGTGATAAATGTTAATGATTAAATTGAAATTTTATGCATTAGAATATATGGATGAAATGTGTGTATATAAGTAAATTTATACATGCATAAGTTTTCTTTTAAAACTCTAACTTATCCTATTTTGTGATTTGTGTTTTATTTATCAACAATGAAGATCGTGTGTTACAGTGGAGTAGAGTATGTTATGAGAAGATAATTTCAGTAGATAGATTAAGAAGTTAGAAAAATATTTTATTATACTTTATATATTTTTCTTTTCTTGGAATATGTATTTTGATTTCTTATAAAGAGAAAAATTTATTTTGAATGATTTCATAATGATAAATGGAAATATAAATGTGACGAAAATTATGGATGAATGTTAAATGATATAAATGTAATAAGGGGATGTTACAAGTACATTTTTTTTATAATTTTTTTTAAGTTTAATAATTTATTTAGAAACCTTCTTTTTATTTTTTAATTTAAAAAAATGGGAAACTTGGTCAAAATTTAATTTTCTAATAACCAAATTCTAACCGGTTTACAATGCGAAACACAATATTGAAGGTTAAATTTTAGTCCATGAAGAATAAACATGCCTATTTGTGTAAATAAAGATGGTTTGAGAAAGTTAATTTTGTAATTTTCTTAGAAATGTTATTTTTGAAAAAAGAATTCAAAACTCTACAAACTTTATATTCCGTTTCTCATAATCTACTTTATATATATATATATATATAAATATTTTTTATTTTTTATTTATTTTATATATATATATATTTTAAATATTTATACTTTTTTTTCTATTATTAATTTGTTTTAAAAATACTTTTTATTATTATTATTATTATTATCACTCTTTTTTAAGATATAGTAACATCCTATTAGTATAGATAATAGTAAAGAATAAATGTAAAATAAATAAAAGTTTTAGGATAAAAGAATAAAAGAAGGAAATGTTAAAAACTAAATACCAAAATTGAAAATTTTCTCTGTTCGAGCCAATTACAAAAATACACAAGACTTTCTTGATCAACGTGTGGGAAATAGATATTTTGAGGGATGCATCCATTCTCCTTTTTTTTTTTCATGACTTCACATAATATGACATTGATCTCTTTCCATTTCTTCCTGAAAGTTTTAATGAATCTTATATTTTTAAAATTAAAATTAATGGTAATCAACATTTTATATAAAATTTTATTTATATTATTTTTTATATATAGTTTAATGTAGGTTGAATTACTGTTACTATTTATTTTATTAAATATTCTTTAATTAAAATATTTAAATTTCTTCAATTTTATTATATTTTAATTATTCAAAAAATAATATAAATAATTATAAAACATAAATAGATTAAAAAAATATTAAAAAAATCGTCAATCTATCTTATAACAAGATAAATTATCAATTTTAATACGTATAATTTTAATAGACTAATCCACTCTATCTAATTTTAATACTAGTGATAGATTGTATGAAAATAGATCAGATTAACTAATCCGTTTTTCTACCCTAATTCTTACTTTTTTCCACTCCTAATTTTTATTAAAATAAGATTTTTTTTTACGTTAAAATTGAGTAATAAATAACGAGGGACTAGGAGGAGAGTTCTCTCCTCTCCTCGTATACTCAATGAAAATAAAAACAAGAGTTATATTTTACAACTTTGTATCCAATTTGACACAAAATTATAAAATTTGTTAAAAGTTTAAATCCATAACAAATAATTATAACTATATATTAATAAAATTGCTGCACTGATTTATATAAAATGCAAAAGAGATAAGCTTATATAATGATAAATTTAGAATCAATTATGAATCTAGACATACATAATTTATAATTTATTATACATTAATATATTTTAAAATCGCACTTCAATTCCTTTTTTCTTCTCCTTTTTTCTTATTGAAGCAGTCAAAAACTATAGTTTGTTAATTTCATTGTCCTTGCATATTCAATCTAATATAAGTCTTTGAACTTTATTTATTTATTTATTTATTAAAATTTATTTTTTCTGTATTTAATTGTTTTTATTCTCTATTGGATTCCGTTAGACAGTGACATTGGTTATTATTATTTTATTTATTTACTATACTCATTTTTATTAAAATATATTTAAAATTATATTTAAAATTAATTATATTATATAATTAATTTTAATTTTAACATCAATTATATCTATCACAAATTTTAAATTTATTTTTATTTATTATTTTTTAAATTTCTTTTACAGTCCAATTTACTTTCTTTCCCTTTATTTTTCTTCTTCACTCTAATAGAAACAAAGCATTAATATGATAATTACAATCTCACAATGACACGATTAACATTTTTCTTTAAGTTAGTGTTTCAATGTTTAGTTAGATCAAATTCAAATTCCAAAATGATATAAAAGTTTACATTAGAGATTATAATTTTACATCCATTAGATATATATTGTATATATATATTGAATCTTACTAATTTTATATTCGAAATGTTTAGTACTGTGTGGGAGAAGTGATAGTCTTACCCTCAAATTTAATAGGTTAAGTATATTTTTAATTCTAATAACTTTGTTTTCAATATCCAATAACTTTTTCTTTTTCATTTTATTTATAATCCTAAAGCATCGTGCTATGTGCTTTGAGTGAAAATAAAATAAAAAATTATTAGAAGTAAAAAAAAGTGGGTGATTTTTTATATAATTCATTAAATATGTGAAATGATCAAAATGTGTTATTTAATTCGTTCTCCTTTTGAGAAGTTCTTTTTAGAATATATTTTAGAAAAATTATTCTAAAGAATACCTTTTGGGGGACGTATAAGATATATTTTGGAAGGTTTATTCCGAAAATCCTTTATGAAAAAAGTTTTCTGGATATTCTATTCCCTTTTAAAAAATATGTTTTTCAAAATATATTTTATGAATTTCGAAATGTTCTGAACACCTTTACAAAGATAGTCATTTTAAAGAATGATAAAATAATTTTTTGAAAATTGATGAGATGACATTTTAATAGGATGTTAGAAGAAAGATAATCTCAAAGTTATTTTAAAGAAGGTAAAACAACGAAAATCACTAAATAATAATTAATTTTAAAGATAAAAAAATTAACTGTTATACAGACTAAATTTGATACTAGATACTAAATAAATTAATTTATATTATTAATAAATAATTTTTAAATTGATAATAACTTTTAAAATTGATAACTAAAATCTTAATAATTAATTAAATATTAATTTAATTTTTTTTACCGATAATAAAAATTACTTTAAATATTAATAATTTTTTAATTTTTAAAATATTATTTAATTTAGTATATATAAAATAATAATTATTAAATTATTTTTTATTAAATAATTTATTAGTAGTTAAATTTTTAAAAAATTGAAAAGATAGAAGAAACGTTTTGACAGTGCGATGGAAGAAAGAGCGAAAAAAGGTTCTCTCACATGGGTGGTGGGAAAGATGAGGAAGATGCTTTAGAAAAGTGAATTTGAGTCGGTGATCTGGGCGGCTATGCGACATGAAGGAGAAAGAAAACAAGTGTTGATGGGGTTGCAGAGGAAACACCCTCCATGTCCTTAGCTCATACCACCACACACTCACTGACACATAAAAACAAATTAATCTTTCAACTCGCACTGTTTATGGCTTTACCGTTTTCTTTGGGTCTCTATGGATCTTTTCATACCAAAAGTTTTGCAGTCATCACATATCATATCTTATAATATTCATTTTCATCCCCAAACATATTTGTCATACATATAATAATATGTGTCCTTAGCTATAGATTTTATTTCATTGCGACATAAATTCTCTCATTCAGAAAAAGGTACACCCTCACTCTTTACTCTACTTCCATCACTCTCCACAACACATATTTTCATACATACATCTTATTCCAATATAATTCAAATACTTTATTAATAAAAGATATAGTATTACAACACCCTAACTCGTTTTATGTCGAACTGTCACTTTTGACGTGACGATGGTATGTTGAAGATCTCACATCGACTAGAGATGAGAATATTTCATTATATATAAGTGAATGCAAATCTCATGAGTCGATTTTATGAGATTTAGTTACACTTAAAATTCACTTCTTAATATGATATCAGAATCATTTTAAGTCCATTATAACAAATATCTGTTGGCTCTATTGTGTCACTCACTATCGGACCGTTATCGGATCATCCATAATAGGTTGTCCCACACCCAATATATAGTTACCATAATTTGGCTACCCAATATATAGTTACCATAATTTGGCTTGGATGAAAAATAACATACATAAATCATTATATAAAGATTCGACAAGGATAAAAATTGCAATTAATTTATGATATCTTTTAGTCACGGTGATATATGAGTTGTCATTAAAAATGATGTAATTATTTTATAATTATGATTAAAAGAAAGTAAATAATGGTGATTAATCATATCAAAAGTTACTTTATAGTGAAGGTCGAATAATTATTAGTATTTAAAAATATAAATGATGATTCACTAATTTACACAGGATTTTTAGTACTGATTATTTTTTTTTAAATATTGTTAATAAAAATGTCGCTGTAATTCTAGAATTCATCAATGACTTGAATGTCATTATCAAATAGTTTTTTAAATGATAATTTTGTTCGAAACCTTCGTGGAAGTAAAAAGCATAAATTTTAAGTTGTGGAAACAAAGATGTTCGTTAGAACTTCAAGTTGTTGCTCAAACGTCATTGTATGTACATATTTTTTTTGCACAATTCCCAAACCTGCAAATAGTACATTACTGAATAGAAAACACTTACGAATTTGGTTGATTTAATCAGATTAATTGTACAAGATTCTATATTCACCCCTGTTATATATTTTAACAAAATATTTCATTCATATATTTACCACTTATAAAACTATAAGATACATCAAATGTCAAATAAATATTTATATGTATATACACAATACTCATACAATACTTTAAAATATATCTTACTTGAAACATGATTGTGTGGTCCGGTAGGTGAATGTGTAGACTTTTTCTTTATTTCTCCAATTAGAATTTTTGACTTTTCTAATGGACTAATGGAGAGGGTTGCACCTTGACTTTGAATTGAGCCTTAGAATATCTAAATCAAGACCCATTCGAGCCCACAATTGGTCCAAATTGGATCCACTTATGTATCTAATTTTTCAAAAACAATTAGTTCTTATACAATTTTACAAGACTAAAAATAAGGAAAATATTTTATTATTCTTCTTTGAATTTTTGGTTCTTTCTCCGTGAGAATTTATCTTCTCCATTCTTCTTAGTCAAAATAATGTGGTGGCGGGATGATTTTCCATCACTTTATTAAGTCTTAGCAGATGAGTTGTTGGACTATCTACTCTTTTGTACCACTAGATTGTTTGTTATCACTAAAAGTTCAATATTAATAATAATAATAATAACAGTTAAAGTTCAAATAAACCTAATTAGATGAATCATATCTTAAATAACAATATTCAAGGCCCAAATAAATTCAATTAGATGAATTTCTCAACATATTTCCCTAAATCTCTCTTCTATGATGCCCTTTTGGATTTTAGAAACTCAAGGAAGTTGGCCTAACCTCTTCTTTGACCCTTGCACCTAATAACTCACGCCCAAACCACTTCTCCTCCATGGCCATTCATTGCTTTCCTCCATTGATTTCAAAAAGTGTTCCATTACCTTCCATTAACTCCTCCCAAACTCAAGGACAATTGCATCAGGTGGATCAGAGCTATGTTTCACATCTAATAAGCCTTAATCTAAAAGAAACAATTTGGGTTGTTCTTGATTGTATGGGTATGGCCGAACCATGTGTTGTCATGTTCTTTATTGTTTTGTAATTTTCCACCATTTATTTTGTGTTTACACTATTTCTTTTCTTTGTTTTTTATGTTCATCCATAGTTTTTATGTTTCTTGATGTTATAGGTTGTTCTTCATGTTATGTAAGAACCTCAACACAATTTGTGACAAAATGAAACAAATATCAAGTCAAACAAATAAGAATATAGTGAGAAAAAAATCCAACAGTTTGACACACAACAAAACCCAGGTCACCAGAAATGAACATTTCTTTCAGTACTGTACAGAAGAATCAAAACTTTATTGAGAATTTTTTATATTGAATTTGATGCTCAAATTTTTATAACAATTCAAAAAGATAATTGGGAAGGTATGGTAAAAAATTCAGGTAAAAAAAAAAACAAATAATAAGGCGTAATAGATTTCATACTGAGAGTAATCAACACTAAAAACTTGTTTTTCTGGGCACAAAACGTTCTGGCTTTTTATGTTTATATCTTTTTTTTCTATTTTTTTTTGGATGTAAATTTTTAACTGGGTACAAACGACATCTCAAAAAACTTTTGTAAGTGTTTTTAGAGTTTTCTAACATAAAACAAACATAAAATAAAATTCCAAAACCGAGACAAAAATTTTACAAATTCCAAGGAAGCCAATGGAAAATAAGAACAAACTAACAAGACTCAATGTCAAAAATTTATGTAATGGAATGTACTAATGGACAAATAGCACACAAGAACTCAAAGATTATAAAAATAAAATGGCACAAAAGCTTATACTCTAGTTTTATTACTCAAACAAAAACACAAACACAAACACAAGGTGTGCTCTTCTAAGAGTCATTTTATCAAACACATATATATGGGTTGAAAAACTAGAATTATGAGACAATTGAAACAAAAAATTTAGACAAAACTAATGACAAAACAAGATTAGAAACACAAAATAACACTTAATATGACACCTATCTTAAATCAAAACAACAAAAGATATCAAGAAAAAAAAAACAAATCAAAACAAAACTGCAAACCATGAAAGTTCTTGGTGGGTTATGGTGCAGATCATGTGTATAGCAAAAAGAAACAACAAAACTTGAAAACAAACAAATTTAAACTGATTAAAGTGAAAAAAAAGAAACTAAATGGTACAAAACATCAAGAACATGAAAAACAACGCATGAAACATCAAGAAAATGGATGAACATCAAGAATAATTATATACTGCATTTATTTACTAACCATTTCAAATATTGTAGCTGACTGGTGTAAATTCACTAGTCCTTATATAATATACTACATTTATTTTTTAAATCGGATATTGACTTCACTACGAAAATCAAATGTTTAGGTTTATCAAGTGAAACATAAATTTGATTTTGGGAAAATATGAAGAATTTAAAGATGCAATGGAATTTCATCGTTGAGGTTGCTGTTTATAAAATCGAAGCTCATCGTCGCAGGTAATTTTCCCAGCGACGTTGTAATCTTACTGGAGAGATTCAACATGGCAAAGAAGGAAATTAGGGTTCCAATTTCGTCAAGGATTGAACTAGTTAACTCGTTCACCGAGAGTTAAAGTTGGAGGGGTCCTTGTTAGGCTTTTGCTACTGCTATACTACACTAGGGTTACCACAAAAACTTCTCTGCCTTCATTCATATTGCTTAATCCCTTTTAAGGGTACATGTGGGCCACGGGACTTACAATACTAAGGAATTAAAACTGAATATACATAATAATAATGGTAGACTTCCCAAGTAGGGGGCGCCGTTGTGGGATTAGGGTTTGGCGAGGGAGCAACGTTATTTTGGGCCTTGATGGGTCGGGTCGCGGGTGCATTAGGGTAGTGAAAAGTTGTAGCCGTTGCAGAATTATGGTTAGGAGTGGTTGGTGCGTTTTGAATGTTGGCGATGGGCTCAAGGAGTGGGGCAACTGCACCGCCTACGAGTGTGACGCGTGGTGCGCTACCTGTGGCTTTTGCAGGAGGCGTGTTCAGGTCATTATGAGACGTGGAAGGGCTCTTATGGGGCGCGTGTGCGTGAGGCTCGAGGCGAGGTAAGTCCGTGCCAGCTGTGAGTGGAACACCTGGCATGCGCTCATTGGTCTCCATGTGCGGTGAGTTCAGATACTTCTGACTGGGGTTTTGAGTTGAGTTCAGTGCCAATGGAAGGGAAAAATCGGTGGATTTAGTATAGGGGAAAGGGGGCTCCCTAGCTAACGCTTTGAATGGTCTTAAAAGTGAGACATGGAAGATAAAGTGGACGCGAGCGAACTCTGGTAACTGGAGTTCGTAAGCCACGAATTCGACGCGACGGAGGACTCTGTATGGCCCTGTATAACGCGGACCCAACTTCTGATTTGGACGCCGAGCTAACGAGAGTTGTCGGTAGGGATGGAGGAGCACTCACACCCAGTCACTGGCGCCAAAGGAGTGATCAATGCGATGACGATTGGCTTGGTTGCACATGCACTGGTGTGTGCGGCGCAAGTGTTCCTGGAGGTCATGGAGGATGATGGTGTGCTCTGTCAGCGTCTCTTGAATGGTGGTTCCCCGCGTTTGGGATGTTAACGAAGTCGACGATGGTGGGTGGTTGCCGACCGTATAACACATGGAATGGGGAGGTTCCGATCGTCGAATGGTATGTGGTATTGTGCCACAATTATGCCAAGTGCAGATATTGATACCATTTCTTAGGTTGGTTACCCACAAAGCATCTCAGGTATGCTTCTAATCCGCGGTTTAACACCTTTGTTTGTCCATCAGTTTAAGGGTGGTAAGACGAACTGAAATTTAACGTTGTTCCCTATGCCTTGAACAGATGTTGCCAAAAGGTACTCCCGAACAAGGGATCTCTATCTGACACAATGGATTTGGGTAATCCATGAAGGCGACATATCTCCATAGAAAAACGCTTGGCTAGCGGTTGGGCAGTGAAATGAGTAGGAAAGGCTATGAAGTGAGCATATTTTGTGAGTCTATCGCAAACAACCTAAATGACCGAATGCCCGCGAACTTGGAAGGTGAGTTATAAAGTCCATTGATATTTCTTCCCATACCTGTTTTGGAATCAGTAGTGGTTGTAATAACCCATGAGTTTTGATTGGCATGTATTTGTTTTGTTGACATGTTGGGCATTGTTAGACAAAATGGTGGACGTCGCTGGTCCATTTCGGCCAATAAAAAGAAGCAACTATGTGCTTAAGAGTGGGTTTAATGCTAAAATGGCCGCTGACAGGGGAAGCGTAGAATTCGGTCATGTTTCGGTGGCGGAAGTCATTCACTGCTGGCACAAAAATCTGGTGGCGGAAGAATAATAACCTCTGGCTAGTGGAGAAAAGGCTTGGTTGTGTTTGACTACTGGTGCATGCATGGATCACTTCCAGACCTTATGCAGTTGCAAGATACTGTTGGAGGTTGCGAACAAGCTGAGGAATAGGCGATGATAGAGCGAGCAGTATGGTTGAGTGATCCTCACTCTGTCTTGAAAGAGCGCCAACCACTGCATTCTCCCTCCCAAGTCTGTAAACAATCTGAAAATCATACCCTTGTAATTTTGCTGTCCATTTCTGTTGCTCGGGGGTTTGTATGATTTGGGGAAGTAGTGTGTTTAGGCTCTTTTGATCTGTGATGATCTTGAAATGCTGACCTATGAGATACTAACGCCATTTTTTTATGGATTATGTAATGGTGTACATCTCGCATGCATAAACGGAGGAAACTTGGAGTTTGGAACTCATCTTTTTGCTGAAGAAGGCCAGTGGACGCCTTGATTGGCTGAGGACAGCACCTACAGTCACCGCATAAGCGTCTGTTTCTACCACAAAAAGGAGCTTGAAGTCCGGCAGCTGTAGGGTAGGCTCTTTTGCTATGTGTAATTTTAAATTTTTAAATGCTTGTTGCGCGGGCTGAGACCATGTAAATTTATAGTTCTGTAATAAGTCGGTGAGAGGAGCGGCAAGGGTGGCATATTGCTTAATGAATTTTTCTGTAGAATATGGTGAAGCCGAGGAAACCCCGTAATTCCGTGAGTGAGCGTGGCTGATGCCATTTGTGGATGACCTTGACTTTATCCGGGTCTGGGTGGACTCCTTGAGCATAAATTATATGACCTAAGTAATTGACTTCTGCGGTTGCGAAACTGCATTTGGAAAGCTTGACAAAGAATTTTTGATTTTGTAATGCTGCCAGTATAGTTTTTAAATGGACAATATGATCCTACAAGTTTGGGCTATAAATCAAAATATCATAAAAAAAACTAGGACAAAACTGGTGGAGATATGGTCTTAGTAGACCATTCATTGTTGCCTGAAAAGTAGAAGGAGCGTTAGTTAAACCAAATGGAATGACTAAGAATTCGTAGTGGTCATCAATAGTGCGAAAAGCTGTTTTGTGAGTGTCTTCAGGAACTAGAAGTATTTGGTGGTAACTAGAATGCAAGTCTATTTTAGTAAAAATAGTAGCTGAACCTAACTCATCTAGCAATTCATCGATGGTGGGAATGGGGAACCGTGGCTGCATTTAGGGCTCTGTAATCCACACAACAACGCCATGTTCCATCTTGTTTTTATTAAGAGCGCTGGGGATGAAAAAGGGCTGGTACTGGGTTGAATAATACCCTCATGCAACATCTCAGAAATGAGTGAGGTAATAACTTCCTTGTGGAGATGGGGTAGCGATATGGTTCACTCTGATAAGTGAGGTGTTAAGTAACAAAGGAATATGGTGGTCATGGGGTTGTTGCGGAGGTAACCCACAAGGTCTTTGAAAAATGCTTTGATATTCTTGAAGAAGTGATTTTATGGGTGAGGGCAGATTGAATAATGGGGAAGTAGGGTTATCACATTTAGTTGTGATGGGTGTAAGGGAGTTGGTTGTGGTTCCACTAATAAGAGGTGTAAGGAAGCAATCGAATTAGTGGATAGATAGTGACAAAATTGGTGATATGTGGTGGTTGAACTTGAGGCTTGTAAAGTTACATGCTGGTTGTTATGTGTAAAGGCTATACTGGTATTGAAAAATATGCTTGAATGGATCCCAATGTGCTTAGCCATTCAATGCCCAAAACAACATCTACTCCCTCCTCAATGGGAAAAAGGTAAAAGGCAATAGTGAATGTAGATTTTTGGAGCGAGATGTCCACTACTGGGCAAATACCTTGGCACTTAATGAAGGCGCCATTTCCCACCATTACTGAAAGGGGTGGGCTGGGTGATATGGCTAGGTTTAAATGATGGGCAATGTGAGGTTGAAGAATGTTGTGAGAGCCGCCCGAGTAAATAAAAATGGTGACTGGGAGGTTGTGAATCGATCAGATGAATTTAAAGGTTTTGGGGGAAATGGTATCAGTGAGAAATTGAGGGGAGAGGTGAAAGTGTATGGTGTTTGTGTACTCAGTAGCTGGGGAAGTATCCTCTATGGGGTCAATGTTGGGTACTGGTTCATCCAAAAGCAATAAGAACTAAGAAGTAGTGCATTTGTGACCGAGAATGAATTTTTCATCATAGTTGTAACATAACCCTAAGGCTCTTATCTCTTGCATTTGAGATGAAGATAAATGTTTGATAGGGAGAATAGTAGCTGGTGGTGCGAATGTAGTGGGCCTGGGTGGGTTTGTTGAAGAGGATGTAGTGGCAGGTTGATGATAGAGTTGTGTGGGAAAACGGTTCTGTTTGGGTTTGGAATCTCTAAGTTTGTCTTCAATAAGCTTAGCTAGACCAATGGCCTAGGCTATAGAATATGGGTTCAATATGGTTAGCTCTCTACGTATTTCCGTATTCAAACCAGAAATGAAGCAATTAAGTATAGTTTTGGGAGTGAGCCACACAATACAATTGCATAATCTTTCAAACCTGCCTTGGTATTCTGTGACTAACGTGGTTTGCTGGAGTTTGAACAACTCTACTTGATGATTGATATAAGTTGATGGCCCAAAACGCAGTTCCAGGGCCCTTGTGAAGGAATTCCAATCAGTGAGTAGAGTGTTATTATGCAACCATTTAAACCAGGATAGAGCGTCTCCCTGCATATGAAATCCCACCATGGGAAGGCGCTTGCCCGGGGGTATTTGATAAAAGGAAAAATATTGGTCTGCCTGAAAAAGCCAATCTAGGGGATGGATACCATAAAAAAAAGGAAGGTTAAGTGTTGGTGGTCTTATGGCAGGGGTTGTAGGTTGTTGATGGTGGCTATTGAAAGGAGTGGATTGGTGGCTGTTATGGTGGCTCAATGGTGGGAGTTTAGTCTCAGAATGAGATATGGTGGTTACCTAGTCCATGAGTGATGTGAATGTAGAATGAAGGTGGTCGTTCTTTGCTTCTAAGGTGGATTGTCTGCTAGAGTTGTCCTCTAGTTGGCCTTGGATCAATTTGAGTTGTGCTTGAATGTTGTTGATGACCTCTTCTAGGTCTTTGGAGGCTGGTGTGGGAGGCATGGTAGGAATGAAAGCACCAATGTGCCGAAGCTATTGGACCAGACGAGAGGCGTGATGTTGATGTCGTTCTATTCGAAAAAGGCGGAGGAGGGTTGGTCGACGACGAACTCTTTATTGAAAAGTTATATATATATAATTAATAATTAATTATAAACTCTTGATTCTTATTGAAAATGTTTTATGTTAAATAACGTGTGGATTCCACATATGCAGAATTGTGCCACATTGTCATAACTCGTTCATGCCAATTTAACAGAAATACCAAATTATTAGACATAAGACGAAATTGATTTTTTAAAAACTATTAGACCAAATTGACTACTGATCCTTAATATAGGAATAAAAAAGGTAATTAAACCTTAATATTATTATCGGTATTACTGATAATAATAATAATAATAATAATATTATGATTAGCAATATAGTATTTAAAATATTAATATTATTAATAATATGTTAACAATAATAAAATAATAATAATAATTTTATTATTATCATTGATATAATTTTTTTTTAATTATTAACAATACTAATAATAATGATGTAGTAATATTAATGATAAAAATACTACCACTACTACTAATAATAATAATATTGTTAATTGAAATAAAAATAGTATTAATAATAATATAGTAATAATACTATAACCAAAATTGTTATTAATAAGAATATTAGTAATATTAACATTAAAAACAATAACAATAATATAATAATAGTAATAATAATAATATTAATAATAATATTACTATTATTATCATTAATATTATTGCTTTTAACAATAAATTTATTAATATTCGTAAATAATATCATCGAATATAGATATTAAAATTAACGATAATATGAATCATAATAATGTTAATAATATTAATAATATAGATAATAAAATATTAATAAAAATAATAATTATAAATTTGTCTCAGTTTCCAAAGAGTTATTCTTCAATAGCTCGAGTTAAGCAACATTCTTTGATCTTTCCGATGATCAGATAAAGATTATTCTAGTACTTTTACTCTAGAGACTAGACATGATACAACAAGGTTTTTGACAGCCTTATGGTTGCAAGGCTGGATTGGAAAATTTTCTATTTTGATGTCAAGTCAACCTTTACGAGTGAGCTACTTGAAGAAGATTTTTTTTTTATGACCATAGGGATATGAGATCAAAGATGAAAAGTTTTACATGCTACATAAAGCTTTATACCGTCTAAAATGGGCTCTAAAAGCATTGTACAATAGAATTGATGCAAGACTTTAAATGGAGTGCGAATGAAGTTATGTATGGCAAATGGAAAAATCACACAGTAAAACTCATTATGTCCCTTTCTGTTCATGATTTGCTGGTTGTTGGGGATGAGAGGGATGAGTTTGACAATCTAAACTAGTTTAAAATGAATATATATGAGACAAAATTTGAAATGATGGATTTTGATTTTATGAGGTACTTTATTTTGAAATGGAGATATTTCAATCATCAGATGAAATCTTTATCTCCCAAAAGAAGTATGCAAGGGTGATCTTCAAGAAGTTCCACATAGAGAATTGCCAATACCACTTCATTAGTGACAAATGAAAAGTTATTCTTATAACTAGATGAAATTTCATGTTTACGCGTAATCGACTTATATATAGTTGAAAAAAAAATGAGTTTTTAGATATATTAAATGTTCAATTGAATTTTTTTTATCAGCAATAAACAATGAATAAATGTGAGTCACTTTATGAGTGACCCAAATAATGAATTAAATGTTCAACTGACTTTAACTTTTGGTTCCTTAAGAAGAATAGTAAATATGTCGAAGGCTAGTCTAATAGTGATTGGCCTGAAGATTTAGATGATGCAAAATGTACAATAAGATATGTACTTTTGTTTGGAAGTGGAGTCTTCTGCCTGTACTCAAAGAAGCAAGATGTTGTTGCTCAATCCCCAACTTAATATATATATTATGGAACTATTGTATTAAAGTAATAACTAAAAATTGTGTTTAGCATGGAAGGACAAAGCGTATACTGAGATTAAATATAATGCAATTAGAAAAGAAGAGAAATAAGAAGAAATCATATTAGAGCCTTGCAATTATGAAGATCAATTAGCAAATATATAATAATGAAGTCACTCTCAAAAGACAAATTCAAATAGCTAAGATCAAAACTTGAAGTGTTAGAAAAAACATATGAAGGAGAAGTGTTAGAATTTAATAATATATTATAAATCCAAAATCCTAAACTTTTAATTGAGTGTTTAATTAAGTTATTTTGAGTAATGTTTTTATCGCGTTGGTAAGCGAGATTTTGAGATATAAGAATAATTGCTTATTTAATGGAGGAGTTGTTGATCAATTTGAATTTTTTTTCTTGACACAGGTTAAAGTTTTGTATTTGATTTTCTCAAAGGTTCCATAAATGAGTTTCTCATTCTCTGATTAGTACCTAGAATCTCTAGTATGTATACACTCGATTAAAAGTTGTTAATAGAGCGGTAAGGTTGATCCTTGAACTTTTTGTTGTATTTAGTTGACGGTTTTTTGTGTGTTTTTGTTTATGTAAGGGAAGATGTGTGATTGTCTTTTTTACTCTCTATGAGAGTTAGACCACTCCTAAAGTTATTTACATTTATTTATTTTTTAATAAGTTTTCATGTGTTGGTTTTTTTTCTTTTTTGAGACCCTACACATGTTTCTTTATAATTTGTTGGTCATTTAATAAAAATATGTTGCTTCTTAGAAGACATATAGTTTATTTTTTATTGTGATTAAAACATTTGTTTCTGGACCAGGTTTTGATATTTAAGCTGTGGTGAACATGAATCCAACATTCTCAATCTTTCGAAAAACCTTTACAAACCACAAGAAAACTATCAATTAGCTTCCAATTTTTTGCATGGGCCATACACGGACGCTACTATCGTCGGTCAAAATAGCGAAAAATTCACGCAACAATCGCTTTCGACGCAAAACGGACGCGCTTATGGATTTAATTTTTTTTTAAAGTTCAGCATGCGTCGGTCGCGGCCCACGCATATGCGTCGGCCTCAGCCCACACATATGCGTCGGCTTGCGTCGGCCTCAGGCCACACATATGCGTCAGCTTGCGTCGGCCACGGCCCACGCATATGCGTCCGCCACAGCCCACGCATATGCGTCCGCCATTTTAAAATTATTTATTTAAATTTATTTAATATATAACAAATATTTTAATATTTAATTCTTTATTGCATTTATTTTAAAATTATTTCTTTAATATTAGAATAAATTATTTAATTTATCAATTTTTAATATAAATTAGTTAAATTAAATTTATTAAATTAATTAAGTGTTTGATTTAAAATTAATTGAGTAAAAGAAAAGATGTATTTAAATTATTTAAATGTTATATAAAATATTTTATTATTTTAAAGATTATTTATTTTAAATTTATTTTATTTATATATTGTCATAAATATTTTATTTTTGAAATTATGATATAAATTAATTAGATTAAATTTATTAGATTGATGAAGTGTTTAATTTTGAAATCATTTAAAAGAAGTTATCTTAAAAAGTTTATAAAGATTTCAAAACATGTAGAAAAATAATAATTAATTAAAAAATAGTAAAAAGAAATGTGTATTTAAATTTTGTAAATATTATATAAAATATACATGAATTTAAGAATATAAATTCAACATGAATTTAAGAATATAAATTCAACATGAATTTAAGAATATAAATTCAACATGAATTTAAGAATATAAATTCAACATGAAGTAATTAATTAATGCAATGGATGTATTTAGAAATAGAGAATAATTTTTATCTAAAAATGTTTTATTTGGTTTAAGAAAAAAAAAGTTAGATAAAACTTTTGATTAGTAACTTAAATAAATTTAAATGTTATATGTGTGCAATGGATGAATGAACTAGGATTTTTGTTTTGATATCCATTATAATTTTAAAGATGTTATTTCTCATAAATGAAGCATAAGATACTAAATATGATCGACATTGTTATATGAAACATAATTTTTGTTTCACTACATGCTCTAAATGTCATTGTTATAGTTACTGAGTATGATCTCGAAAAGAAATTATTGTTTTTCAACTGAAGCACATAATAATGTAGTAAGTTGTAAGTAACGAGATGATACATATGCAATATTCCTTATAAGTATGTTAATATAGTTTCCCAATGTACTAAATAATAGGTCTTTGACATAGTAATTTTAGTAGACTTAGTTCTTAATAAATGTAACATAAATAAGTAAGTTTCGACTGGGTGTGATATAAAATGAACTTAAAATCATGGAATAGAGCTCATGATTACATTTTGGATTATAAGTTATGTATTGGTATGGGCGAGATCGACACTTGGTCTACCTGACCGAGACCCACCTGATTGTTTGAGACCCGGTGTACCTGACCGAGACCAAAGGGAACCTAGCCGAGACCTGAGAGACTTGACCGAGGCGACCGAGACCTGAGAGACTTGGACGAGACCATGGAAGCTTGGTCGAGACGAGTGGAATCATCACGACCGACCCATACTACCGTTAACGCTCAAACCAAGGTCAGTGAAGCTAATCCGTCATTAAGGATTAGGTAATACAACCCTAAGCGAGATCCACTCCACTAATCCAAACAAGTTTATTATCTCACTTATCCAAACATATGTAAAAACCTTCGTGGATCGTGTGTTCCAATTAAAACAAAACCTTGAGGATATGTGCAAGTTGACAACATCAACGATGAATTGCCGTATCAAGCTGAGGAGACGTCTAATGTGTTACCAGTTACAGGAATTGAACATTTACAATGTTTAGCTGACACATCTAATGTCGAAGTGGTTGATGACGATGATGATATTGAAGCACGTAATGATGACGATGATGAAGATGTTGACCTCTTAAATGAAGATTATTTGGAACATGACATACACAATGACGATTCAGATTTTGATAACAATGAAGACTAATGTATATTACTTGTAATCAATTATAAACAAAACATGTGATCATTACATATTTATACAAATATTATGAACGAATAATTTTTCAGGAAAAATGGTTAGGACTAAAGGGAGGGATGGTAGGATTGTTAGGCGTGGGCAGCCGAGACGTGGAGTTTCTACATCGATGCACGGTGAGCTAGCTATAGACCTGGGAAACATCCCTTATTCTGGTATTTTACCACCGTCTGATCCTGGTAGTCCTTATATTTCATCCCATTCCTCGACACCATCTTCTAGCCCGTCTTCCTCCATCCCCTCGTCCTCTGGGCATGAAGAATTTCGGCATGCTTATCCACACCCCACTATATCACCTCATCACACACATATTTCACCATCTTCACACCCTCTTAGTATTCCAGTACCACCAGGGCCATCATGCTCTGTTTCGACTTACCATCAGAGTGTCTCTACACCACTTCACCAGACTTGGAGTTTTCCACTCCAGCCTACCCGTGGTACATTTGTGCAGCCCACCCCTGGTACATTTGTGCAGCCCACCCCTGGTACTTTTGTGCAGGCCACCCCTGGTACATTTGTGCATACTACTCCTTATCCCATTGTCCACACCACATCTTCTCCATCTGTTCCGACTACTGCTGGCTCTGTGCAAGGCCTCTCTGACCATGTTGACCATGGTGTCACTGTTGCTTCAGAGCATGACCTCCCCCCTGAGGAGGTCCAGCGTGACCCTACTGGTAGGGTCATCATCCGACTTCTTGGTAGAGGGTAAGTCATCCTAAATGTATATTTAATTTTATCTTTATATTACTATGTTTGTAATTTTATTTGTTTGTATTTGTAGTTGGACGCCAAATCATTTTGCTAGTGAGGCCATTGGACATTGCATTCGATCTCAATTTAGAGCTCCATATCATCATTATGATGCCATGCCTGAGGAGGACAAACTGAAATGGTGGACTAACTTTCAGGTAATTTTAATTTTTGACAAACTACAATCACTTGTTTTCTTGTTTTTCTTGTGGACTCAAAGTAACTATTTTCTTCTTTTTAACAGACTAAAGTCACTTGGGCACCCCATGATGAATGCCAAATTAAAAAGGTCTACGAGTCTAAAGTTAAAAAAAGACTTTGTGACATGTTGACCAAAGCTAGGGCAAAGGCTGTCCGACCTATTTGGATAGGTGAGCAAGCATGGGTTGAACTTCTAAACTATTGGGATTCACAACAATTCAAAGATAAATCAACTCAAAATAAAGCCAATAGGGGTTCAGCTCGTGGTGGAGCACTGCACTCCACAGGTCGAAAATCACATTCAGATATTGCAGTTACCTTGGTAAGTACTTGTCACTGTCTTACATGAAAATAATTTTACATTTGCAACCTATAATGCTTTTAATTGTACAACATTATTAGGAACGTCAATATGGCCGTCCTCCAGAACCTGATGAACTATTTATGGCCACCCACACAAATAAGAAGGGTGAATGGGTTGGTAATCGTGCTCGAGAAACTTATGTAAGTTATTCTTTTAACTTTTTTTTATATTTATATTTTAATTTACTAATATTTTCATTTCGTAATGATCTGCGTAGGAAAACTATCATGAACGCTTGAAGGCCATTCAAGCAAATAGTTCTCAGGACTCTAACACTGATGTCCACCAACTTGATCCTGCAACTAAGCTTCAAACATGGAAGGAAGTTGCCGGAGGAAAAAGTAGAGGTCGGGTGTATGGTACAACAGACTTGGCTGCTAACTTCCGCAAAGGAGTTTCTTCTCTCACTCAAGCCTTTGCTTCCGGCACTTCACAATCTGGGCATGTGATTGAAAATGAAATGCTTCGTGCTGAGCTTAGTATGTGAGTCAGAAGGATGCACACTTGGAGGATGAGCTGAAGGTTATAAAAGATAAACTTATCTCAATGGAACATGACAAAACTACTTCCAATAGCACAACACAATTCGATCATGAGTATGATCCAGAACAGGATGATCAACCTGTTCCTTAAAGTGTATCATATAATGTAAGTTTAACTATTTGACATTTTTATTATATATTAAGTATTTTAATTATTTCATTTATTTATTTATATTGTTTATATTTTTTTACAGGTTTATCACATCACTATGAGATTCATTTTGGTACTTTTAGTTAAATTTGTAAAGTACAATTTTAATTATAATATTTTTTTTAAGTATTCATATCATTTTGAATATTTGAATTGATAAAATTTTTTGTTTAACTATTTGTATTACTTTTGTACTTTGGATGTGTTTGTGGATGTATTGTGAATGATAGTAATTTGTCTGAATGTGATTTGGTTGGTATTCTGGCTATTTACAGGTAAATTGGCTAGAAAACAAAATAAATTATTTTTTTTTCTTTCCTTTATGCGTCGGCCACTGGCCCACACAAGCTTTTTTTCAAAACTAAGCGAAATTTAAATTATGTATCGGTTTGACCCACGCATAAGTCGTCGCATATGCGTCCGTTTTGCGTCCACCCATATTCTGCGTGTTGCGTCCATTTTGCGTGGGCTTGGCCCACGCAAGATGCGTCCACATTTGCTTCCATGCTTTTTTCGTCGGTAGTGAAGCGGATGATAATCCGATGCATAAGCGTCCGTTGTTTAACTTTTACATCCGTTTTTGGCCCACGTAAAATGACTGTTTTCTTGTAGTGAACTCTATTTATCCCTGTGCTTGCCTATGTTTTACAAAATCAAAGAAACCTAACTCTTTTTCAAAGCTAAACAAAACGAACATCCGTGAGATTATTGACAACTAATTTTTTATAATGCATTTTTAAACAAGATGCTAAAAGTACTTGTAAGGTCGTAAAGTCCATGATAACATTGATTGCCATTCACCCATGTTGCCTATTGGAGCTGGCGTTTCCTTTATGTAGGAAAAAACAGATTTTATATATATGTATCCTATAGGTTATGGACTATAGTATTTAGCACAAGTAAATAAATTTTATTTTCTACTACCACGCTTTGTTTCACCTACCTATGATTAAATTTGATAGCATTATTAAACCCTAAGTTCAAGAGACTGCATTCATTCATAATATATAATATTGCTATACGCTTCACAATTAACGGTTTCTTAATAATTTTCTAAACCCATTATGAGTTGATCGACAAAATGTTGTTATATGGATTATATATATTCGATCTATTTTCATGTGCCCAACAATAATTTGTGCATCTTCATCACTGACATAGGTTCAGACTTGGGTTGGAATGGTCGAACAATAGCACAGAGAGGTCAATGCATATCTCTATCAGTGTCCGCAACAACTTGTCAATTGAGTTTGATTGCCTGATAAAAATTTCTGTGTGGTCCCATAACATCATTCAAGTGAAAAAAATAAATAATCTCGAACTTTCAAATTAAAATATTGGAGTGTGCCCTTTCTTGATTCACATTAATTGGTATTATTACACATTGTTGCTTCATTGTCTGAAGAAAGAGCATGCAACGTACACACAGTACAAAGTAACTAAGGATTAAAGACCAACAATAATAAACGGTGGCAAAGGCAAAAGCCGGATACATTTTAGATACAAATTAATTAACATTGGACCTTTAGAAGGAACTGGCTCATGCAACCTCAATAATTCAATGTGATTGACCGTGTATAGGGCATGCATGTGCGTTTCATCAAGAATCTTATCCCGAATATATCATTGAAAGTGAAATTTCTTGGTGCAAAAGCCAATTCTTTTAGTTGGCTTTTTGGATCACTATTTCACATGCACACAGCGTTTTCTCGGGAGAAAAAATACTACTTCTGTTGACACATATTTTCCCTGCTTGCTGAAAGCAATGAGTGAGTAGGGTGTGCATTCTTTCTGTGATTGAATAATACTGCACGCACACACTCTCTCTCTTTCAATGGCCTTTGTAGAGATGATACTGGGTGAAATATATGATATCAGAGAGAGACGGTCAATCCACATATTGTGGTAAAGTTATATAAATCTTTTCTGTGTACAAGAGATGGACTGAAATCATTAAATGAAAGATCTTCATGGGCTCAGAAATCACATTCCTCTTATTTAGAGTTTTATTTTCTAGTCTTTGCTTGGTAAAACTAGATTGCGTAAAAACTTAATTTTGATTAGTTGACAAATTAAGATTTTATGGAGACGAGGTGAAGAATAATCTTTTCTGAAATGGAAGTTACTTTATCAAAATAAAATCGAAGAAGGGGTTTTCATGAAGTGAAATCGGGGTATAGAAGTTATTTATCACGTAAATGGGAAATGTGGTTATATGCACAAATTTGATAGAAGTAGAAGTTGCAAATGGGAAATGTAGTGCATTTGCTATGCAGGAAAATAACTGTAAAATATTGTCTACATATAGAAATTTAATGTTATTTTAGATATAAAAAATATTGTGTGAAATATTCTGGATTTTCCTCTTGGTTGAGGTTTTATATGATCTAACTCTAGAGTTTTGATGATGACAAATACTTAGACAAAACAATATTTATATATATATATATATATATATATATATAAACTATCCAATGTTTCATACAACGTTAGACAGTGTACTTGACAATCCTATATATATATATATATGCTTAAACCATGTTTGAATTTTTTTTATGTAAATAACTTGTAACAACAAATAATTTTCCTAAGATATACTTAAAATTTGTTTCAAACATAAGGATTCATATCTCAAAGATAGAATCTAAGTAATGGTTTACCTCAAACCGTTATATAATGATCTTCATATAAAAACAATGTAATGTATGATACATGTTTTAAAACAATTCAATGTTATAAATGCAATTTTGTCTTTGAATTATTTTCTTAATCAAGGATTGTTTGAGAGCGTGAAGATTATACAATATCAACTCTTTCCTTGTTGACCTTCTAGACTAGCATACACCAAAGGATCATAGAAAATTCCATACAAATAGAAAAGAAAAGAATAGCAAAAGAGATGAAACATCATATTCAAAAGTCTATATAAAAAAATTCAAAGCTAAAGAAGAATAACATAACATAAACACAAAAACATTTACGTACAACCCATACAACCTTGCTTAAGTTTCTAAGGGTTAACTGTGAGAGAACAACTAATAACTCTCAAGCTTCATATATTTTTCTAGGCTACTTGCATCTCTTTGAGATTTCTTTTCTTTTTATTTTTTGTTCTTAGTTTAGATTTGTATTTTCTGTAGAAATTAAAGTTTTTACAAAAACACAATAAAAAATGCTTTTTCTAGCTTAATTTTTTCTTAAACCATTTAATAAATAATGTAAAAAAGACTTATTTCAACACTATATTTAAGGCACTTTTACGGTCAGACGCTGTCTTTCAAAATGCGGTAGCATTTTTGAAATTAAATTTATCTAAAAGGGCAACTATTTGGTGAAGTTGCCTTCTTACAACAAAGCGCTTGGTTTAAGAAGGCAACTATGAGGTAAAACCGCCTTCTTAGAAGAAAGCGTTTAGTCTAAGAGGGCAGCTTTACCTTATACTCGCCTTCTTACACCAAGCTCTTTGTTGTAAGAAGACAACTTTACCAAATAGCTGTCCTCTTAGACTATTTTTATTACCCTAGCTCAGAGCACACCAGTTACGCTTTCATACTTCCTTTGTCTCTGGCGCTTTCTCTTCTGCTTTGTGCTTCTTCTTCATTTTCCTCGAGCCATTGTATAAGTTTCTTTCGAGCTCTCTGCTTCTTCTTCACCATTGCTTTTTTTTTTCTCTTATTTGTTTCTTTTCTCCCATTGTTGTGAAGGTTCTTCATCATTCCTACTTTCCTTGCCTTGCACGCTGTTCTTTGGGTTTTCCTTGTTCATCCATTCGGTTCTTTGCCGCTGCCATTTTCTTCCACCGCCGCCGCTGCCATTAGCCCACCACTATCGTTGTCGCTGCTCTTCACCACCATTGTTATCTCTTCATAGACTTATATTCTAACCTTACAACTAACCTAATATAATTTAATAATAATGCATATAATTATAAATTAATAGTTAATATAGGGAGGTTTAAATGGGTGACTTTTACCATAGCTGCCCTCTTTGTTTGAATATAAGAAGAGAGTTAAATAGACGCCTTCTTTACTTTGGGAGATAAGACTACACGCTGATCAAAGACAGCTAGAAAGTCGTCGTTTTACACTTAAAATAGCCGTCGTTTTTAAGCTTTTATGCACCTGTTGTTTTTAACTTCTCAAGGAACATTTTCAAATTGGTATTTAACATAAGGAGCTTTAACGAAGATACTTATACTATGAAGACTGGAAAAAGACAAATTGAAATAGTTAAATTAAAAAAAGAGAGGCATTTCATGGTCAAAGGTCAGCGGTCAACGCAACATTAGATGGTCAATGAAAGTTAAAGAAAAAAAGTTGAAGACAATCAACATAGTTAGTTTATTTTCTGTTAACAGTTTTGTTGTTTCCAGTTTTATAGAAGTTCTTCACTTTTCTTGTCCATTCTCTCACGATTCTTCTTCTCCATACTCTTTACTTTACGCACTTTACCTTTTCAATTGAATTTGGTTTTGGAGTTGGCTAACAGTGAATTTGGAATCATGTAAGAGAAAGAGGAGGAGGAGGAAGAAGAGGGATTCGGTGCTATCATTGTCACATCCATCCAGCAAGGGAGGGTAACATTTAAAATCTTCAGGTTGAAACCTCTCAAGCTTGGGAGGCAAGTGTATCGGTCGATACCAGATGAGTAAAGAAGGTTTCTATACTCGGTTTGTGGCAACCAATACGTCTAAATCCATTAAACCCAACAGAGGATTAACAAGCCTAAACAATGATCAAGCATTAGGTATTATGTTCTTAATTATGGTCTAAACACTAATCCGACCCAATTGTAAAGGGTTTGTAATAATCATATAGATAGTCACAAGTTTCGAAAAAAATGTACATCATCATCAGACATTAATTACACCGAACACTAAATATCGAGTACTTACTTGATCGTTGGAGTACCTTTTCCAGGTGTCATCCGACCGAGAACATACAAAGAAGAGCTACTAGAGGAAGAATAGCAAGGGTGATTCAAGAAAAAACATAGTTACTTAGTGAGGTGAAGGAAGGAAGATGACCAACCGAAGGAGATAATAGTTCTCTCAATTCTTTTTTGTACTATAAGCATAATAAATCCCTATTGTTAACTAGGATAATTAAATGGTTATAACTGTAAAATTTACTTTTAAATTTTGGAATGAAAATCTAATTAAATTTAAACGAAATCACGAACACATTAATTGTACACGCAGGAGCTGTTAAAATGTCCATGTTGTGTTTTGATTGCCCATGATTTATGTTGTAACACTTTTTCCTTTTACAATATTGTTTGGTTTAAGTTGTCACATTTTTTTCATATTTATATATTTAGGAAAAATCCGAAGATAGAGATGATTAATTGACTTCGTTTGTGCTAATCTTAAATATGAAAGAAAAAAACTATACTACACTGCCATTGTAAAACAAATGACGTTGCCCACTAGACCTTATTCGTTTTCATCGCTTCTCTTTTGATGGAAATTTCAATATATGATTTTTTTTTATGTCTGCAAATTTATCCATCACGAAGAGAAATATCTAGAAATTGAAGATGACTTAACCACTTTATTAAATAAAATTTATAAATTAGGTCCAATTTCTTGGATCGAAACAAATAATCCTAAATAGGTTGAAATCAAAATAAAAAATAGTAATCTAATTAATTAATGAAGTTCAATTTTAATCTAATTCGTTTAAACTAAAGATTCAAATAGATTTAAACTTATAGGCTTTTGGACGGGTATATATTTTTTACGAACAATAACCTAAATTTAAAGTAATGGAATAATGTTACTTTATTAATACATATACAGTTACTGAAAATTATATATTAAATCAATATTAAACTAAAAATTAATTTTATTTATCCGACTTGAATTTAAAAATAGAAACTTTATTTTTTATAATTTTGAATTTAAAATTATTTTCTTCTAAATAAAGTGTAAATAATTCATTCGTATGTTAGTTGCACATAAGATTGGATCTGATAAAATAAACTTTTAATCTATTTAAAATGAGTCTAATTGAGTCATCATAAATTGTTAAATTATGTTGAACTCCTATTTTACCCACCTTACTATTAGTAATGGTATCACTTTTATATCATTTTCATTTTTTTTATTTTTGCTCCTTTGGTGTAACAACTTTCTTATATTTATGTTGACTTTCAAGTACATTTTAATAGGTTGTCATGCATCATGGTTGAAGACAAAATAAAATTATCATAATTGCCGTATCAAGTGACTTAAATATTGCTTGTTATGAAATTGGAAAATTTACTTTAAATTGATAAATATAATCAAAATATAGATTTAAATTAATTCCTACCACAAATTTTATATGGGTTAAATATATTTTTTTGTTTCTTAAATTGGTTATAGGAATAATTGATTTTGATAATTTGTTTATGTAGTTAGACAAAGGCTAAATATTCGGCACATGGTTTAGTTTAATTGGCTACATCTTAGTGATCTCACCTCTCGCTAAAAGAGTGGAAAAAAAATTCACGCAAACGCTTTCTTGAAAAGATGGATATTATTAAGAATGGAAAACCAGCTCTTTGTTATGATTCATTTGTGGAAGAAAAAAAGAGCAAATTGGCAACATTTAACGAATATTGGTTCATGTACAATCATATTATGAACCATCTAATAGAGAATAGCTTGATTTTGGATTGTATGATAGAGTCGTCTCAATGTAGAGTTTTTATTTTGTAGTTCAAGTATCTATTGCTGACTATTAACACATGGTAATATGTTAGATAAGACTTTATCTTATTTTATTATAGTATCAGTTACGTCATTACTAGTCTATATATAGTGTGGTCTTAGTGATCTTCTGAGTTTTCAACAAATTGAATTATGTAATCTTTTTAATTCACTTTTTTTGTTTGAGTATGTGATTATGTGAATCACTGCGTTTGATTCTTGTATGTATTCGTGAATAACTGATTAATAAATAAATTATTGTTTCTTACTCCATCATATGTTTAGTGTTTCCTTTATGCGCTTTCTGTTCTATAAACTCGTAATGTTTATTATATATCCTTTTTTTTATTGGCTAAGAAGTTTATTATATCCTTCTTTAATCTATATTTTGTATATCTTCGGAATTGAGCATACGAGATATAGATGATAACATATGATAATTGGCAATTATTAATTCTTCCTCTAATTTAAAGGATTTGTGCACGGCAGTGTAATAGTTGTGAAACATGCAGAGAAGCGAAAAGAAGTAAATGCATTACAACATTTTAGTTTCATCTCTGTTTGTTTAGAGGAAAATGCATTTTTTTTAGTTTTGCATTCTTTTGGGTTTGCTCAACATTTTGTTTCCCCCAAAAATTTGGTGAAGTTCTACTTTTCCTTTTATATTTCCTTTTAAGGATTAGGTAGGATATTTTGTACCCTCCGATCATATCGCTTACATGCCTATATGATCTTCATCGAACATAAAGTCCATATGATATAATTAGGTAACTAGTTTATATAATTAATTTTGATATTTCTTTTTATATAGAAACACATTTTTTATTATGAAGGAAGATAAAAGATATGATTGTTATTATTTAAATTGTTATGATGTTATTCTAGAAGGAGATCATAAAAAAAAAACTCTATAAATAGAGGATGACCTCCAAAAAGAAAGATAAGTATTACTTTAAGCAATACATACTACACTGATAAATTTTAAGTTCTTACCGACTTCTTCATTCTTTTGTGATTTTCAAACATCAAGAAGTTGCAGTCACAGGAAGATCATCTCGGATACACCTTCAATCATCCGACCTCATCTCGACGAGAACATTTGATGCCTATCGTGATTCATCCATAAACTGGTAATTAACTACAAAGTAATTTGAGACTTTTTGGAGATAAAACGAATTAAGGTGTGAAGAAAATATTCTTTTTTTCCTCTAATTATGATTATCATATCAATTATTAATATTTTTAAGAAGTTACGGTGTTTCAGTTCTCTTTATTCGTCTAATTGTTTATATTTTTTGGTACAATACAATTGTTCCGGTTTACTTTATTTTAATGGTATGTTTAATCATAATTTTAAAATTGTTCCTGTTAGGGAGATGGGACCTAGGGAGATGAGACCTACAGAACTATTGAATTCTTCGTCTTCCTCCTTTGGTCGGGTAGCTTGCTAGGGCTTCACTGGGATCCTTCTCACCTCCGTACTTCTCCTTCGGCTCTCAGTCTCGGGTGAATGCCAAATGGGGGAGGTACTTACAGAAGGCACTCCGACGCTCAAGTCAGTAAAGCGGGTGATCGACACTCGGGTAGGTGCACAGTAATAAATTACGTACCTTTCTCCTTGGAATGTGTGCTATTTATATTATTTTAATGAACTTACTTTATTGGGCCTGATTAGTGGAATGGATCACACTTAGGATTGCATTACCTAATTCTTAATGATAGTTTAGCTTCACTAACCTTGGTTTGAGCGTTAATGGTTTTACGTGTCGGTCGGCCTGGCCGTGTGTGGTGTGTCGGTCAGCTCGGCCAGGTAGTCTGAGACACGTCAGCATGTGTCTCGATCATCTCAGACCAGAAGACCGAGCCACGTCATGATGTTGGTCGGCCATACCGGTACATAAATGCATATCATTTACAAAACGAAACATAACAAAAGAAAAAATGTGTGATATGTTTGTTGAAAATGAATCACTTGGCTTTTTATTACCATGTGGTTTTGCATATTAAGGAAAAAAAACTAATTTTGGCAAGAAAAATGGGTGAAAATAGATCAACTTTTTTTTTTCAATTCTTTTGCACAAAATTAAAATTTCTATAGTTGTTATCATAAATTATTATCTAGCCTGGTTATATATGTTATATACAAAATATAACATTAAATTTTTCTTTCAAAAATAATTAATCTAAATGCTTAGTGAAAATACTTGACATGTGACAAAATGATAGGCACCTTGACTAGATATTTTGAAAAATAAAATTTAAGAATATTTGGCATGATTGATGGAATGCAACTAGTCTTAGATTTTATTTCAATAAAATTTATACTGCCAATTTTCTGATTAACCATTAGTTTTGTGAGACATGATACGACACATATTCGGAGACCCTCCGACCTATATTTACTCTAGTTGAAATTATGCTTTAAATCCCTATGACATAGATTTACTCTAGAGGAAATTATATCCGGAGTCCCTTTGATCTGGATTTAGTCTTGTTGAAATTATATTCGGAGCCCCACTGACCAAGTCCATGAGACTACTATCAACTCGGATGTACTTTTTTATAAATAATATGCATGCACTTAGACATAAGCAAATGTACTTGACAAAAAATTTAAAGACATTGCAAAAGTAAAGTGTTCACAAGATAAAATTGGAAAATGATTAGGGAGCCTCTGGTAATTTCCCATCAACCACCACCTTGCATGGATTTATCTCAAATAAATCAATGGAAGGATGCACGATGGTAGTCTGCTCCAGAGCCACCTCAAATCCTACCCCAAAAGAACTAGCAATGTCATTCTTCAACGTCCTAATGATCTACTTCAAGTTGGTTATCATTTTGGTCATATCAGATTCCCGTCGATTGAATTCTTCTTTTCCAGCAAAGAGTTCATCAGTTTTTTCTTGTAGCTTTTTATCTTCTAGCTTTGAGTCTTCTTTAGCCTTCATATTAGCAAAACTCACCAAATTGGTGACTTGGCTAAGTAGATTTTCGGCATTACCACATAGAATACTTATATTGGAATCCTTTAGTCGGGTAATGTCATCCTCCAAAATGTAGTAAGTTTTGTTGTAAGAAGATATATCCACTGAAGGATACTAGAAACTCACCTTTGTCTTCGAACAACCAACAATGTTTTGGTTATCCATTGTCAAAATATCCACCTTGGGAGTACACTCGTTCGAGTTCGAGTGAGCAGAAGGGATCAGATTATCCAATATTCTTCTTTTGAAGACCATTCTCGAAGCAGTTTGTTCATGGTTGGATATTGTGTTTTTTTGTAACTGCATGTAAATGCAAATAAGTGCACGTGATATTTTATTCATTTGTTTTAATTTTTGAATTAATATTTTTAAGCAACTGTTCATAAAATCATTTATGAGTCAGTTACTACGATTATTATAAATGTAATTGTTAGTAAAAATAATAAAATATCTTGCTCTGCTTTATTCATCAATACCAACAATTGGTATCAAAGTATCTTCTTGAGGGATCTGTGAGGTTAGTAGAGTGCATCAATAAAAGGAGGTTCCAATTTTTCAGCAATGACACCACTTGTCTTTGAGGGAGAGAATTATCAAATGTGGGTTGTTCGTATGGAGACCTACCTAGAAGCATTGGATTTATGGGAAGTTGTAGAAGAGGACTATGAAATTCAGTCCCTTCCAGAAAACCCTACGGTGGCACAAATAAAATCACAGAAAGAAAAGAAGATGAAGAGATCAAAGGCTGCATGCTTATTTGCAGCTGTATCTCCTATGCTATTCACAAGGATAATGTCCTTGAAGTCAGCAAAAGAAATTTGGGATTACCTCAAGGCAGAACATGAAGGTGATGAGAGGATTCGTGGAATGCAGCCCTGAATCTAATCAGGGAGTTTGAATTGTAGAGAATGAAGGAGTCAGAATTCGTAAAAGAGTACTTTGACAGACTTCTAAGCATTGCCAAAAAAGTGAGGTTGCTTGGATCTGTGTTAAATGATTCAAGAATTGTGGGAAAACTGTTTGTAATAGTTCCAGAGAGGTTTGAAGCCACCATAACAACCTTGGAGAATACAAAGGACTTATCAAAGATTTCTCTTGCAGAGCTCTTAAATGCTTTACAAGCACAAGAACAAAGGAGAGCCATGAGACAAGATGGAGCAATAGAATGAGCCTTACCAGCCAAACATGAAGGTGGTTGGAGAAACAAAGGTAGAAATTATCCTCCTTGTAAGCATTGCAACAAGTTAGGTCATCCACCATTTAAGTGTTGGAGAAGACCTGATGCTAAGTGCAACGAGTGCAATCAACTTGGCATGAAGCAGTCATTTGTAGAAACCAAAGTGAACAACAAGATGTAGATGCTCAAATTGCAAATGAGGAGGAGGATGTACTTTTCGTTGCAACTGGTTTCTCCAACAATATTTCAAGTGCATCTTGGCTAATTGATAGTGGATGCATAAATCACATGACTTATGACAAAGAACTTTTCAAGGAGTTGAAGCCTTCAAAAATTTCAAAGGTCAAGATAGGTCATGCGGGTCACGTTCTTGTAAAAGGAACGGGAACCATTGTTGTAGCAACACATTCAGGTACTAAAACTATTACTAATGTGTTATATGTGCCTAACATAGACCAAAATTTATTGAGTGTTGGTCAGTTGCTACAAAAAGGCTTCAAGGTGCTTTTTGAAGATAACCACTGTTTGATCAAGGATGCTACATGACAATATCTGTTTAAGGTACAAATGAGAGGCAAAAGTTTCTCATTAGATCTATTTCAGGAGGAGTAGACAATATTTTCAACAAAGAAAAATACAGAAAAGGAAGATGATCCACCAATTAAAGGCAATCGATTACTCTATGACATATATCATAGATGTAATGTTGCAGTATGTGAACTCGCTGATCACAAAGAACCTGTTGATCACAAAGAAGTTATTAATGACCCAAAGTGGAAAAAGGCAATGGAGGAAGAGTTGTATATGATTGAGAAGAACAAAACTCAAGAGCTTGTTCACATACCTGAAGATAGAAAGGTACATCAAATGGAAGTCAAGTTAGCATTCCTAAATGGATTTCTTGAAGAGGAAATTTATGTTGAGTAACCTAAAGGTTTCATTGTGGAAGGAAAAAAAGACAAAGTTTATAGTCTAAAGCTATTCATGGCTTAAAAGAGGTTCCCAGGACATGGTATAATTGAATTGATGATTATCTTATCCATTTAGGCTTTGACAAAAGACTTTTAGGATCTGCACTTTAGTCAAACCCAAAGGTGTTGAATGGAGATTAAGCAAAACGAGGATGAAAAAAAAGGGTTGCATATTTGTTTACCAAGCCACTTCCAACTAGCAAGTTTGAATTCTTAAGACAGAAGATTGGAATTTGTAGTTCAAAAAATCAAGGAGGAGTGTTGGATATTGTGTTTTTTGTAACTGCATATAAATGCACATAAGTGCAAGTGATATTTTATTCTTCTGTTTTAATTCTATTTTAATTGTTGAATTAATATTTTTAAGTAACTGTTCATAAAATCATTTATGAGTTAGTTACTGCGAGTATTATAAATGTAATTATTAGTAAAAATAATAAAATATCTTACTATGCTTTATTCATCAACACCAACATTCATCGTGATCAAAGTGAATGTGGACGATCCTAGGACTTCGCCCGCATCTCCCTTAAGCGACTAGCCAATTCAGCGTTGCTTAAAGAAGACATCATTTTCTCTATAACCAATACAAATTAACAAAGAAAAAAATAAAGGTATATTTTTAAAATCTATACAAAGATGATTTAAGGAGGTGTTATACTGATATAGGCTTTTACGGCTACGACTCGGTTTTCACACTAGGATGGTGGAGGTAGCAAAAAACGACATTGAGTTTTTCCAAAAACTCACAAATTCCCCACTCCCTAGGGTCAAGGTCTTCCTGTTGGCGAGCACATTAAAAATGAGAGTTGTGGGTCCAATATAAGGAGAGTCCTTTTAGGAGGCTCGGGTCCCCGACCGAGGGTTGAATTTTTACAAAGCGATCTTTAAGCAAACCTCTTCCACTACTACTACTCAAAGAGGCCCACAATTGTTTATTTGAACTTTTAAATTCAAAAAAGTAAAAACACATTTTGAGAGGGAACTCTTCCGAACCGGGCACATAGGATGTTAAAAGCTCGAATAAAGGCCCAATTGTTCAGATAAAGGCAATATTCAACTCGGTTAGCAACTCTTTCTAAAAAAAAAACAAAGGGAGACGTAACCCTAACTTAATGAAAATAGTATCATAAAAGAAAAGGGATCGACGGGATCAATGGACTCATCCCTGCAAACCGATTCATCTTGGTCGCATACAACCACCTGGATAAGGTTCTCATCAGTCTTACTAATGGAACCAGTTTCCCGGAAAGTTCTAACTTTTTCCCAAGAGGTATAGAAAGATGTTTCTATGATCACATCTCTTTTAGCCCAAGGATAAACAAAAGAACAATCCATTTTATAGAATACGCGAAAACAAATAATAACTAGAAGGCATAGTAAAACAACCACCAAAAAGATGTTTAACAGTGAAAGGAAGATAAAGTGTACCTAAGGATACAAATGAATATGAGGAGCTCCGACAACATAGGAGGAATATGAAAAACATAAATGGAGGAGGAGTATGAAAGGAGGGAGAGAAAGTGAAGGTTTTTTCTTTTAAAGAAAAGGGTAACTAAAACGTTTATTTTTTATAAACTGTTGGATGAGTGACACATGTGCATAAACATTTATAACTAACAGACCCACATATTGTCATGAGGTGTCTTGAGCCACATGCAAAATTGCTTCTGATGCAAAGGGTCTTTTCATGTGAACATTGACGAAAGCCTCTTCTCCTTGCTCGCTTGGCTCGAGACTAGGGGGCTATTGATGTCTCTTTTACGGCAAGTGAACTGAGTCAGAAGTAATAATTTGTCCCTAAGGACGAATATGAAATCCACAAGGAACATTTATTTAAAATCCTAATAGTATCATTAACTAAGTATAAGAATATGTACAATAGTTTGATTTGAAAGATATTGACATAAATTTCTGTGAAAATTAAATGAAAACAAAATAAATGAGTAAAATAACTGAATTAAGAAAATTGGGAATGAGTTTAATCTTTCTCACTTGTCTGTAGTTTTTAAAATATATCATTCCATCTTGATTAACATTGATGCACATATAAAAATCATTCATATCGATTCCTTGCATACAAATTATTAAGAGAGTCTTCTAAATATTGATTCCTCACATATTTATATAATCACTTTATCCTTACGAACAAATGTTATAAAGAAATTAACATTTCAAATATATTCCTGACATTCAAATATGTTAAGTATTATCATTTATGTCAGATGCTTAGAAGTACTTTCTTGTCAAATCTAAGTATCAAAATTATGAATAGTTCCAAGCTTTGAGAATAAAATGATAATACCAACCATTAATCAATAACTGAATATTATACATAAATAACACCTCAATACATAAGAGTTTGAACATATTACTGTTAATCCCAAAGGAAAGAATTAGCCACTCTTGGTGGCTATTACAAGCATAGACAATAAGAAAAGATGATTTGGAGCGTTTCTCCTTGTTGACTTTCTCCTTTAAGGCTTTAAGGTTTCGTTCCTTTGGTTCCTCCCAATGATGTTTAGGGTTATGCCTCATGCCTTCTATTTAACCTAATTGGGCTTGGGCTAATTGACATATCGCTTAAGCGAGATATTACTTGCTTAAGCGAGTTTTACGAGAAAAAGTCCAACTTCACTGGAGTGAACTCGCTTAAGCGAGCCTTGGTCGAGTTCCTTTGAAGTGATCTTGCTTATGTGAGTTTGAACTAGTTTGGACGAGTTTTGAATGTTCCAACTTTGTCTTTTCATCTTGTCTTCAACTTGTCTATTCTGTTTTAGCCCTTTTATCTTCATTTTCTCCTAGATTCCTAAAATTAATACAAATTTGAGAAAAAAATCGTTCATATACATCTTATAATCCAAAAATATGTAAAAAAGGTTAAAATTCCTAAGTTAGGGGTTGAATTATAACTATTTTATCAATTAAAGTCCATAAGTGTCTATTTTTGTATTAAATATTACTGAATTATGACACTTATCAGCTATGTATCGTCCCTGTCATATCAGTTATATGTCGATATGATCTTGATCGGACATAAAACCAATATGATGTTGTCAGGTAAGTACTTAATATGGTTAAGCTATTGGTATTTTTCGGGTAGGAAACGCGTTTTTCATCCCTTATTTATCTCCTAAAATTTTGCCAAGATATAAGGAATTCCTTATCTTTCAAATACATGGAGATAGGCAGAAAACTAATGAAATATTGATTGATAAGATCTTTTATTCATATGCGATGGTTTTTATTCATGTATTTTGTTGATAAAAGATAAATGGGAGGAGATCATCCAAAAAACTCTATAACTAGTGGATGACCGCCAAAAAGAAAGATAAGTATTATTCTAAGAAATACATGTTACACTGATAAATTTTATGCTCTTACTGACTTGATCGTTAGAGTATTGTTTGCAGGAAGAACCCCTCATTTCTTTGTGATTATCATAATTTAAGAAGTTGCAGTCATAGGGATTAATATGGGAGACCACTTGCGAGAATAAGTTTTATCCCCTTAATGAAAAATTAATGAATTCATGATTGACTTTCTAATTCACTTTAGAAGTGATTGAGATATTGAAAACACTTGGACCTCATACATGCAATCACTACTAAAAAATCATTAAATAGAAAGCACTTTTAGAGACAAAAATAATTAATTAGTATATTGACTAAATTAGGTACTATTGTGTAGACTAAAATGTTATTGGTATTTAAAGTTTCTAAATTTATAAACTAATTTCTAAATTGGTATCTAATTAGCTAGTAAGGTTTTAGCTGACAATTTTAGAATTAAAGTAGTTGGTAGCTAAAATTTGATTGTTAATTAGATACCAAATTAGAAAGCAACTTATAAATTTTAATAATAATAGAAATTACTTAGATACCACTAATTTTTTTAATTTATAAAATAATATATAATTTAGTTAATATAATGACTAATTATTTTTTTTATCTAAAATTAGTTTTTATTTAATAATTTTTTTTAGTGAATATATAAGTTAGTATGTTGTTTACGGTTTAGTTATTTAATAATTCATTGTAAATATGTATGTTGTTCCTTGTAGTTTGTTATGCCAGGATCTTAAAGTGGATAAAATAATACAAAAGTAGTACAAGATCATTTGTTGTGCCTTATGTTCTCTTATATACTGTTCAATATCTCTCTTTCCCTTTTTCGCATCTTTGATATATTGTTCCATATATAGCTAATTACTTTTAGTTAATTGCAACACATTGGCTTTTCTTATTATATTATTATAATTGAATGTTGTGATTGCCTATTTAATTGTTCATCTGTATTAACTGATCTTGAAAAACTTGTTTCAGAGATTTTGATCTTTGGCTATGAAAGGAACATTCAACATGTAGATCCTGAACTTAGACGGTTTATTCGATCTACTGGCATGAAGTTAGAAGTTGTAGACTCGGTATCTATATGATTAATTTAGTTTGACACTTGTGCTTGACTTCATTAGTTTGGTTTGGTACTCATTGTTATGTTTTATTAAGTAATCTAAGTAAACTAGCAAAATTGTTTCTAAGATTTAGAAAGAAATGGGCTTAAGAGTTTATTTGAATAGACCTAAAAGAGAAAATATAAGAAGAAAAAATTACATGAGTTTCTCTATAAGTTAAATTGACTAAAGTGTAAAATAGAAAATAAACACTAAGATGTATTTGGATTGGAAAAGAAATTTGAGAATGGATGTGTGAATATTTAAAAGCATATATTAAGATTGTTTGAATTGAGAGATGTTAAATAGATTTATGAGAATGATTTATTGAAGAAGGAGATTTAGAAATTAGTTTAAAGATATAAAAGATAAGTTTATAAATTTACTTATATTATTAAAAACATATTTGACTAATAAATTCATTTTTTTAATATTTAATATCTGTCCGTCTTTTTAATGAAAAACTATGATTTCATAAGTAACAACTAAAAATTGTTATATAAAAAAAAATAATTAAAATATTTTAAATTAAAAAATATAATAAAAAATATTTTCTATAAAATTAACATAATATTGTTAAATATATTAAAATAATAATAAAATTATATACACTTATTATTTTATATAATTATATATATTTTATTAATATTATAATTTTGTTTTATTATTTTCATTATTTATTATTATATGTTGTTATTAATAGTATAATTAAATTTTTTTTTACATAAATATTTGTATATTATGTATATAATGATATTAATAATAATAAAAATATATTTTATATATATAATAATATTAATAATTATTATTATAAAGAAGTTAATATATTTTAAAATTATTTTATTATACAAAATATATTTATAAAATAAAATTTTTATATTATTTTTTAATTAATATTATTTTTATTATATAAATTTAAATATTTATTATAAATAATTATATATATATATATTTATTATAATAATTATTAATATTTATAATTATTAATAATATTATTATTAGTTAATATTATTATATTATAGTATATAATTATATATGTATGTATATAATGAATTATATATTATAATCATACCATATAATTGATTTATAATTCTATATTACGTTGAATCTATTCAATATATAGAATCGATTTGTTCGTTTTTAAAAGTAAAAATAATCGATTTTATATATATAATCAAATATATATCTCTTTAAAAGTAATATATTTAAAAATATATAATTGATTATATATATAATTAATTATATTTATATATAATAATAAATAAATTAATATATTTTAAAAATAATTTAATATTTAAATTATAAATAAAATAATATATTTAAAACATAATTAAGTAAATTTTTATATCTTTGTGTATATTATCGTAAATCAGTGCAATTAAGAGAAGAAATAAAAATAGTATCTCTTCGTTCGTATTTTCGCACTGTCTCCTTCAAATGATCTGATATAAATATGTAACTTATCCACTTCCACATCCATCTTAACCGTGGATAAGTGGATTCAAATACATCTTAAGAAAAGGTATATTAAAGAACGTCTAAAAATTAGTTGATGCATAAGCTAATTTTCACTTATGGATTTTTTTTTTAAATCTATCTCAATTTTTATAGAGTTTGACCAAACAGTAAAGTAGAAAAATGGTAAATCCAACAATTCATAATTCAAGCATGATGGTAAAAATGATTAGTGAAAAGTTTAATTTTGATATACTATTTTAAAACTAATTTACATTATCATTCGACCATATGTTGTCATATGATTAAAAGAATTTGGTAAATACTTCCAATGTGAAACAAGGTTTACAATAACCAATGTGTCAAAACTAAGTCCTGGAAAATTTATGTTGGCAAGGTTAACCATTTAAATGGAGGGAGAGAATCTTATGGAATTTTCATTTTATTTTATCAATATTGGTAATACATAATTTGCTATTATGTATAATTGTTAATGAATTTGATATATGGCATTAATACCTTAAGAATTAGCAAAGCTATAATTCTCATAGAGACAATTCCAAATGGTGTAAGAAAGAAGCCAACCAAAATTACTAGTTAAACTAGTGCTTTGAATTTTGAATGTTACATGATTTATTTATTATTTTTCATCAGAGTTTAGTTCTGATGCCATATCGGTATAAAATCCTTTTCCACTTTCTACTTACTAGAAGTTACCTTAGTTAGGACAACTACTTTACCATACATGGAAATCCATAACTGGATGACTCCAAAAATCTTTATACTCTGATATATATAGATTAAGGAAGAAGGAAGGAAAACATATTCAACAGTTCAAATTCTCAATACAAAGATATTGAGACCAAAGTCTAAATTAGAAATTTTGTTTGCTGCAGAGGAAAAGGCTAGATCCATAGTGACAAGTTTGTCTCACACTTTTGAAAGGAATAGTTGTTTTGTCTGACAAAAGGATAAACTGAACTTAGAGTTAATATTGAAGAGACCTTGACAGCAACAAAACTTTTTGACAAAGATTTAAAAGTAAAAGTGAAAAATATTTTTACTTTCTATCCCATTTTCCACTAACATCACCTTCTACCCTCCTCTGTACCCCCCTCCCTTTCCACACACGGATAACAACACATCCTATCTCTACACATAACTTTTCACAATTTTTTCTGTACACTTATGTATATAATTTCTATGCACTTAGTTGTTGTGTTCTGCGTTCTTGAAGTATTTATATAGACTTCTGGAATATGTACGTTGCAGTCTTAAGGATTCTTCAATCTTCATTTAGTTGTTGATAAGAATGACAAAGCGGGGCGAGTCGATCCGTTGTAAAAAGGCGAGGCGAGCTTCCTATTTTAACCCGTTAGTCTACTCAGGCTCGCTCCTGTATAATTCGCAGCTCGCATAGACCAAGTACGGGGCAGGACGGGTTGGTCCACATAATCCGCTTATTTTAAAATTTCTTTTTATACCCCAAGATTTCTTTATGTAGCCCCATATTTTGATAATGATTTTTTAATATTTAATATATTTTTTGTCTTTATAAAATGTATAGATTGTTTAGATTTCAATACTCATCAAAGGCTAAATGTAGTAGTCAAATCTTAGTTTTTTTTTATAATAAAATTTAAATATAGTATTATTATATATATTATTTTATATTATTTTTCATTAGAATAGTAATCACGTGTCTACATGCATTAGCTTAAAAAATTGTATATATTTAATGAATTATTTTATTAGTCAATTTATTAGTATGATTAAAATTCAAATTTTACTGAAAATCAAAACATCATTATATTTTTTTTACCCATATCTTATTATGCATGTTTCATGAGAATAATATTGTGAGACCATTTACCTAACTCATCTAAATAAGAAAACAAAAACTTAATAAACAAAAAATAAATGTATTCAAAATCTTGGTGTCTTTTATGTGTTCTTTATCATTGCTTTATAATATTTCTGCATAATAATTTGTACTGGTATAATCAATCGGTTGTGTTTTAAAAAATAATCTGTTGTTTTTTTTCTCTACAGACTTGTTTGATTCTCTATAATAACTGAAACTACTGTGATAAGTGATATTGGGTGTTACATTGAATATTGATATATTTTGTATCAATTTGTATTAGTTACTGATTAACAATATAAATTGAAAGAATTCATAGCTTAAGAAGCTTTCATTAATTTTGATATAATCAAAGGTTTTCTTAAAAACATTGATTGATACTTCTGAATTCTACACTTGTCATATAATATGTAAAAATCTCTTTTCTATAATTCTTGATCATAAGAACAATCTCTTAATTCCAAAAATAACCTATTGAAATTAATTCAAATATTTTTTCTTTTAAAATTCTTTTAGATCTTTTCAAATTGTATTTATGATTTACATGATTGTGTTTTAAAGATTTGTATGTTAAATATTTTAATCAATTACGTTTTAATAAAACAAATTCATTTTCTATATCAGTGTATTTCAACTATAAAATCAATCTCTTGTTTTGGAAAACAATATGTTAAAATTCTGTCTCAATTATTGCAAACAATTATTTGCAAAAATCTTTCTAAGTACTATTCACCCCCTCTTGAACTTAGTTTCCCCTTATTTCAACATAAAGAGGATTCCTAAGTATCACTGAGACTTAAAAATAAAAGAACACAAGAAAATAAACAAGAAAGAAGTAAAGAAAAACAAGAAACATATGAGAAAATAAACTAGGTGTGTCCTATGTGAAAGTGCAAGTGACACTTTGAGCCCCTTGACGAACTTTCACTATCTAATGCGCGGTTTTTGGGTATTACAAGAGTTCTTAATGGGATTGCTTTGAGAGCATTATCTCCAACCAACAAAAGAAAGCAAGAAATTAAAAATGTTGAACTCAATCGTCCCATGATACAAAGCAACAAATACAAGATTTTTTTTATGATACTCCTTCACTTTGTCAAGTCTTATTTCTTTCTTTATGATACTCTTGAGAAGGATCTATCATCAAATCTGAATGATGCTCACAACAACCTCTATTTTTATTTTATTAATTGTTGTCCTCCAAGGTCAAGTATCAACCTACAATAAACATCAAAGAAAAGTGGAATAAGAAAATTAAGATGAATGTATTTAAAGAAAACAATAAGAAAATAATGCCCTTTATTATTTTTATAAAAGTTTGGATGGAAAGAAATATGACCCTTTTTCAAAAATATTTTTATTCACTTTGCGTTGTTCATTTTTCAAGTTAGGCAACAACATCACAAAGTGTTGTTTTTGTGATTTTTGAGAAAAAGGGTTAGCATCATGATTTAAAGAAAAAGAAGATTTCAAAGTATTACAATCTCCCTGTAAGGATTCTTTTTCAACTATTGCGTAGGAGGTGTTATAAGATACTCCATTTCTTATTCTTTTTTAAACAACCTTTCATATGATTTTTCTATTGAGGAAAAGTTTATATCTATATTTGGTTCAGCTTCAAACATAGATTTTTCTTCAAGCACATCCTTGCAAGGGTTTTTTTGTAGAAGATAAAGTGTTATAAATAACTAGTTCAACTCTAGACAGAGATTTTTTTGTTCTTTCCTTTCCTATTCTCTCGTTTTCTCTCTTTCTTTCTCCTTTCTTTCTCTTTGTTCTTTCTTTTCTTTCTTTCTAATAAGAGCTTGAAATTTTTCTGCTAATTTTTTTCTCTTGTGAATTTTTGTTTTCTTCATCTACAAATTTTCTTTTTTTTTTCTTACAAGCTCTTCTAAGCTTCTCTTTCTTATCATACACGCATGTAATTCAATCCAATTCAAAATTTCTAATTTTTTACCCATTCTGACATTGTTTTGCCTTTGTTTCCACCAAGACATGAAATGTTCTTGGAAACTTAGGGTAGCCATGCATAATATTCTAAATTCATTTACTTCGTTGTTATAAAAAATATTGATCAACCTTTGTCTCCCATTCTAAATATGTCTGGTCATTTTTATTTCCATGAAAAGAAGATAGGTATACCTCAGGCTCTGTAAAATAAGGGGACTTCTAGGCTTATGTTGTTTAGAAGGTGGTTGATGTGAATTATAGCAAGGATTGCTACACCCCTTCTTCTCTTTAGGACTGAGGATCTCTATAATGTTCTCTATTTCTATTTGACCCCTCTCCATGTTTACTCTTAGGTTTTTCTTTATTTTGCATGTATTGAGAAAAGATGGTTCTTAACACTTCCATGGACGTTTCTTAGTACTCATTTTATTTTTATTTGATTTTAAAAATTAGCAGTTTTAAAGAAGGTTGAAATGTCAAAGTGTTTCCAAGTTCACTAACAGGAAAGAGAGGTGAGGCACTAGGACTGCTTAAGTACCAAGTATTTCCTCGCCATAGTCCCCCAGTTAGCTTTCACCAGGATCCCTGAATGGAAACACCAATTAATTTGTTTCTTAAAAAGGAAATTAAAATTTAAGAAGACACTAAAACTATAAAGAAAGAAATTAGTCCTAAGTGTGACTTAAAAACACTTGTGGACTTCTTAAAACACACTCATTGTCTAAGCATACTAAGATGAAACTAAAACTAGACAAACGCTAGGTGAGGCTCATTGGCACCTATGGACCTTTGAGACACACTCACCGTCTACATGCATTTTTATTATTTGACTATAAGTTGAAATACAAACATATACAACAATTAGAATGTTTAAAAAAAAATTGGCTCTCTTTGTGTTTGCACTCTTTACTCTCTTGTGGTTGCACTCTTCCTCACTTGCAGTTGTACTTGGTGCATCCCCCTAGGTGAGTGCTTCTAGCTTGAACTTTTTCTCGAGAGTTCCAAGCAGGAGGTGGCTTATACCTTTCTCAAACCGAAGTTTTCTTCCACCAAATAGTATCACTTCCAATAGATCAACAAGTAAAAAACAATAAAGCACAATTTGAAAACCTAAACTCAAATAAGAGTAAAACAATCACAAAACTAAAAGAGATGCAAGAAAATTTGAGAATCAAGCAATTAAGGCACAAAAAGAAAGTTAGCACAACAAAAGAAGCCTAGGAATCTTATAGAATGGATTAAAAACCAAAAACAAGACTCAAGTGGTCTAGTAGCCAAACTTCCAAAATTTATTGTATTGGCCAAGAGTGTTCGGGACCTCGGTCCAAGTGTTAGGTATGGGCCCAAAAGGCAGGTCATGAGCTCAGCCCAGACGCTGGTGGCCAGCTCAAAAAAGATAATTAAAATAGATGGAATATTTATTTTGGTTATAATACATATGTTAATTAAATACAAATAAAAGTTGTTGGAAATAATATAGTTAACACCGAAGAATAAAGGTGCACATGCGTAGAATTTTTTGTTGTTGTTAAGCACCCGAGAATAAATGTGCACGTAAATAATATGTTTTTTTGTTATAATTATATGCCTTTTGTTGAGATTATATTCTCCCTGTTGAGAATCTTGCTCTGTATAGATTGGAGAAAACTATTGAAAGGATAACAATAAGGGCCTTGAGACCCCAAATAAAGGTATGTTGTTTCTGAATACTTGAGACTGAAACTAATTTGATATTTTGAATGCTCTCACTGACTTGATCATCAGAGTGTGATCAACAAGTAGAGCCCCCATTGTCCAGTGGAGTCGCATCTCGAAGCATCAATTGCAGACAAATCAGAAGAGGAACTCGCCTATTCAATCCGTCTGAGGTCAACTGGCGAAAACATTTGACGCCCACTGTTGGGCCCGATAAAACCTGTTCCCATCCACAATTACGATGGAGCCTTCTGGCGTGATGAGAAACATAAGGCAAGGCCTGTTGGGTTTCGAAGGAAGTGAGGCCCCCGCCTTACAGCAACTCATGAGTCCATGACGGCCCTCCAAGAGGTGAACGAAGAATATCAATGAGACCAAGAGTGAATCCAAGAAGAAGCCAAGGCCGAGCAAGAGCGGCTATGAGCAGAAGCCTGACCTGAGCAAGAGCTTTTGCAAGATCGTGTGATGACAGAAATTGAGGCCTCTCGGATAGCTATGGAAGAACATGCACAAACCAATGAGGAGTTGCACAAAGCCAATGAGGAATTGCAGAAGAACCTACACTGACATGGTCGACGTTCCACCAGGGAACGATCGCCGAATTTGCCATCGAGAGATGATCCCTAGCCATTCTCGCAGGAAATCATGGATGAGCCCGTGCTACCTCAGTATATCACACCTAAAATCACCTTTTTTCTCGAGAATAGAAGAACCTGAAAATCATCTCACGAGATTCAGGTCTCAAACGATCATCTCTGGAGGATCAGATGCCATCCGGTGTAAGATGCTCATGGGTACTTTTACAAATACAACCCAGCAATGGTTTAGTGGAATTCCGAATGGTCACATCACCTCTTTCCCCCAGTTCTTCAAGATGTTTAGAGAATAGTTCTCGGCCAACAAGGTCAAATCCCCGAGGTTGTACGACCTTTTTAACGTCAGACAAAGGGTGGGAAAGGCATTGAAATACTATTTGAATAGGTTCTGTGCGGTCACGGTAAGGCTTCAAGCACACGATGAAGAGATGATGGTCGCCTCCTTCGTACAAGGGATGACAGCAGGATCCTTCAGCGATTCGTTAATCAGGAATTCAGCGGAGACATTTTCTGAGGTACGTGAACGAGCTGTCGTCCACATCAAGGTTGAAGAGGCATTAAATGGCAGCTTGCGCTCAAAGAAACCTAGGCCCAAGGAGAGAAACTATGATTGGTCCCTGAGGGTCAATGAAACCTCCATCGAGAAGAGAACAAACTCTATGTACGTCCCATATGTAGCCACAAGAGATGAGCCCAAGACGAAGGCCAGGGAAGGGTTAGCAACCAGGCTCAAATTTCGAGTATCCTATAAAGAGCTCTTGAGCATGCCAGGGATAGCAGATAAGCTAAAGTTTCCCCAGAAGATAGATCGGTTTATGGGAACGCAAAGAGATGCTTGATACGAATTGTACCGAGCATTTGGCCACAATGTCGAACGATGCATAGCCTTAAGTTTCCAACTGGCTAGCCTAGTCAAAGAGGGGTTCTTGAAGGAGTATCTTGAACCTAGCCAGGAAGAACCAAAGGGAGAGGCTACTATCAAGGACCAAACACATGAGACATTGGTCCATAGGGATTTGAACACCATTGCGGGAGGATTTTCTGGAGGAGGAAGCTTGGCTTCCAAACAGAACGATACGCGCGAGTAGTGATGTCCCTAGATACAAGGGGACTTGATCGCTCTACAAAGCCTACTCTCTACTTCACGACTTTTGACTTAGAAGACATGTTTCCTCACGAGGATGATCTGGTGGTGATATCCTTCATCACAATGGGGAAAGGTGCATAGAGTTTTGGTCGACCAAGGGAGCTCGACAAATGTGGTGTTTTGGGGAACATTCACCAATTTGCATTTATCCCCTGATCAGTTGAGGTCATACGATGACTGTTTGATCAGTTTTGCGGGAGACCAGGTAGAAGTACATGGGTACGTTGAGTTGAGGACGACCTTCTCTGATGAAAGCGCGACCAGAAACGATTACCATCAAGTATATCGTTGTTAACGCGTCTTTTGCTTACAACTTACTTTTGGGGCGACCTTCCCTGAACAGGTTGGACGCAATAGCCTCAATCGCTCATATCAAGATGAAGCTACCCTCTTCAAAAGGAGGGGTGATCACCATAAAGGCCGACCAGAGGATGGCACGAAAAGGCTATGAGAGTAGTTTGAAGAATCTAAGGGGAGCTTACGCAATCAACATCCAGGAAGGAGAGCCAGGATGGTTTGTGGAGGCAAATGTCATTAATGAGAGGCGGCCTGGACCCGTTGGAGAAGTTTAGGAGAGAGAGATAAAAGGGAAAAAGTTCAAGCTCGGCACCTCGTTGTGCAAAGAGTTGGAAGATAAGATAGCCGATGTGATATCAGAGAATATGAATGCTTTTGCATGGTCATCCACACACGTGCCCGTGATAGACCTAGACTTTCTATGCCATCGGCTTACCGTGGATGAAAATGTCAAACATGTGGTTCAGAGGCAACGAAAATTCAATGAAGATAAGTGTTTCATCATCCAAGAAAAGACTCAAAAGCTCTTGGATGTTGGCCACATAAGGGAGATCCAATACTCTGAGTGGTTGGCAAATGTTGTGTTGGTAAAGAAGGCCAACGAGAAGTGGAGGATGTGCATCGAATTCACTGATTTGAGCAAGGCTTGTCCCAAGGATTCTTACCCACCACCAAGTATAGACTCTTTGGTTGATAGCGCTTCAGGTTGTCGGTTGTTAAGTTTTATAGACACGTTCTCAGGGGTATAATAAGATTTGTATGCACCCAAAGGATGAGAGTAAGACAACCTTTATGGCCGAGGTCACCAGCTATTGCTAGTAGGTCATGGCCTTTGGCTTGAAATATGTTGGCGCAACTTACCAAAGGCTGATGGATCAGATCCTTGCCCCAATGCTTGGGCGAAACGTTCATATGTAGACGCATGATATCACGTCGGAAAGGAGAGATCAGCATGTTGCCAACCTAGAAGAACTATTTGCAACAATAGCGAAGTACAATCTGAAGCTTAATTTGGATAAGGTGTTGCTAGCTAAAGAATTGGGAGCTCGGAGCTTGCTGGTGAAAAGCGTCTCATTTCTTGTCACCAGGCAAGTCACAGGTGAGTATCAGGCCAAAGACCCGTAGCTAGATTCGTACCTCAGGTATGTAGGATCTTAAGGGCAACTTTCTCTACATTTGACCTTGTTCATGTTCCCAAAGAGTAGAACTCCCGAGCAGACCTGTTGTCTAAGCTAACTAGCTAAGGGAAGGGAGGTCGGTAGAGGTTAGTGATACAAGAGACATTAAAGTCACCCAGGAAAGTTGTAGAAGGGTTGTTCGAGGTCGACCACTTGAAGGTGTTATGGATCAGCTTAGGAAAGGGGAGAAGGCATCGGTCGATGATTCAAGAAACCTTGAAAGTCCCAAGAATAAGCATCCATGAGTTATTTGAAGATGAATTTCTTGAAGTTTTGTAGATAAACACCACAGAGACTTGGGTAACACCCTACAAGCATTACCTCGCTGATGGGTTACTTTCGGTTGAGCCTATGGAGGCCAAGATCGTTAAGAGGAATGTTGGGTCGGTATACCTTGATAGACGAGAACCTGTTTTGTCATGGTTATACCCACCCAATCCTCACATGTGTAAGCGGAGATCAGTGCGTCCCCATAATGGCCGAGCTTCATGAAGGCATTTGTGGTAGTCACATAGGAGGATGAGCTTTCTTGTTGAAAGTCATCCGAGCAAGGTATTATTGGTCGACCATGAAGGAGGATTGTGTGAGATATGTCCAACACTGTGAGCAATGCCAGAAGAATGTTGATTGGTGCCGTGCACCAGCGAAGGAGCTGCGATCAATTTATAGCCCGTTGACCTTTCCATACATGGGGGTAGACATTTTAGGAACTTTCCCTTTGGAAATACGTTAGATGAAGTACCTCATTGTGGCCATAAAATAATTCACTAAGTGGATTGAAGCTAATCCAGTTGCACAAATAACGGCTCATAAGGTCCAACATTTTGTGTGGAAAAACATTGTGTGGCATTTTGTGGTTCCGAGACACCTAGTGTCCGACAATGGAACTCAATTCGCTAGCCAACGGTTTGATAAGCTGTGTTCGGAGCTCATAATAAAGCAGGTATTTGTCTCGGTAGAACACCTCCAGACGAATGGCAAGGTTGAGTCAGTTAACAGAGTCCTACTAAGAGGGTTGAAGAGAAGGTTAGAAAAGGTAAATGGAACTTGGTAGAAGAAATTCCTAGTATCCCGTGGTCCTATCTCACCACCCCGCAATCTACAACCAAAGAGACACCCTTCAGCTTGGTATATGGGGTAGACGCCATGATACCAGTGGAGATACAAGAGAATTCTCCCAGGTTCCAAAGCTTTGTTGTTGAAGAATCTAACGAAGGAAGAAAGGTAACCTAGACTTGTTCGGCGAGGTGCGTGATCATGCCCGTATTAACTCGGAGGCTTTAAAGAGAAGGGTGAAGCTAAAGCATAAGACCAAGACGAAACCTCTATAGTTCGAGGTTGCCGACTTGGTGATGTGAAAGGACCACCCCTACTAGCTGGAGTTATCTCCAAAGTGGACTGGCCCGTTTCGTATAGTCGAGGTGCTCGGGAATGGAGCGTATAAGCTGGAAACCTTGGAAGGAGGAGCCATCCCACGAACGTGGAACGTGGCAAATCTTAAGTTTTACTTCAGTTAAGACATTTAGTTTTTTATGCTTTTCTTTTGAACAATATGCAGTGGTATAAATCTATTTATTGAATTAGTAGATCTGGCACATGGTAAGACGTCCTAGCCCGGAGTGAATAGAGTCATCCGAGCGTAGGCGCTCTGTGGAGGTAAGGTTATTAGAATTTGTACATGGTAAGTCGACCTAGCTTGGGGTAAGTACGACTACCGAGCTTATGCGACTTATGAGATGAATGTATTTGATAGGTTATTTTGGCACATGCTAAGATGATCTAGCTCAAAATGATTAAATTCATTCGAGCATAGACGCCCTGTGAAGATGAGTTTACATGATATGATGTGTGGAGAAGACGATCGAGCTTAAGATAGGTGCAACTATTTGAATCGATGTAGTAATTATATCGAGGACGACCCAATATGGAAGCCGTAGTTGCTGGTGAGATCAAGTTGAAGTAAAAGATTGTCCTAACCACGAAAGTGTCACTTACTTAAGGGTAGACGTTCTATCAAGGTAAATAAGTTATTACTTTCATGCTCAAGTTAGCATAAACTTGTTATATAATGTGTTAAGATCAAGGCATATGTTTTTAAAAATCCGAAAATTAGTATACGTAGGAAAGATCATAAGCACTGAATAAATATGAGAAATGTTCAAATTGACAAAGTGTCAAGAGAGTTTAATATATGCATGAATGTTACATACCATAGAAAAGTTTAACTTAGTCCTCCATTACTTGATCCTCGACCACGATTTTACCCAGGCCGAGTTTTGAAAAGTCCAGGGTAGGATGGATTGTCGCTGCCTGCTCAAGAGTTGCCTCGAATCCTACGAGGTAGGATTAAGCAACATCTTGTTTGAAAGATTCGGTGGCCTTGGTGAGGGTTTCCCCTCGGAGGGTTACCTCCTTCTCCAACCCTTGATTTGGAACATGAGTTTGCTCCTTTCTTCGGTTAGGCTCGATGCCTCTTTAGCCTTCTCTGCTAGGAGACGTTTGGTTTCTTCGTGTAGATCAGTAAGGCGTTCGATCTTGGCTCTGAGGCCTTCTACCTACCTCTGAAGCTCCACGACCCTTTGATCTTCGACGAATTTCTGGTCTCGTGCCTTAGAAATAACTAAGCTACCCAAGGCAAAGGCCTGCCCAATTTTCTTCATGGCATCATGAAGCAGATGTTCTTAGTCGTGGGCCATGAGCCTATTTGATGGAGATCAAGCTCAAGAGGACATCGAGGCCAATCAACAAGATCAAGAAGAGGTAGAGGCACAAATGGAGGACGCCCATGGAGGTCAAAGCCCACCTCAAAGGCTTACAAGAAGCATGTTCAAAGCTTTAGGAGCTAGAGGACATTTATTTTCTCTTTTTGTAATTTCTTTGGTTGAAGGTGCTTAGAGGGAAACATTAGAAACCTCTTTTGTTATAGCATCTTTTAGGCTTTGGTTAGGAGCTTTAGGAAGGGGGGTGTATTAGTAGATAGGTGTAGGAGTAGAATAGGAGGTGCCAAAGTGAAGGAAGAGGTCACACCTTCCTCATGCCTTGTAAATAGGCGCCGGTTCTAGTTTGTTTTAGGGGGGAAATTTGAATTGTTTAGCTTGCATTTTCAGCACCTTAGGCTATAAATAGAGGTGCTTCCTTTGTAAATTTCCGATTTGAATTTTAGAGAAAAGAAACTATACTCAAATTTTGAGTGATCATTGGAGAGCTTTTGAGCCTTCTTCTCTAGTCTCATCTTGAAGGATCCATGGTGTCCTCAAGTGGCGGCAACACACTCATCTAGGAGCAACCATCCTTCTAGTGGCGTGATCATCCAACCATTCTTCCATCTTCATGAGCACTCTATTCTCCTTCCTTTCTTCTTTTGTGATTTCCTTGTCTTAGCTTGTTTCCTTGTTGTTTTTGGTTCGACATTTTCAGAATTCATTTGTGTTGCTTCGGTTCTTTTGTTTTTCTTGATGTTCTTCATCTTACTTCTTCATTTTCCTGCTTTTGTTCGGTTCAATTTAATTTCCAGCTTTCAAATTCAGTTTGCTTAGCTTTTGTGCCTTTTTGTTCGGTTCAATTTGACAATAATTGGATCTTCTATATGAGTTTGTGTTTTGGCACTAGTTTTGGTGAGTTCTTGTTCATAGAACCTTGATCCATTTCTATGATAAAGTGCCTAGCTCTTAACCAACTCAAGATGATTCCTAAGAATGTCAAGAATCATTCTAATTGTGCTAGTGGAATCACATTACTATTTTTGTCCTTGCTGGGCAGGAAGGTAGTTTCACCACAGGTTGAGACATCGAAGTTTGGATCCCACAGGCTTTTCTCCCAAGAGCTCCTGCCTTCGCATTAAATGAATGATGATGATGTCTTGGTTCGGAGCTCGACCATCTGAGTGAGAATGCTCGGTAATGGGAGTGGTTTATTTCCTCTTCCTCTTGAAAATGAGCCCGGAGGTGGTTTCCTCATCATGATCGGTCGGGGCTTGAGTAATCAAAGTTGGAGCCTTCCCCTTCTGCATCAGAGATTCCTTGGGCTGACTAGTAGCCGCCATCATCTTCTTAGCTAGATCGTCTAGCTCCGCCTTGCTAATGTTAGACAACAGTCTCTCTACAAAGAAAACAAATAAATGGTTAATGATAGTAATAGAGTTATCTTTACCAATGGTAGGAAATGAAGAGTACCAATGTAGGCTTTCAAGGCACCAGGGAGGTACTTTTTTGTCAATAGGTAGGAGCTGTCAAAGACAACCTTCAGGCTCGTCAGGAACTTGCTGATTCCTTGATCTCTTGGTGACAAATCTTTCAAGCGCCAAACACTCTAGAATTTGGGTTTAGGGGTCCAAACAGGGGAAATTCGTCCAGGGGAAACTCTCGAACACGCACAGTTGATGGCTTGTATGCTTAGCCTCGAATAAATAAAGAAAAACTTCCACAGTTGGTGAGATGCCAAGTTGTGAACACAAAGTAATAAAAGCTCGGATAAATGTCGAGCTATTTGGATGTAGTTGGGCAGGAGCTACATTGAGCTCGGTTAATAGTTCGTTTTCAAAGATGGATAGGGGAAGGAGAAGAAGAACCTTTTTGAAAAGGTGGCATAAAAATAGAAAAATGGACCATCAGGGTCCGACGACTCGTCACAGCAAACGGGTTCACCCTCTCTACATTCTACGGTTTTGACAAACCTCTCGTATTTTTTACTCATGATGCATCCATTTTCTCTTAACTCCCTAATACGTGAATGGGTTGTGTAATAAGAAAACTCTTTCAAAAGCTCTTTTTTAGCCCACGGATAAATAAAACCATAATCCATTATAGATATAACAAGAACATAAGCATAACACACAAGCATAAACACAAACAAAATACAAGCACATTTCAGGCCAGGTATAGTAAGTGAATCGAAATGAGATTTTAGTTCAGGAAATGCAATTGAAAAGATGAATAAACAATTAACAATAGAGATTAGTGGAGAAAAAAAATACTTGGTGCGACGGTGATAGGAGATAGTTCGACGGTAAGAAGAAGTGCGAAAAAGGGTTTTGGAGTAAGAGAAGTTCTATGAATAGAAGGTTGTGTAACAAGTAAGGGAGGAGGAAATGAGTTTCTAGTTATTTGAAAGAAGGAGATGAAGCGGCTGTGCTTCCTCACCGTTGATACACGTGCCACGTGGACGCTTCATATTTAGTCTGGTGAGATGTCTTATCAGGAAACGCTTTAGTAACTGCGTCTCACCTACTCTCTATGAAAGCTTCACGTCAATTGCCAACGTTGGGAAGACTCTTCGCCTACCCAAGCTCGACTCGAGCATGGGGGGCTTGTGTATTGTCTAAGAGTGCTTGGGACCATAGTCCAAGCATTAGGTATGGTCAACCTTGTTTTGGGCGAGTATGAGCCCAAAAGGCAGGTCATGAACTCGGCCCAGATGCTGGTGGTCAGCTGTAAAAAAGATAATTAAAATAGATGGAACATTTATTTTGGTTATAATACATATGTTAATTAAATACAAATAAAATTTGTTGGAAATATGTGGTTAGCACCCGAGAATAAAGTTGCACGCAAGCAATATGTTTTTCTGTTATGATTATATGCTTTTTGTTGAGATTATATTCTCCCTGTTGAGAATCTTGCTCTGTATAGATTGGAGAAAACTGTTGAAGGGATAACTATAAGGGGCTTGACACCCCGAGTAAAGGTATGCTTTTTCAGAATACTTGAGACTGAAACTAATTTGATATTTTGAATGCTGTCACTGACTTGATCTTCGGAGTGTGATCAACAGGTAGAACCCCATTTGTTCTAGTGGAGCAGCATCTCAAAGCATCAATTGGAGACAAATTAGAAGAAGGGCTCGCCCATTCAATCCGTCTAAGGTTAACCGGAAGAACATTTATATAATTTTTCTTTTTGGCATTTGATTTTGAAATTTCATCACTACTAGATAAGATGTTATTTGACACATTCGCAACAAATTTTTTTCTTGAGAGCAACCACACACTATTTTCATAACCTTTCAACACTTAGACACCCTGACTTTTGTGATTTATGATATTGTTTCTATTTTAAATTAGAATGAACTTTTTTTAACAAGATGTTGTATATAACTTTAAGTGTTCACATGTAAATTTTTAGGCAATTTCAACAATTCAATTGTTCAGAATAAATTTTGCAATCTGGTGAAGTTTTAAAAGCAACTATCAACGAGAATAGAAACCTAAGGTGTTCTAAAAATTGAACAAAAACATAAAGACAATTGTGAAACCTAATGCTAAGAAGCTTAGTAATGATATATTAATAAGCTAAGAGACTCAAAATCAGAAATGAAAAGGCACACAAAGCACTACATAATATTTTTTAGTGAGGCAATTTATCAAACAATTTATAGACTTCAACCGAAAATTCATCAAACAATTGGTAAACTAGCCTAAGCTTGAAGTTTGTGAAAAATTATGGATGCAAAGACATTGAACATGATTGAACAAGATTAGAAAATGAAAAACAAACTATTTAAAGAAGACTTAATAGATTAAAAGTGAAGAAAGACTAAAAAAACAACGAACCATACATAACACACAACAAGAAGTCCTTGAAAGAAGAATTTGTTGGATGGTTCAAGAATACTAATGTGTTTTGAACCAATTAAAATATAAAAAAAGTGTTTAAATGGTGGATTAGACTTTAAACATATAAAACAAGTGATGAACAACAATGATTTATGAAACACAACATAAAAGCATATTGAAAATGATACAACTTAGCTAGAGCGTGAATGATGAATTGTTGGAGTGTGAATAACCAAGAGAGAGCTAAGAATAAGTAGAAAGTTGTGCACAATTTGGCACCACTTCAATGTATCATTCAAAGCTTAAAATTACAAGAGAGGTGCACTCATATTTATAGGAGACTTGGATGTCTAAAATAAGAATTTTAACCTAAAAACTCTTCATTGGCAAGGTGACAAGTGGTGTCACATGTTCATGCTCATGATCCTCTCAAATGAGAGGTTGACAAATGTCACCTCTTAATTGGTGTGAGGAAAAGCCATGTGGACGTTCATGCTTCTCATGCCACGCCCATGCTTACCATGCCAAGTGGTGAGTCACATTTTTTTTCTCTAACTTAGACGGTCTATTATTATACACCCACTCTTCTATTAGCCCACATAAAAGGCCCAAAATTAAACCAAGACCCAAATACTATTCTACTCTACTTGGCCGGAAATAATTCCTACTCACATGATTTAGCATCTACTGATTTTCCCTTAACCTCCTCCCTCTTTGTATAAGGTAGCCATCGCAAAATAAAGCTTCATCTTCTTTTATCTTCTTAACTAATGGTTTTGAGGCTGGATGGTTTCCATCATATTGACTCCTCAAATTCAGGATCTGGCCTCCAAATCAAACCTCAAATCAAGTTGAAATAAGCCCACTTATGCTTCTAATTTTTACAAGAGAAAGATTATTATTTCTATACAACAATTTGTACTCCTATACATTTTTACAAGACTAAGAAGAAGGAGGGAAACCCTATTATTCTACTATTGAAATGTAGAGTCTATCCTCTTACCGAACAATTTTGAGGCTGGATGGTTTCTATCATAGATTGTCTAACAATGACTAGACCGTCCAATATCTTAACAATGTTTTATACTTAGTTGTTTTTAAGCACTAATTAAAAACCATTGAGTGTTGGATTTTTGGCTTAACAGTAAACTACTACCCTTCATATCCTAAGGAATGTGGGACTCATAAACAAGCCAAAAGTTGGTTGAACAAGGCACATAACCGGAGCACTCATTCTCCATAGGTGGCGCCTCTAATTAGTCTTTTTTTTTTGCTTATTTCAAGTAGTGTGGGACTTGCATGCTCTATGTTCTCCTTCTTCTTGCCTTGGCCGAATTTTGACCATATTTTCTAGAGTTTTTGGTTGATTTTTCAAGCTCAAATCAAGGCCCAAAAAGAAGCCCACTTATACACCTACAAAGTCCTACAAAGAATACAAGAAAAAATACACATGTACAACTTGTAAAAAGCTAAGAAAAAGGAAGAAAATCCTAATATCTATTCTTCTAGTGTAGAGTCCTCTTCCATGAGGCTTCATCTTCTTCTATCATTTTAACCAATAATTTTGTGGTTAAATGGTTTCCACTAAAGCACCTGCATCTTACATTGCTTGTTTTTCATATTTTAACGTATATTATTCTTCATTCTTTTGTTATGACAAACACTTAATCAAAACTATAAGACGGTTGGAGTTTGCTCAATAATCATTAAATATAATTTAATATATTTTTAAAATTAAAATTAAAGAAAATAATAGATAATTAAAAACTAAAGAATTACATAAAGAAAATTTAAAACCAAAATTACGAATAATTAAAGATTAAAGAAAAAATTATGAAAAAAATACATATTCTATGAAATATAGATAGGAAATCTAATTAAATTTTTTTAGTTTACTTATAAATGAGAAAGAAAAAGTGGTAGTTAGACGTATAGAGAGTATAGTAAATGACATTATTCTATTGTGAAATGAAGTGGGATAAGTCCATGACTGGAAACAAAATTCGTTCTCACTAATTGGTTTAACCATTTTTGTTCCAGGGTTTTATTTATTTAATCTAATACAAAATTCACCGTACCAAACAAAAGCTGCAATAGAAAGATATCTTCTAGTCAACAACAATATCATCAATATTCCACCTAAAGTGATGTTTTCTGATTTTTTTTAGCCCTGTTCTTTGGATAAATAATAACACAAAAGTAACGTTTTCTTCTCATTAAATAACACGTTTGGGATCGCTTTTAGTGTTAACATTCCAATAAAATTGTTACCTTCATATTCATCCATGTTCTGACGATGTTTCGAATAAAGAAAAAGAAGATATAAATAACAGGATATTAATTTAGGGAGGTAAATAGTTTAACTAAATAAATTCGAATACGATAAATTTGCTAAAATATTTTAAAATTTATAATCACAATAACACATGCATTTGTTTAATCTATTTCTAATCTTTGAGACATTTCAATGGGGCAAACGAATCGGTCCCACCCATTCGACCACTTCATGAAGGAGAGCACTACATATTTTGTGCCAAAAAAGGAAAAATATGACAATTTTCCTCACTTCACTCCTAAACAGTTAGGCTTAAATTCAGAAGAAGAATAGATAATAGACTAGACAGCGAACAAACAGAGCAGACAAAAACCGAAAATCAAACAAAGAAAGCCGTGCCAAAACCCCTCAACAAAAAACCAGGACTAGAACACAGCCAAATTGAGAATAGAAGAAAACAATAGTGATTGAGTTACATTATAAAAGGTTATTTTACAAGCATGGGGCAATTTTTATCTCTCATTATTAAAATGAGATATTTTTTAAAATATTACAAAATTAAGAAAGTCGTGAGAGGTTATAAGTTGCGTAATATGATTTTGTCATAAACTTATATCAATTTGATTTAAAATAATTAAAAAAAAATTAGATCACTTTAAGATGATTTCACTTTTTCTTTAAAATAAATTTATGATACATTTTTTCAAAAGGCCCCACTTATTTTTTTTGATAAAAAAGAAGAAAAAAAATACTCATACTAGTAAAAAAACATATAAAGAACGTAAAAGAATAAAATAATTTAAGCAAGAAAGTATTTTATGTTTGTCTTTAATTAAAATTTGAGTGTTTGCTTTAATTAAAGTTTGAGTGTGATCACAGAACCACCACAACTCCCTTGCCCGTCATAAACCATCAGAAACTCTTATTAGATATCATAACCGTAATTACATTTGAGATATTATGACAGAAGCGGATTAAAACTTCAACTTCTATGAGAAAGTTATCTTGTTTAAGAGTTCAAACACTCTTAAGTGTTCTTCTTAATTTTATTTTATTTTTTTGTCAATAAATAAAACTTCAACTTTGATGTAATGGAGTCTGAATTCCAAATCATAACATCTTGAATGCCATATTATTAACAGCATCTAGCATACTGTGGTAAAACTACATCACAGCATATTGATGAGACGAAACACTCAATTTCAATTAAAAATTATAAAAAAAAAACACTTGAAACAGTCCACTTAAAGTTTGTGAAACTCATAAAAAACAGAAACAGATACGAAAATAATATCAGTAATCCCACAGAAAACTCTTAAAAGTAGTGACAAGCCCAGTCTCTGCCACTGCAATATCATCATCGGCATGAGAAGCATCGTACGTGGTTTGCAACCAAGGTATCGGTGGCTGGTACATCCACGTGTCCTGCGAGTCCGCGAACACAAACTCGTTTCCCAACTCGTAACTCGTTTCCAACCTCGGCAACTCGATGATCTGGCTCAGTTCCTCCGACTCAGTGGACAAGTCCGCGGTTGAAACCAACGAGGATAAAGACGAGGACGAGGAGGTTGTTGAGACCAACGATGATGATGATAATGACGTGGACGAAGGAGGGAAGTCCATGTGAGCCGCTTTGGCCGCTGCGGCTTGCACGTCGCGAGGGGCCAATGACACGGGACGAGGAAGCGAGGCGGCGAGTTCGGGGAAGTTGAGGATGGCGCTGTTCCCCTTTATGCTCAGCGCTGCAACGTCATGCGCCCTAGCCGCCATTTCCGGCGTCGGGAATGTCCCCAGCCATATTCTCGATTTCTTCCGCGGCTCGCGGATTTCCGACACCCATTTTCCCCAGTTCCGCATTCGCACCCCTCGGTACACCGGATGCTTGTTTGATTCCCGGTTTCGCTTTTCCGTTTTCGACTCTAACGGCGGCGCCGCCTCCGACGGCGAGGTCGAGCTGCTCTCCTTCCCAGAATTATTATTCTGAGCCGAAACTCTCATTGTAAGAGGTTTTAGCGCGTGTATGACTGTCAAAAAAACTCAGCCGATTCCTGATTTCTTCCTTTTCAGAGTTCAAATCATAAAGAAAATAAAAAATGGAATTCAAGTTGAACAGAAAAACAAACACAAACTTGTAGATGTAGTTCAGAACTATTGCCAAAATCCTTACACATGTAGACAAGTAAGATATGAGAGATTGAGGTAACCCACTAGTGTAGCTGGATCTAAGAGTGCAAGTAGCTAGTATTTCATAATGAACTACAATTTAGATAAAGCAGCTGGAGCTAATCTCTTTCACAATGTAGTAAACTAATGTTTGAATTTCTGTTAAGTGAAGTGTTGGGGATTAGTAAATAAGATAGTTGTGATGTGGGAAGAAAAGATTGAGGTAAGAGAAGACGTTGTGGAAGGGAGGAAATTGATGAGGCATGGTTTTTAATTCTGAGAGTCACTTGTGAATGAGTCATATAACACTTATAAAGGTTGACAGAGGGTCCACAAGGGAAATGGGTCTCTCTGGGTGGCCCGGTGGATACAAATACACGATGGGTCACCCTTTCTTTGTGCCACGAACATTTGCTTTTGGTTTTGCTGTCTATGCACTGTGCGCTTCACTTCAACAACCTAATCTATCTTCAACCTGCCCCAGTTTTTCACCCACGTTGCACTGTTCATTTATCCCTTATCCGTGTATTCCTTCAAGATATCACACAGCTTTTCAGCCCAATTATACACACCACTTTCTTACCCCCTTCACTATCTCCATTTTGCCCTTTCTTCTATTGCGATCTAGCGTTTTGTACGCATATGCTGCTGTTCGCCTTTCTAACTTATTCCATGCATACATAGCAATATTGGTTGGTGGATTTGTGGATGCAAGTTCTTACGTAACGTGATCCCACTAATTCATGTATAATTAGGCTATCATTAATGCTTTTCTTTTTATGTTCGCACCTCGCTGCATTAAGTCTTCCTTGTGACTCTTTTGATTACGTGTTAAGAGGGTACTACAAGGCTTTGCCATTGTGAAGAATTTACTTATAGATAAAGCTCTAAATTCTTTGAAAGTGATTGAACTAACTAACTCACTGTCAATCCATTATCATCATGTGCTACCATCATCAGCTATTTGGCTGTTAGCCGATTAATTAAACTGATGATGAAAAGTAATTCATTTTTTGAGCAATGCTTGTGCTAAATAATTTGCTATACACAACCTGTTAAGTTCGGTAAATTAACTGAACAAGGTATATCATATATCCTCTTTCTGAGCTAGAGATTGTTTATGTAGCGAAGCAAGGCATGTTAGTGCCTTTAAATCTTGATTGTAAGATAGGCAGCAGTGTTTAGGTTTTAGGATCCTTCTTTGATTTCTTCCCTTAGGCTATATATTTTATTTTCCATTCCTAGCAGGTGCAATAATCCCTTGGTTTGTTTTTTCTTCAATTTAAGCCTCACAAGTATCTAGAATAGTCAGCTAGCTACTTCTATCAAAATCTTCCATGTAATGATTGTCCAAATGCACAATGTCGTAGTTGTTGTAATTGGTATTGACATCAATATCACCACCCACATCTCAGGCACCTAACAGGAATCACACAACATGGGTCCAGTGCTACATTTGTGTCGCACGTATGGTGCACTGTAGGTGGTTCAGTTGTGCACTTCTTGTCACGTGCACATATGTGAATAGTCATTTAATTCTAATAGAAAGATATCGTGATGGAAGACAACTCCATCACCACATATTTAACTAAGAGGAAGAGGAAGGAAGAAGATAAAGTATCATGGAGAAAGAATCTAATGAAAGACTCAACACTTAGAGGGAAGAATATTAGAAATTTCCTCCTTCTTCTATGTTTTATATATCTTGTAATAAAATATAGATAGTAGTAGAGTATTTTGTATAGGACTAGAAATTTTCTTTTGTAAAAAAAATTATAAGCATAAGTGGACTAAATTTGAACCTAATTAAGGTTTGAATGGGGAGTCAAAATCCTAATTTGCAGAGTTACCATGTGACATCTTCATTAGAAAAATCAAAATCCTAACTGAAGTCAAGGGAGAGAGCAACATGGCCACTAAATTCCACACGGCTATGCAAGCTTCGCAAGCACAAGGAGACTTATAAACACTTGAAACATCAAAGAAGTGTATAATGTGAGACTTTAAAATTGTATGTGCACCTACACTTTGCATCATTTAGTCCCAGATCTCATGTCCATTAAGTGTTAGGAGCTCCTATAGCTATAAATAAACTCCTTCCTCTATACTACGCAAGAGGGCTCGTGACCTCAGCCCAGGTATTTGGGGGAGGTCCGCTTGGCGTTTGGACCCTAGAGGTGGGTCGGGAGCTCAACCTAGGTAGGGTTGACCCAGGAAAGGTAATTAAGATAAAAGATAAAGAAATATTTATTTTTTGTTATAATGTGAATGTTATTTATATATTAATACGTGTTAATTACATATTAATTAAAAAGTTGTTGAGAATAAAAGAGTAAGCACCCAAGAATAATGGTGCACACGTAAACATTATGTTTTTCTACTGTTAGCACCTGAAGATAAGTGGTGCCCGTTAGCAGGTGGTTTTTCTGTTATGATTAAATGCTCTTCTGTTGAGATTCCATTATTGATAGAAAAGGTTGTTGGCGGGATATCTATAAAAGAGACTTGAGACCCCGGTGAGGGTACGCTGTTTCTGAATACTAAGATTGAAATTGATTTGATATCTCTAGTGCTTTCACTGACTTGATCGTCAGAGTGTAATCAACTGGTAGAGCCCCCTTTATCCAACAGAGCCGAGTGCCAGACTTTCCAGAGAAGACAAATTAGAAGCGGAGCCCTCCATTCAGTCCACCAGAGGTCAACCGACGAGAACATTTGGCACCCACCATGGGGCACGTTAAAACCTGATCCCATCCACATTCGTGTTCGAGATTTTTGACGAAATGAGAAACACCAAACAGGGACTGTGGGGATCCGAAGGAAGTGGTGCCCCCGCCTTACAACAACTCATGGAGACCATGAGAGCCTTTCAGGAAGCAAATAAAGAAGCCAAAGCTGAGCAAGAGCTTCTGCAGCAGTGCTTGATGGCAGAAATCATGACCTCTCGCATGGCTATGGAGGAGCATGTGCGGGCTAATGAGGAGCTATGTAAAACCAATGAGGAGTTGCGGAGGAGTCTGCAGCAACGTGACCGACGTTCTACCAGGGAATGAACTTCGAACTTACCAGTAAGGGACACTCCCAATCCATTCTCACAGGTGATCATGGATGAGGTTGTGCCACCTCACTATATCACACCCAAGATGGCCTTTTTCACGGGGTAGAAGATACTAAAAGCCAGCTCTAGGCATTTAATGCTCCGATGATCATCTCGGGAGGAACGGATGCCATTCGGTGCAAGATGTTCACGAGCGCTTTTACAGGTACAACCCTCCAATTGTTCAGTGGGATCCCCGACGGCCACATTACTATTTCTCCTAGTTCGCCAGGTTGTTCAAAGAATAGTTCTTCGCCAACAAGGTCAAACCTCCAAGGCTATATAACCTCTTTGGCGTGAGGCAAAGGGAGGGAAAAAGGTTGAATGAGTATCTGAACAGGTTCAACGCGCTAATAGTAAGACTTGAGACGCACGATGAAGAGATGATGATCGCCGCTTTCGAGCCGGGGATGGCAACAGAGCTATTCAGTGATTCGTTGATCAGGAACCCAATAGAGACGTTTTCTGAGATCTGTTAGCGGGCTACCGCACATAGTGAGGCAGAAGAAGTCGTGCTCCGGAAGAACGACAGCTCACGCTCTAGGCAGCCTAAGCCTAAGGAGATCAACCGAGATCGACCTTTGTAGGTCCATGAAACCTTTGCTGAGAAGAGAACGTACTCGAGGTATGTGCCTTATGTTACCAAGAAAGACGAGTCGAGGGAGAAGGCGAGGGAAGAGCCGCAAGCTCGACCCAAGTTCCGTGTATCCTAAAAAGAGCTCTTTGGTATGCCGGGAGTGGTAAACAAGTTGAAGTTTCCCTAGAAGACGGAGCGGAACCTAGGGTCATAAAAAGATGCCTGGTGCGAGTTCCACATGGCATTCAAGCATAACGTGGAGCAATGCATAGCCTTGGGTCACTAACTGGCTGACCTAGTCAAGGATGGGTTCTTAAAGGAGTATCTCGAGAACAGTTAGGAAGAACCACAAGGTTGGGAGCAGTAACCTCGACAACTCACATGAGGATGAGACAGATTCAGAGCAAGGAAGAGTAATCACCATAAAGGTCTATCAAAAGGTGGCAAGGAAGTGCTACGAGAGTAGCCTAAAGAATCGAAGGAGGACCTATGCAATCGCTATCCAAGCAGGAGAGCCGGAGTGGATTGTGAAGGATGATGTGGTTAGTGAAAGGCGACCTGGACCTGCTGGAGAGGTTCACAAGAGGGAGATAAATGACAAGAAGTTTAAGCTCAGCACCTCGCTGGGCAAGGAATTGGAAGACAAGATAACCAAGATTATATCAGAGCACATGAATGCTTTCGCATGGTCATCAACAGACATACCTAGGATAGACCCAGATTTCCTATGCCACCGGCTTACCATGGATGAAAAGGTTAAGCACGTGGTCCACAGGAGGAGAAAGTTCAATGAAGATAAGCGCCTCATCATTCGAGAGGAGACTTAGAAGCTCTTGAATGTTGGCCACATAACGAAAATCCTATACCCTGAGTGGTTGGCGAATGTTGTGTTGGTAAAATAGGCCAATGGGAAGTGGAGAATATCTGTCGACTTCATCTTACCCGCTTCCAAGCATAGACTCCTTAATTGACAGTGCCTCGGGTTGTCGGATTTTGAGTTTTTTGGATGTTTTCTCGGGGTATAACAAGATTCGTTTGCACCCGCGAGATGAAAGTAAGATTGCCTTTATGGCCGAGTTTTCCGGTTACTTTTACAAGGTCATGCTTTTTGGCCTTAAGAATGCTGGCGCCACCTATCAGAGATTGATGGATAGGATCCTCGCCACCATGCTCGGCCGAAACATACAAGCATATCTGGACGACATGGTTGTCACATCAATAGAGAAGGATCAACACGTTGCCGACTTGGAAGAGTTGTTTTCGACAATTTCTAAGTACAACTTAAAGTTGAACCCAGAAAAATGTGTGTTTGGGGTAGAAGTAGGGAAGTTCCTTGGTTTCTTGCCAACTGAAAAGGGCATAGAGGTGAACCCCGACAAATGTGTGCAATCATAGGAATGAGAAGCCCTGCAAACGAGAAGGAGGTCCAGCAGCTGACTGGACGCATGACTGCCCTGTTCCATTTTTGTTAGTTAGTGGAGATAAGCGGTATCCATATTTTCAATCCCTCAAAAAGAACAATCAGTTTGCATGGACTAGCGAATGTGAAGAAGCCTTCACTAGGCTAAAAAAGTACTTGGCCAGTCCCCTAGTTCTGGGCAAGCTAGTTCTAGGTAGCCCCATTTGTCTTTATTTTGCAATTATAGATCGAGCAATTAGCTCGGTCATTGTGTAGGATCAGGACAAGGTCCAGAAGCTAGTCTACTTTGTGAGCAAGGTATTGCAGGGATCAAAAACACGGTATCAGGCCATTGAGAAGGCCACCTTGTTTGTGGTGTTCACAACTCGACGACTTCGTCACTACTTTTAGTGTTTCACCGTGATTGTGATGATCGATTTGCCCATCCGCAAAGTCCTTCAAAAGCCCGACATAGTAGGTTGGATGGTTCGCTGGGCGGTTGAGTTATGTGAATTTTATATACAGTACAAACCTCGGGGCCCGATTAAGGGTTAGGTGTATTCTGATTTCATGGTAGAGCTTGCATCAAAGGGCCTTCGGCCCGATCCCAATGACTTCCAGTGGGTTCTTTTAGTAGATGGATCCTCCAACCAATAGGGGAGTGGAGTCGGGGTCATTTTGGAGGGGCCAAGCGGACTGTTGATCAAGCAAGCCCTGAGGTTTGCGTTCAAAGCGAGTAACAACCAAGCATAATATGATGCTTTGATAACAGGAATGTTGTTAGCCAAGGAGTTGGGAGCTTGGAGTTTGTTGGTAAAGAGTGACTCGTTGCTTGTCACTGGGCAAGTCACGAGTGAGTATCAGGCCAAGGATTCGCAGCTACCCTCATATCTCAGGTATGTAATGCTTTTGAAAGCAACTTTTTCTACATTTGAACTTGTTCACATTCCTATAGAGCAGAATTCTCGAGCAGACTTGTTGGCCAAGCTAGCGAGTTCAGGGAAGGGAGGTCGACAAAGGTCAGTGATTCAGGAGACCTTGAAGTCGCCCAGGATAATTGAAGAAGGATTAGCTGAGGTCAACCAGGCAAAGGTCTTGGGGGTCATCTCAGAAAGGGGAAGAAGGCACAGGTCGATGACTTAGGAGACCCTGAAGATCCCCAGGATAGCTACCTATGGGTCATGGGGAGATGAGTTATTTGAGGTTTTGCAAGTTGACACCATAGAGACATGGATCACCCATTACCTAGTTGATGGGTTGCTTCTTGCTGAGCCTATAGAGGCTAAGATCGTTAAGAGGAATGCGGTAAAGTATACCTTGATAGTGTTAGAATGGTTTAAAGAGGGTTTTCGCAAACTTTTAAGTCTAGAATTAAATTACTTCGAGAAACACTTGAATCAAAATTCAGTTTGCCAAGACACAAAGCAATTAAACACAACACCAGAAAAACAATCGGTTGTTTCGCAGAAACAATCGGTTGTTTCGCAGAAACAATCGGTTGTTTATACCAGTTCACAAATATAAAACTGAATTTAAAGTGTTCAAAGGATAGAGAGAATGCACACAGAGGTTTATACTGGTTCACTCTTAACCAAGAGCTACATCCAGTTTTCCCAGAAACCACTGGGGAATCCTCTAAGCAATCAACCCTTGATCCCCTCAAGACACACACTTCCTTTGGCTTAGCACAACACCACTAAGAATGTTGATCTTGATCCCCTCAAGAACACACAGTGTTGAACCAAGTGGTGTTCAAGCTTTGAAGAATCCAAACCCTTTGAAGGATGTTGAAGCCTTGGCTGTGCTTGGTGTTGCTGTGTTGGTTTAGTATAGTTCTGGGGTAGTTTGAGTATTGTAATCCACCCCTTGATCGAATCTAAAGAATAAGCATCTCAATTTTTGTGAAAGTAAAATGTTTTCAAACTAAGTTAAAACAACCGATTGTTTTGTCGAAACAACCGATTGTTTATACTTAGATGTTTTTAGAAAAAGATTGAAAACTGTTTTTAAAATGGTTGAATTGTTAAGAACCAAAACAACCGATTGATTCGAAGAAACAACCGATTGTTTGTTTTGGGACCATAACAGAAAAACTGTTTTATATTTGACTGAGCTTTAAATGATTTAACTGATTACGCTCCAGTCATTAAATGCTTTGACCAATCTTTTAATGCAATTTAAGAGTTTGTTAAGATTTGATAACAAACTACATCTTTGAATAAATTCAGAAAAACAGATTTGAGAGTCAATCTTTGACAAGTTTTTTAATAGAGTTTTTTGAAGTTTTTCAAAGAGCTGAGATTGCTGAAAGTTTGTGATTGATCAAAGTTTGTGGAATAGGATTCTGCTTGTATTGATTTCATATTATCTTCTGTAACAAGTTTAATCCTTGTACTCTGTGAAACAAGTTTCGTTTCTGTGTTTTCTGAGATTGGCTGTGTGTTCTTGAGGGGATCAAGATCAGCAATCTTGGTGTTGGTGTGTTGGCCAGGAAGAGTGTGTGTCTTGAGGTGTTCAAGGTTATTCTCTTGGTTGTTGTGTAAGTGATCAAGTTGTGATTGCTTAGTGGATTTCCTCAGGGTTTCTGAGAAGACTGGATGTAGCTCTGGGTTTGGAGTGAACCAGTATAAACATCTGTGTACAATCTCTCTATCCTTAACTCTTTAATTTCAGTTTTGTTTGTTGTTTGCTGGTATAAACTACCGATTGTTTCTGTGAAACAACCGATTGTTTTTCTGGTTCTGCTGTTTTGTTTGCTGTTTTTGGTAAACTGAATTTCTTATCAATTGTTTCCTGAGATAAATTCATTCTTGTCTTAAAAGTTTGCGAAAATCTTCTTTAAACAATTCACCCCCTATAGTTTAAAGCCATCCATTCTAACACACAACACTTCTCAGCTTCACACACAGTGTTTCTTCAAAGTACAAAGGATTACACTTGTTACAGAAAAGATATGAAATCAATACAACATGAAAATCCTATCTCACACTCTTTGATAAAATACAATCTCTAAGCAATTCTTAACTTTTCAAAAGCTCAATCTGTGAAAAACTCAAATTTGTTTTTCTATATTAAAACAAAGTTGTTGTTTGTTACATTAACTGAACAAACTATTTATTGCATTTAAAGATTGGTCAAAGCATTTAAAATTGGAGCGTAATAAGTTATAAAATCATTTAATGCTCAGTCAAAGCACAAAACAGTTTTCTGTTATGGTCCCAAAACAAAAAATCGGTTGAATGCTCGAATCAATCGGTTGTTTTGGTTGGACAGCAAGTCAACCATAAAAAACAGTTTTCAACCTTTCTCAAAACACCTAAGTATAAAACAATCGGTTGTTTCGACAAAACAACAGGTTGTTTTTCACTTAGTTTGAAAAACACTTCTCACTTAAAAGGTTTGAGAATGTTTATGCTTTGGATTCAATCAAGAGTGGATTTACACATAAAATCTACCCCACATCCAATCTAAAGATAGTTCAGCAACAACAAGCACATCCAGCCTTTCATCAACCTTCAAAGGGTTTGGATTCTTCAAAGCTTGAACACACTTGGTTCAACAATCTCCCCCTATTTGATGAAGACAAATCCCTGATTGCTTGTGTTGGATTTGATTGAATCTAAAGCAGTTCCTGCAAGACAAAGTTTAAGCAGAGCACAATACTTTTGATATAGGGTTAGAGCAAAAACAAACAGTATATCAGAGCAGTATATCAGAGTTTTAAAACCAGCAGAAATATAAGGCTTACTTAAACAATCATACACACCATAAAGTTTTGCAAAAATAAAAGATAACGAAAAAAACACAACATAAATCTCCCTCTATTTGTCTTCACAAATAGAAAAAAAGAAAAGAGAAAAAGATAATTGTTCCAGATAATACAAATTTAGAGAGCAGAAGCAATAAAACTGATACAAGCCCAAAAACAATCGGTTGTTTTGTGACATCAACCGGTTGTTTTTCCTTCTTTAATAATCTTTGCCATATTGTAGATCAAAAATCTGATTCTGAACAACTTCTATCTGTCCATCCAAGGTCATGAACCGTGTATCCATGTTGTTGAACCTGTTATCAATGTTCTGGAAGTTGCTTACACACAAATCATGAAGATTTCTTTGATTCTCAGCAAATCCATCAAGCCTATTGACCATGTATCTTTCAAAAGAAGACATGGATGGCATTTCATCTTCCAAAGGCAAAGGCAAAAGGAAAAACACAATGTATAGTGAAGATGATGTAAATTTGCGGAATTGGAAGAACATCAAAGGAAAAAATTATGATGAAGGTAACCGAATTGAAAATGGAAGCAAAAGCAAGAACATAAACACAATGAGTAAAGGTGTAATGGAAAATGGAAGAAGAGATGAAGGAAAGAATGCTTATGGTGATGGAAAAGAGTGAACACGCCACTTGGAGTGTGGATTCTCCAAGATAAGTGAGGAGGGCCACCACTTGAAGATCTCTCACTCTCACAAAATAAGAGCTAAGCTAGGAGAATACAAGTCTCACACAAATTGTGCAGAGTTTTCCTTCTATATCAAAATTCAACATGAGAATGCATGGAGTAAGACACCCAATTTATAGGAATGGGTGCCTTGGAAAACAAGAAGAGCAAGGACATGAAAAGGAAACAAATGAAATAGATGGAAACGAATTGAAAAATGGAAACAAAAACAAGAACACAAAACACAATAACAATGGTGTATGGAAAATGGAAGAAGGAAATGAAGGAAAGAAAGCTTATGGTGATGGATGAGATTGAACATGCCACTAGGAGTGTGGATTCTCCAAGATGAGTGTGGAGGGCTGCCACTTGAAGAACTCTCAACTCTCACAATTTGTGCACAGTTTTCCTTCTATATCAAATTTGAACATGAGACTACATGGACTAAGGCACCCTATTTATAGGAATGGGTGCCATGGAAAACAAGAAGAGCAAGGGCATAATTGTAAATAAGGGAGGGGCGGTCTCTAGGGTTGACAAAGTCAAGGTTGCACACTAGGCTCAATCTTCTAGAAGTTAGGTCAACTTTCTACCCTAAAAGACTAGGCATAAGCTAAAATGATAAGCACACCCCCCCTATTATGCTAAAACAAACCTATTTTACTGAGATTAAAAATAAGGACACTAGCTGATGCTCAACCCCCAAGGCCTGAGCTCTACTCCTTGTTATCCTTTGGGAAGACTAGGTGCTGAAGCATTGGCTAGAAGTGGATCCTAACCTAGCCTTGTATCTTGAGTCATGTTGGGTCATCTTCTTGGAAGGTTGGGCTTGGTCAGTGGATGCACTCTCTCTCAAGTACTCATCATGCTCTCCGAGTGGGAAAGAATTTGTCCACGAATTTGCAACACCTGCAAAGAAAGGAGTTAGATCACTAACATTGAAAGAATGACTTCCTAAATATGTGTCAGGTAAATCTAACTCATAAGCATTGTCATTGATCCTTTTAATGATCTGGAAAGGACCATCACTACGTGGTAGAGTTTGGATTTCCTTTGAGTAGGGAAGCGATCCTTCCTCAAGTGAAGCCAAACCCAATCCCCAGGTTCAAAGATCAATGCCTTGTGCCCTTTATTGGCATGTTGAGCATACTTGCCTACCTTCCTTTCAATTTGGAGCTTGATGTGATGGTGCAAGTTTTTAATAAAATAAGCTTTTTCAAAACTATCCTTGCACAACACCTCATCAAGTATAGGAATAGAAAGTAGGTCAAGGGGTGTGAGAGGATTGAACCCATATACTACCTCAAAAGGGGTGTGAGAAGTAGTAGAATTAACTACTCGATTATAAGAAAACTCAATATGAGGAAGTAAGTTTCCCCACACCCTTGGGTTCCTAGAAATAAGGCATCTTAACATTTTGGCCAAAGTTCTATTGACCACTTTTGTTTGACCATCAGTTTGGGGGTGACAAGTAGTAGAAAACAAAAGTTTAGTGCCAAGTTTTCCCCATAAAGTCTTCCAAAAGTGACACAAGAACTTAGAGTCTCTATAAGAAGAGATTTGCAATATGACAGGCATCATCTACTACCACAAAGATAGAATCCATACCCTTAGATGTCTTGGGAAGACCTAAAATGAAAGCCATAGAGATGTCTACCCAAGGCATGTCTGGGATGGGAAGAGGGGTATATAAACCATGGGGTTGCACCCTAGACTTCGCCTTTCTACATGTTATGCACTTATCACAAAAGCTATGTACGGATTTGCGCTTGTGGGGCTAAAAGAAATGCTCATGCAATCTATCTAAGGGTTTAACTACCCTAAAATGTCCCATAAGACCACCCTCATGTGCCTCTCTAACAAGAGATTGCGTCAAAGACCCTTGGGGCACACACAGTCTTTTCCTTTTAAAGAGAAAACATCATGTATGAAAAAGTCTTTGTGTCAATCCTTTTAGCACCCTTGAAATATGAGAGAAAAATCAAGGTCATCTTTGTAAATTTCCTTGATGTGATTAAACCCCAAGTATTGAATTTCCAAAACATTCAGCAAGGTGTGTCTTCTAGAAAGAGCATCTGCCACCATATTAGCCTTTCCTTGCTTGTGTTTTATCACATAGGGAAATTTCTCAATAAACTCTACCCACTTGGCATGTCTCTTGTTAAGCTTGCTTTGACCTTTCAAATCTTTGAGAGATTCATGATCACTATGTATCACAAACTCTTTTGGAAAAAGATAGTGTTGCGAATTTTGCAAGGCTCTAACAAGAGCATAAAGCTCTTTGTCATAGGTTGAGTAATTGAGATGACTCCCCTTGAGTTTCTCACTAAAATAAGTTATGTGGTGACCCTCTTGAAGGATGATAGCCCCAATGCCTATGTTGGAGGCATCACATTCAATCTCAAATGTCTTAGCAAAGTTGGGAAGTGTTAAAATGGGTGCCTTGGTTAATTTATCTTTCAAAGTCTCAAAAGCTTTTTCTTGATCTTGGCCCCATTTAAACACCACATCCTTCTTTACTATTTCATTGAGAGGTGAAACAATGGTACTAAAGTCTTTCACAAATCTTCTAAAAAAACTAGCTAATACATGAAAGCTTCTTACCTTACTAATATTGGTGGTTGTAGGCCAATTTCTAATTGTTGCTACCTTTTCCTCATCCACATGCACCTGTTTGGAACTCACAACAAACCCTAGGAAGTCTATGTGCTCAATGGCAAAGACACATTTTTCTGGATTAGCATACAACTTCTCTTTCATAAGGATTTTTAGGACTTTCCTAACATGCTCTTTATGTTCTTTTATGGTCAAGCTATAGATAAGGATATCATCAAAGTAGACCACTACAAACTTGCCTATAAAAGGTCTTAAAACATGATGCATAAGTCGCATGAAGGTGCTTGGAGCATTGGTTAAGCCAAAGGGCTTGACTAACCACTCATATAACCCAAACTTGGTCTTAAAAGTGGTTTTCCATTCATCTCCCGATTTAATCCGAATTTGGTTATAACCACTCTTAAGATCAATTTTGGCGAAGATTTGATGTTTATACTTAATGATGATGTTGTTTATGGCGCGACAATTCGTACACATCCTCCAACTCCTGTCCTTTTTATGGACAAGAATCACAGGCATAACACAAGGAGTCATGCTATCTTGGACCCAACCCTTAGTTATTAACTCCTCTACTTGTTGTTGAACTTCCTTGGCCGCAGTTGGATTGGTTCTATATGATGGCCTATTTGCTAAAGAAGCCTCGGGTATGAAATCAATTTGGTGCTCAATACCCCTTAGAGGAGGTAATCGTTTAGGAGGGTCTTGAAACACATCTTGATATTACTTTACCAAAGGATCCAAACATTTAGAACTATCTACCGCCGACTCAATCTTAAGGTTTTTCTTTGGATAAGCTATGAAGATAGCCCTTTAAGCTAGCATTACCTTTTTAACTTCTTTTGAGGAAATGAGAAGCATTCTCTTCTAACTCTTTTTTTCTTTTTCATTTTTACTTGGTCCTCATGGACCTCTTTTGGAGAGAGAGATTTTAGTGTGATCTTATGCCCTTAGAAGGTAAAAGAGATTTTGTTAGTAAGGCCATCATATAAATTTTTTCTATCAAATTGCCATGGCCTTCCTAAAAGAATGTGGGTGGCTTCCATCACAACATCACACAATACCTCATCCTTATATTTTCCATTTAAGAGGCTACGAGGACTTGGTTATTAACTATTATTTCTCTCTCTTTACTAAGCCATTGGAGCTTGTAGGGCTTCGCCTGAGAGATGGTGGGTAACCCAAGTTTTTCCACCACTCTTGTACTTGACATATTGGTGCAACTACCCCCATCCACAATTAAGGAACACAATTTGTCATTAATGAGGCACCTTGTGTGAAAAATGTTTTCCCTTTGACTTTAATCAAAAGGCTTTTGAACTTGGCCAAGCATGCGCCTCACTACTAACAAATCTCCCTCACATGGCAACTCATACTCTTCCTCACTCTTGGGAAGACTAGGTGTTGAAGCATTGGCTAGAAATGGATCCTGACCTAGCCCTGTATCTTGAGTCATGCTCCGAGTCATCTTCTTGGAAGTCTGGGCTTGATCAGTGAGTGCGCTCTCTCTCAAGTCCTCATCATTGTGTTAGTTGAAAACTGACCACTTTGTCGCTCTGCCAACTTTTTAGAAATATGTCCCTCTTGTGTTTTTAAATTTCTAATTGTCGCTTCATTATTGTTTTGATTGGAGAGAAAAGCTTGCATGAATTTGTCAAAGGTGTACTCGTCGTTAGTCTCTTCTAAACTGAAGGATGTAGTGGTTGTTGTTGTTGAAAAGGGCCCTGCTTGCTAGATGCACCAACATCTTGTTTCCACTCAAAACTTTGATTCTCATTGCTTTTGCAACCTTGAGGATAATTATTATTGTTGGAGAAACCACCTTGCCTTCCCTTATTACTCATATAATTTACTTATGCTTATGATGAATTGTTTTCATAAGAACAGTGAAAGGATGATCACCTCCGCAAAAATCGTACCTTATTGGTTGAGTCTAACTCTGAGAAGATTGCATAACTTGTAATTGTTGTGGCAATTTAGACATTTGTGCAGTTAATGCCTCAAGCTACTATGTCAGAACTTTATTATAAGCCAGAATTGCATCTGAAGTATTCAGCTCTAGCAATCCTTTCTTCTGAACATCTTGTCTACCATGTTGGTCTTGATAATTTATTGATGTCAATGCATCAATAATCTTTGTTGCTTATTCTACATCAACAACCATCATTGTACCACCAGTTACAGCATCTAGAAGCATTTTTGTATTAGATCTCAGCTCTTTATGAAATATATTCAATTGTGCAATATCTTCAAACCCATGATTTGAGCTTTTTCTCAACATAACTTTGAATCTCTCCCATGTTTCACAAAAGGCTTCATTTGATCCTTCTCTAAACATAGAAATATCAAACTTTGTTATGATTTAACGAGATAGTGGAAAAAATCTTTGTAAATGTTTCTCCTTTACATCTTTCCAATCGGTGAGGCTCTGATTTGGTTGGGATTTGATCTATTTCTTAGGTTTTCCTGCCAATTTAAAAGGAAACAAATGCAAAAAAAAAACATATTCAATATCACCTGATTGAAAGTCCATTGTTCTCACCAATTCATAGAATGTAGACAAATGTGTTTATAGATCCTCATGGTCCATTTCTGTAAATTAATGGGTACTAATCAAACTAAGGAATGCAGATTTCATCTTAAAGGCCATAGTGGTTGCAGGTACTAGAAAAATACCTTGGTCCCTGCTACATAGAATAATTTGAAAATAAAATAAAATAAAAACAATAAAAAATTTAAAATATTCACAACATTTAGGAATTAATACTCTAAAATTAAAATTGTTACCCAACAACAATGCAAAAAACTTGATGATTATTATATGACAAGTGTACCGAGACAGAAGTAGTAAATAGTCCCTAAGGATGGATATCGAACCCACAAGGAACAATTCTAAAATCTCAAGTATAATATTCACTAAATATGAAAAGACGTATCAAATTTTGTTTGAAAGGTTTTGTTTGTATCATGAATTTCTAAGAAATTAAATAAAAGCAAAGTAAATGATTTTGATGAGTCAATTGGGAAAATTGGGATTGGGGTTCATCCTTCTCACTCGTTTTTATTTTCAATGAATAAAAAAAATATAACATTCCCTCTTGATTGACATTGATACACATATAAAAAAACATTAATATTGATTCCTCGCATAGAAAATTATCAATAATGTCTCCTATATATAAATTCCTTGCATATTTATAAAAACGACTTATCATTACGAACAAATGAACAAATGTTATAAAGCAATTAATATTTCAAATCTATTCCTAACATTCAAAGAGGTTAAACATTATCATTTAAGTCAGATTCTTAGAAGTACTTTCCAATCACATCTTAGGATCAAATTCATGAATAAAGATTCAAACTTTAATAATAAAATGAAAATTTCAATCATCTATCAAGAACAAGATATTACAAAAAAATATCACCTCCATTCATAAGATTTTTAACATATTACTCCCAATCCCAAAAGGAAGAATTAGTCACTCATATTGGCCATTACAAGCATGGAAAGCAAGAAAAGAAGATCTAGGATGTTTCTCCTTGACGATTGCCTCCTCTAGAGTTTTCTATCTCTCAATATTCTCCTAATGATGTTTAGGGTTATGCCTCACGCCTTTTATTTAACTTAATTGGACTTTGGGTTAAGTGACATATCGCTTAAGCGAGATATTTCTTTCTTAAGCGAGTTTCACGATTAAAAGTCCAACTTCATTGGAGTGAACTGCTTTAAGCGAGCCTTGTGCTATTTTTCAGTGTTCCAACTTTGTCTTTTCATTTTTTCTTTAACTTGTCCATTCTCCTTTATCTTCCATTTTCCCCTAGATTCCTTAAATTAACATAAATTTGGGAATAAATCGTTCATATTAATCTTATTATTCAAAAATATGTAAAAAGGTTCAAAATCCTAAATTAAATGTTGATTATAATTATTTTATCAATTAAAGTCCATAAGTGCCTATCTTTTTGCATGAAATATTACTGAATTATAGCACTTATCAAAGACTTTAATAAAATTAATTTTAACCGATGAAGAGCTTTTATGAACTGATTAAAAAACAAAACATATTTAGAAAACAAAACCTTTCATGAAGATAGCTTTTGAAGATAAATTGGACCATAATGTATTGCAAAGAATTAACACAAAATCTACCTAGACACAGACACACAACTTCCTAATCTTCATGATATAGTTTGGAATCATCAAATCACGATCTTCTTAGTTAACAATTTTAGCCTCAAACTCTTTATAAGTTGGCCTAACCTCTTCTAAACCTCTACTTCCACAAATCAAATTTATCTTTCTAATATGAATTCTTTATAACTGGGTTTGCATCAAACCTGACACACACAAACACAATGAAAGGAACCCAAAAACTTATTTGTTTGATGTAACCGAAGCTTTGATGACCAACCTTCTGGAATATTAACCCGATAGGGTCAATTCATGGCTTGAGCGAGTTGAGGAGCGTAGGATAGGTTTTCTTTCCTGACTAATTATTATTACAAGCAAACTGCAGCAGCCAGTATTCGAACCCAAGTCTCTCCAGTGACCAGGGGAAGCATTGACCACTAGACAAGACAAGCTCTTTGGTCATATTATCATTTTTATTATACTTATACATATTAATATAATTTATACATATTAATATAATTAATAATAATAATAATAATAAAATAAATTATATTAATATTATTAATATTTATTAATATTATTCATATTATTAATATTATTATTAATATTATTAGTATTAATATTCATATTATTATTAATATTTATTAATATTATTATTAATATTATTAGTATTAATATTCATATTATTAATATTATATTCATATTATCAATATTATATTCATATTATTAATATTAATTTTGATATAAATATACATTTAGATATTTATTGTGTGTGTATAGTAGTTTTATTTGACTTGAGTAATATTACTTTTATCCGGATATAGATAGATAGAGAGAAAAAGGAAGAAATTATATAATATTAATATAAATTTAATACCATAAATACATATATATTGATTAATATATTTTTTTATTTAATCATTAATTTTTTAAAACTCATGGTTAAATTTAAATTTACTTTCATATTATATATATATATATATTAATATAAAATTATTTGATATCTTATTTTCAAATATAGGTTATTATAGGTAGTTGTGAAGTTTTTGTTAGATGGCTATATATATGCTTGTATCTTACACTTCTTTTCTGATATGAGATTCTTGTATAAGGATTGAAATATCCTTAAAATGTTTCCTTTAATTTTTTTATTCTTTGTCGATAAAAAAAATCTTATTTTCAAATATTTACTTACATAGATTAAAATTGATATAATGTATAATTTTTAAAATATTTTAAATTATAAATTATTTAATCACTTTGTCATTATGATTTATATATTAGTAGAAAGGGTTATTTAGTAACAACTTTTTACATAGATTTATGGAATAATTAATATAGTTTAAACTATAATAATATGCTAACTAGTAATCTGTATTAGAGATTTAATTAATAGTTAATGTAAAAGTCATCATTCTATGTTAAAAGATAATATTGTTTGTTGACAATATTTTTTACTATAACACACAAGTAAAACCAACTACCTATAATGAACTTAATTAAGTCAATATGATCGTAAAATAATAATTAATATGATAGTTGATTTTAATGTAATAGGTAATATGATGACTATGAGTATGACATATATTAAATGTGATTCATATGTTAATATTGTTAGTATCATTAATATTGTTAGTATTGTTAATATTGTTAGTATTGTTAGTATTGTTAATATTGTTAATATTGTTAATATTGTTAATATTGTTAATACTGTTAATACTGTTAATATTGTTAATACTGTTAGTATTATTAATAATAATAAGTATAATAAAAATCATAATAAAACTAAAGAATTTGCTTGGTGTAGTGGTTAAATTCTCTTTGGTTGCTGAAGGGTGATTGAAGGAACCAGGCTTTGAATCCCATTGACAGTTAATTTTATTTTATGGTGCCAATATATTTACATACGGATTTTAATCTGTATGTAATTCGCGTTTTTATTAGTGTTAGGACTAATGTTTCGTGGATGCTTCATAATCAATGGAATATTTGTCTTAATTATTGTTGGAAAATCAGGTTTAGGGTTACTCATATTTTTCGTGAAGGGAATGTGTGTGCTGATAAGTTGACTAATTTAGGATTTTTTCAAAGAAAATCATTTCATTGGTATAATATGCTTTCATCTAGTATGTTCTTAGAATTCTTTATTATTAGGTATAGTATACCTATGTATCGTTTTCGTTAACATATGGGTTTTGGTCTAGTCCCCCATATTTTTTTTGTATTTTCTTTCTTTTTTCTTTGTTTTAATAATATTTTTTTTATGTGATGACAGATGATTGTTGTTACTTAAGGTGTTAGCCTATCTAAGATGTCAAGTTACATAGTGATTCCTAACATGAAAACTTTATTAAAAAACATAAAGATTTGATCACTTTAGCGATTACAAATCTATCATACAAATAATTCCAAAATTAATATTAATTGAAATAAAATTCATCACTAATTTGGAATTAAATAAAACATAAAGATTTGATCACTTTGGTGATTACAAATATATCATACAAATAATTCAAAAATAATATATTAATTGAAATAAAATTCATCAATAATTTGGAATTAAATAAAATATAATAATTCCATATATAATACATGACCTTTGGAATTTAAAAAAATAAAATAAAGATTTGATTACTTTGGTGATTACAAATCTATCATACAATTAATTTCATAAATAATATCATTCATCAACAAAATATACAAACATATATATTTATGCCATTATTTTTATTTATCGTAATTTTTTCCTCTTGCATTCAAATAAAACAAAATTTCAAGATTTATGATGCAACGAAAGACTTTAGATTTCATTATTTTAATTTGAAATCAATTTAAGACCATCAGAAATAAAAAGGATAAATTAAACCTTAAAATTTATTCTCAAATGATATTATTTTCTTTGCAATATTCATAATTTTAAAAGTAGGGTTCATAAAATTGGGAAAAACATCATTTATGGATAATAATATATTTGAGCAACCAAGCTTTGATATCACACGTAAACTCAAAGCGTATAATAATGAATAATAATACACATCATAAGAATTTTACAATATATGATTCTCACATCTCATATATTCAATTATAATAGAAATAGAAACTTACCTTAATCCATTAGAATATGAAGTGAGCAGTTTCTTTTATCTCATTTTTTCCATCTATATTTGACAGTTTTGTTCTTGTCACACTTTTTTCTTAATGACTATTAGCGAGAGATATTTCCTTTATTTTTCTCACGGTTCCTAAGAATAAGTTTTCATTATTTATATATATTATATATATATATATATAATATATACATATATAACACATTAACCAATAACCAATGGACCTTTATATATTATTAAATTCAGGTTAAAAACTCAAAATCTGAATCATATTATAATATTAATTTCCAAAATTTTCTAACCTTACATCCATTCTTAAATTTCTAATACACTTTTATGGTGACATTAGATAATATTTTCTAATACACTTTTATGCTGCTATTAATTAATAATGAATTAATGTATTATAGTATAAATTTTACATATTCTTTATATATTTTCATGTAGTTAATGTGACATTTGTGGAATGATGCGAAGCTGAAATCGATGTCTCGTACGTAAGATGAATAAATCATTGCTAAGTCCTATTTTTCAGATGGGCCTTCTTCCCCCTGTAGTTTAGAGTTGACACTTAAAAATGTATGTAAATTACGGTGCCAATGATTGAACAATGATTTAAATGCAGATAAGGAAGAAAGTTAAGAAACTGAATTAAAGTGACAGCATTAATAAGGAGACAGACATTAATTTTTGTCCTGACGGTGGTTGTTTTCCATGTACGTTCTCCTGAGTGTGCCTACTTGTGAGTAGAAGTTGACATTGTACCTTTGAAATGAGCTGGTGTCTGTTGATGAATACCTATTCGGATCCATAAAATTAAACTTTTTCACTTACAGCACTGTGCAGGTCTCAACATAAAGTTCTTTCCTCACAATTTGCAAAAAGAAGCCTCTTCAAACCTAACCATTGCCACACATTTTAATAAGAAAACGATTAAACAACCTTAATGCTCACACATATGGGCCATGTTCGACCATGGATGGTCATCTCAAGCCCCGACAAGGCCATTCCCATTTATGATCCATTTTGGTGAATCAATCAATTGGGATTCCTTGCTCTCAGAAAGGCAACAAAGGAAAGCATTTAGTTCCAATTTAAGGACTCCTTAATTCTTGCTTTCTCATCAAATTTCACACACTGGTTATTCATTAGTTAATTGATTTACCACAGTGCTACAAGAAATTGAATGTAGTAATATATTCGGCAAAAGTTACGGGTGAACGTGGCTATATATAAAAAAGTGGGTCAAATTTTTCTTTTTATTTTTAAGATGAAACTGTGTTTTTTAAGTTGAAAAAGTCATACCAACGAGATATATCTTTAATTAAATTTAATTCAAAGTAATTACACAGCTAGCACGATTTTTTCAACTTTAAAAAACAATTTCATTTTAATAATAAATTTCATTTTAATAATATTAAAGGATAAAAATTGTTCCACTTTCATTAAAAGCCGGTGAAACTAAAGGGTTAATGATTGGGAGAGTCCTATAATGAGGATTCTTTTAAATTTTTATGTAAACATTTAAAAAATAAGCTTTTTATTAGTAAGAATTAATTTATATACAAATTAAAATAAATTTTAAAGAGCATAATATCAAAATATTTTTTAAAATAACTTATTTATTCTAGTTTTAACTTACATATAAATTTTAATTTATCAAAAAAATCATTTCATTTTTCCATTTTTTTATAAGTAATTATTCAGAATTTTATACAAACACATCGGAAACAATAATTCATTGTAAAAGCACCTTAATCCAACTTATGAATAGTCCTTTTGAAGTACAACTTTGAATAAAATAATAACTATTAAGACTTGAGTATAAAATCCAATACTAAAAACTAGTTTATAAGATAGAATAACTTGAAGACTTAGATATCAGGTCAAATAATTCATTGTGTTGAAACTGGGGTACATTCAAAAGAATATAATATAATACCTATAAACCATCATTCATGCCTATGTGTAGTAGTTAAGGGTTTTCAAACCTTTGGTCAAAGGATATGAAAAATGATGTAACTGCCACAAAAAAGAAAACTTAGGGCACACATTCCTACGTTTGTAGACTCTTGCATTTATGTACAGTAAAAAACAATGCAGTTCAATATCTCGGGTGTTACATGGATATTATAACTATACATCAAATAAATATGAACATCGTTCAGCTTTGCCTCTGCTGGATGACCAACAATGCTGGTAACAATGAGCTCATGGCTGGGTTTTTTCTTTTTGAAATATCTGTTCCTCGTTTTGAATGAGCTTAGATTTGAGTTTTTCTTTTATAGGTAATTAAGGGGTTGTTGACTGTGATAGTTTCTTTTTGTTGGATTTTTTTCTTAATTATACAAAAATCATAACTCTTTCAATTGTAATAGGATTGATAGATACTAAAAAAAACATAAAATAAAAATCAATTTTAAAGAAAAAAAAATATTTAATTGTTAAAAAAAACATAAAATAAAAATCAATTTTAGAAAAAAAAAATATTTAATTGTTATAATAACTAAATTAGAGATTATTTTAGAAACTAAAAATAAATTTGGTTTCTAAATTAGTTTCTATTATTGTTAAATAGTTTCTAAATTGATATATAATTAGCTACCAAGATTTTAACTACCAATTATTTAGTTCTAAATTTGGTAGCAAAAACTTTAGTAGCTAATTAGATACCAATTTAGAAATCATTTAACAATAATAGAAACTAATTTAGAAACTAATTTTCTTTTAGTTTCTAAAATAGTTTCTAATTTAGTTATTATAACAATTAATTGTTTTTTTCTTCTAAAATTGGTTTTTATTTCATGATTTTGTTATAGTAGATTCTTAAAATACTCTACATTATTTATTTTTTATTAATAAAAAAATAAATAAAAATAAATAGTTGAATGTGAATGAGACTTTTGTTTCATTGGGAGGTGTGATTCTCTGAATTTAATTGTTCATGGGTAAAAAATGAGGGAAGGGAGTGAGTGAGTCCTCACTGAAACATGCAGGTTCACCGTTTGCTGGCTACTGTGTCACATGCACTGCCCATACATGGAGGATGTAGCACACTTCTACCACATTAATTACGTATGTTTGAAGTGGGGTCTCTCATGACCAGAAATAAAGATAGAGTAATAAATATATCCCGTTCATGATATGGTCTCTGCATGATTCTGATGTTATCTCATGTTCTATTCACATGGAATTCAGGTGACATATTTGCACTTGCATTAACTTTTAAGGTTTTACTCCTAAGTAATTCTCTATCTTCTTACCATTTTTCTATATTTTATGAAAAAAATGCTTTTCAACACTTTTTTTAATTTATTTATCATATAAAACATAATTAATATTTAAATTAGTTTTAATTTCTATCTCACTGCTACTTTTATTCTCTTCCACTTTCTCTTCTTTCCTCATTCTTTCCTTTGTTTATATGTCTAAATAAAATTACTACTAAAATATTATTAAATAAAAACTAATTTTAAAAATAAAAAATAATTAATTGTTATAATTGATTAAATTAAATATTATTTTATAAATTAAAATAATTATTAATATCTAAATTAGTTTCAATTATTAATAAATAATTTATAAATTTGTATCTAATTTGCTTTTCAGGTTTAAATATCAATTCTAGAATTTAAATAAATAATTAATAGCTAAAATATTAGTAGCTAATTAGATATCAATTTAAAAACTATTTAATAATAATAACAATAATTTTTTTAGTCTCTAAAATAGTATTTAATTTAGTCAATATAGAAACTAATTAAAAAAAATTGATTTCTATTTAATGATTTTCTAGTAATAATAAATTAAAAAATATTTACATATTTGTTTTTTTTTCTTTATTTTTTTCGTACAGTATATAGTACTTAATTCAAAGATCACATAAATCTATTAAGATTGGCTGATTTTTATATTGATGCTAATAAATAAATAATTAATTAATTAGTATTTTGTAATTTAAAGGAGCGAGTATTCTATTAGGAAAGTAGTTCGTATAAATTTTTTACATAACTCATAAGAATTTTTCAATTTTGTTCACTGTAATATTTTTTCATGAAAGCTAACTGGAATAATTGAGAAGGAGGACTAACAATAGAACAAAATACAATAAGATTCGAATTAATGCTCTTCAAATATCGATTACTCTCTCACACAATATGAAAATTGACATTGTAAAACAATTTTTAATAATGGTTAAAGTAGCCGATAGAGAAATAATGGTTAAAGTAATCCAAGAAACACATTATAGAATTTTATTATATAAAATCATTTTTGGGCATTATTTCATTAGTTGCCATGCTGTCATGGCGTTTAATTTCCCTTCTCGTGCGTAAACTATATATATTAATTTATATATAGAATGTAAATGATGCTGAAAATTTGATTGATTTAAAATATAAAAATGATAGTTAAATAGAAAAAGAAATATTTAAAAGATATAAAACGGAGCGGAGACAATATATTTTAGGTTAGTTTGTAGATCAAATGATTAATTGTTTGGCATGGAAGTACGTTTTAGAATCTGGTGGTAGTGTAATTTTCTTCTGTTCTTGTGTCACATTATAATAAGACAGAATGCAAGTTCCTTTCAAATTCTTTGAAATTGCTACTTTTGTGTCGGACTCAATTAAGAAAAGATAAATCTGTCATGCACAAACACGTTCTCGAATACTCCATTTGGTGGATAAATTCCAAACAACTACCAGTCCTTTCGTACACTTAAAAGTTAAATCTAGTCCCACTTTTTAAGAGGGACTATAATAAAATATCTAAGAATTAGATTGTTTTCACCAGTTTATCATTTGCAAAGATGTTAAAAGATATAAAATCAAGAAAGCACGATCATGTGTTTGTTTAAAAGACAATGGATGCACATAAGTGAAATCTCTTAAATAAGTTTGTACTTAATTTTATTTTATAAAAATTCTCATATTAGATCTCATTATAAAACTTGTCATTTTAACTAGATTGATACCTCAAGTATCAACAATCATCTATCACCATAAAAAGAAAATATTATTAAAAAAAAGAAAAGAAAGGAAATACAATCAAATATAGAAGAATAGATCAAAATCCATATATAAAAAATTTAAGAAAAGTGATGCTGGGATAATCTATACCTATTAATAAATAATTCTAAGAAAAGACTATATAAAAGTCTATTATACCAATGAAATTGTTCTATATGAATAAAGTCTAAATTAGCAAGTTTGTCAGCACATGTACCTTATGTTAGAATTAATGGCTTAAGCAAGATGGGGGTGGGGGGTGAATTGTTTGTCAAAAGATTTTCGCAAAGATTGAGTAAGAATGAATTGATCAACAATCACAGATTAAGCAATCAAGGAAGCCAATCAAACAATGTAAAAGAAACTGTTTGCAGAATTAAATCAAACAATTTATAAGGAGAGAGAGAGAGAGAGAGAGTTAGAGTTAGACAGTTATTTTATTTGAATTGCACCGGTTGAAAAGTTGTTTTAACCGAATGAATTGGTTAGACAGTTATTTGACCAAGTAAAAAACAGTTTTAAAATCTTCAAACAAGCTAGTGACAAACAATCGATTATTTCGTGGTTTCAACCGATTATTTTTCTCTTCGCTTAGAAAAACACTTTTCTCTTTTAAGATAGATTGAGCTAGCTTGTGCAATGGACTAGGAATGATCTTTACAAGAATTCTAAACAACTTAGACTAAACATAAACCAAAAGCAGCACAACTTCAACCTTCGTCATAGATTTGAAACATCAAAGCTCCCATGTTCTACACCTTCATGAAAAATATGAGAAATCCTAAACCTTATTTTCCCACAATAATCAAGGCAAGTGTTCAACCTTTTACGAAGAATCCAAGAAACATTAATCCTAACAGTAAATGCAGCATCGATTAAGGCAAAATCACATTCAAGCCATAAACTAGTAAAATCCATCTTTTTAGCTTCTTCAATGGTATGTATAACTCCATAAAACTCAACAACCAAAGTAGTCTGAATACCAAGGAAAGTAGAGAAACCACCAATAAACTTCTCCATACTTCCACGAAAAATACCACCACAAGTAGCAAGACCAGGAGAACCCTTAGCAGCACCATTAGTATTAATTTTAACCCAACCCGGTGAAGGAAATTCCCATCTAACAAAAAGAGGATGAAGAACTTTGCCACTACAAGTATTAATATCAAATAACTTCATTGAAGTTGAACATATCATTCCTCATAGATCTTTTAGACGAATTACCCACTAGGCAAGTGAAATCCTTAATGGTGGAAATGGCCCTGGAAAGATCAATCTTAATCTAAAATCTAGCATAGTTTCTCATATGCCATATCATCCAAATAGAGAAGGAAATCACAACAAGTTTAATAAAATTAACCAAAGGACTACCATCGCTCTTAATAAAAGAAAGAAGATCAACCACGGTAGAGAAGTGAGAATTAAGAAAAATTTGTCGAACCCAACTCCAAATATGCAAAGCATTAGGACGTTTAGAAAATAAATATTGAATAGATTCTTCCTGCTTTTCACCAAGAGTACACATAGAACATAAATGCAAACCTTTGTGTTGAACATGTTGATCCGTAGGAAGTCGTCCATGAAAAACTTTCCAAAATACTAGAGTTTTGGAAGGAGGAATATATTGAGACCAAATGATCTTACCTCAACCACAAGGAACTCCTGGATCTAAGAACAATTTCCTAGCAAAATTTCACACCCTTTTAGAAAACTCATCTTTTCAAAAAGGTAAAGATTCAATTGACCTTGGATCATCTTAAGGAGTGATTTAACAAGTTTCAAACAATTAAACAACACACACACACCCAACAACGAAGTCTTCAAGCTTTCCATTAGGATTTGGAGACATCAAAGCACCTTGTTTGATGAAGACAAATCCCTGGTTTGCTTGCGTTGCAGTGTTTGAACTTTAATGATCCTGAAAAACAAAATTGTATAGCATACAAGACAAGTATAACAGCAGGATAAATCATATTTGAATAGACACACACATATATGGACATGTATATGCAGAAAAAAAAAAAAAAACAGTACCAAAACTAGTGTGTGCAGCATAACTAGGCAGCAAAATCAGTGGTGTATTAGAGCATGACAACAATAGTTCTAAACAGATTTAAGCACACCATAGAGTAACAGAATTACAACACATAAACCCTCATTTCTCCCCCTATTTGTCTTCACAAATAGGCTAAGAGAATGGATAAAAATAGAATTAAAAAAGATTTTGAGAATCAAGGATACCCAACTCATTTCTTAAGAAGAATAACCTTTCCTGAGGCAGTGGCTTAGTGAAGATATCTGCAAATTTTTTTTTTCAGTTTCAATAAACTGAATTTCACAATCCTCATTGCTCACATGATCCCTTACAAAATGGTGGTGAATCTCAATGTGCTTTGTCCTTGAATGTTGAATTTGATTTTTAGTGAGGTTGATAGCACTTGTGTTATCACAAAGCAAAAACACATTGCTGACCTTCAAACCAAAGTCTTATAGTTGTTGTTTGATCCAAAGAATTTGAGCACAACAGCTACCATCAACAATATACTCAACTTCTGCAGTTGAGAGAGCCACACAAGCTTGCTTCTGGCTATGCCAAGATACAAGGCTTGCTCCAAGAATATGACATGTGCCACTTGCGCTCTTTCTATCTAGCTTGCACCCTACAAAATTAGAATCAGAATATTCAACCAAATGCATAGGAGAGTGAGATGGATACCATAAACCAAAACTGGTTGTGCCTTCAAGGTATTTCAGAATTCGTTTCGCAGCCTTGAAGTGAGATTCTTTTGGATTTGATTGAAATCTAGCACATAGGCAAACTGTAAACACGATTTCGGTTAGCAGTGAGATAAACAGAGGAAACAATCAATCCTCTGAATTTGGTTTGATCAACTGCTGTTCCAACCAAATTAGCATCCATTAGTGTGGAAGCCTCTTTGCAGTTTTCCATCTCAAACTTCTTGTGAATCTCCCTGGAGCACTTAATTTGGCTTAGGAAGATTCCATCCTTTAATTGCTTGACCTGCGAAGGATAAATCTCCCATCATAGACATTAAAAACTCCCCCTGCATAGCTGCCACAAATTCCTCACATAGGCATTAGTAGCACCAAATATGATATCACCAACATAAATTTTAACCAAGATGATGGCAGACTTTGACTTTATAATAAAAAAAGTCTTATCAATTTTTCCTCTCTCATAGCAATGAGATAAGAGAAAATTGCTAAGCCTCTAATACTACTGACTTGGGGCTTGTTTGAGTCCATACAAAGTCTTTTTCAGCTTGTACATGTGATTAGGATGTTGGTGATCTTCAAAGTCGAGAGGTTGTGAGACATAAACTTCTTCATTGATGAGTCCATTGAGAAATGCACTCTTCACATCCATCTAAAAGAGTTTGAAGCCACTCGTACAAGCAAATGCAAGCAATAATCTCACAGATTCTAATCTAGTCCCATGTGGAAAGGTTTCATCGTAGTCAATGTCTTCTTGATTATACCCTTTAGCAACCAACCTAGCATTATTTTTAGTTATTACACGAGATTCATCCAATTTATTTCTAAACACCCAATTACTTCCAATGACATTCATGCAATCAGTTTTAGGAACAAGAAACCACACATCATTTATTGATTCAGCTCATCATGCATGGCAGCAACCCAATTTTCATCTTTAAGTGCATCATAAATAGATTTAGGTTCAATTTGAGATACAAAAGCCATTCCGTTATTGAATGGACATTCCGTTATCAATAAGGAAGGAGATACTTGTAGGCATCGACCATATATAATGTTTGCAGTAATTTGAGATAAAGTTTCGAGTAGACATTCCGTTATCAATCTGTCCAATGATGTTGTCCACAGAAAGGTCTCTAGGAATTCTCCATTCTTTGGGAAGATCATCCTGATGTAGAATTTCAACAGGTTGTTTCATCGAATCAATCGGTTGTTTTACAATAGGATGTAGAATGGTGTTCTGATCATCATCTTCTACATAATTCTTCATAGATTCTTGTTCTGTATGGGTAGTTTCATCAAAGACAACATGAATGGACTTTTCCACAGTCATAAGCCTTTTGTTATACACTCTATAAGCATGGCTAGATGACCAATGTTGGGTTTTCTCCCATTAAACAATTCATAAGGGGTTTTCCTCAAAATTGGTCTAATGAGGACCCTATTCATCACACAGCAAGTTGTGCTAATAGCATCAACCCAAAAATATTTTGGCAAAGAGGACTCACTCAAAATGGTTCTAGCCAAGTTCCTCAAGAGACATGTTCTTCCTTTCCACAACCCCATTTTTTTGGGAATTCTAGGAGTAGAAAAATTATGGAAAATACCAAGTTTTTCACAAAAACCACTGAATTTTTCATTTTGGAATCCCCCTCCCCTCCCATGATCACTACGAATGACACAAATGTTACTGCAACACATGTTTTGTAATCTCTTGACAAGCTTTTTTAATGCAGAAAATGCATCACTCTTGGATTCCAAAAATAGTGTCCATGTCAACCTAGAGAAATCATCAACAATTACAAGTCATAGTAGTTTCCACCAAGACTCGTGGTTCTTGAAAGACCAAATAAATCCATGTGTAGCAGTTCAAGGGGCTTGGAAGTTGAAACAACATTTTTTAGTTTGAAAGGGTGTTTAATTTTCTTCCCCTTTTGACATGCTTCACATATGTGGTCTTTCTCAAACTTGAGTTTGGGTAAACCTACTTTTGAGATCAACTTATTTAGATGATGCATGTAGACGTGTGCTATCCTTCTATGCCATAATCATGATTCCTCATGTTTGGTTAGAAGGCAGCCAATAGATGCAAAATGTGAGATATCAAGTAGATACACATTGTTGATCCTTTCACCAATCAACAAAACTTCCTATGATTTGGGCAGCCGTATCTCACATGTGTTGGGCTTGAAGGTTATTTCCTAACCTTTATGACACAACTGGCTCTTCTTGCTTTTCCCTTCCTTTCAATCTTCTTGCTTGCCCCTCTCTCCTTATTCTCATTGTTTGGACAATCGGCCTTGATATGACCCTATTTACCACATCCAAAACAAGTACGGTGTAACAAGAGGGACCCCACTCTCTTGGACGGATTTCCTCTTTACTGGGCAGAGAAGCCCAATCTCCAGAAGCCCAGGTGCCTTGAAGACCTACCTCCTCAAGAACGGGAGGTGTGCAACCTCTTTTCTGGTCTTCAAGCACCGTTTAACACGGTGGAGCTGCTCAAGATTGAGTTCAGCCCTAAAGCCCTCAAGAGTTATACTGGTATTGTTTGACTCTACTCTTTCTTGTCTACTTGCATACTGTGTTGGTTTACTTCTTATGCATTGTTGTTTTCTTGTGTAGGCATGGTGCTGAACACGGAGAAAAGGAGGATGCTAGTTGAGGCAGCCTCCAAACTCAAAGTTGGTGTTGGCCCATTGGGTGCCAATGCTGCGCCCCTGCTGATGCTCCTGCTGCAGTTGTTTCGACCCCAAACCCTTCTGCTCTTGCCCCTGCGGACCTTAGGCAGAAGGACACCTACTCTGGCCTCATCTTCAAGAGGAAAATGGGTGTTGATGTCGCGGTCCCGGCGCACTCAGCTTCAGATGGCGGCGCCCCCTCCTTCTGAGAGAACCCCTCAAGTGCCTCTTCTCCTCGTGACTTCGTGTTACACGAAAGCGGGGAGGAGAGTGCTCTTGGAGGCGATTTTGGCGTGCCTCCCGCTGCTGAGCTACTCGACCTTTCTCTAAGAGGTTCTTCAAACCTTCCCAAATGGGGAAATGGAGAGCCAGGGCGAAGACCCCCTGCAAGGGCATGCAGCCAGAGGTCTTGGGGCTTTCCTCATCGCATCCAGCCGCGCCTCGACCCAAGTGCAGAAACTGAGGGCTGAGATGTTGAAGTTGAGGGAGGCAGCAAGTCAAGATGCGCTCCAAATTAAAAAGCTTACTCAGCGCGAAACCGCATTGCACCTAGAGTTGGCAGACCTTCTCCATACTGACAAGGAGACCAAGAGGCCCTGAGTGCTCATGCGAAGATTCTGCCTCTCCGAAACAAGGTTATTGAGCTGAAGGAGAAGGTTGAGGAGGCGCAGGCCAAGATGACCAGGTTGGAGGAAAGGGAGACCCAACAGGAGGTGCGTCTTGGACAACTGGAGGGAGAGCTAGTCCGCAAGTACGAACTCTTCAGTGAGATCAAGGATGAGCTCACCAACGATGCTGCTGGAGCTTATGGTGCTGGGTTTGAGGATGTCATGGCCCATGTTGCTTGTGTGCATCTTGGGGTGGACCTATCCTAAACAGGTCTGACCAAGAGAATCGTTGATGGGCAACTGGTCGATGCCTACAAGTATCTCCTTCCTTATTGTAACTTAACTGTTTAACGAACAATTTTAGTACCCTGTAAATGTATCTGTTTATTTATGAAATCTGTTATATTCTTAACTTGCTCCCTTTTTGTTGTTAACTGCTTCATCTGGCTTGCTTAGTCTAACATAGGGCCTTCATGACTTGGGTAGCACGCTTCTTTACCACTCGCTTGACTTTATGCTTTCTTTGTTGTCTTAGGGTAGAGGTAGTGCTCCATTCGAATTCCTTCTTTGCCCCATCCTTTGCCAAACAAAGGTAAGGGAAGTGCCACTCTCGACCTTGGCTCATAGGTCAAGGGAGATCTTTAACTAGGTATCACGCCACTCTCAACCTCGTCTTACAAGACAAGGATGACCTTCGACTAGGAACCATAGTGTTCTCAACCTTGTCTTACAAGATAAGGGAGGTCTGCACTTAGCTGGGCTCAACCTTTCCATACAGGGATAAGGGAGACATGTAATTGTTAAGATTGATGGCTACAACAAGAGGGGGGTGAATCGTTTATAAAAGATTTTCACAAATACTTTCTTTAGAATGAATCTTTAACAATCAATTCAGATAAACAATTCAGAAAGCCAATCAAATAGTCAAATAAAAACTGATATTAGAATTTCAATTGGTTAAAAGCATGATTTAATCGGTTGTTTATTACAGCGGAAATATCAAACAATTATGGAGAAGAGAGATAGAGAGATTTACACACAAAGTTTATACTAGCTCACTCAATCCCTGAGCTACATCCAGTCCTCAGTCAAACCACTGAGTATTTCACTATGTAACCAATCACAGATTACAAACACACACCACAAAGAGGTGACTTTGAATCCCACAAAGCCTACTCACCCTCTTTGGACACAACAAACACCTCAAGCCAGTTGGTAATCTCTCTTTTTGGTCTCAAATCAGAGTGTAAAACTTCTTTCTTTCATTCACATTAAACATTTGAAAGAAGGCTATATTTATAACCTTTGACAAACTACCGTTTAAGGCAGATTTAAACAACTGAAATAGTTAAAACAGGTTTTCAAAAAGCTGTTATGAAAACTCACATTTAATCGGTTGAAACTGCGGTTTATCCAGTTGAATGGTTTCAGTTATACAACTGATTCAAGAAACAGTTTCAAAAACTCCTTTGCTAGCTAAGTGAAAAACAACTGATTGTCTCGAAACTTTAATCGGTTGTTTTTCCCTTTGCATGGAAAAACACTTAGTTCTTTAAAACAGATTGAAACAAGCTTTGTGTGAGAATCAAGAATGATCTTACAAAGATTTTAAACCCCATAACTAAACCCAAACCTAAAACACAACACAGCTTTAGGTTCCATGAGGATTTGATACATCAATGCTTCCCATCTTCAACAGTAACTAGAACCCATACTAACGTTGCCTTACAATACAAGGAAGAGGTCCTTCTTCACCCTAGCAGTATAGAGGGAAGGGAGGGTTTCTTTGGTGAACCATACTGTTCTCGGCCTTGGTGAACTCATACAAGAGGGAGGCTCACGAAGAACCATACTATTCCCAGTCTTGGCGTATCAAACCAAGGGAGAGGTTCGTTTTGTTGACCTTGCCCTAACTGTACAAAGGTAGGGGAGGATTTTAACTGTTGAACCATAATCTTCTCGACTTTGGTGAACTCACACAAGAGAGGCTCACTAAGAACCATACTATTCCCGATCTTGGTGTATCAAACCAAGGGAGAGGTTCGTTTCGCTGACCTCGCCCTAACTGTATAAAGGTAGGGGAGGATTTTAATTGTTGAACCATATTGTTCTCGACCTTGGTGTTCTTACTCAAGTAGGAGGCTCACGAAGAACCATACTATTCCCAATCTTGAGATTTCTAACCCCAGGGAGAAGTTCATTACTCCACTGTACAAAATATTTCTTTTTAACTGAATAACTGGAATTTTATTGGGTGACCTTATTAAAAAACCCTTATAAGGGAAAAAGAGTGTCCCCTAAAACTGTGTACAATGCAATAATCTTAACTGAAATAAAACTTAAGGTTGGTCGCGTTCCACGTACGAGGGATTGCTCCACCTTCTAAAGTCTTGAGCCTGTATGCTCCATTCCCAAGGGCCTCTGTCACACGGAAGAGACCAGTCCACTTGGGAGATAACTTGTTTTCTAGCTGGTATGGGTGAGCTTTCCACATCACCAGGCCGGTGACCTGGAACTGCCGATGTCTCAGCTTGGAGTTGTACCTGTACTCCACCTTTCTCTTCAAGGCTTCTGCCTTGATCCTTGCTTCTTCTCTAACTTCATCCAGTAGATCCAGGTTCACCTTTCTCTCTTTGTTGGATTCTTCAGCTACGAAGTTCTGGAAACGTGGTGAGCTCTCTTGAATCTCTACAGGAATCATCGTGTCCGAACCATACACCAAGCTAAAGGGTGTCTCTTTTGGTAGTGGACTAGGGAATGGTGTGGTAAGCCCACACAATTCTAGGAACTTCTTATGCCCAAGTCCCTTTAGCTTTATCTAGCCTTCTCTTCAAACCTCTGAGCAGAACTCGGTTGGCAGACTTGACCTGCCCGTTCGTCTGGGGCTGTTCGACTAATTCGAACACCTGCTTTATACCCAGCTCTGTGCACAACTTGCTTAACTGTTGGTTAGCAAACAAGGTGCCATTATCGGATACCAACCGCTTTGGACTCCGAAGCGGCATACTATATTCTTCCACTTTGTGAAGTATTCAATGGCAACCACGAGGTACTTCATCTGTCGCAATGCTAAGGGAGATGGCCTCAGAATGTCAATCCCCCAGGTATGGAATGACCATGGGCTATAGATCAACCTCAACTCTTCCGGGGGCGCCTTGTGCCAGTCAGCATGTTGCAACGTAAGGCATCAACTGCTCAAGAGACAACTGCAGCTTGTTGAAGGTCGACCAAAACATCACGTCGGCCGAGCTTCCTTGATATACTAGGATGCGGTGCACCTTTCTGCCTGTTGTCACCATTGAGATCACCACAGGATCATTGTCATGTGGGACCAACATCCTGCAAGTCAGTTCTGGTGAAGACAAGGTCAGACTCGGGCGTCTGGTCCGAACTCTGCCCTTCCATTATTATCACTCCTCTGGCGTACTTTTTACGTTGGAAAGCGATACACTCTCCTCCAGAGAATTCTCTTGCGATGGTGTTGATTTCTCCATGTATGGGCACCTTGTGCCCTTGATCTCCTACTGGGGCCGCTGTCGTCAGGGCCCCTTGCGGCTCTTGTAGGTAATCCTTCAAGAAACCACCTCTTACCAATTCATCCAACTAGAATCCCAATGTCAGACAATTGCGTAGGTTGTGGCCAATGGCTTGGTGGAACTCGCACCAAGCGTTTTTAATGGGCCCTAGCCTCTTATCAGTTTTTGGTGGAGGCTTTAATCTGTTGGCCATGTCGGGGGTGGCGATCAGATCCTTCAGTTCCACCCGAAAATTGTATCTGGGTGGGATGTTCTCTCTCGTGTGTGCCCTGGTTTGAGGCTTTCTGGCTTTGTATGGCGGATGTGCTCCTGGGGCCTTTTTCTCCGTCATTGCCTCATGTACCCTTATGGGGGTGAGGACGACCTGTTCCTCGAGGTCGGACAGGGCCAACGCTACCGCGTTTTTCTATCACCCGATCCTCTGCAACGATGTGCGCCACAACTCGACGCAAAGTGTCTTTGGGCAACATCTGATCAACGAGTCGCTGAAGGGTCCTGGCAGCACTCCTTTAGTGAAGGCGTGCACTGTCATGGCTTCGTCCTTGGTGTGTAGTTTCACCACTTGTACCCTAAACCTGTTTAAGAATTCTTTCAAGGACTCTCTCTGGTATTGCCTTACGTCAAAGAGATCGTAAGAGATTGGAGGGGGAGCCCGGTTGACAATGTATTGTTCTCTGAACAACGTTGTGAATTGATCGAACAAAGTAATATGTTCGCTAGGAAGGCTGAAGAACTAGTCTAACGTTGTGTCTGCCAGTGTACTCATGAATAACTTACAGTACACAGCGTCGAAGCCTCCTGAGAGCATCATCTGGGTGTGGAACGCTATGATATGCGCCTCTGGGTCCTCTACACCTGTGTGGCTGGTATTACAATGTCCATGATCACCTGAGAGAACGACATGGGGCGAGCCCATGCTGGCCGAGGCGGGGCTCGGTAATCCAGGGTGCGCTCTCCTACATTCTGTAAATTCCTGCGCAGTTCCTTATTGGTTCTACGCAACTTTTCATTATTCGCTTGAGATGCGGCCAAATCAACTTGGAAACGATCCTCGCCTCTTGAAGGGCGCGTATGGTCTCCATGAATTGTTGTATGGTAATGTTGCTCCTCCTGAGGGTGCAACAGATCCTTGCCTCGTGCTCCTCATGTTGATGGTGGCTCTCAACACGATTGTGAATAGGACCTAGTTTTATCAGGCCCCACGGTGGGCGCCAAATGCTCTCGCCGGTTGACTCGGTTGCCGGTTGACTCGGTTGCCGGTTGACTCGAACGACAGCTTCAGGCCCCGCCTGTCTCCGTCTGGAATCGAACTTCCTTGGGTAGAAGAAAGCTTCACTTGTAAAGACAAAAGGGCGCCCTTATGGCCGTTTGCACTCCGACGCTCAAGACAGTAAGGGCTAGAGAAACAGTAATGTGTAAAAGCAGTTTCAGTCTTAGAAACGGCGTACCATGCTAAGGTTCTTACCACCCTATTTATAGGTTGTATCTAGGGTTACTTCTGCAATGCTCCCACGTCTCTTAGTGGGCTTAGGGTTCCTGGGAGAATGTCCTTGAACCGCTATTACACAATCTCAGCGTAATCTGACGCATAGGACTTCCCTTTTCTAAAGTGCATAGACCTAACAACGTAGCCGCCAAGGTACCTACTCATGTACCAGCGCTGCGACAAGTATTCACGTGTCATGCATGCAGTCTTTCCCTGGAAACCCTAACCCTAACGGGCCTTAGTGCCTCCAAGGAACACTTGCTTGTGCCGTACCCGAATGTACCATACACACCCCATGCATGATCCTCCCGTGACTTAGGTCCTTTTGGTATCTAGATGTTAACTCATACTATTCGTGGGGCCTAGCTTAAGTGACCCACTCTTGCTATCAGTCCATCGATGTGTGATGTCTTTCTCTCAGGCCGATGACCGAGGTCTGGTTTGTACAATATTGTTGAGTTTTTAAAATAAATTTTTCAAACTTTAGAAAACTTATTTGTAATGTAAAGTTATACTTTCAAACTTTTAGAGAATTTAGTTATAAAATTTATTGAATACATTAAAACTGTGTAGTTTTTAATTATTTATTTATAAATAGATTTAATTATATTTATTTATTGAAGTTTGAAAATTTTTGAGTGTTTTATTAGTGTTTTACCATAAATCTTTGGAATTTAACGCATGTTAAAAGAACCTTCATTATTTTGTTTAAGTTTTAGAATAAACCTTTGAAACTTAACAAAGGTTAAAAAAACTTCCATTAATTTGTTGAGGTTGTAGAATAAACCTTCATTGAAAGTTAAAAAAACCTCCCTTATTTTGTTGTGATTTTAGAACAAACTTTTGGAATTTAACGAACATTAAAAAAATCGTCGTTATTTTGTTGATATTTTAGAATAAACCTTTGAAAGTTAACGAAGGTTAAAAAAACCTCCGTTATTTTTGTTGATGTTTTAAAATAAACTTTTAAAATTTAACAAATGTGAAAAATAGCCTCTGTTATTTTGCCAAGGTTTTAGAATAACCTTTGGAACTTAGTGAAGGTTAAAAAGACCTACATTAACTAAATCAATTCCTAGGGTTATATTAACCTCCGTTAAAATCTTTTTTCTTGTAGTGTACATCCTTTTGATATACTACCAGTAATTTGAAACTCACGTATTGCTTTAACAACTAGACCACTAGTTTTTTTAGATAGAGAAGTTAAAACCATCCAGCCCAAAACTCTTACAACTATCACAATTCCATACAACTTTCCTTATTTTAGATTAAGAAGTCAATTAAATTAGAGTTGTATCATCCTCAGTTAAAGTTGGGAAAAGTACTTCATCCAGTTTAACTAGGGGTGGGCATGCATTGCATTTTCCAAAATTCAATCTAGATCCAATCCAAATCCAAATAAATGGATTGGATTTAAAATCCATATCCACTTTAACTAGATCAAATATATTTGGATTTTTTTTAAATCCATTTAAAGTGGATTAAATCTGTTGATCAAGAGTGATCAAAGGCTTTGAAGAATCCAAATCCAAGTGTTTGATGCGAGGCTGGAGTTGCTGCTGTGTTTAGGATAGGATCTGGGTAGTTTATTTGTGTAATCCACTCTTTGTTGAATCTAAAGCTAAAGTGTTTTTAAAATCTTTTAAGATTAAAGTGTTTTTCAAACTAAGTGAAAAACAACCTGTTGTTTTTTCGAAACAACTGATTGTTTTACTCTTAGGTGTTTTTGAAAAGGTTGAAAACTGTTTTGGTTGGTTGACTTGCTGTCAAACCAAAACAATCGATTGTTTCGTGATTTCAATCGATTGTTTGTTTGAAAATCCTAACAGAATTCTGTTTTGTTAGTTGAGTGTGCCTTAAATGATTTTCAACTGAATACGCTCCTGTATTAAATGCTTTGACCAATCTTTGAAAGCTATAAATAGTTTGTTTATGTTTTATAACAAAAACAAAGAAAAACAGATTTGAGCTTTTTAGTTGTGAAAGATTGCTTTCAAGTTTTGAACATTCACTTTTTAGCTTTGGTTTTCTCAAGAGAGAGTGGAATAGGATTACATCTGTATTGATTTCAGTTTGTTCTGTAAACAAGAGTAATTCGTTCTGAATTCTTTGTAATTTCCGGTGTTGTAAGCCAAGGAGTGTTGTATGCTTTGGAGGTTGTCAAGATCAACATTCTTGGTGTGTGTTGTGCCAAAGGAAGTGTGTTTCTTGAAGGGTTCAAGGTCACTTCTTTGGTGGTTTTGTGTGTAATTTGTATTTGATTGCTTAGTGGATTGCCCAGTGGCTTCTAGGGACTGGATGTAGCTCTTGGTTTAAGAGTGAACCAGTATAAATTGTTTGTGTATCTCTTTCTTCCCTTAAACTCATTTAAATTCAGTTGTTATTGCTTTGCTGGTGTAAACAACCGATTGTTTCGAAGAAACAACCGATTGTTTTTCTGGTGCTTAGCTATTTTGTGCTTTATATCTTGGCTAACTAAATTTCTGATTGAGTTTCATACAAAGGATTTTGTTCTAGCTTAAAAAGTTTTCAAAAAATCCCTTTAAACAATTCACCCCCTCTCGTTTAAGACTATATATTCTAACAAAATCTACATTAAATCCATTTTGTTAATTATATTGAATCCACTTTGTCAATTACATTAAATTCATTTTGATATGGACACAAACTAACTTGGCTCGAACTGGGCCTAAGTCGACTCAACCTGGACGTGGACCGACTCGACTAGACATCAGTCCGGGCTCGGACGACCCGACATCGGTTCGGGCCCGAACGACCCGTATTCGGTTCGGGCCCAGACGACCCGACATCGGTCCGGACCCGGACGACCCGACATCGGCCCGAGCTTGGACAACCCGACTTCGGGCTAGGCCTGGACAACTCGACAACGGCCCCGGCCCGGACGACTCGACATCGTCCCCAACCTGGACGACTCAACATCGTCCCCAACCTGGACGACTCAACATCGGCTCCGACCCGAACGACTCGACATCGTCCCGAACCGGAACGACTCGAAATCGAGCTGGGCCCGCTCGCCTCGACATTGGCCTGGGCTTGAACGACTCAAAATTGGCCTGGGCCCGCACGATTTGACATCGGCCCCGGCCCGAGCCCGAATGACTTAACATTGACCCGGGCCCGCTCGACTCGACATCGGCTTGGGCCCGCTTAACTCGACATCGGTCTAAGCCCGCTCGGCTCGACATCGACTTGGGCCTGCTTAACTCGACATCGGTCTGAGCCCGCTCAGCTCGACATCGGTCCGGGACCGCACGACTCAACATCGACCCCGACCCAGACGACTCAAAATGGGCCCGGTCCCAAACAACTTGACATCGACCTAGGCCCACTCGACTCGACATCGGCTCGGGACCGCTCAAATCAACATCGATTCGGGCCGCTCGACTCGACATCAACTCGGGCCCGCTCATCTCGACATCAGCCCGGGCCCGCTCGTCTCGACATCGGCCCGGGCGACTCGACATTGACTTGGGCTCGAACGACTTGACATCGTCTCGACTTTGCTTGGCTTGACTTTTGCTCCGGCCTGCTAGGCTAGACATGGGCCTTAGACTACTCGGCTCGACATGGGCCTAGGTCCATTCTGCTTGACATGGGCTTGGGCTGCTCGTCTCGACATGGGCTCGGGCCCGCTAGACTCAACATTGGCCCGGGCCAGCTCGACTTAATATCGACCTTGGCCCGCTCAGCTTGACATCAACCTAGACCTGGACCTGCTCGGCTCGACATCGGCCTGGGCTCGCTTGGCTCGACTTTAGCCCTGGCCCAGTGGTCTGGATATCGACCTGGGCCCGCTCAACTCAATATCAGACTTGAAAGACTCAACTCGACATGGGCCTGGACCGGCTCGACTAGACATTGGCATGAGCCAACTCGGCCCAATATCGGCCCCGACCGACTCGGGTCGACTTAATATCGGCCACTCAGCTCGACTTGGCCCAGGGTTGACTCGGCTTGACTTTGGCCCAAAATGACTTGGCTTGACTCTGGCCCATATCGACTCAATTCGACTTGGGCCCGAACGACACAACTCGACATGGACTTGGGTCGACTTTGCTCAACCTGGACCCGAATTGTCTTGGCTTAACCTAGATCGAGCCAAGTCAAAATCCAACCCAAAATGCAATTTGGATAATCCAAAAATATATCCAATCTATATCTAATCCATATCCAATTAAATAGATTAGATTTAAAATCCAAAAATATGGATTTGGATTTGAGATAAATCTATTTAAATGGATCAAAACTAATATGGATTTAGATAATTATGGATTGGATTTTGTAATTTGGATTTTTTTTCCACCCTTAACTTTCACCGTACAATCTCCAAAATTTGAGAATCGTTCCTGGAAGCTAATTTTGATTTCCTATTTTAGAATATTAGGTTCGTCACACCAAGAAACCCTAATTCTCAGGCCATTTATAGTATTGTGTGTGGCTTTCCATTAATTGTAGAGTGGTAAAATTTTGAATTAGAGTCACCTTTTTTTTAATCCATTTTACCCTAGTCTTTTGCTAATATAAAGCTTTTATTTTATGATTCAGCAAAGATAATTCAACCAACAATTACTCCTGATCTTTTTTTCCTGCTAAGCTTAGATTTTGAGAGTCGTCCTTAGTATCTTAAACTTTTATTTCCTCTAGAATTGTTTATTTTCTACAATGTAGGTTGCCAAACACGTCCCTATTCCAGTCTTTTAGCCCCCTTTCACAGTTTTGAGCTTTTCCTTTCATTTAGACATATAATTTCTACCCCAAACCTCAGTTGTCCATAGCTTTTCAATTTCCTTGTGAAAACCACTATGATCCTGCAAAAAAAATTCATAAATCTAAAGGGTTTTAAGCCCCAATCAAAAGATTTTTCCTTAAGGATATATAAGAGGACAATAGTAAGATATGCCCCTTCTAAAGCAAATTGCTTACTAAAGATTTGTGTTAAAAAATCACTTACAATACATTTTAAGCTCAATCCCATTACAAAAACGAGATAAAACATTCTAAAAATAAGATTTTCATCACCAAAATCTTCATTTTTTCAATATACTTAGAACTTTAAAAAATAAAATAAAATAAAATAATATATATATATATATATATGTCCAAACTTCTATATGATCAGTATACCTATACGATACGCTCAAACAATTATCATTAATTTATATTTTTAATCATCAGTTATCAATTAACTTACAATTAGTCCGTATTTTGTTGTGAAATAGATAAAATATTTGTACTTACTTTCTTTCAATAGGTATTTTATATCCACTATTATTTTAGTGTTAAATTTCCATGAAAGAGAAGAAACGTAATTTGACTGTGAAATAGATAAAATATGTTTGTAGTTACTTTTTGTGAATAGGTAAATCTATACCCACTATTATTTTAGTGTTATATATGTAAGACAATTAAAATTGTAATGTTAAGATAGAATTGCATATAAAGTTTTCACAGAGTGAAAAAGAAAGTCTCTATTGTATATCATTATTAATTATTAATATTGGTTCTGTCTTCTGTGCTCTCTTAAATATGTACTATGTGTTTGCAACTTTTTATGTAATACTTTTGAATCCATTATTATTATACCAAATGTTTCTACATTGTTGGTACAGCGAATGATATTACACTTAACCTTAAAAAAAGTGTACTTTTTGAAAATGAATGCCCAATTAAAAGATGCACACCCAAACACTTCACATCTTGTAAACATTCATGGGTAAAGAGTACAAGATAGCCATGCAAATGGATTGAGAGGAAGACAATTGTAAAATTTGAATAAGCACTGGAAAAATATACATTTTTGTTTATTTATGAACAATCCTTCAGAGCTGGTACACATCAAAATTTTTGAGTTGATGACAAAAATTGCTGAACTTATAGCAACCAAGAAAAAGAAAAGAAAAATCTAGAAATCCAGTACTCGTATTCTTTCTTCCAGTTACCTAGTTGGTGCGGAGAAGATTCTGTTGTACCAAATAGAATGAAGTATCATATGAAATATGTCATACCTGACGGGGTTCTTGTGCCAAAGGAAATGGTGCTGCACCTTTTTTACCCTCATCTGCAATCGAAGATACTCCTTTTCCGGGATAGAAAGGAGTATATTCTTCAAATTAGGAATATCCTTCTCCAAAACAATGACTGCAAAGGATTCCCAATTCAAAACCTCAAAAAAGGGTGGCACAAAATTGTCAGATATTATAACTGGAACACATTCGTAGAAAATGGCTTCCACTACTCTTGGACTGTTCACTTCATAGCCTTTGGCACAAATGCAGTACTTGCTGGTCTTCATGTACTGAATGTAGTTCTTGTTGCCCTTTGACTTTGGCAATCTCCCAAAGATTTTCATGTCAGGGTCTTTGTTTTCCCAGTGCTGCAACAATATTGGCCTCACATATCCATGCATGCTCCCTGCAAAAAATGCCAGCGTTGTCCTCTTTGAAGCTGAATTACCGCCAAAATCCTTAGTGGGGATTTGAGCATTCCGAACATACGTTTCAGGAAGAGATGCATCCTTCCCAAAAACAAATCCTTCTTTTACATCAGCATTACAAAGGGCCCTTATGCATTTAGCCATATCAACCTTAGTTTCTCCAGGGGCCTGCATAGTTCAGAAGTATTTCGTATCATAAGATAATCCTCAGATGACACTAATGTGGTAGGAAATATCCAAGCTTTTGTGTATACTACACATACAAAGAGACAGCGATTTGTTCAAACTTAGAAGTAAGATATTATTTGAAATACAAACTTTTATGATAAAAACAGTTTTTGCTTCCTTTTTGTGCAGCTTAAAGAATAATAATATTTTGAAAATGTATCATGGTATGTTAAATGACATGTAGTTAGTGATTCCAACATTTTAACACAGAAAGGAGTTGAATCTGAAAAAGCATACCCAGTCATGGCAACCAACGAGAAAATGATCAGCACCTCCTGTTCTGTTCCAGAAAGTATATTTCCCTGAAATCATTTCTACATAGTTATGCAGATATTGAACAAGGTTCTTATGATTATGAGAACCCTGCACATACAATGCTTCCTCTAGCATTCGAGAACTGAATGGTAAGTAAAACAAGTGGGCCTTCTTTGGGTCTTTAGTTACAAATCTGTCATTGGCTTCCATTTGCTTCATAAACCATCCCTCAGAAGCATACAGTCCTGTGAGAAATGGTGAGTGCAGTATTGGCTTAGCTCCTTCCGTGTATACATACACTTTTAGAGTCTCTTCCATTAATTCATAGCTCCTGAAAATTTTACAGTCGCAAGACTATTTAAAAGGTGAAATATTTAATAAATATCAAGCATTCTGCCACACCGTTGGACACTTCTTTTACAGAATCACCCTTAATCTCTTCTCCTATGAAGAACATGTAGTAGCATTAGATAATTTTCCATGCAAATGTAAAACCTCCTTAGCCCAATATTTTTACATTTAGCTAAATGAACAAATCTGCCAAACATAATACTCCTGGTGGAAAACAAGGACATCATTGGGAGTCAATAAATGTAGAAATGTTGATTTAGTGTGCTAGATTTTGTTTGAGGTAACCAAAACAATGATACATATGAGGAAATGTTTTAACTGCAAAACAGACTGCACTTGTTTCATCTGAATGTGAAGATACATGTTTTCTGAAATAATCTGTCAGTAACAGTTGTAGTTCACTTTGTCAATAAATATTCATATATTGGAAGAAGCAATTTCACTTCTAGAGAATGATTCTAAAACATGCTTTTACTGAGGAGGGGATTAACCAAATAATACCTCTTGAACATGGAAACATTATGATAAATTGGACCATAAAAATTTGGATCCTTCTTTACAATTGGTGCATTTTCAATCTCTGATCTTGTGTGCAGTAGCTCTTCATCAACAGCTTCAAACCACCTTGGTCTCTAAAATAAAATTAAAAACATAAAAAGCACTGTCATATAAAAAAGGAAAACATTTCTAATCATTATAATAAAAGCTTAAATTTCACAATTTACTCACATACCATAGAACGATACGAAGCGTGGCTTTGAAGTAATAACTTGTTCATTTCAAATACTATTGTAACTTCTGGAATTGGTGTATGATAATCTTTATTCTCAGTAGGCACACTGACCTTAGCATCCTTTAGTGATGAACTAACACTCTCTTCCTTCATGGAGTTAGTTATGTTGTCTTTCTGAAATAAAGATACGGTGGAATCATTTGATAACACTGCAGTTGTAATATCTGTGCTCACATTAGTTGAAGAAGCATATGGAGTTTCAGATTTTTGTTCAGATGATGAAACGTTGTGTTCTTGGAAACGGTTTGCAGAGAAACTCAAGCCGATAGTTTTGTTAAAACTGCAAGGTCCAGGATCTTCTGCCTGCTGTGTTTCAGATTTTCTGTCTGGTCTCATAATACTTTCCACCGTGGAACTTTGGTTAGAGCCACCAAATCCTAAAGATATGTTTGATGTGCGTTCTGGTTCCAAGACAAAACTAGTTCTTGGAATGGTCTCATTTTCCCCAAAGATCAAAGTTTTATTGGCAATCTCAAAGACATGATCAACAGTGAAGTTTGCTGGATTGAAAACTGTCACATTGCTAACCAATTTGGATTTAGAGGGCACATCTGAAGACTTGAAAGTACTACTTCCTGGTGTTGGTATCTTGTCAGCAGAGAATAGAGAGACTAGAACAGTTCCATATGGAAACTCAAGGTACTGAAAAGTTAAGATGACCGCAAAGGTAATGCCAATAAGCCACAACAATCTCTTTGTTTCCAGTTGAAGCAAGGATAAAAATTCTTGACCCATTTAGCTGAAATTCTTCAACTATTTCCGTTGAAGAGAATGTTCATAGCACCTCTGCAGGTAATACCAAAAATATAATAATGTCACTGTTAAACGAAAAATATGCAATTTTTTGTTCTGTACACCTCAAACAAATGCAACGTAAATACAGAGAACCATAGAAAAATTGACAAAAGCAAAAAGGGTAACCAAATTAAAGACTAGAGTAGAATTCACTTCCAGAAACAGATTTATCAATGTCCAAACAACAATGAATATACTTTTTCCCCAGTTTACACTAAGATACAGATGGCCTAAGAAAAACAGAAAATAGAAAAAGGAAGGTAATTGCTAACAGATCAACAACCAGCGTGGCGCAAAGAAACCAACTAATTTCCTAATTTTGAAGCAAGCAAGAGCCAAAAAGATCAGAAAAAAAAACAACAAATGCAGTACCTTCCTAACACAAAACCCACCAAGATGTTATCGTACCTCTTACCAGACACCAAACTACTAGTTTACAGCAACATGCAAACAAGAAAAGATAATTTCAATGACACCACCTATATAACACGCAAATCCCAATTCAACCAACAAGTCAAATTCCAAACTACAGCTTACTTTAACCAGTTATTTTTATATTTCCCAAGATATGAAATTAAGTAGAAAAAAAGATCAAAAGAAAAAATAATGAGAAATCACTTTGCAGGAACACAGTGAAAAATTTGATCACCTCTTTGGATATACGAACAAGAAAGAAGAATCCGATGCTTACTTGATATCAATAAATGAACTAAGGTTGCAAGATTTGTTCTTTTTGACTCAATCTTTTGCATGCAGCTTAGCAAACTCCAAGGTGGGGGGGCTGCGTGAAGAGTTGATTAAATTAATACTGATAAAAAGTTAAACAAAGAGTTAAATATTGGCTTGGAACCTTACGTGACACAGACACTGATGTTGGTCGTTCCTTCAACGCTCTTTCATTCACAGGTTGAGTTCTCAAAGTTGGAAACCATAAGAACGTGACTGAATTTATATCCACAACTTTCAAAGGGAAAACGGCAGAAGTTGTCATATTTTGACACAACACCCATTAGTCACGACACCAAGAAAGCCACCAGAATTTCCAATTTCACATTTCGAAACAAAACAAACTTCTCTTGCCTTATTGAATAAACTTTAATAAAACTTCAAACATGTTCTTTTTTATTAAAAGTTATAAAAATTTATGATTCTTACATGTTATTTAAATTTATTTTATTTTATAATACTCAATAAACTATAATCAATAATAGAAATATGTCAAAAGAAATAATCTATGGGAAAATGTGCCCTTTAACATTAAAATTTAAACGTATAAGGATATTGGAAGAGAATTTTTGATTATTTAGCTTTTACTACTTTTTAGCAATCTCTCCACCTTCTTTTTTTTGAAAAAAATATAGAACCTATTTAAACTCACTATACAAGAATTGACTTTGACTTTGTTGTGACTTGAGATATAATATTTCAATTTGACTTAATAACTATGTAATGAAAAAAAACCTTCATTCAGTATATTTAAATTTCAGTTAGCGATAATAATAGTAATAATATTATTTTATACATATATACTCGTTAAAAATATAAATTATACGATAAAAGATACTTATAAATGCAAAAAAGTGAATAAATTTCGTGTTTATTTTAAACATGTTATCATTTTACATAAAGAATCATAATTTTTAAATATAATTTTAACTTTTGACTGTAATAATTATGAAGAAAATGTTTGCGTGTAAACTATATCACTTATCCTAGACATAAAAATAAATGAAGTAGGCTTCAAATTTTATATCTATTTGTCAATCTTTGCATATTCAGGATGTTCATATAAAGGAAAAAGTATTACTACTTTTGAGAGCTATGAAAGATGATACAGAGGAGTGAGTACTTAATCATCTCTAAGTTATATAAAATCAAAGATAAGAATAGTAACTTTCAAATATAGAATACTCTTTAGGAGAAACTTAGAATGTATCAAGTTTTACTCTCACATCAGTTTTAACGTTATCTTTATTTCAAACCATGATCGTGATTTTAATTTGGTCTCTAACTTTGTATGGATCCACATTTTCACTTCGGAAATTGATTGGGAAAACATATATCTTTCATAAAAGGTAACAAGTTGATCTTTGGGTGAATTTCAATCATATCAATATCAATGGGCACTTCCTCGTAAACAAGATAGTCTCCATCTATTTTAAAATAGTTTCTAATTGTCGGAATGGTCTATTAAGGTATATATTATTCACTCATGAACACAGCCCTTCTTTTTATTTTGATGGCAACAAATAGTTGCCAATTGTCACGGAGCTATTAAGGAATAGATTATTCACTTATGATTAAACACAAGTCTTCCTTTTATTTTAATGACAATAAATAATATTAGGTTTTGATTATCTAACATGTTTATAGTGAAATATACAAAAGATTTACTCTCAACTTTCTCAAAACTTGTATATCATACCCATGTTATAGAAAATAGATCCACACGCAATTTGAAACTTTGGAAGTTTTAATTGCAATTTTATTCTATTGTTCTTTTGTTATTGCTTTTAAGTCTCCATGGCACTTAGAACGACTCTATCAAATCCATTAGTTGATCTTCCTTTGATCTTCTAGGACTTTTTATCGCACACACACAATTAATGAAAATTTGTTTTGAAGTATCTTTAAAAGAAAACTAGTGAAAAACTATCTGAGGGAACTTTAGTTAGGAAAGACTTGGTTCTTAAGTGATTCTGGTGACTCAACTCTCTTTTCTAGGAATGAACTCAGAGAAACATTGACTTTCTGACCTTTTGAGAAATTTCCAACCTTGAAAACCTTTTGTGAAATTTTTTATCACTCTTTGTTGAATTAAACCTTTGTAAAAATCTTTAGTTTTTCATTCAACAATGAGGGATCATTCCCATAAATCTAGTGTGCATGGGAATCTTATATGCAAAAAAGAAGAAATATCAATGGATGAACTAAAAACCATGTTTGCTTAGTACATGCATGTGCTGGCGGGTTTAGTTAAATCAATTTCAGTTTATCAAATTCCAAATCTTTTACTTAACAAGCAGACCAAGTCAACTGTAGTACAATCGAGAGTTGTCATATCCATAGGGAATTAATGATATCAAAGTATAATTATCTTTTAAGATGAAGTTATACATGATTTGGGGATGATTTGCGTATAATATTTATGAATAACAATTATAAATAACTCTGGAATCTCAAGATGCCCAAGGATTGAAGATTGAAGCAAAAAAGAATGCTTAAGGATGAAGAAAGCCAATCCACTAGCGAATCACGAATCACCTTGAATCCCTATGAATCCTATTTCGAAAATCTATAAATAGGGACATTGGGGCAATGCTTAAAGCATCTAGAGGCACCAAGAGGTATCAATAGGTATAGAGAAATATCAATAGATAGGGAAACACGGTGATTAAAAGAATCAAGTGAGATCTTGAAAGAAGTTTATATATGGAGATTCTGTCATATTAGACTCAGAGAGTCTAGAACTTCAAAATCAATCAGGCTACAAGGCCAAAACCTCAGAAGAAGTGAAGACCAATCTCTAGAGAAGGAAACTTGAAGCCAAGCTAGTAACAACACTCAAGGATCCGTGTTTGTTATGTTCAACTTTTCATCTTGAACTATTATTGTAAGGTATTATCATAAGTTTCTAAATCTATTTTGTTGGGATTGAATGTCTACATAATATTTTGGATTTTTTCTTGTTTATAGATGCATGTTTCTCTTTTATATTCACATTTATTGGTAATAAGTGTCATATTTCAGTAATATTTCATATTAAGATACAGGTCCTTGTGGATATTTATTGATAAAATAACTATAATTTAACCCCTAATTTATGAATTTAAACCTTTTTACATATTTTATGATTATAATATGAATAAGAATGATTTATTCCCAAATTTGTGTTAATTTCAGGATTTTAGGGGAAAATGGAGATGAAAGGCCTAAAGGAGAATAGACAAGATGAAAAGGAAAGGTTGAAACGCTTAAAACTCACCCAAAAACTCATTTAAGCTGGTCACTCCAAAGGAACTCACCTAAGCAAGCCTAATCTCACCCAAGCGAGATCACTCCAGAGAAGTTGGGCTTTTTCTCGTCCAACTCACCCAAGCAAGCCATAGCTCGCCTAGGTTAGAAGTCACTTAACCCAAGCCCAAATAGGTTAAATATGAGGCGTGAGGCATAACCCTACACATCATTGGAAGAATAGAAGGTGATAAAAAAACCTTAGAGAAGGTAGTTGTCAAGGAAAAACATCTTGCATATTCTTTTCTTGCTTTCCATGCTTGTAATTGCCAACATGAGTGGTTAATTCTACCCTTTGGGATTGGGAGTAATTTGTTCAACTCTTATGTATTGAGATGATATTTAAACATAATATTTTGTTCTTGATTGATGATTGGTATTGTCATTTTATTCTTAACATTTGTTTTATCATGATTTTGATCCTTAGATTTGACTGAAAAGTACTTCTAAGCATCTAACCTAAATGATAATGTTTAACATATTTGAATGCAAGAAATAGATTTGAAATGTTAATTGTTATCAACATCTATTCGTAACAATAAGGAGCTTTTATAAATATGTGAGGAATCGATATATAAGAGACTATCTTAATAATTTTATATGTGAGGAATCAATATAAATGAATTTTATATGGACATCAATATCAATCAAAGATAGAATATTACATGCTTTTCAAAATAAAAAAGAGTGAGAAAGATGAACCCCAAGCCCAATTTTCCTAATTGAATAAAACAACTCTTTACTTTACTTTATTTACATTCTTGCAATCTCATGCACAACAACCATCCAACCAACTTTTACTTATTGCTTTCTATTTAGTGAATATTATACTTGAGAATTCAATTATTCCTTGTGGGTTTGATATTCGTCCTTAGGGAAAATTTTATTATTTCTGACATGGTACACTTGCCGTAAAATAGTCATCAATTGGGTATGGAAGGAAATTTCGTCTTTTTGAACCCTATTCAGTCAACTATAGGATTCAACGGTCGCAGAGCATGGAGCTGAGACTATGGTGAACTATGTCATCCTAATGCAGAGGTAAATCATAACAGTGACTTATTATTCTAGATAACCTTGCACTAAGAATCGACTTGGTTTGGACAAAATAAGAACAAAGATTTTGAACAAAACATCACATTTATAAATAAAAATAACAAGTAAATTCACAAAGTTATTTCATTCCAACACATGTCCTATGTTGTTACTTCCTTGCTTTGTTGATTTGCCTAACACTTCACCCTTCGATCTAAATATTTATTATTATTATTATTATTATTGTTGTTGTTGTTGTTATTATTATTATTTATAGTGGTTATTTATGAATATTACTCATCTTAAAAGATAATTATACTTTGATATCATTAATTCCCCCTAGATACAATAATCCTTAGTTGTACTACATTTGACTCGATCCGCTTGTCGAGTAAAAGATTAGGGATTTGATTGAAATGAAATTGATTTAACTAAACCCACCACCAAGTTTTCTGAACATACATGCCTCAACAAGGTAATTTTAGGAGCAGACATAACAAGGGATCAAATAAGAAAAGAGAGCATCATAAGAATCTTCATTCCCAAATAAAAGAAGGGGTGTGTATTAATCGTTGCTATACTAGTTCTTATTATTTAACCCCTAAATATCATTACAAGTATAGAAATCATCCTCATTCTACAAAGCCTATAGTAGACATCCTTTCTTTATATGGAAATAAAATTTTTTAGGCATATTTAGAATGGGAGAGAAAGGTTAAGAAATTTTTTGAATGACACAAAGTACATGAATATAGAAGATTATCCATGACTAATTTAAGTTTTCAAGAATATTCCATGTTGGTGGAAACAAATATATGATGATGTTACAATTGGAAGAAAATTAGAAATATTGAATTGGAATGAGTTAAGGGTGTGTATGAGAAGAAAATTTGTTCCACCTTCATATGATAACAATAAAAAGCCTGTTGAAGATATAAAAGAGCTTATAGAAAAAGGAAGAAAAAATTTAGATGGAAAAAATGAATTTATAAAAAGAGAAAAAAAATATATAAAAATTACAAACTCTTAGTAGAAAGAAAGAAGAGAAACAAAAGAGGAGAAGGGAAGAAGAGGAAGAAAAGAGAGAAGAAAAGAAATAAAGAATAAAAAAAGGAAAGAAAAGAAAATTCTTTATGTGGAGTTAAACCAGACATTGACATAAACTCCTCTTTAGAAAAATTTTGTAAATAGTTGATTTTAAAGGAGAAGAAGAAAAAAAATAAGAACTTTTAGAATAATCCATAAGGCTTTGTTTGGATTAGAGGTTGTGGGTGAGTGGAAAGTTGAGGGTGTGGGGGAGTGGAAGTGTGAAGAAAGTGTGGAGAAAGTTGAGGGTGTTTGGATTGAGATATGTTAGAGTGGATGTGTAAAGAAAGTTTATTGGAAATTGTGAATGATGTGATAGTTGTGAGAGTATTTTAATATATTTTGAATAGTGTAAATTGTAAGATTACAAATTTACCCTTGTATATAAATAAATAGGAAAATAAAATATTAATGTTAAATTTTGTTTGTAGATAATTTTAATATTATTAATGATTATTTAATAAATTTTATGTTATATAAATATATAATTGTTATTAATTATGATTTTGATTACTATTAATAATAACATTAATATAATTTAAGAAAAGATGTCATGAACATTAATTAGTTGCAAAAATATATAAAGTCATTACATTTGATGTAGAGGGAGATAAATACATGTTAATTTGAAATTATGCAAATTATTACAATATTTTTTTATAATTTTTTTAATTTTAACATTAATAAATTATGTTAAGTCTAAAAAAATTAAAATCCTAAACATTATAAATTTTGAATTCCATTCCGTCAAAATAAATTTTTTAAATAAAAATTTCTATTTTTTATAAACAATTAATTTTTAAAAAATAATTACTTTCTACATTTATTATTAAAAAATCAGATTTCTTCTCAAAAGTTTGACTGGTTTTTTTAATTAATACAACAATTTTTTATAAAGTTTTTAATTATAACATTAACAATTTATGTCTGATATAAAAAAACCCTACAAATTTTTAATTCCATTCTGTAAACATATTATTTTTAATTTCATTATGCAAACATATTCATTTTAAAACATAATAATTATCTACATTTATTACTATAAGCTGAAATTTCTTATCTAAACTTTTTCTGCTTTCTTAACTTACTAAAACATTTATTTTGATTTTGTAATTTATAATATTAATTTATAAAAACCCTACACATTACAAATTTCTATTTCCAGTTGTAAAAATATTCAGTTTAAATAAATAATTTTTTTTCTTATAAATAATTAAATGTTATAAAAAATGACTACAACATTTTTTTAATGTTTTTAATGATAACATTAATAATTTATGTAAAATCTAAAAAAAAATTAACTAAACATTATAAATTTTTATTTCCATTCTGTAAAAATATTATTTAGAAATAAAAAGATATTTTTTTTAAAACAATTTAATTTTTAAAAACTAATAACTATATACATTTATTATTAGAAATTTAAATTTTTTCTCTAAACTTTTTCTGCCTTTTTAAATTACTATAACATTAAAATAAATAAATAAAAAATTAAAAGACCTGAATAAAATGGAGACCCTTTGATTTATGTGGCATGTAGGAGAAAAGAGAAAAGAAGGGTAGAAAAGCAATTTTATACATCTGATGTGGCACTTGCTATGCAATCTCCCCTTTCTCTTCATTTTGGAGAAGATGCAAGATCCCCTACACTTTCCCTGCAGTCTCTCCCTCACCCGCACACATAACTGGAAGCAAACGGGGTGGTACTGTGACTTCCGTCGTCTTAAACAGTACCACCCCTAGAAGCAAACGGTACCTAAAAGAAGAAGAAACTCTTATGATATCCCTTATACATATAGTTGAGAAAGAATCATTAAAGGGAAATTGCAATACTTTAGATTCTTCTTCTCTTTTAAACCATGATTTTAACTAATCTTCTCAATTTAAAAAAAAACACACTTTATTTTGTTGTTTTCTAACACAAAACAATGGACACAACAAATTGAAGAAAAATATAATTTTAAAATAAAGGCCCTTAAATTTATTCATCAAGATTTTTACAAAGATATAGGACCTTATTTTTTTTTCTTTTCTATAAATACTTTTGTCTTCAAATAAAGAAAATTATTAAAAAAACTCTGCTTGTTGTTTTTTTAGATGGATCTTTGATCTTGGAGGATATAAATAAATAAATAAAGGTGACAATCCCTAAGCATCACTCGAATTTGAGGACAGATCCTTCTCGAGAAGGATTGTATAATAAAATCCATCTAACTACTTATCATGAACTAAGAATATTGAAGAAGATGAAATCTTATTGGAGGAGAACACCCATATACTGCAATAAATTATTGATTTTGTGACAAAAAATGACTGACAGATTTGTGTTTGTCGGTAATTTTTTTATTACCGACGAATTAGTAGTAATAATAATAATTAAAATAATATAAATATTAATAATAATTAAAAATAATATTAATATTAATAATAATTAAAATAATATTAATATTAATAATAATTAAAACAATATTAATATTAATAATAATTAAAATAATAATAATATTAATAATAATTAAAATAATATTACATAATAATGTTAATAAGATTAAATAATAATAATAATATTATTATTAATTATATTATTATTATTATTAATATTAATAATTATTAATATTACTAATATTATTAATATTAAGAATATTATTATAATATTAATAATTAATAATATTAGTAATTATCGACAAATTTTGACTGTCGATTAAACCAATTTTATATGTAGTGATATTTGAAGAGTCTTCCTTCTTTTTAGCCTTATAAATAATTATACATAATAGTTTAGGAATTATATTGAGTCTGGTATTTTGGGTTAAGAAGCATGGAATTTCATTTTGGACCTTGTATTGAGCCAAACTTATATTAGGTCAAATAACTTAACCTTGGGAGAAGGGAGAGTCATCTATGGTATAAACCCTAGCTTGGGCATTGATAGAGTTCTCCTTTACTCCATGCTTGTTTGTGGGTTAGGATGATGAATTGATGGAGAATATGCAACAAAATTGGAAGAGATTTGGTCAAGAGTAATGGTATTTTTATATTTTTGTTTCCTCTTCTGCATTTCTCTTAGTCTGACATAGTATTGGCTGGATGGACCTCCATCAGACCCTTCTTAGAAATGATATGTCTTCAGATCTTCGTTATGCTCCAGGGTTGTCACCTTTATTTTTATGTTGTTCTTATCTCTTACCAGTTCATGAATCCATTTGTAAAATACAACAAACATTAGAACAATAAAAAAATGTGTTTAACAAATATGGGAAAATTATTGGTTTTATTTTTTCTAATAGTTTGTTGTGCCAAACTTGATTTGTTTTTTAGAACTATAACTGTTCTCCTTATGTATATATTTTTTTATTTTCTCCTTTTCATTTTTTTCTTTTAGCTTTATTTCATCCTCTCTTACTTGCTTAATGTGTGATAGAACATAAGAAAAAAAAATTCTTTGTAAAAGAAAGTGTGACCTTCATGTATAGTTCTATGGTTATATTATCAAAGTCTCTCATCATATCTCCATAGGGACAACATCAAACACAACATTTTTTTCATATTTACATATGGAAATTAACACACTCATTTGTTCTTTTACTAGTATGTCTCCATTCATACTAATCCAATCATGTTTGTAATATTTAGGATGGGGTGTAGTGGTCAAAGCTAACTTCTTTACCATCTTGAAACTACAACAATTACAATAGGAACCACTATCTAGAATTAAAGAACATGTATTTCTTAAGACTTGGCATTTGGTAAGAAATAGATTTTCTCATTGTGACTGCTCTAATTCTTATGGTTGGTTCTTAAGCAATTTTTTCATATAAATCCTCTTTACAAGGGAGAATCTTTTCTTCAGACACTACAAATTCTTCTTCACTGGGTGAAGAAGTTGAGTTATCCATGCTTCTAGTGTTCTATTATTTTGAAACAATATTTCTCTTTTGAGAACATTCAGAAGAGTAATGTCTTTTCTCAAGACACTTAAAATACTTGACATTCTTAGTCCTAGTCTCCTTAGAAGAGAGTCCTTGTAATTATATTTTTCATTTTCTTTATTATGATCTTTATCCCTCTCTTTTTCTCGTGATCTTTCTTCTTTAGATTTGGAGGAATGTCCCTCCCTCTTGGGATCTCTTTTGGAATAGTAAGAACTAAGGTAGTATTTTCTAGAAGAAGATTTTCTTTTAATTTGTTCTTCTACCCTAATACACAATTGAACCAAATCATTTTAATCATTATATGTCAAGAGTTCAACGATATCCATAATTTCTAAGTTAAGAACACTCTGGAATCTAGCCATTGTTATCCTAGGCTCTTCCTTAATGTCAACCCTTATCATTATCAACTCCATTTTTTTTTGTGTATTCTTATACTGACATATATTTTTGTTGTAGATTTTGGAGTAGATACATCAACTCCCTATCATAGTATGAAGGCACATATATTTTCTTCGGACAAACATAAGTTCATTCTAGTATTTTATTGTTAGGGTTATTATGAAACCTAAGTTATTTAACTAAGGTTATCCACCAGTACATAGCTGGTTCGTGAAAACTCAAAGTAGCTAGGGACACTCTTCTTTCTTGATCTATCTGGTGACAGTAAAAAATCTGCTCAACCTTCATCTCCCTATTCAAATAATCTTCTATGTTTTCTTTTCCAGAGAAAGGCGTAAGGTCAACCTTGGTTTCTCTAAGGTTATAATTATTGATATGTCTATGTTGTTCAGAAGGTTGTTGATAGTAGTCTAAGTTGTGATGAATATTATATTCATCTTCTCTATGAGAGAATTGGTTATGATGACTTCTTCTTTTACTTGAATCCTCTCCATGCCTACTCCTAGACCTTTCCTTATTTCTATCTAAAATGTCATTTTTTGTGTTTTGTATTTCCTCCCTAAGCTCATCCTCATCTTCCCTCCTTAAACTCCCATGCACATTAGAACTATATGATTGATTATTCATTGTTGAAATTAAAACTTCAAAAATATTTTCACAAATATTTTTATATTTCAACAAGACTAATAAAAGATTTCACAAAGCCTTTTTAAGTAGAAGTTTATCAAAGGTTGAAATGTAAGACTGTCTTCAGGTTTACTCCTAGAAAAGTGAGATGAGTCACTAAGACTAGTTAAAAACCAAGCCTTTCCTAGAAAAAGTTTACCTTAGATAGCCTTGATCACAAATGTTCCCTCAAAGAACTTCCAAATCAAGTTTCGATCGTAGTGAAGTATGTGTAATGCAAATGATAACTTATAGACCAAAGATGCCATGGAGACTTACAAAACAATAGCAAAGTAATAAAATGAAGTAAGTAAAATATTGAAAAGCAGAGTAATGCAAGTGAAGGAATATACTAGACATATCCTAAGTGAAAGTGCAATTGACATTGGAGCCAATTGACACACTTCCGCACTAAGTTCGATTTTATTACAATGCTTAATGAGATTTCATTGGAAGCATTTAACCAAACATGTAAACTACTTAAAAAAATTCACAAAATATAGCAAGAATTCAAAGCTTTCATGACACAAATCAAGCTTTACAATACAACAATTTTCCAAAATTTGAACTAAAACACTTCTTCTTTACTTGCATCGTGGTTCACTTTTAATTCAATGCTTGTGATTCAACTTCCTTTTGAGTATTTTTTCTCTTGATAACACTTGTCAATCTAAATTTATCTTCAAGATTCCAACTAGAAATTTGGCTTGCCTCTTCAAGCTTTAATGCACCACACTCAATTATAAAAGTTCAAGAATAAAAAAAAGCTAATTTGAAATAGCTAAATTGTTGTTTGACATACTCAACTGAATTCAAAAAAAATGGACAGACAAGAAATTATTAAGGAAAATAAAAATTGATTGGCCCTTCAAAAGAATAATTTCAATAGCTATAAGTAGATGAATAAAACCAACAAGAAATCACTAAGATTGATTATATGAAAGTGTTGATTCCTATATTTATGCAAATTTATCTAAAGCAAACTAAGATCCCAAATTTTTACCACAACTTGATAACATAATAGGTAATCCAGTAGCAAAATTACTAATGTAATGTTTACTAGTGGGATCTAGGTTTGATTCCTTCTAACAATCTAACAACATTAATAACAATAATAAATAATTTTAATAAATAAAAATAAAATTATTTTTAAAATAATATTATTAAAAAAATATAACATTCCCAATTATATCAAGACTTTCACTTTTCAATAATAGTAGTCAATACAATACCCCAATCGTCATAGTAGTAGTATATTATTTCACAAGTAAGAGGGAATTAAACCTAGGTTCAATGAAGAATAATATGATGGATTTCAATGTGATTAAGTTTTTTGGTATTAATACTCGTACTGGTAAAGTTCTTCGTCCTCTTCCTGTTAGATGAGAGTTTTCTTCACCTGGTTGGGTTAAAATTAACACTGATGAGATTGCTAGGGGTTATCCAGGTCTTGCCACTTGTGGAGGTATTTTTCGTGGGAGTATGGGGGAGTTTATTGGAATTTTCTCTGCATTTCTTGACATTCAGACTGCTTTGGTTGCTGAATTTTATGGAGTTATATATGCTTTGGAGGAAGCTCAAAAGTTGGGACTTACTAATGTCTGGCTGAAATGTGACTCTGCCTTGGTTTGTGTTGTGTTTACTGCTAGGACAAATGTTCCATGCATGCTTCGTAATCGATGGAATACTTGTCTGAATTACTGTGGAAAAATCAGGTTATGGTTACTCATATTTTTCGTGAAGGGAATGCATGTGATGATAAGTTGGCTAATTTAGGATTTATTCATAGAGAATCATTTCATTGGTATAATAGGCTTCCATCTAGTTTGTTCTTAGAAATCTTTATTAATAGGTATAGTCTACCTTTGTATCGTTTTTGTTAACATAATGAGTTTTGGTCTAGTCTCCCCATATTTTTGTATTTTCTTTCTTTTTCTTTTTTAATAATACTTTTTTCATGTGATGACAAATGATTGTGGTTACTTAAGGTGTCAGCTTAACTGAGATGTCAAGTAGCATAATGATGTCTAACATGAAAGCTTTTTATAAAAAAAAAACCTAAGTTCACTAAGTACATTAAAAACATTGTAACCACTAGACTAAGATATCTTAATAATCATTATTATTATTATTCTTACTATGTTATTAATATTAATATTATTATTAAAATCACTACTACTAATAATATTTATTAATATTCTTAATAATATTATTAGTATTATTATTATTACTACTATAATTAACAATATTATTATGATTAAAATTATTATTATTACTATTAGTAATATTATTATTCGTATTATTATTAATAATAAAATTGTTAATAATATTATTTTTAGTAATATTACTGTTAGTATTAATATCATTATTATTAAAATTATTATTATCCTTATTATTATTCTCAAAATTTTCATTATTATTAATAATATTATTAGTATTATTAATATTAATATTATTAATATTATAATAATAATCATTTTAATTAATATTATTAGAATTATTAATATTATATTTACTAACATTATTAATATTAATATTTGTTTAATCTTTGACAGATTTATCAACAAAATAGATATAAATATTATAACAAAATTATCTTTTATAAAATATGTCGGTAATCATATTTATTTTTTATTCTTGCTTTAAAAGTAATCATTATTTATTTTTTATTCTTGGTTTTTAAATTTTTTTCAGGTGATCTTGCTTCATTTCTTCTGAATTTTTTATTTTTGATCAAAATAATCAAGGTGAGGTGTGTTCAAGAGAGGGTTTCACAAGTGGTTAGGAGCTATTGTAGAATTCAAGATTATGCAGTGTTGTATGTTTTTCTTGTTTATTTAAGAGTTATGGTAAAACTTGAAAAATAGTGTATTAGCTTAATTAGGGTTATTAAAAACTGAATATAATATTCTTATGAGAGTGAATCGTATCTTGTGTATTTTTATCTTCTAACTTCTCTTTTATTTTTCTTTTTGTGAATATTGATATATATTTATATTGTTTTGAAATTTAAAGAATTTTGAATATAACAACATAAAAAAAACTATATTAATTTTGGATGTAATTTTGAATTTCTAAGTTCTTTTCTTAATTTAATTATGTTGAGTGACAATCAGTATATATAAGTGTTCCTATCAGGGAGATGAGACCTAAATAACTATTGAGAAGCTTCGTCTTCTTCCTTCTTATCGGGCGACTGATTTACATTTCCACCTATTCCTTCAGCCTTTGTGCTACTCTTTTGGGTCTCAATTGCTTGATCACTCAAAACTCCAGGGGAATGCCGAATGGGGGTAGTACCTGCAGAAGGTTCTTCAACGCTCAAATCAGCAAAGGGTGTTTCTTGGAATGTGCGCTATTTAATGGACTTACCTTGTTGGACTGGATTGGTGAGGTAGATCGTGCTTAGAGACGTATTATCTAATTCTTAATGATGATTTAACTTTACTGACCTTGATTGAACGTTAATGAATCGAATCTCTCAGTCGGCCTGCACGTGTACCATTCGGTTGGTCCGGTCGTGGGAGTCGAGCCTGATATTGAACATTCGATCCATACCACAATATTGCAATTTGGTAAGAATTTATTAGAAGATTTTGATCAATTAACATATAAAATTTTCGTAATAAAAAAGTTTATTTTTTTTTTCTTCGGAAGGTGGATCTCACGGACACCACAAGAAATGATCAAACCCATAATAGTTGTTGAGAATATAATTTTGTACCAAAAAAGAGTTGAGATTAAGTTTCTATACTTCCTTTTGGTTGTTTGTGGAGGCGTCCCCACACATGAAGAACCATCCCTCTAAAAAATTGGCTTGACGTGGCACAAAGGTATATTTTAAGTGGTGTCAAACCTTACAACTTGACCAATATAGAGTAGATAACTAAAAAAAGTTGAATCTCATGCAAATGGATCTTTCAAAAAGAAAAGTAAACGATGCATTAGTGGGAGTGATATAGAAATCTACCTAACAATACATATTTAGTTTGATGATTATCAATGTACACTCTATTTCTTGGTGTAAAAAAAAAGAGAGAAATACATTTAAAAAAATAGAAGAAAATGGTTTTATGCATGGAAAAAAGAACAAGAGATATTGAAAAACAAATAATAAGTTTGAAAAAGAGAAATTAATATTGGGATCCGTCCATTTTTAACTTAATTCTTAAACATAAATTTCTATATTTTCCACCAGTCACAGTTGCAGGATGATGTACCCTTTTGTCGTCACTGATTTCAAGATATTCTTATTTAATTGTTGATGCGTTCATTGCATAAACCAACAAACAGATGAACCTTCCTTGTTGGGGAGTGTAAAACTAATTAAAAGCCAAGATTGAAAACTTTCTCATTGTCTGCATTTATCAGATACAGATATAGCTATAGCTCTAAAAATGATTTTCCAAATATGCATTGGAGCATCATCACTGGTGGCATGATCTCAATTTTCAGGAACATGCCTTTCAAGAACCATGTACCAGTGTTCATCATGATGGGTCTTTCTTTCATTTCTAATGTTCAAGCACAATACAGTGAGACAGATACCATGCAAGATTTCCCTCAACCAGTTCGTCCAAGCAAGATGGTTGTAATAGTGGCCCTCTCAATATTGTTCACTATATCATTTATCTTACTTGTCTATATAAGGTTCTGCAGAACCACCCCTCTTGAGCTTATCAACAGAAGGAACCTTCATTCACCCAATTTTCAAGCACTAACTCAGTCAAGATCAAGGAGTTCAGGGATAGACAAAAAAGTGATTGAAGCACTCCCATTTTTCATGTTCTCTTCCCTTAAGGGGTCCAAACAAGGCCTGGATTGCACAGTTTGCTTGTCACAGTTTGAGGACACAGAGATTCTTAGACTCTTGCCAAAGTGCAAACATGCTTTCCACATGAATTGCATTGACAAGTGGTTTGAAAGTCACGCTACATGCCCTCTTTGCAGGAATAATATTGACCCCTTAGACATCAAGAACTTCAACTACTCAATCAGTTCAAGGTCCCTAAGAGTTCCTTCAAATTTAACCGAGGACACTAACCTTGAAATCTTTGTTCACAGGGAACCTTCGCATCAAGGGTCATCATCATCATCAAGGTTTAACATCGGAAGCAGGTTTTGGAATTTGAGCAGCAGCAGCAGAAAAAAGCTTCTCGTTGACCAAGAGGTTTCTGGTACAAATGGGACACACGTGCACAAGTTCTATCACAAAATTGTTGTCTCTGATGTTGTTAGAAGAAGCAGGTGGAGTGATCTCAACTCTTCGGACATGTTATCATTGAAGAGTGAGATGATTCATCACGTTTCAACAGGAAGATTCTCTCCCTCTAATGAATTTTTTTGCGGAAATTCGAGCCTTTCCTCTATTTTCAATGCGGATGAAAGTTCATTGACATTATTGAATACAGCTGAGAAGAGATCTATGTCTGATATTGCTCATGTTCCAAGGTTCATAGAAAGATGTGAGCAGAATAGAATGGAGCCAGGTGAGGCATCAAGTGGGAATAAGGAGAGGGAAGAGAGAATGAGAAGGGTTTGGTTGGCAATTTCTCAGCGAACAGTGCAATGGTTTGCAGGACAAGAAAGAAACTCAACAGATTTAGAGCTAAAACATTTAGCTCCGAATGTTTGATCGTGGAGTTGGGACAAGTTTGTAACCAGTAAAAAGTGTAAACTTTACTTTTTGTGTTCTTAATTGGAGATATATAAACTAAGATCAGATTGAATAACTATATAATTATTTGGGTACAGGTTATTATTTGTAAGGGTTTATATTTTTAACCTCTAAATCTTTTTACGGAAATGGATTTCGTTCTTCACTAAATTGTAGTGAAATTATTTTTTTATTTTGCATAGTTATCAAATAGATTCTAATAAACAAGCGACGTTAACAATTTTTCTCACGTGTCAAATGAATTAAAAATATATTTAATTTTAATTTTTTTACATAAAATAAAATCTTTTTTTATATAAAAATGTTTAAAATAAAATTTTATAATTATGAGAGCTAAAAATACATAAAATAAATATTATAAAAAAAACTTTCTTGACATAAAATATTATAACAAATCTTATTATTTGAATACTTTTACTTTGTATTTTGGGTTGATTATTTTTAGGTTGCGACGTGTGAACTCGTTTTCTCGATTCATCCTCTAACTTCCACTATAAGAAAATCATGAAATAGAAACCAATTTTTAGAGACCAAAATAATTAGTTGCAATAGTAACTAAATTAGATACCATTTTAAAAACTAAAAAAAAAATTGGTTTCTAAATTAGTTTCTATTATTGTTAAATAGTTTCTAAATGTGTATCTAATTAGCAACCAAGGCTTTTGCTACCAAATTTAGAAACTAAATAATTGGTAGTTAAAACTTTAGTTTCTAATTAGATACCGATTTAGAAACTATTTAACAATAATAGAAACTAATTTAGAAACCAATTTTTTTTTTTAGTTTTTAAAATGGTCTCTAATTTAGTTACTATTGCAACTAATTATTTTGGTCTCTAGAAATTGGTTTCTATTTCATGATTTTCTTGTAGTGTGTTGGAGATCCCACATTATGAGCCGGTTTTATGGGGTTGAGTTAGGCTTAAAGTCCACTTCGTAATAAACTTAGAAAATGTTAGTGCAACAAAACTTAGAAAAGGTCAATGCAACAAAAACTGAAAAGAAAATTTCTATAACTATTCTACTAATCTATATGCTATGTTACTATATGTACTACTTTAAAAAAGAAATGCTCAAACTACTAATTTCTTAGTAATTCCCTAGCAACAACACCAAAAACTTGATGGTGGTTAATCTACCTCTTGACAAGTGGACCGAGTCAATTGTAGTATAATTGATAAATGATTGTTGTATCCACAGGGACTAGAAGACAATGTAGTAGATGCATACATTGAAACCAAAGAATTTATAAGTTGAGTGGTAATGTTGGATAAAAACTAAAATCATGTGTACAAATAAAGGTCTTCAAATATGAAAAGATGTTAGCATTGAATAGACTTTGCAACCCATATGCACTCAATCATTATAAATGCAATACACTTCAATTCCTTTGTTCCTTAAGGTCAAACAAAGTTAATACCATAATCATGGTTATCTAGAAATCAAACTACCATAATGAATCCCTTGAGTTACAATAGTTTGATTCTGCATTAATGGTGGAGTAATAAAAGCCAACTATTACAACTCTCTCCTTAGACGTTAAAGTCCTTGGTTAATTTTACTTAGTTTTAAAAGTGAAATTATTCCCAATATCATTCCCATTCTAAAGGAAATAATAGTGATTCCTCGCTTACCAAGCATTAAGTACAAAATCAAATCAAATAGGAATGAATTTATTGACATATACAAGAAAAGGAATGCAAATGAATGCGTTGTCTTTCAATCCCAACAAAAAGAAATTTAGCTACTCATTATGATGAATATGATACAGTAAAATCCTAAATAGCTAGTAGCTTAATACATTCTAGTATTTGAAAAGTAAATTTTGCTTCATTTTCTTCCTCCTCTTTTCTATTCATCTTCACTCCTCTTCCATTGAAATTTGCTTAGTGCATGTTAATCTGCTTAGCGAATTAGGTTTCTTCGAGTGAAGGGATTCATTTCACTCAGCTCAGCATAAAGCCTTTCTATACCTCAAGGTTTCCCTTGTGCTCAATGCTTCACTACGTCACTCAACGCTTCACTACATTGTTCAACGTTTCGTACTCTTTAAATATGCTCATCTCTTGAGTAATTTTGTTTAGCACTACTTCTGGCCGCTTAGCGCATGGAGGTGGTTCTTTTTGGGCCTTCTTTGCCTTTTTGATGTCAACGCTTAGTGGATCATTTGTTTTTTGGGCCACTTTTGTTCAACTGTTATTTTTCTTCAAATATTTTCAAAATCAATCAAAATTCTCACAAGATTAAGCAATTTCAGTCACATTACATTTCTAAGTGGGAAGATTGCTATTTTCTAGATTTTACAATCCAAATCACTTAATTTTAGTGTCTAAATCAATATTCTAACAAGTAACATTGACACTTAGCAACTATGGAAGTACCATGACAAGGGTCTTCTTGCTTGAGTTAAGAACATCTACAAAAAGTACTATTTTATAGATTCGGGTCCTTTGTGGTTAGTTTTCTCCACGATTTTCTTTTAAAGATACCAATAGACGATGCATATGTCAAACAAACCCCTATCAACATCTTCTTAAAAAAATTGATTACTTTTTTAATTAGAGAAGTAAAATGGTAATTTTTTCTGTTAGAGATTGAAAAGAGTCATTAGATGTAAAACACATCTTAGTAAATAGTTTTCACATTAAAATATTTTTAAAACATTTTAATACATGTGTAGACCATCTAATTCTTGAGACATGTTTAGAATTATTTTTACCTAGATCGTCTTATGCATGACATGTAAGCATATAATGCTTTACACATTTTTGTGAATCATTTTTCAATAAAGGTCATGCCTAATAAAGTTTGTAGACATTTAAACATTTCCACAATAGGGGATTTTGTAAATATAACAATTAGTCTATCATCTTTGTATACAAATTGTAGGTCCAGAGTCAGTTTTTGAACATGATCTCTTATGAAGTGATTTTTTATTTTATTTGTTTAGCTCTGGGATGTAGTGTAGGATTTTTAGACAAATTTATAGTAGCACTATTATCACACAAGATAAGAAAACTAATCTTGTAGACATTGTAGAATAGTAGATGGTTATTGATCTTTTGTTACACTGTCTACTCAACAATCTTTTTTAGCAGAGCGTAAAGGTTTCATTCTTAATGGACCAACTCCAACTATCCTTCCATGTTGATTTTCTTTGAATATCATTGTTTTCATTTCTCTCAACTCTTAAAAGCATAGACTTTTCTACCATTATGTTCCAATATTATGGTCTTCTTTGATCCTTCCATGTTGATTTTCTCTGAATATCATTGTTTTCATTTCTCTCAACTCTTAAAAGCATAGACTTTTCTACCATTATGTTCCAATATTATGGTCTTCTTTGATCATCAAGAATATACAAGAGAAATAATTTTGTTTTTAGATAGTGATACTTTGTGGTTAGTTGACATATGTGGTTCCTTTTTAGAAATACTATAACACAATTCACTAGTAAATAATTTTTGTCAGACGCATAAGTGCTTTTTTTTATATTTTTTATTAAAAACCTTTGCTTCAAATCCAACCATTGTTTTATCATGAGATTTTCTTGAATTTCTCACAAAAAAATGTAAGGATTTCTCACCTATGCCAAATTGGAATATGACTTTCCTCAAATAAGACTCACTCCTACCCCTTCTCTACAACTATAAATAGAGTGTATAAAAACTAAAGAAGATACAAAACTCCTCAAATAGACTGAAAATATGTCAAAAATATACTGAAAATATGTAAAAATACTACGTAACTAGACTTTCAAATCTTAGGAATCAAACACAATCGACTTAGATATACAATGCCTAAGAAGGAGAAGATATAAATCACCTACATGCATTGCCAACCAAATCAAAACAAAAAGGAAGGAGTGCAAAATGGAAAACAAAAGAATATTATTCTTGTTTCTTTCTGCTTGATCTTTTCTTGCGCAAATGCAAACCTCATGAGAAGTGACCTATGTCAAGAAAAAACCTAAAACAACCCTAAAAGTAAAAAAAAAAAAAGTTAAATTTGTAAATTTTCTAACCTAAAATTATATATATAATATTAAGTAGATATTATTATAAGAAAATTATTAAATAATAATCAAATTAAAAATAAAAAATAATTAGTCATTATATTAACTAAATTAGATACTATTTTAAAAACTAAAAACTTATTGATATCTAAAATGATTTTTATTATTAATAAAAAATTATAAATTATTTTATAATTTTATTAATACAAATTAATTTAAATATTAATAAAGCTTTTAGTTTATAAAGTAGTCTTTTATTTAGTTAAATAATAACTAATTATTTTAATTTTTATTTAATGATTTTCTTAAGTTTATGATACTATGATTATGATTAACATATATTTCAAAAAAAAAATAGTAGTTCTAATTTAACTCAAAAGAGATGAAAAAAATAAAAATAAAAACTTCATTTAAAAGGTTAGGCGAATAACGCTAAATGCCTAAAGAAATTAAAACAATAAAGATCCACATCAGATTGCATTATAAAATATTTTGTCTCATATTTTAGTTTCAAATGAACTAAACAATTTCAAATTTGTCCCATTGAAACTAACACAGTTTTAAATACTCTGTACCGAAGAGAAAAACTCCACGACCACAATATTAAATAACCATTAGATAAAGGAATCACCCGTCTCCTACTCCGTAACAATAAATAAAAAAAATCAATTGAGACCATATATCTCCAAAATCACAAACTCATTCATAAGTTATAAAATTAGCCAACTATTCATAACCCATTTGTAATCTAAAAAATTCCCAACCCTAGCACTCAATTAAAAAAAACTAAACATTTTTTTAATTAAACCCAAGTAAAACAAAATGAACGCAATTAGAAAGCATGGATTTTTGCTAAAAAAGACATAAAATATATCAACAACTTGAAGTAAACTATGGAGTGAAAAGTTATTAAATGGAAGCACAAATGATTAACAAAAGAAAAGATTTCTCACTCTCAATGTTGGAACCCGTAGGATTGACTTTCCGTAAGGGGACCAACTTTGGAGTCGTTGGAGATTTAAAGGGGGTTTTTGAAAACTTTTTAAGCTAGAACAAAATCCTTTGTATGAAACTCAATCAGAAATTCAGTTAGCCAAGATATAAAGCACAAAACAGCAAAGCACCAAAAAAACAATCGGTTGTTTCTTCGAAACAATCGGTTGTTTATACCAGTAAATCAATAACAACTAAATTTAAATGAGTTTAAGGGAAGAAAGAGATACACAAACAGTTTATACTGGTTCACTCTTAAGCCAAGAGCTACATCCAGTCCCCAGAATCCACTGGGCAATCCACTAAGCAATCAAATACAGATTACACACAAAACAACCAAAGAAGTGACCTTGAACCCTTCAAGAAACACACTTCCTTTGGCACGACACACACCAAGAATGTTGATCTTGACAACCTCAAGAGCACACAACACTCATTGGCTTACAACACCAGAAATTACAAAGTATTCAGAATGAATTACACTTGTTTACATAATAAACTGAAATCAATACAGATGTAATCCTATTCCACTCTCTCTTGAGATAACCAAAGCTGAAAAGTGAATGTTCAAAACTTGAAAGCAATCTCTCACAACTGAAAAACTCAAATCTGTTTTTCTTGTTTGTTATAAAACATAAACAAACTATTTATAGCTTTCAAAGATTGGTCAAAACATTTAATATAGGAGCGTATTCAGTTGAAAATCATTTAAAGCCCACTCAACTAACAAAACAAAATTCTGTTAGGATTTTCAAACAAACAATCGATTGAAAACACAAAACAATTGATTGTTTTCGTTTGACAGCAAGTCAACCAACCAAAACAGTTTTCAACCTTTTTAAAAACATCTAAGAGTAAAACAATCGGTTGTTTCGACAAAACAACAGGTTGTTTTTCACTTAGTTTGAAAAACACTTTAATCTTAAAAGATTTAAAAACACTTTAGCTTTAGATTCAACAAAGAGTGGATTACACAGATAAACTACCCAGATCCTATCCTAAACACAGCAGCAACTTCAGCCTTGCATCAAGCACTTGAATTTGGATTCTTCAAAGCCTTTGATCACTCTTGATTCAACACAAACATACTCCATACTCAACAAGAAATTTTCTGGAGATGTTTCAACATCTGGAATACTGGTTCTCCTAACCCACTGTCGTTTGGAACCTCAGTTGAAGCACGACCCGTGCTCCCACTGCCATAAGTACCTCTGGCTGGTCTACCTGAACCTTTCCATGCTCGTTTATCCTGAATCTGACCTGTGGCTCTGGGTTTCTCTCTTGTAAAGACAACCCTCTTCTGCCCACGAGATTATGTGAATCGAACTTTGTTTATCTTCTGAATTGGGACGGTCACTCCCTCAGACGGTAATCCGACCATATACAGCGAACCTTTCTTTCTTCTGCGGGCCATGACAAGATTTCCCTTGACGACCTTCCACTGTTAATTTCCGAACTTCACTTCATGTCCCTATTCGTCAAACTGCGTAACAGAAATTAAACTTTTCTTCAAGCTTCGAACAACTCTGACATCCTTCAAAGTCTAGAAATCAACTAGTGTCTTCAACACTATGTCACCCATGCCCGTAACGTCAAGAGTTTTGTTGTCCGCTAGTCTTACCTTTCCAAAGTCTCCAATAACTAGATTCTGCAATGCTTCAGAATCCATGACCCTGGAATCCACACTGTTATCCGCTTAACAGACTGGAAGGTCCTCGTCCGCAAAGCCTTCTGCAATGTTGACTTATTTATCATTTGGGCATTGATTCCTGAAATGCCCCACCTTTTTACAGTTCCAAAATGTTACACTTGAGCAATCCCGAGTCTTTGACTGACTCCTTATTTTGTTCTTGCTCCCACTATCTCTGATATTTTTCTTACCTCTGATGACATATAGCGATTCACTAGATAGTTCCCCAGAACTCCTTCTTCGGACATCCTCGCCAAGAATGAGATCACAAATCTTCTCAAAAGTGAATCCATCGGATCCCACTGAACTGGTAACTACTGTAACCGTTCCGGACCAACTGTCAGGCAAAGACAATAACAATAGTAAAGCTTAAACTTCATCATCGAACTTAATGCCCATTGACGTAAGTCTGGCTAAGATCAAATTCATTTTATTGATGTGCTTAGTAACTGAACTAGCAAATCCTCAATTTGCATTTTGCACCAACTAAAATCTGTACCATCAAATTTTTCAACTTCCCGTCTTCTGCCATCTCAAACGACTAGTCAAGATACTCGGTACAACTAATTTCAGATCTTGACAATCTTTTTTTTTAAATCAAGAACACAAAAATTGCACCACCCAAAATCACTGACCAACAGACCTGGTCACAGTCCCCATTGCATTGGCGCTTCGTCGCATTGCCTGGACATGACCATACTACGAGCAAGCCACCTGCACAACGTCGCGAGCCACCACCACTCCTGTCGCGACCCACACCACTACACGTCGCACCGCCTACTGCGTGCACCTGCCGTGAGTCGCAGGTCTGGGCTATCGCGAATCCTGGGCCACTGTGAAACCCTAACTTTGGGACGTCATTGTAGCCCTTGCAAAACCCTAGCTTTGGGATGTTGTTGCCGCCTTTGCGAAACCCTAACTTTGGGATGCTACTACAACCCTTGCGAAACCCTAACTTTGGGACGATGTTGCCGCCTCTACGAAACCCTAGCCTTGGGACACTACTGCAGCCCATGTGAAACCCTAGCTTTGGGATGTTGCTACCGCCTCTGCAAAACCCTAGCTTTGGAATGCCGCTGCCGCCCCTACGAAACCCTAGCTTTGGGGACACTGCTGCATTCGCAATTTTCATGTCTCGTCGATTAATTCTGCTGATCGGATCTCTAGTGTGTAAACGAACCAAACTCTGATACCACTTGATGGGAAAAAACACAGGTGGAAGCAACACACACAATCACGATCAACTACAGAAAAATAAACGACACAAGATTTAACGTGGTTCGGTCGTCAACTGCAACCTACATCCACCCGGGCAACTATTAGGTTTTCATTCTGTCATGTTGCACACCAATTACAAGTACTATGATCTCTTTAAATAGAGATTATAAAAGGGACACAATGATTAAGCTCACTCACTAAACATGGTGTCTAATCAGCCCAACCTAGTTGGTCTTGGCTTCATACCTAACAATCTCCCACTTGATGTCACAAAACAATGTTCACCTGCGTTTCACTGTGTACAATGATTAAGCCCACTCACTAAACATGGTGTCTAGTCAGCCCAACCTTATTGGTCTTGACTTCATTCCCAACAAAGATTTCTAGCTTTTTAAAATTAGATATGTAATGTAGGGATACGTGATAGGAGAGTGTGCTCACTGACCCAATTCTACTCCTGCAAATTGTGTATTGTGGCCTTTTTATTGGATTCTTTGTCTTTTATCCCCCACAAGTTGGAGGTAGGAAGATGTTGATTAACTTCGACTTGGATAAGTTTACTTTGAACAACCGTGGAAGCAAAGCATTTGTAAAAATGTTAGTTAGTTGGTCCAAAGATAATACAGTAAGTAATCACATTATTCCATGTTGAATAAGATGTTTTGATGCAACCAAATCTGTGTGGAAGACTAGAAGAACCTGCTGCTATGTGTGTGCGTGTTGTCTAATAGTTTTTTACTTGTTAATTCACACCTTGTATTTACCCAAGTTCACTTAACTCTTAATCTCTTTTGAAATAAATATTTTCTTAAAAGCTGAGAAATTTTAGTCAATTGTTTTTTTAATCAACCAAAAGTTGCTACTCAAAGGTATTAAGGCTAAGACATGTTTTTCAACCTGTTGAATTGTTGAAACAACTGGTTGTTTGACACTTAGTGGTTTTTAAAATGATTTGGAAAATTTTTGCCTTGTTTTGTCTTTACTGTCAAACTGAAAAAATCAGTTATTTCGATAAAACAACTGGTTTCATTTATGAAAACCTTAACAAAAAATTTATTTCAATCTATTGTTTTGAAAAACAATATGTTGTTTTTATAACAAAATTTTGTTAAGTGTTTGAAACTGTTTTTAAATGATTCCAACTGCTTTTAACCACTTCCTTGAGTCTATATAAAGACTTTTTTATGATATTTTCAGGATCCTAAGATAGGGAGCTTATCAAAAATGTTTTTAAAGAATGAAGATCTTTGGATGATCACTTGTGTGTGGAGTAGGACTGAGTTTTTTGTATAATTCTATTTTTCTACTTTGTAAAGTCCAGGTGTATTCTATTTCCTTCACTTTGAACACTGTAATTTTGTGTATTTGGTGTAAGACAGTGTCAGAAAAGGGTTTCTGAAAACTATGGTGTTGCCAATGAGTGGTGTGTATTCTTGAGGGGTTTATGATCATCACTCTTGGTGTGTGTATGTAATCTTAATTTGATTACTTAGTGAATTCTCAGGTTAGTTGAGGACTGGATGTAGCTCTTGGTTAAGAGTGAACCACTATAAATCTCTTTGTGTGAATCTCTCTATCCCTTCTCTTTTACATTGTTTTAATCATTATTCTTTCTCAGTTGATATAAAGAACTTGTTGTTTTGAGAAAACAACCAGTTGTATTTTTGTAAAGAACATGAAAACTGAACTTTTATCCAGTTGAGTAGAAAATCAATTAGTTGATTTTTCAGAACTTTTCACTCTGCTTCGAAACTTTGCGAAAATCATATGAAAACAATTCTCCCACCCCTCTTCTTTAGGCCACTAATTCTAACAATTGACATCAGGAGTTGAGTTCTTGAAAGTTACTCAAGTTTCAATCATAAATTCTTTTTGAAAATGGCTGAAAATCTACCCTTTGAGGAGGGTGCTTTTATAAACAGACCACATTTGTTTTGTGGACTGAACTATCAATTTTGGAAAGTAAAAATGAATTTTTTTGTTGAATAAATTAATAAAGGAATCTGGGATGCTATCACAAATGGCCCTTTTATACCTATGCTTGAAAATGATGATGTTTTTATTGAAAAACCTTAGTCCCAATAGATTGAGATTGAAATAAAAAGGCTCAATATGATTGCATTTCTAAGAACATTATAACTTATGCTTTGAATTCAGATGAATTTTTCAAGGTCTCTCAATGTCGATTTGCAAAGGAGATGTAAGACATTCTTGAAGTTACCCATGAAGGCACAATAAATGTGAAGAGGGCAAGGAAGCATGCCTTGATCCAAGATTATGAAATGTTCAAGATGCTTAAAGGAGAAACCATCTCGAATGTGTAGAAGAGATTTACTCACATAGTAAATCACTATCTTGGCAAAATCTTTGAAAGATAGGAGTTGAACATCAAGATTCTCAAATGTTTGGATAGATCTTGGCAGCCAAAGATCACTGCTATTTTAGAATCCAAGGATTTAACTACATTGACCACTGCCTCCTTGTTTGGAAAGCTAAGACAGCATGAGCTTGAGATGAACGAACTTAATGACTAAGAAAATGAAGAAAAGCATGTGAAAAGCATTGCTTTTAAAAGTTGTTGGACAAAAGGGTGATAAAGACCTAAGTGAATGCAATGATAGTGAGACTTTCAACTTGCTCACAAGGAAATTTGACAAGTTCTTGAATAAAAATAACCAAGATAAAAATCAGCCATCAAAGAGGTACAATAGTGGAAAGTCAATAAATTTAATTTTACAAACTATACTTGTTTTGGATGTGGGAAATAGGGTTTCATCAAGGCTGATTGTCTAAACAATGAGAGAAAAGAGAAAGGGTCTAACAAGAAGTTTGAAAAGAGAGGAAAAGAAAGAAGAACATACATAGCTTGGCAAGACAATGATGACTCATCCTCAAGTTCATCACCAAAAGAAAATAAAGAAGTCAATATGTGCTAGATGGCAAAAGAAGATTCAGAAACCAACAGTGTAAGTTCTAACACTTCTGTGAATTTTGAAAACTATAGTCAACTTCTTGATGCCTTCAAAGAAACTCACAAGGAAGCTAACAGGCTAGCCCTATTGAAAAATCCGTTGAAATGGTTAAACAATTGGTTGGAAAATTGAGTCAAGACCTTGGAAGAAGAGTTGAGTCATTCAAAAACTGATTTTGAAAACCTGGAAATGATTTACCAAAACTCTTCTTGCAAGTGTGTTGATTCAAGCTTTTATGAAAATTGTGTTTCCCTTCAAAAGAAGTTTCACTATCTTTTAAAAACTATGGACAAGTTTTCCAAAGGTCAATCCAATCTTGAAATTGTTCTTGCTTCTCAAAATTGTGTTTTTGGCAATGCTGGGCTGGGATTTAATCCAAACAGCAAGAACAAACCTTTTTCAAAACCTTTCTCAAGTTCCTTTAAAAAAAAACATGTTGTTTTGTCGAAACAACCAGTTAAAACTTGCTTTTACTGCATGAAAAAGGGGTCACACTGTTAAATTATGCAGAGTAAGGTGGTTGTTTGTTCCTACAGGCCTTTTAAAATGGGTTTCTACAGTTTCTTAGGTTCCTAATGTCCTAGTTAATGCCTATGGACCCAAATTTATAAGGGAACCAAATCTTGCTCCTTAATCTTGTTTCTTGTAGGATTCCTTGACAACCAATAAACATATATGTACCTGGACAATGGTTGTTCTAAGCACATGACAGGGGGTAAAAAAAGTTTGTCAATCTACTCCTTAAGCAAGAAGGTCATGTGACATATAGGGAAACAATAAAGGTAAAAATTCTTGGAAGAGGAACCGTTGGAGACAAGAATACCTTTGTGATCAATGATGTGCTACTTGTATAGGGTCTAATGCATAGTCTCCTCAGCATAAGCCAATTGTGTGAAAAACATTATCAAATAACCTTCAAGCCCAACACTTGTGAGATAAGCTTGCCCAAATCACAGGAAGTATTATTGATTGGAAAATGATCAACAATGTTTATTTGCTTGATATTTCACATTCTGCACCTATAGGTTGCCTTCTAACCAAACATGAGGAATCATGATTATGGCATAGGAGGATAGCACACATCCACATGCATCATCTAAAGAAGTTGATCTTAAAAGTTCTAGTGGTTGATTTACCCAAACTCAAGTTTGAGAAAGACCACATATGTGAAACATGTCAAAAGGAGAAGCAAATTAAAAACTCTTTTAAACTGAAAAATATAGTTTCAACTTCCAAACCCGTTGAATTTGTTTGGTCCTTCAAGAACCATGAGTCTTGGTGGAAAATACTATCCACTTGTAATTCATTAAGTTCACATGGACACTATTTTTGGAATTCAAGAGTGATGCATTTTCTGCCTTTAAAACGTTTGTCAAGATATTGCAAAATAAGTGTTGCAGTAGCATTTGGGTCATATGTAATGATCATGGGGGAGAATTTCAAAATGAAAAATTCAGTTGCTTTTGTGAAAACTATGTATTTTTCATAATTTTCCCATTCCTAGAATTCCCCAACAAAATAGGGTTGTGGAAAGGAAGAACATGTCTCTTGAGGAGCTTGCTAGAACCATTTTGAATGAGTCTTCATTGCTAAAATATTTTTGGGCTTATGCTGTTATAACAACTTGCTATGTAATGAATAAGGTCCTCATTAGACCAATTTTGAAGAAAATCCCTTATGAACTGTTTAATGGGAGAAAACCCAACATTAGTCATCTAAAAGTGTTTGGCTACAAATGTTATATTCTAAATAATGGAAACGAATTTCTTGGTTATTCCTTAAGTCGCCATGCTTATAGAGTGTATAACAAAATATTAATGACGGTGGAAGAGTCCATTCATGTTGTTTTTTATGAAGCTAACCATACAGAACAAGACTCTATGAAGAAATATCCAGAAGAAGATGATCATAACACAATTCTGCAGAAGTTGGAGCCCTGTCCAGAAAAACAACCTGTTGAAATGCAAAACAACCTATTGAAATTATGTATCAGGATGATCTTCCCAAAGAATGGAGAATTCCAAGAGACCTTTCTATGGAAAATATCATTGGACAAATTGATAAGGGAGTTTCCACTCAAAACTCTATCTCAAATTTCTGCAAACACATGGCTTTTATCTTTCAAATTAAACCTAAAACCATTTGTGATGCTCTTAAAGATGAAAATTGGGTTGTTGCCATGCATGATGAACTGAATCAATTCACTAGAAATAATGTGTGGTTTTTTGTTCCTAAATCTGATTGCATGAATGTCATTAGAACTAAGTGGGTGTTTAGAAATAAGTTGGATAAATCTGAAGTAATAACTAGAAACAAAGCTAGGTTGGTTGCCAAAAGGGTATAATCAAGAAGAAGGCATTGATTATGATGAAAAATTTGCTCGTGTGGCTAGATTAGAAGATGTGAATTATTGCTTGGATTTGTTTGTATGAGTGACTTTAAACTTTTTCAAATGGATGTGAAGAGTTCATTTCTCAATGGATTCATCAATGAAGAAGTTTATGTCTCCCAACTGTTGAAGACCGGAGACTCTTCATATCTTGGCAAAGAGTGTGTTTGATGAAGCAAATCATTTTGAAGATTGTTGTATAGTAATTCATGGTTTCTTGTAGATTAGAGGTTGTTTAAATATGCCTTTTGCACTATTATCTACCTCATATCTCAGAACCAAGGTGATGAGCTCAAGCACAAGGGTATCCTACAAAGTTTTCTCATATCAGATGACACTTAGAAATTACCTTTTTGAATACAATTTAAGTGCTTACAGTGATAGTTTGAAATTCTTTTTGGTTTTTGAAAGCTTCTCTAAAAGACTACAAGTGTTCTTGTGCTAGCAACTCTTGGTTTGAGATTCTAGGTTTTGTCACAGTGGTGTTGCAGAAAGTTAGTTCTGTTTTGGTTTCTTGCATCTGCAATTCAAGTGTTTTCATTCCTATAACTTTCTTTTGTAAGGGTGTTTGTAATTGCACTTCTTGATAGGGTTTCTTGAAGTGTGGGTGCTGCTGAAATAGAGTTTTTCAGCATTGTGTTCTTTGTTCTTGGAGGGTTCAGGAATCAATAAGGTTTTGTAAAAGATTAATTTGTTTTAGTGGAATTCACCTTGAGGTAAGGTGAATATGGATGTAGCTCCTGTTGAGTGAACCAATATAAAATTGTGTGTGCCCTCTCTCTTTTAATCTCTACATGCAAGTATGGAGAATCTGATATACTGTGATAAAATCAATCTGTTGATTTTAATTTGAATTTTTTATTTTTCATATTTGGGCTTATTTGAATATTGTTCATCAAGATTCTGGAAAGTTTCTTGTTTGCTTAAAGATCACTGAATCTGTGAATACTAACAGGATAAACCAAGTAATAAGATCATCTAAATAATTGTTTTCTGGATTTAGTTTCATTTCAATACAGAATTTAAAGATTTGAAGTTGGAATTCTTGGTTTAGAATCTTTATAACTACTCCTGTTGTGGTTACTGATTGAATTGCACATGATCTATTTTTTGTAAAGTTGAAAATTAAATCCATTGGTTCTAAAATCAATCTGTTTAAGTTTCTAGAAGTGCATGTGTAATCAGAAAATTAAATCTATTTTAATTTGAATCAATTTGTTCTTTTTGTCAAGATTTCTGAAAACAATATTCTTTGCGAAAATTTATAAGCTCAATTCAACCCCCCCCCCCTCCCCCCACCCCCTTGAACTTAAACACTAATAAACCCAACACCAACCTCCCGGCTTTGAAAATCACCAACATTCTAATCATGTGTACAAGTTGAAAAAGGCACTATATTGACTAAAGCAAGCCCCAAGACAAGTGGTATGAGAGGATTAGCAATTTTCTGAGAGGAAAAATTGATAAAACTCTTTTTATTAAAAAGTCTAAATCTGCCATTAGTCCAAATTTATGTTGATGATATCATCTTTGGGGCTACTAACGATTGCCTATGTGAGGAATTTGTTATGACTATGTAGGCAGAATTTTAAATGTCCATGATGGGGGAGTTATAATTCTTCTTAAGGCTGCAGGTCAAGCAATTAAAGAATGACATTTTCCTAAGTCAAACTAAGTACTGCAGGGAGATTCTCAAGAAGTTTGAGATGAAAAACTGCAAAGAGGCATCCACAACAATATAAATAAGTTGCTACTGGATGCAGACTTGCTTGGAAAAGTAGTGGATCAAACAAAATTTAGAGAATTGATTGGATCTTTGCTATATCTCATTGCTAGCAAGCCTGACATCATGTTTATTGTTTGCCTATGTGTGACATTTCAATCAAATCCAAAAGAATCTCACTTCAAAGTTGTCAAACAAATCCTAAAATATTTCAAAGGCACAACCAGTGTCGGTTTATGGTATCCAAACTTTTACAGATTATAATTGCCCTATGTGTATTTTCATATATTTTAAAAACTATTACGTGGTTTTTATTGTTAATATTATTAAGAGTATTTGAGATTCTAGTCTATAGGAAGAAAAAACGTAAATAGTATGAACTTTTCAAACAATAAAAGTATTTCCAAGTAGAGTAACATTGATTCTTTTTTCTCTTTACATGAGATTGTGTCGAGGCATGTGTTTGTGTTATTTGCTCATAATTTTTTAGTATTAAAGAAGCGAGAACGCTAAAAGATGAATTAAAAAATTGTGTTACGAAAATAATACTTTTTTATGTAGCCAAACAAATTATTAATTACTTTTTTAATTTGCTCATAATTTTTTAGTATTAAAGAAGTGGGAACGCTAAAAGATGAATTAAAAAAATGTGTTACGAAAAGACTACTTTCTCATGTAGCAATATATATATATATATATATATATATATATATATATATATATATTAAATACGTTTAAATAAAAAAAAAGATTAAATATCCTTTTTAGTCTTATATAATAAAATGAGTAAATTTTGGTTTTAATCCTATAAAACTTTATATTTAATTTTTAATTTTTCTAAAATGAAAAATTATTACTTTTGTTTCATAGTACTATATGAAATTAATTAATTGCCTATAGGTTTATCAAAATGTCAAGTTTCAATTTCAAGTAAATCCTAGTATTATGGGATAATATTAAAAATTACAAAAACAGTGACTTGAAATTTTCAAAGACGAAAAATAAATAAAGTATAAAGATTAAATTAAAATTCACACATTTTTATAAGAACTAAAATTAATAATTTTAAATTTTAATAGAATTAAAAAAAATAACAATAATAAAATATAGAACTGGTTATTTTATATAAAGTAGAACCATATTTAATAAAAAAATACGGAAAGGAATTTAATCTAGTTGTTACTAAAATTGTTCAATAGATAATTGGTAACAACAACAAAAAATGAATCTAAGTTCTACCACCAAAATTAAGAAAGTAAAAGAATCCAATTTTGTTCATGTGATGGTTTTTTAAATAGTTTAATTGATATGGGATTAAGTAAGATCATATTTCTACGCGAACAAATTGAACTGTACAAAATCACAAGCAAGATAATTTATTTGTAACAAATGCTTCAAACAAACAAAAAATTATTAATTAAGTGCTCCAAAAGAAGGATTGTCACATCCTTCACCCATGCATGCTTAACCACAAATTTTTAATAAATAGAGTTATAAATTATAATCCAACAATAAATATAGAACAAATAACAATCTCTCAACTAATTAGTGGTTAGTTAGTTTGTTTAAGTTGAGTTTAATTCCTCCCATAATGGGCACATTGCCTTCAATCAACAGCTACAATCATACATTGCTCTTCAATCATCTCCACACCCTGCTTCCACTCATTCCCAAAATATTGAATGGGGTTGTCATGCTCAGCAAAATTGGTATGACATCTTCTTACCTGTCAGAGTTTTTATTTTTATCAGCAAAGATTAAATCAATTAAAAGAAGAATTCTTTATCTTTATACAAGTGTTAAAAAATTCATCACCTAATTTACAATTCAAAAAACATTACAAAGCAACAGAAAAACTTACAAGGCATAGGCTTCTATAACACACCCTCCCTACTCTTACATTGGCAGATTTATGCAGCAAATTTTGCATAATTTCCCAGCACTAACAAGTTTAATTACACAATGCCTTTACAGCACCAATTACCCTTACATTTTCTTACATTTGCAATCCCAATTGCCAGAAACACACATGACACTTCCAAATCCAGTGTTTGAGAAATAAACAAAGTGACTCACCAAAATTCTCTTCCTTTATTGGATTTGTTATGTATGTAATTTTATATCTTAATTAGATAAGTTGTGTAAACTTGAATAGATTTCATTTTGAATAAGTCGTATAAGATTACACGATTTTAGTGCATTTAAACTGATATAGAGTGATACTGATATAGAGTGATATCGAGTAAAATGACACAATTTTCGTATAATCAAATTTCAACTACAAAAATGCAAAGATATCATGACTTATCTATTTTAATAAAATGTAAAATTGCATCACATTCATAAAAATCCCACCTTTAGTAGTGTGTAGCAATTTGTGAAAGAATAAGTAGTAAAAGTGAGAGATAAGGTTAAAAATTCTAGTTTAGTTGTTCACTTACCTATTTTCTTGTTGATGAAACTCGGCGTAGTGAAGGAACAAAGCCTCCCGAAGTACCAGTTTTACTCCCAAATCCGTGACCCACATTTGATGTTCCTACTAGCCTTGTTGGTTTTGACACATTTTCTGTGGAGACTCTGGGCATAGCAGTGGACACAGCTGAATTGTTCACAGTCTGCAACAGTTTTATTACCATCAAATGTGTTACTTCAGTTAAATATGTGGATGGATATAGTTAAATCAACAACTATAAACACATGTGAACATGCATCTTAGAAATATAAAACATGTAATTGTTATTGGCCACAAGAGTTTATGCACACATTAAGAATTGAGTATTGGATTTTCATTGAATAAATAATCTCTATAATGTGTGAATGCAAGATGTTTAAACCTTAACCACTATGCCACTTCTATCAAGTTTGTAAAATATAGTAATTTGTTCCTGTATTTCACTCACAAGTTCATCCTAAAATAAACTATAAATTATTCAAATTTCTTCCCTGTTACTCCCCCTCTGTGGTAACAAAATGGGCAACACAAAATGAAATTAATAATAGCAAGGAATAGAAGGTAGCTTAGTTTGAATAAGACACTAAAATAACAGAGGCAAGAAAACAATGGTAAAACATTCATCAGGAATATACATGTTTCTCTGATGCAATTTTGGTATTAAGATTCTGAATATTTGATGTTGTTTTGAAAACCCGTTGAACATTGATTGGTGTTCTTTCTACATCAATTTGAGTGGAATCATTGACTCCTGAAAAAGGAAATAAGGAATCAGATGTGTTCAATACAACAACATTCTCTTGCAGAGAATTATCTCTATAATGCTATCTCAGATATGTTCTGTGAAACAAATAAACCATATCAACCAAAACCTAAGTATATCAAATGATACTATACTTTTCTGGTTTCAGCAACAAATATCTTCAAAAGTTAATCCATTAAAATTTTGTTTCTTTTTTCTTTCTTGAATGGTCACTAAAATATCACCTGCTGAGAATTTTTTTTTTTAAATATCACCTCAAATTTCTAACCCTTTGTACTATGAGCTAGTAACCTCACCATGGAAATCACATAACTTATAATACAAAACACCATGTCAAAATGATAAGAATTGATTCTTCAGATACCTAATACAAGACTGAGTTTACCTTTATTATTATCCTCCTCCACTTGTTCAAGACTGGTAGGCACAGCTAGTGGAGCCTAAATTCCAAAATAGTGAAGTGAGATATTCAATAAATCAGTACATATTTAACACATAAGTATCAAAAAACCCACATATCATTATTCATTATCCTGTAATGAAATCAGAAAACCATAATTAAAAGAAATTTTTTTAACAGAGATTTGAAGTTAAGAGAAAGAAGAAAAGCACTACAAACTCTTTTGGATTAATGTTTTATAAACACTTTTAAGGAAACAAAAATGGAAATAACTTCTTCAAACACTTAAATTAAGTCATGTATAACTTGATTTTAACTTATATAAGCTTATTTATTTTTCTCCTTTTTCTACGTAAGTGTTTACCATAAACCTTATTGAGACAACCTCTATACCATGAGAATGAAGGTTACATCTTTACAGAAAGAACCATGATTCATTGAAAATTAACTTTTTCTCTATACCTACTCTACAACTCTCAATATTATTATTTTAATCATTTTTATATTATTTAATTACTAATTTATCTTTTATTATATTATTTTTATTAAAACTTTCATAAAAAATTATATATAACTCTCCATATTGTGAAAGCATAAACTTTCTTAAAAAAACTCAAGAAAATGGTGGAAAAGGGGATGGGGATTGGGTGTTTAAAGCAACAATTCTCTGAAAAAGGCTTTCAAAATTACTGAACAAGGAAAGGAATTACTGACAATTGGTCGACTTTGTATCTTTTGTTGTTGCATCTGTTGATATTTTAGAATAGTCCAATCAAATAAAGAGTCAGAATCATATCCTGCTAAAGAAAATTTTATAACATTAGCAGAGAAGACAAATATTACACCACAATGTATAACAGATAAGAACACCAACAGTGCAATTAATGAAGTACATAAACACATCAATGCATGACACTTTATAACTTATTTATTCCCAACTACTAACAACCAAGATTTAAACCCTAAATTTATCTCAATAGAATAAGGAAATTTAGTATATATTTAGAATTATTAACCTACAATTAAGCTGAACAGAATACAATCTAATATATATTCTCAATCTTTCTTGTTTTTTTATTAACAAAATGAATTAATAAATATGATTCACTTTAGGGGTGATCCAACCCTTATACAATCACGCTTTAACCACCTCCACCCTCCCAAGAGACGTCTACCAAACTAACATCAAGGTAAAAACACTGAAAACCTCACCAAACCAACCTCATACAATCCAAAGGGTTCAAACACCAATTAATATACCCTTTACATGCCTAGGACTAACTATAGGTGGTAATCCATCTAGGTGTTCCTTCTGGGAGTCTGTTCTATCAAAGATTAGAAAGAAACTTTCAGTATGGAAGGGGAGGAACTTGTCCTTCGCGGGAAGAGTTTGTCTTATAAAATCTGTCATCAACGCCATACCACTTTTCTTTCTATCCTTTTTTAAAGTCCTGGTAGGAGTGTGCAAGGAGATCACAAAACTACAAAGAAAGTTTTTATGGGGGTGGGGAGCAGAAGGGATAAAAATCGCTTGGTCTAGTTGGGAGAACATCTGTAAAGCGAAAAAGGAGGGTGGACTAGGAATCAGGAGAATCGATGTGTTCAACAAGGCACTCCTAGCTAAATGGTTATGGAGATTAGAATCACCAGAGACAGGACTTTGGAAGGAATTTCTAGATTCGAAGTACGGTTTGAGGAGGCTAACAAACTCATCTAGATGGTGGAAGGATATAACAAAAGTCAGAACTTCAGATCAAGGCAATAATTGGTTCAATGCGAACTTAGTCTGGAAAGTGGGATCTGGGGAGAAAATCAAATTTTGGGAAGATGAATGGTTAGATATTGGTCAACTCAAAGAGAGATTTGAAAGATTATATAATAACTCAGAGTTGAAGGATAAGACCATAGATAGATGTGGAAGATGGACTACAGAAGGATGGGTGTGGGAATTTAGATAGAGAAGAGAGTGGTTTAAGTGGGAAAAAATAATGGTAGAGGATTTTATGACAATAATATCACAGGTGTCATTACACCAAGGCACAGAGGACAAAAGGTTTTTGAATGACCCTCCATCATACTCGTTTTCAGTAAAATCAGCTTATAATAAGATAGCAAATCACACAACTGGGAGGGGGTTGGAGGTGTTTGAACATCTTTGGGAATTAAAGGTTATGCCCTCAGGCCTGTTTTATGTGTGGAGGGCTTTTTCGAATAGAATCGCGACTAAACAGAATTTGCAGAGAAGGGGTGTTGCAATGGGGGATACTTTATGCGTTTTATGTGGGAATGAGGAGGAGACAACTTCACACATCCTAGTTTTATGTGAGGAATCAATTAAAGTTTGGAATATGTGCCTCAGTTGGTTGGGGATTAGTTCGGTGAACCACAATGAATTGATTTGTCATTTCGAACAATTTTCATGCTTATGCTTAAATAAAGAAGGCAACAGATTATGGAAAAGCATGTGGGTTTCAGTTGTGTGGTGTATATGGAAGCATATAAACAGGGTTATTTTTAACCAAGGGAAGGTAGATGCAGAGAAAATCTTTACTTTGGCACAAGTACAATCCTGGGTTTGAATGAAACATAACGAAAGGAAAGTGAATTTCTCTTATTCTGAATAGATTTTATCACCCCTAACCTGTATTAATATGGTAACAAAGTAAGTTCAACTTGTTGCAATCTGTGTAACTATTTCATACTCTATTTACAAAGCATGAAAGGTTGGATGGTACTAAGAACTGTGTTTGATTTGTATATCCATGGTTATGGAACATTCTGTTTTTATGTCACTTGGGTGGAATAGAAGGTAGTTGCTTTGTGTTGCAGGTAAACAGGATGAGGAGATGTCAATAATAAGTAGCAGAGGACAGAGAAGTTGTTGTAGTTGGAAGGGTGAGGTTCAATATTCAGTTGTGGTGCTGTGATGAATATATTTGGAATTTTTGCAGGGAGGAGTAAGAAGTGTTGTTTAACGGGCAAAAAGCTAGTATTGGTAAGAAATTCTTGCAGACAACATAGTAAGAGGAAGAAAACAAGATGTTAAGAAAGTGAGAGAGCTGAACCCAATAAGTAAGATAAAAGGCAGCTTTGTCTAGATGGAATTCGGCTTGGATATTTTGAGGAGCAAGGATTATTGAGGGGTGCAAGGTTCACCTTTTCAACAAAAAGTGATAGAGAAGATGGCAGTCATTAATGAACAACTAGGTAGAAGGTACCCATTCGTGATAATTTATCTAAGAAAGTGGGGGAAGGGTAAGATGAAAGGTACGTGAAGAGAAAGAAAAGGTTATAATTAGAATGCGTAACAATTAGCCAAAATGTGACAATGGTGAAGGAGTTTTCTATTGTGGGAGTACGTGAAGCATGCTGGTATGAGGAAACAAATTCTGCAGATTTGTTGCTATCTTAGAGAGGTGGATCAACACTTGTAAAGGGAAACAAACTTTTTAATGTAATTTCTATTAAGTCATGAACAATTAGTATAATATAGCAATCTGATCAAGATGCAAGAATAGGTAGAGAGTAGGTTGTATAAGGGTTGGGACACCCCTGAAGTGTTCCTTTTATTTTTTAATTTAATTAATTATTTGCTGAAAAAAAATGACCTAAAACTAGACTTAGAGTAGAGCCAAGACCAAACCTTGACTTTTAGTATATATTTAGAATTATTTAGAATCCAATCTAATATATATTCTCTCTATCTTTCTTGTATAGGTAGTATTTACATTTATATTTAAATCTATACCGTTTATCTTTTTTTCTTCTTAGTATTTGGAGTACTTGTGAACACTTTGCTACTTCATGACTTCATTATCCTTCAATGTTAGTAATTCTATAATTCTTAGACTCAACTCTACAACCTACCTATTATGGCGTGAACAAGCCTTAATCCCAAAAGACAATCAAGAGACTTGATCGGTCACATGACAAATGATGATTTATTCCCCACCCATGCACTAAACCAAATCCCAATAACATAACAAACTCAAAAACTTTGTCACAAAATTAACAAAAAGATTCATTAGTTGGTAAAAGGAATATCGTCTTTCTCGAGAGTTGATAATTGGAACACTATCTAAATAAGTATGAACAGAAAATATATTTTTATTTCTACTGTTTTGCAAAAGAAGAGTACAATATTACTATATAGTCTCACAATATACTTTTCAAATTCATGTGTTATCTAATAATATACTATACTATAAATTACATTTAAAATCATACTATAAATGATATTCAAAATCAGAATAAAAGATAATAATTATTGGTTATTCAAATCTCCATGGATTTGAGTTTAATGTTTAACAAATTCCTTCCTTAAACTCAAACTTTTCCTATTTTTTATTCCAATCATCTCCTTCAAGTTTTCAAACAGAGTTGTTGGTAGAGTCTTTGTCAAAAAGTTTGTTACTTGGTCACTACTTGCTACATGCATTATTTGTACTTCTCCATTCTTCACATGTTCCCTAATAAAATGAAAATGAGCATCAATATGTTTACTCCTCTCATGATGAACCAAATTTTTTTGTCAATTCAATAGTTGATCTGTTGTCGACTCATATTTTGGTTACCTCAAGTTGCTACAAATTTAACTCACATAATAAATTTCTTAACGAAATCGTGTGACACACACACCAAGATGTTGCAGCATATTTCGCCCCATATGTTGCAAAGTTACGATTGGTTGCTTCTTTGAGAGCCATGTGAATGTTGTATTCCCATGTAGAACATGTATCCTACTGTACTTTTTCGATCATCTACATCTCCACATCAATCACTATCAGAGTATCCAACCAACTTAAATTCATTTTTCTTTGAGTAGAGTAGCCCAAGTGATTTTTTTCCTCTGATGTATCGAAGAATTCTTTTAATAGCTTTTAGGCGCTAACATCTTGGCTCCTGCATGAATCGACTTACTATACCATCTGTCGGCCTTGTACATGTGAAATATTGAAGACTCCTTACTAAACTAAGGTATTCACTTGCATTCCCTTGGTCTCCTCCCTCGAATTTAGAGAGTTTCATATCAAGCTCCATTGGCGTTGTTATTGGATTACAATCTTCCATCTTACTTTTCTTCAAGATATCCTTCGCATATGCTTCTTGTGACACAAAAATTCCAAAATATCTTTGTGTAATCTCAAGGCCAAGAAAATATTTCTTCAATCCTAAGTCTGTCATTTCAAACTCTCACTTCATAACTTCTTTAAAATCTGCAGCCATCTTCTGATTACTCCCCGTGAAAATAAGGTCATCAACATAAATAGCAATAAAAAGTAAATTACCTTATTCTTTCTTTATGTACAGTGCATGATCGTAAGGACATTGTAAAAATTAAATTTATTCTTTTTGAAGTATGTATCAATTAGGGTGTTCCAGGCACATGGCACTTGCTTTAACCCGTACAGTGATTTCTTCAACTTCAATACTTTGTTCTCCTTTCCATATTTCATTTATCCAGGCGACTTCTCTACATAGACATATTCTTTAAGGATTCAATTTAAAAATGCGGATTTCACATCCATTTGATAGATTGGCCACTCAAGTTATGCAGCAAGAGACAAAAGAAGTCAAATTATCTCCATTTTTGCAACTGGAGAAAAAACTTCATCATAATCAATTCTTGTCTTTTGTTTGTAACCTTTTGCATCTAAGCATGCCTTGTTCCTTTCAATCTCCCCTTGGAAGTTCATTTTTTTCTTGTACACCCATTTTACACCTTTGGGTTTATATCCTTTTGAAAACTCTACTAAGTCCCACGTTGCATTTCTTTCAAATGCTTTTATCTCTTCATCCATTACATCTTTCCATTTCTTGTTTCTTAATGCTTCCTCAAATGCAATGTTCTCCGAGTCTGCTAATAAGCAAATCAAATGCACTTCATCAATTGAGTTGTAAAGATCTTGTAGGCTCTACATCTTAGGTTGGTGTGGCTCTTCTTCTTATTCATCAGGATTTGGGGAAACTATTGGAGTATTTATTGGTGCAACACTCAATGACTCTTCTTGTTTCTCCTCCATTTGGTTCTTCCAGTCCCATGCACTTTCTTTACTTACTTGTACGTCTTGACTAACAATCACCTTTTTGGCAATTGGATCAAACAACTTCAAATCCTTTGTCTTCTCATCATACCCAATAAACACATATTTCTTACTTTTATCATTAAGTTTGATTCTTATTTGGTCTGGTACATGCGCACTAAACATTTTAAGGTGTGATACAATTGGTTTATGACCACTTCATACTTCATGTGGTGTTTTATTCACCAATTTTGTATGCGAACATCAATTTTGCACATACACAACAAATTGCACTACTTTCGCCCAAAATTCTTTCGACATGTTTTTGCTCTTCAACATTGATTGAACCATATCAAGTATCAGTTGATTTTTCCTTTTCACGACACCATTTTCCTAAGGTGAATATGGTGTAATCTTCTGATACATTGTTCCTCACAATAGTTTGTGGAAGCGGTTGACATGTATTATGTGCTTCACTGTAAAGCCTAGATGTATAAATTGGTTGTCTTTTATCACCTTAATTTTTTTAAACACCTGAAATGCTTATGATTTTTCCTTCAAAAAATAAACCTAAGTCTTCCGTGCATAGTTGTGAATGAAAGTAGTGAAATACTTCTTCTCACTAAAAGACTTGGAAGTGATTGGGCCCCATATGTTGGTATGAACAAACTGAAGACATCTCCTTGAATGTAGTCCATGTCCGGTAACCCATGGACCATCTTCTTCTTTGCTAACTCTTTTAGCCCACCATAGTGTAAGTGTCCAAACTGTAAATGTCATATATTTTTAAGTGGAGTTTGAACATCCAATTCTTTGACGTCTCCACATGTGCAAGCACTCTATCATTTTTGTCCTTCAAGTGTAAGATTCAGTCTTTCATGAAAACTAAACATCCTTTCTCCAATAATTGTCCCATACTAAAAATATTACTTTTTATTTCAGGTACATAATAAACGTCCTCCATAGTACCTTTTTCTTCGTTCTTTTGGGAAAACATATTTTCCCTGGCCTTTGACTGTAATCTTTTATCTCTTGTATATCAACAAAGAGGTTTTTGTGCCCACACATATGATTACGAGCACCGATGTCTAGATACCATACCATGTCATTATCCAAAGTGACGTCTTTATTGGCCATTATTAGAATCTTTTCATCTTTTCTCTCAAATTCCTCGACTAAATTTTCATTTTCTTCCCCTTTCTTCTCGACATAGCAATCCTTTGCATAGTGTCCATATTTTCCGCAGTTAAAACATTCAACATTTGGATGATTTGAATGACCACCTTTTCCATGATCGTGACCTTTTCCATGCCAGTATTGCAGGCTCATTTGTCCCCTATCTTCATTGTTGTTTCCACGAACACAACCTCCATTGCGGCCAAAACCGCGACCTCCGCATCCATGTCCTCTTCCTCGATTATGTTGCACGTACATTACATTTTCTTCCTTGATGGTCATCTTTTTTTGTAAGGCTTCCTCCAAGACATCTTATTTCTTTTTCTTCTTTCGTTATTCATATGCTTTAAGAGAACTTGCGAGATCATCAACGGTCATTTCTCCCAAATTTATTGACTCCTTGATTGCACATATAGAATTTTCAAAATCATCGGTCAATGACCAAATAATTTTCTCCACAACCCTTGCATCTGTGAGAGTTTCTCCATTGCATTTGAGTTTATTAACTACCGTTTGCACACGAGTAATGTAACTAGATACATTTACTGAATCCTTCATTTTCATGGCCTCCAACTCACCTTGTAGAGTTTGAAGGCACATTTGTTTAACTCGGACGACACCCTTGAATACCTTTTCCAAAATGTCCCATGCTTCCTTTGAAGTTGATGCACCAACAATCTTCTCAAAAATTGCCTCATCAACAACTCAATATAACATGTACAAAGTTTCCTTATCTTTCGATCGTGTCTCTTTCAATATTTTGTTTTGGGACACCGAGTATCCTCTGGTATTTTCTAGTTCTTCAAAACCTTCTTAAACCTTAAGGCTTTCATTTGCATGCTCTAATTGTCATAGTTTGTTGTTTTTGTTAATTGGGGCAGTGGCAAATTATTGGTTATATTGGTCACAACTTTGATACCAATTTGTGAACAAATAATATATTTTTAATTTTGTTGTTTTTCAAATGGAGAGTGCAATATCACTATATAGTCTCACAATAGACTTTTCAAATTCACCTATTATCTGATAACATTTATACTATAAATTACATTTAAAATTATACTATAAATGACATTCAAAACCAAAATTGAAGGTAATAATTATTGGCTATTCAAATTTCCACGGAAAACAAAATTGATGGCGACTTTGAGTTTAATGCTTAACATGAAGCACTTGCACTCATTGTTGGCTTAGAAATTATCTATGCTATTTGGGAAATACTCATTATTTTTTTATGTATGTAGATGACATTCAAAAGAAAGAAATAATAAGCCTACGGTCTAGAAGCTTAAAATTGAGTTGAACGATGAGTTTGAAATAAAGGACCTTAAAGCTACTAGGAAGATATTGGGGATTAATATCATTAGGCAACATGATTTGAAGTATCTATATGTGTCTTAGGTGATTTATCTCAGAAAAGTTCTTGAGAAATTTTGGTTTGACTACCTTAAAACCTATATTGACAACTCTTGCATCTCACTTTAAGTTGAGTGATGAACAATCTCCTAAGGCGATAGAGAAACAACATTACATGGAAAGTCTTCCACATGCCAATATTTTTTTTTTTTATGTACATGATTGTATGAATGTTCCCTAATATAGCCTATGTTGTGAGCATTGTTAGCATGTTCATGTCAAATCCTGGGTGAGCTCATTAACAAGCTCTTAAGTGGATTCTTTGTTCACTTGAAAGAGTTCTAGTTTATGGTGGAGCTAGATAGTCTGTCAAAGATGCTTCCATAAAAGGATTTGTTGATTCAGACTTTGGTAGGTGTTCGGACACCAGAAAGTCTTTCAACCACTGAAGTATTGCTATCAGTTGGAAGGTTAGATTATAGAAGGTAATGGCTTTATCAACCACTGAAGTAGAGTACATTGTCATTACAGAAGCTGTGAATGAAGCCTTATGGTTGAAGGTTCTAGCCAAGGAGTTGAAGGCGCAAGACCAAATTGTCATCTTCTATTGTGAAGCATCGTGATACAGTTGTCCTAGAATCCATTCTACCATGAAATAAATAAGCACATTAATGTCAAACCGTATTTTGTGAGAGGAGATTGTATGAGAATTTGTGAAGGTGATGAAAACAAATTATAATCCCTCTGATATGATTATGAAGGTTATGTCAGGAAACAAGTTCTTTCATTGCTTGAATTTGATCTAGCTAGTTGGAGACTAAGCCGGTAATGGGCTTAGTGGCAAAAAATAACTCTCGCTCAGAAGATTTGTTTTGAACCATGGTCAAGATTTATGATCAGTAAAAATCTTGCTTAAAGGTTCCTAAAATTCCTAACCATGCTAGACCATCCAGTGTTAGATATACGATTTATAATATTTGGTAGATTGTCTCAATAAATCGTCTAGCCTCTTAGCATCTACTGAGTTATGGATCATCTGGTGAAACCTTCTAAGCGACTGTCTAGTTCAATAATGAGGAACATTGTTCATGTGTCTTCCTTGTTAGACTAAGTGTGTTTCACATGTGTTAGCTATAATATGTAAATAAGACCTTTGTATCTTTAGATGAAGCTTACGTTTGAGTTATACTTTGAGTGAGGGTTTGCTGAGAGAGAAACTATGTAAAGTTGTAATTTTTGCGGTTAGTGTATTCTCATATGGATGTTGATTGAAGTTCATGAATACTTCAATTGAACCACATTAATTTTTGTGTGTGATTCTTTCTTATTCTTTCTCTTATTGTTTACCTTCTACTATTTATTCTACGGATTTCTATATTATCGTTCTTTAAATGTGTGGTACACGATGTATAGTGAATTTGAATGAGTTAATTCCTTACACATGGTCTGTTAAAAAACAACCAATAGTCTTGCTCCAACATTGAAACTATATATAAGACGATTGAAAAGACTACAGGTGAACTCAAATGGTTAACTTTTCACTTGCCTTCTCTCTACTGTTATTTTGTGGCAATATCACTACCCTTCACATGACCATCAGTATAGTCTTCCATGCTCACAACAAACACAAATATACTGAATTATCATTTCATTCACAAACAAGCTCCACTTGTTCATATTGCCACTCATCATATTTTTATCACCGATCAAGTTGTTGAATTATTTACTAACCTTGTCTTCAAGGTTATTCTCATGCATATTTGAAACAAATTTCCTTTATCCTAAGCCTTACTTTGAGGGAGGGTGTTAATACTAATAAATTGTTAATGGATAAAGATTATGATAATTTGTTGAACGATTAAAGTGCTTTAAGCAGCTCAAATCAATCCACCAGATTAACCAAATTTTACCAAAATATGATAAGCAAAATTTATTTTATATTTGGAATCTATTAATTTTCAATAATGTAGATTCATTGTATGCTTTATTATATATCTCTATCTTTTATAGGTATTGTTCATGTTTCTTTTTAATTTTTTACTAATGTTCATATTTTTAATAATTTTCTTCTTGTGGACAAAAATATAAAATAGTCAATGTGAAATTCATACATTTTACTTTTTAAGCTTGAGCAATATAGTCAAGTATGTGGCCTAAACACGTCAAAACACACAAAATTAGAGCTCAAATTCACAATAATATACATTCATTTCATTTTAAATAAAATATCATACACTACTACAATTAATTTGGTGGGAATAATAAACTAACAAGCAAATTAACTTCTACAACAAGGCATGAGTTGCATGCATTTTTTATCAGATAAATCAAAAGTTAATACCTGCACGAGTGAACAAATTATGAAATAGACGCTTCAAAAGAGAATAATCTGGTCGTTGATCAAATGTCAAAGAGCGGCAATAATGAAAGTAAGAAGCAAATTGCACAGGATAAGACTTGCAAAGTACCTACAAACATAAAATGTAGTAAGTAAACTTATATGCATAACAAAAATTTCAATAGGAAAATATCTCTTAGGATGATGATGACTGAGTTAAACATTGATTAAACCTTGATACCATTCTTTAAAAAACTAATAGTTTGATTATAAAGTCAAGGATTCAAGTTTTCAAACCCAAGTTACCCATGTTTGTCTAATTTTTATTATCATTTTTCTCTATTTTTTTCACAATTTGACCCTGCCTTTCATTATTCAACCAAATAAATGAAGAAAAAAAAAAGAGATGAAAAGGAAATCTACACCAAACAAACTCCATTCCAGTTTTAGTAGTAGTTTGTGGACCATAAATGCATCATAAAATTTTCTCATATACAACTTAAGAAAAAGAATCATTCATAGTAAAAGTGAAAATGATCGGTGAACACACCTCAATGGGTGTTGATAACTTCTTTTTGCAAATTTTATCATACTTTTGTTGTTTGGTTGCAGCTTGCAAACCTTGCCATGGAAGACTAAAAAAATTCAAGAACCAAGTAGTCAAGCTATACATAGTTGGAAAACCTAGGCAACTAATAATCACATTTTTTTTATTAAATCTAGATTCCTTAAGATTACATTCAATAGGATTACACATACCTTCCTCTTAAAAAGTACATTAAAACATAGCCAAGAGACTCCAAATCATCTCGACGACTTTGCTCTAAATAAGTAAAACAAAAATTGAGAGAGATTGTAAGTTACAATTTATAAAGAAAAAATAAAGAAAAATTCTTTGTACTCACCAATTCCCAAGTGAGTATTGTAACTTGCATAACGTGCAGTCCCTGTTAAGCCTTTGTTCTCTCTGGATGAATTTATCAATGTAAAAACAAATTTTAAGCAACAATAATCATAATTATCTATTGATATATAAAATTGATTTTGGTCCTTAGTTGTCTTAATTAACAAAAAATTAAAATTCTAAATATTTTTAGTATGTTATAAAGAGACATGCTAGAAGTTTTTGAAATATCTCCTTAAAAGATAGCTCTAAAGTAGTATATAGAAATATTTTATATATTTAAGCAAACTAGTATTTGAGGAGAAAGTTCTCTAAGACATCTTGTAGCCATGAAATTAAGTATGTGTTGTCAAAATCCCAACCATGGTACATACAGAGCCATTGGTGTAAATAGGGTGATTGTCCTAGAGTTTCTAAAAAATCAAAAAAACTAGAAAGTGAAAAATTCAAAAAAAATAGATAGTAATCAATTATAAGTACCATTTTTCTCCAAAATTCTAGTCTCTTCGGTTTTCAAATGTTTCCTTCACCACTAAAATATCATTCCATCATATTGGCATCAAAGATCTTATCTAAAGTGATGGCTACATAGGCATGATTCTATTTTATGTCTCAATTTTTAACAAAAGCAATTATGACATGGACCATCAAGGTGAAGCCTTTCTTTAGTGTGCAAAATGTTCTAGAGATAATTATGAAGGTCATACTAAGCTAGAGAACGAGGATAATCTTTCTCAAACTCAAAGGGATAGCCGAGAGACCCAAGAAAGAGAACAAAAAGGCTTTCTATCTAATATATCAAGAATTATATCACAATGATTTTAAGAAGATATTGAAAGAAAAGTTGGAAAAAGAATCATGGAAGAATCGTCAAACTTCATACAAGGAAAAGTTCCTAATAAATAAGGAGTGTCTTCAAATTTTAAAAGCCAAGTTTGTAAGATTTCAGGTAAAATCATATTGATTATTTCTCTATAGTCTAAACGGTCACTAATCAACTTAAGACAAATGGTGAAAGGATTGATGATATAAAAATTATGGAGAAAACTATTATATCATTAGATATAAAGTTTGAACATATTGCTACCATCATTGAAGAAACAAAAAAGATTTTGTGATGGAGGACCATCCCCACGTTACAATCCACCACACCTTCAGCTAAGAGTAAAGACGACTATGAAGCTCTACAAAATAGGTTTCATCTAGGCCTTGTATTATGGACCACATTTAGACAAGAATAAAAGTACAAGCTAGAAAGAGTATGAGGAACTTCTAGAAACCCTCACATAAGGATTCAAGCAAGGACTTCTAGAAGCACTGCACGACCTATTGAAGGTTTCTAATCCTAACCCTAACTTGTAAGGGAGCTTGCACCACACGGTTCATACTCTTCCTCTAGCCTATAAATAGGACATTATGCTCATTGTAATTTAGACTTTTGCAAATTGAGAATTTTTTACTGAATCAGAATTCAACTCTCCTTGAATCTCAAAATCCTCTTTGCTAGAGTTCCTAGAGAACTAAGCTTAGAACACCTCAATAAGTAGGTCTAACCTCTTCTTGAATCCTTCATATTTTCCACACTTCATTGTATCACAGGTTCAATCCACTTCCAAACACTTTCATTGTCAAACCTTCAATCATTCACAGTTCAACTTGCTAGATGAACATTCAATCTTTCCTGACTTGCATCATGTGGTAATCAGAACAAAGAAGATCCATCTCACGGCACACTCTCCAGCTAAGTGTTTAATTTGTTTTAAAATAAAATCCTATAAATCTATGTTGTTCATCACATTTCCTTACATGTCTTGTTGTTTCATTGATTGAAATTGAATTTCTACCGTTTGTTTATTCTTTTCCACGGTTTTACATCTCATATCCACTGTTATTTTTCAATAAAATCGGTTAATCTTTCCTTTCAACTGTTTAATCATCTTCTCTAAGTTTTTAATCAGTTCAAACAACAAATTAATCGGTGCAAATCACCTCAAAAAAATTATGTATCGTTCATGTTCATGTTCATAGGTTTCTCACAGTTTGTTCCTATGTTCTTACTATTTTTACATTCAGACTTATTTTGCATAATTTTTAGTTTTAATTGGTCAAAGTGTGCAATTAGGTGTTATTTTTAGTTTGTAATCCTTTCATGTCATGTCTTACCTCTTGTTCTTTCCATAATTGTCAATTAATCTACTTTTCCAAGTAGTTTACAAATTGTTTGTGACAATGTCTCATAGAATGCAAACAATCTGATTGATAAAATGTTTTGCATTCATACACTAGCATAAGCTTGGGTGCCTTTTGATTTTATGATATTTGTGTTTCTACCTTACTATTAGTTAATTAGTAAGCATCTTATTTCATTAATTTCATTGTGTTTTGTAGTTTATAAATTGTTTAAATTCCTCAGGTTTCCTTCACTACTAGATTTGTGTAATTTTTACCTAATTTACAAAATTTATTTTGAATTGATTTTGGGTTCAATTTACATGAAATTTATATTTGAGATTTGTAATATTTGACTGATCTTGGTTAAAGGAACGTAAAAAACAAAATAGTAAAAACATATTAAATCATAAAAGTTTGGACGTTCTAAGTTGAAAACTTTAATAGTTAATGTTAAATACAAATTTGGAAACTAATTTATAATTTTTTATTAATAATAAAAACTATTTTAAATATTAATAATTTTTTAGTTTATAAAATAATATCTAACTTAATTAATGAATATAATAACTAATTAATTTTTATTTTTAAAATTAATTTTTATTTAATAAATTTTTTATAATGAATCTAAATCATTATAAACTTCAATAGATACTTAATACAAGATTACCACACAAAGATAAAGGAGTTGCAGATAATAAAATATCTATAATTTTGTTCTACTATTCCTTTTTATATAATAAAATTGGATGTTCCATAATTACTGAACCTGAACCCTAACATGGCATCTCCTTTGAACCATACACACACCATTAAGATATGTAACAATAATAGATTAGATAAAATAGTAAAAACAGACAGAAAAATACAAGTACCTGTAAGGGATATGCTTATTTGTGATTGGATCCCTATATCTTTTTGCTAGTCCAAAGTCAATCATGTATATCTGATAGTGTTAGAGATTGCACCAATTATATATTAAAAGTTGAAAGCTAAAGAAAATACTAAGTAAAAAAAATTTATCCACACATTCTTAAACTAGCAATTGAAGAACTAATGATAAAGCTGTACCTGATTTGCTTTCTTTCCAAGACCCATAAGGAAGTTATCCGGTTTAATGTCTCTATGCAAAAATCCTTTGGAATGCAAATACTCTATCCTTGTAAGCTGTGGTCAATTAAATAAAATCATATCAATGTGCATTTCATTTTTACTTTTAAAATGAATATATTGGTTTTCAAAATTAGATAATTAAAACTAATTTAAATTGTTTTTAAAATAATATATAATTTAATCAATATGGTAAATAATTTTTTTTTCTCTTTATTTAATTAATTTTTTTTTGTAATGAAAAGAGGTTGAACAATATGAAAATAGAGGAAAATGAGTAAACATCTTTCAATTGTTGTATTTTTGCTATTGGAAATAAAGAACTCAAGCTCCTAACAAGTTTTGGGATTTTAAATACAATTTCCAAAACAAAATTCATTGAGTAAAAATTGAACTGAAATGAAATTTTACTTAATCTCTAAATACTTGTATCTTTTTTCTAAAAGAATTATAACTTGTTATCCTACAGAAATCTTATTTTCTTTATCTTATTATCACATTACTATAACAACTAATTACTTACAATAGGATACACAAAATAGGATAAGATCTGCATAAAAAAACTAAGAAACAGGTTCTGAAATGAATCAGTGATTACCATCTGATCAGCTAGCATCAAAACTGTTTTGAGTGATAATTTATTCCCACAGAAGTAAAAGAGATCTTCAAGACTTGGTCCCAGAAGTTCAATAACAAGAACATTGTTGTCCCCATCAGTACCACACCATTTCATTCTTGGAATTCCACCTTCAATTCCATGACTATGTGGAATCAGAATCTATTAACACAGCACAATACATGGAAACTGTTGCAACAGCACTTTTTGAGCTTTTGTTAACTTACTTCCTCCTTGAAGAATATTATATAACTTGGACTCATACAATAGCTGTGGTTGATTTGTTTTCCTGTTCTCCTATTGAACAAGAAATTGCTTTTTAGAAACCCTTTTTACAATATCTATAGTTTTCATAGATATAGAAAGATAATAGAAAAAATGAACTGTAATATAAAAAAAAATTAAATAAAAAATAATTAATTATTATATTAATTAAATTAGATATTATTTTAAAAATTAAAAAAATTACTGATAAATAGTTTATATTATTAATAAATAATTTATAAATTGATATATAATTAACTATTAAAATTTTAGTTAAAAAAAACTAAAACGTGAATAGCTAATTAAATACTAATTTAAAAATTATTTATCAATAATAAAAATTACTTTAAATACTAATAATTTTTTTAATCTTTAAAATATTATTTAATTAATATAATAAATAATTATTTTTTGTTTTTATAATTAATTTATATTTAATAATTTTCTAGTGTAATGTACAAAAGAATTTATTTATATTTGATAAAAATATATAGATGGGAAGTTATCTGAAAATTAAAAGAAAAACTAAAGGATAGTTGAAAGTTATTAGATGACTAATAAATCTTATCTGTACTTTCAAAATTAATTGACAGGCATAAAAGGATAATAGAAAAAGTGAAACTGCTTGCAAAATGAAAGTGTAAATGTACAAAAAATATATGTCTACGATGTTAGCTCAAAGTTAAAAAAACTAATTGATAACCAATAGTTGAAACTTATAAAACTAGTTAAGTATTAGAATTTGAGAAATTATCTATTAAAATAGTGGCTAAATGCAAAAAATGGCATATCGAACATATTTATATTTATATTTAAAAATTTAATTTAATTATTAAAAATTAGCGTCTTAGAAAACACTACACGTTATTAAAAGCTAAATATTAAAAAAAAAAATAGTTTACCAAACAAACCACTAAAAAATTCATTTGCCAAGTAGGTCAAAGAAGCCTTTTAGCTGATCAAAATAGATAAAAAAAAAAAAAAAAAGGAAAAGATCTGTGCATATTTTTATTGCATGTGTGTATGTTTTAGTCTCTATTATTAATTTTCTATTAGTTTAAAACTGTTACAAAATAAACAAAAAAGATTAAAATGTAAAATAAAATTTATATCAGAACTAAATCATATAGTTTCTTAGTCATAACACTAAAATATAGATTTTAATTAAAGACTAAGAAACAACTAACATAGGTATTGACAACAAATAACTAATTAAACCTAATTTTATATGAATTAAAACTAAAATTTGAAATATAATATAAGAAACATATTTAGTATTATTTATTGGATTCTCAATATCAAATCGGGATAGAATAACAAAGAATTAGGACAATGATAATTGTAAATCACACCTTCTAAAGAAAAAAAAAAACAAAGAATATTTGTGTATTAGATATTGTTGTATTAATACAAGTTTATATCTAGGCACACTACAAGAAAATCATTAAATAAAATCTAATTTTAGAGACCAAAAATAATTTGTTGGTATAATGATTAAATTAGAGACCATTTTAGAGACTAAAAAAGTTATTAATTTCTAAATTAGTTTCTATTATTGATAAATAGTTTCTAAATTGCTATGTAATTAGCTACCAATGTTTTAACTACCAATTATTTAGACTCTAAATTTGGTAGCAAAAACCTTGGTAACTAATTAGATACCAATTTAGAAACTATTTATCAATAATAAAAACTAATTTAGAAACCAATAATTTTTTTAGTCTCTAAAATGGTCTCTAATTTAGTCACTATTCCAACTAATTATTTTTTGTCTCTAAAATTAGTTTCTATTTAATAATTTTCTTGTAGTGCCATCTCTATGACCATTGTTCGGTTGCTCTTACGTAGAGCTATAAGACAATTACGACTTAGTTAAAAGTACTCATAAACTTCTAACTAACTGAATTGAAAGAGTTGCAATATTGTTAATATTTACCATCTAAGTCTAATATAAATAGATATTCTAGCCAAGTAAATGTGTCTAGTTAGAAGCAGAAGCTTTGTCAAACACTCTAAGCTACTTAACCTTATAACTAGATGCTTTTGTCCTCAAAGAAGTTTAATACACAATATCCTACAAACTACACCTTGTACTACCCTTAGTTTTTGTTAGAATTACTACCAATAATCCAAAATCAACAAATTAAATTAATGCATGAACTTGCTTCTAGGAGTTGGCTTATGTGAAAACATCTATGAGATTCTCCTTGGTGTCGATCTTCTTCACTTCAATCTTTTCTTTTATACAAACATATTGATCTTTGGCCTACTGCACTACACTTTGACTAAATATATTACATTCAAACTATATGAGAAGATGAATGTCTTCCCCTGAGCAAATCCAGAATTGCATCAAACCCTTCAATATATAATATCCCTCCTGGTGTATAAAATCACTATTAGTTAGATATTAGTTTTCCAACTTACTAGAGAGTTGTCAACTGGGAAAGCATAATCAATACTAGATTATCACAAAGTCAAAGTCTAAGAATCCTACCACAACACATTGTGAATCAACTTTGAAGATTATTTCAATGTCTTTGATCCCCTTTAGATATTCCTAGATCCTTTTTACGTTTGTCAATGCTCATTCTTAAGTTTACTAGCACACCTGCTCACCCAGACTAACAATTTGATAAGGAGCAGTCTAGTGCATATTATTGCATACATAAGACTTCCAACCACACTAGCATAAGGAGCACAAGATATGTATTCATTTTCCACAATAGTTTGAGTGGTGTTGAGTTATAAAGAGATATATAGAAGTTGTCAAAGGTGTGTTTATGACTTAAGCATGTTCCATCCCAAAACATCTCAGAACTTTATGGATATAATTCCTTTGGCACAAAAAAAAACTTCTTTTGGACTCAATTCCTCTTTATCTTCATCTCAAAATCATCTCCAATATGCTCATATCTTTAATTTTGAATTTATTTCCTAGTAATGTATTCAATCATTCACCCTCGTCTTAAGATGTTATCAATATGCCGTCTATATACAACAATAAATATATGGACTTACCTTTTCTCCACCTTTTAATGATAGATGCATGGATCATAAAGACATTTATGAAACCTTGAGTGATGATGAATTGGTGAAATATATTACATTATTTTTATGAGTTTGTTTCATCCCGTACATCGATCTCTTCACCTTACACAACACACCCTCCTTCTGACCGTAGACATTAGCTACTAGTTGAGCTCTAAATTAGATGTAGTTTGACGTAGACATGTTACTAAATATTTTACCGTTAGATATCTTTTCTGATGTAGATGTTTCATCAGTCAAACACTCTTCTCAAGATAGACACATTACCATCCATTGTGTCATCAAACGTTGAGATAAACTCTTCAACAAATACTTCTTTTTGAATATCCATTTGCACCCAACAATACAATTGATTTTGGGTGGTCTTACTAGCTTCCAAGTCTCATTTTTATGCAATGATTTTATCTCTTTGTGGATGGCTAGAATCCACTTTTCACCTTCAACACAAACAACTACCCTAAGAAAAATAGTTGGTTTAGACAACTTCACCTAGTGTAGCTGGCGCATTTGGAGGTGTACCATTAAACCCATATCTCTCATATTAAATTTTTTGCCTTGATACCTTTAAACAAAGGTTTGATGATCAAATTATTATTGTATTATACTTACTAAATATTCGCATGACTCGTCTATAGACACTAAAGTTATAGCAGACTACTCCTTCAAAGAGAAATCAACATGTTCCTAAACTTTTCTAAATATCTATCCCTACCTCCTAAGACTTCCCTTGCATCACAAAAACTTCATTAAATACAATGTCTTTGTTGACAATCTCCCGTGCTTTAGAAAATTATCATTTTATAAAACCTTTCATCTCACTCGTGTAGCTCACGAACACCTTTTTCTTATATCATGTTTAAGTTTATCATCATCAACATGATAATAAATTGAACACCTTAAAACCTCCAATATTAAATTGTCATCCAACAACTTCCCCCAATCATATCTTAACCAGAGTCATACATTTAATGGTTGTAGATGAAAAACTATTCATTAAATAGTGCTTAAATTTTATACGGATGCCTTTTTTATTTTAAAACTATTTACTAAATTTGTCTTCTAAGCTTTTTTTATAAGGTAAGATTTTATTTTATTTTTCTCTACTTCTATCATAAGGTAAGATTTTTATTAATTTTTTATATAAGATACAATTTTCTTATTTACCCGTTTATTAAATAATTATTACTACAAAAAAATGATTTTAACGGGAGTTTGTTTTTACATTATTCAAGATTAAAACATTTATTAAGTTATTTTTCCAGGGTTGCACTTTCTCTAGCTAAATCATTCTTGGGAAACATGTTACCTTGGGTTTTTTTCAAACCTCAAGAAAAAAATTTCAGAATCCTGTTAAATGCTATGGGTTTAAGAACCTCCGTAAAATACCATGTTTTTCAAAACCTTCGTTAAGTACCATGGGTTTAAAAACTTTCATAAAATACCATGAGTTTCACAATTTATGTAAAATGACTTGTCGTTTGAAATAACCTTCAACCCCATTTCTCATCATCTTTAACGATCCTCTTGACTTCTCTCTTCCATCCTAGACACACTGTTCTACGGCATAGACTCAATGACTGTCAATGGCAGTCCTAGCAAAGAATCACAATTCAACCACACTTATGTATATTATATATAAGGAGAAGAAATACTAGATAAGGCATTATCTTCTTCTTAATCCAATATTGCTTCTTCAATCACCTTACTGCCCCAACTTCAAGCCACTATTACCTAGCTCGACAACAACTAGTGTTTATCATTACTTTATATATCCTAAATAATTGCATTATCTGTCAAATGTGGGCTTTAAAGTCATGTGTGTTCTTGGTTAAAGATTGCAAGAACATATTGCGAAGAGAAATTAACTTTATTACTTTTCACTTTCACATTGAATTAATTTAAATGCATTTTAAAATAAAGGCCTTAATTTAAAATATTTCAAAATTATGAAAATTAAATATTAACAATTATAACTAAAACTAAAATTGCACATAAAATATATGTACATCAAAAGCTAAAAATAAATAAGTCCATTTTTTGAAGTATGAGATCGTAACAAAAAAAATTATGCATTATATAAATCAACTACCATCAAGCATAAGAAATATGTAAATACCATTGAAATACTTATTATCCAAGATTAGTTGTTGAAATACTTATTATCTAAGGTTATTTTGCTGATTTTTTAAAATAAATTTTTGAAACTTTAGAAAACTTATTTGTAATGTAAAGTTACACTTTCCAAATTTTAGAGAATTTATTTATAAAATATATTAAAAGTATATAATTTTTAATTATTTATTTATAAATAGATTTAATTTTTTTTTAATTTTAAAAAATCTAGAGTGTTTTATTGAGGTTTTACAATAAATCTTTGGAATTTGACGAAGGTTAAAAAAACCTCCGTTAGTTTTTTGAAATTTTAGAATAAACCTTTGAAATTTTACGAAGTTTAAAAAAAGTTATTTTGCTTAGGTTTTAGAATAAACCTTTGAAATTTAACGAGAATTAAAAAAATCTTCGTTATTTTACTAAGGTTTTAAAATAAACCTTTGAAATTTAACGAAGGTTAAGAAAACCTCTATTATTTTGCTGAGGTTTTAAAATAAATATTTGAAATGTAACGAAGGTTAAAAAAACATTTGTTACTTTGTTGAGATTTTAAAATAACCTTTGGAACTTAACAATGGTTAAAAAAACTTTCATTACTTTGTCGAAATATTTAGAATAAAACTTTCAAATTTAACAAGACTAAAAAAATCTCTGTTAATTAAATCAATTCCTATGGTTATATTAACCTCCGCTAAATAACCTCTGTTAAAAGTCTTTTTTCTTGTAGTGTTAGTTTTCTATTTTTTTTATAATACTATTTATTTAATCATTTTATTAATTGCAATATTTATTTTATCATTTTGACACTACACTTTAAAGTGTTAGAATTGATAGACGATAAATTACACAATTTTTAACCATTATATGTTAATTAACATATAAATGTAATATATATTTAAAATTTTGATATTTTTATTTGGAATGATGAATACCCTACCTAAATGATGAATTCACATGTACCTTATCCTCTTTCGAAATTTCCAAAATTATCCTTCATTTTAAAAATAAAAATCTGGAATTCAAAAAATTCATTATGAAAAAGAAAATCCAGAATAAATTATTGTGTTATGGAAATGAAATTTAGGAATAGAAATTGAAATTGAAAATCCCATTTTGGAAAAGCAATTCCATAATGCAAAAAATACGTTCCCAAAAAATTCCCTGGAATTCAGAAAAGTGTTCCATAAATCTAAATCCAGAAAGAAACATGTTCCAAAAAGGGGTTCCAAAAGTATTTTTGATCCACGCCTCCACTTTTATTTAAGGACATTTGTATCATTTAAAACAAAATGGGTATAAGTTGAAATTGATCGAGTACAAGAAGTAATCGTCAATCCTTTTCCAACCCGTTTTACCATCCTTTGTTTTTCAAATCAAGAATATAAACACATCCATATTATAAGACAACCAAAGAACTTATAATTGCAGCATGTACACAAAAGTATATATAACTAGAGGTGGTACTATAAAAAAATTAAAAAATAACTTGTGAGTCCACCAACTCATCTATAATAAAATGAGTTACCAATTTTAATTTGTATAATTTTAACGAGTCAGTTGAATCAAACTCATCTCATTTTTAAAGAACCAGCGATGGAACAAGTCAATAGCCCAATTTTGGCACTCTTAATTATTTTTGCAGAATAAAGTATGGAACATCCATCTTAGAAGGCATGAAGAACAAGGTGAGTTTGGACAAACAAAGGACATATCAGCGAGGGTGGTTCTATAAAACATTCCTACCAAAATGTGGAAAGTACAAGGACAACTAATTATGTTATAGTATAATTGATATAACCTTGTAGTGGAATGGACAAAGGTAAGATGTAATCAGTTAGATGCTTTTTCTGAAAGAGAAGTACAAGTATATACCATCAGAGATAAAAACCTATGTATTCTTCTTAGTCTACATATTATCTTTAAAAAAATTCAAAACTATATCATTAATATATTTTATATTATTCAAACAAAATCTTTATTTAAATTATTTTTATAAAATGAATGATTTAATTTTTCTCTCTTTTTTTATTTTATTATTTTTATCCAAATATTTTAGCTCGTTTTGAAATTATGAATCAGTTGATCCACCAGATTTAAACCCTTATTTTTATATATATAATTTTTGATAAATAACATGATAAAAAAAATAAAATATTTGAAATATTTTCATATAAATTTTTAATTTTTAATATTGAATCATTATAAATAAATTACTTTTTATTTTGAAATATTTTTTAATTTTCACAAATATACCATTTTTATTTTATTTTTAACGATGTAGTATATTTATGAATACTTTTTATAACGTGAAAGTCATTCATTTGGCCAATATAATAAATAATATCATCATGGTAATGTCATTACCATTACATTTAATAGAAGAAATTAGAAAGAAAAAGATAAAAAGCAAAAAATAATAGAAATTGAAATAAAACCACTCCTGTTTTACCAAAAGAAAAAAAAGTATTTAACTCTTAAATATTTTTAGTCAAAAAAATCACTTCAATGAGGTTAAAGAATGCCATAAATGGAAGTCAATAAATTTGGAATGTCGCGATCTAGGAATTAAGACTCACCATTTTGATGGCTACGATTTCAGAAGTCTCAATATGTGACCCTGAAAACAGCAATAAAACATACACAACTTAAACATATAATATATATAATAATAATAAACAAAAACTATATAAATTATTGGATATATTTTCTAAAAAAGTATTTACTAAATTAGTTCTTTAAAAATAAAATTTATTTTATTTTAATTCTGTAAATATTTTATCTCAGAAAGTACTTTATTAACTAAATTCTTTAAAAAGTAAAAGTTATATAAAAATTTATTTTAATGTTATGAGATATTATTTTGAATTTTTTAATGAAAATTAAATTATTATAGATTCTTTTATCAAATTGATGAACAAAATATATGAACAGTAAATAAAAAAATAAAATATAACCGATTAAAATTAAATTGTGGACAAAAGTAACATTGAACATCAAAAAATCAAGTTACATTACAATAATTTGCTATCACTATGAATTTAATAAAAACAATTATATTAAGTTTGAAAATTTTCAAAAATCATTTGAAATAAAAAAAAAACTTATTTCACAAAAATAAATAATACCTAAAACTTTTCCTACCAATGTGAATTTCACCGAATGATCCGCTCCCAATTTTTTCACCGATTTTATACTTTCCGCCGACGAGTCTCGCCATTGAAACATGAAACGACAACGTTTTGCTGATACAGGGAGAGAACGAGTTTTGGTGTCAGATGCGTGCATTGGTTTGGAATATATGAAGAAAAGAGGAGAGAGAGGAGAATAGATTACATAGTGGGGTTAGTTTCGGAATTACGTATTTTATATTTAAAAGATTTTCGATGACGTAGGTGGACATGAAATATATCCAACAACGAAGCGTAGCGTGCATGAGTCGCATCACTTTTCAATTCCTTGTCCCTAAAATCACCCGTAAGTCATTTTATGCTTTTATTATTTTTTATTTTTAATTAATTGAACCTTTTCGCGCTGTGAATTGGATATTAAATTGTCTAATCTTAGAGGGATTCTCATCATAGCTCTAATTTTAATATTTATTTACCAAATGATTTTTTTTCTTCTATAAACTCAAAATAAATTCCCTTAATAAATCAATATTTATTTTAAAAAATAAACTTAATTACTGTTGAAGATAGAAAATTGTCTTCCCGATGTCTTAAACTATGTAGCACAGACACTGACACGAACACTGATACGATACGGACACGGATACGGAGATACATAAAATCTCTAAAATGTAGGACACGGGGATACGGATCTATATATTATATAATTATTAATTATATAAATTTACAATAAAGATTTATGTGCACAAGTATATTTTTTAGATTATTTTTTAGAGCAGAAAGGATGTTTTTCATGACTGGTTCACAAGGATTTATTTCTTATTTTTATAATCATAATACCAATTTATATAATAAAATTTGAATTTTGAGAAAATTAATGTATTTTTTCTTTTTAAAATTATGTTAAAACCGTATTAGAATTGTCATAAATCTAACAAATACTTGTTAAATTGGACACTTCATGGATACGTGTCCAATAGGTGTCATACAAGTATTAATATCCAATACGAGTATTGGACACCGATACCCCATTTAAGAGGAGTGTTCGAGAACTTCGTAGGTCTTAAATGTCGAAGGCAAACGTGTACTTTTATGTTTTGATTTTATGCTGAAAGTTCACTTTTACGGAGTCGATTTCGATGCAGATTTTTCTTTTTCTGCATTATATTTAATAATTTTGAAATGAAATTTTTAAAAAGTTTATATTTTATTTAATTAATATTTTTTTTCAGATTATTAAAAATATATTTATTTTTATTTATAAATATTAATATTGATGATTAATATTTATATTAATATCAAATAAAAAATTAATATTTCATTAAACAATTAACAGAGATTAAATAAATAATAATAAACGTTTTTTTTTCGGTTTTAAAAAATAAATTAAATTAAAATTAATTTAGATAAAAATAATAAAACAATTCAACGTAAATGAAAATTAGTAGTATTGTTTGATTTATTTTTTTATGTAAATTGTTAGTATTAGTAACGATTGATATAAAAGTTTAATAAAATAGTCTAAAGAAAGGGAAAAAATATTATTTTATTATGGGTTGTCCTGCAATAATTTGAATGAAGAGTTTGGGTTTTTTTCCAATGTTAAATTATTTGTCATAAAAGCATCATTTTTTATTTCTACCAAGTCGTTAAGAATCTTTTGATTAACAATTAGAAATTAGAATCAGACATCTAATTTTGTGAGTTGTTTATAGTCTTTATAGTCTATTATTTCAATAGCTGAGAAAAAATCAGTTGTGTTAGAGTACAAAACTTTTGGGATTAATATTGTAACTATTAGAACTTTTCATGATAGTCCCTTTGATAAGTACTTTAAAATAAAGTTTTTTTTTTTAAGTGATGGAGTTAGGGTTTGTGGATGAACTTTTTATAGATGTTTTCATAAGCATTATAAAAAAAATTCAATAGTTATTTTAAATGAAGTGTAGAATTTAATGATGCTATTACCAGGATATTGAAACTTCTAAGGAATCATCTATGGTACATGAACATTGATTAATATTGTTAGAAACACTAATTAAGAGGGGCTAAATTGTTTTTTTTTTTTAATCTTTTTAGTCACTAATAGATCTTTTGAAAAATCTTTCTTTTAAGAACTTGACGTGAGAGTAGGTTTAAAGAAGCAAAAAGGTTTAAAAGATAGGAAAAAAAATGATCGAAAAAAGAAGTTGTAGACTGGTTCAAATCTTCTTAATTCTAGATCCATTATCAATTGTTCAATTTTATAATGATTATTTTCACTATCAACCTCTTAAACAACACTTGAGAGAAATACAAAAATCTACTACATAATTCTTCATAAACAAGTTACAAATGACAGAGATATAACCTTAAAAGTGATTAATTAAGAAAATGTAGAACATTGACTTTTTCAACAACAAGATATTACCACACAAGCTTTTAAATGATCTTTTTCATACATAAGCTTGCTTCTTTCGAAGAAATTCTTGATTGTCAAAATAAGATAAACTTTTAGAATGAATGAATTATATTCAAGACCTATCTTACAAATGTATTTATAAAGCAAATCAAAGCTAAACAAATAATTATTTTTAACATTAATCAATTATTTTGTTCTACGTATAATCTAGAAATAAAATCTGAACAAAATAATAAGTTATATTCCAATCTAATCAATTAATTGTGCAAGCCATGCTTTGATACATAAAAGAATAATTGCTTATATCAAAACTTAATTAATTAATTAATTATGAAAGGTGTAGCAAATCAAATTGAAAGATTTTAAACATAACTGATTATCTTTAATTTTAATCGATTAAATATGAAAGCAATGTTGAACACTTTGAACAAAATAATGGATTATGTCCTCTGCTAATTGATTGATTGAATGTGAATGCATGAATTTGAAAAGTTAAGACAAACTACTTAATTAATCATAAAAAAAATAATCGATTAAATGCAAAATCATGGATTTTTGAAAAGCCAAAGACATTGAATACCTATGTAAACTAATAATTGATTAATTTCTAAGCATGGATTTTGAAATATTTGAATTTTGAAATATTTGAATTGTACAAGACATAATCAATTATAACTAATGATAATCAAATTTTGATAATTGATTATAATGTAAGGTAATTGATTAAAATGTCCATAAATTTTTTAAAAGATTTGTAGAACATGAAATTCTTTAAAAGTTTGTGTTGTGGCTCGCTTGTGCTTAGTATCAATGATGGTACTACTCAAATGCATGGATAGACACAATAAGGATTGAATTTTAACACACAATACAATATCACTAAGGTTCATCTTTAAAATATCTTTAATACTTCAATTTGTTTGATCTTGATCATTTTGTTCAACAATCTTTTTCTATTTTCAACAAATATCTCAGTATATACATGATAAATTGTCATCTGTGACTGTAGATTGATGGTAATACAACTTCATTGTTATGTCATAAAAAAAAAGCCTAAAGTAGTGCATAATTTTTCCTTCAAATTAAAGAATGTCTCATATGTGATCTTAAACAATATAGAAGAAGCACATTGAAAGTAACACCTTCCTCATTTCGTGTGATTTGACCATTTGAAAAAACAACTACAAGATAAAAATTGAAATAATGTTTAGTATTTGTGATGCAAGTTTACTCCATATGAAGAAGATCAATACTATGGATAGAGAGTGAATTTCTTTGTTTAGGGAGAATGGTGAATTTTACATAATGATTTTAGTGTCACGAATGGTTCAATTTATAGTTGAAAAGTATTTTGAATGATTTGTGTACCTTCTTAGAGATAAACATGATTTTTGTGCCTTCTTAAAGAAATTGTATATATCAATTATAGCGTAATAAACACACAAGATTGAACTCATAGTATACAAGGTACTCTTCACGAAATATTATTTGGGGTTACATTCCTCATTTGTTTAACTTATTCTTGATCAATTTGCCATGAAAAAAAGGAAGGGTTTGGATTATTGTGCAATAATTTATTATCATATAACACTACATTCATTATTGTTGCTTAATTCCATACAATGCAGATTGATACTTTGAAATGAGACGTAGGAAGTTTGTGGCACACAATAAAAATTATTTTAAAGCTGTGATTTTTTAAATATCATTATACAAATAAAATTGAAGAGTGTTTAATGTTGAATTAAAAGTTGTGTTAATATTAAATTAAGAATGTAAAATTGTTTTTTATTTAAAAAATTAAATTTAGTCTTCAAATATTATTGTAATATAAAAACTACATTTGTTACATAATAGTCATTGAAATAAGAAATAATAATTTCATGAAAGATATAAATTTAAATTTTATTGACGAGATTATTATGAAATGGTACATAAAAGACACCTAATTTAAAACATCACACACTAATGATGTGAAGTGGATGTTCCAACAATATTGAGACATGTTTTTTTTGTGTGACAAGAAGATGTATCAAAGTAGGAACAATTTTTTTTGGGATGACTTTGTTATTCTTTAATGTCAATTTTAGTCCTTATTTGACTTAACTTGGATAAACCCTTTGATGTTCTTTTCATTTTTAGATTTAGGCATAAAATTGACCTCAATTAATGATGTATTCCATAGAAGGAGGGGGACTCTATAAACTCAAAGAGGATTTTGATACAAAGTTTGCGACAATGGAGAAAACAAAGCAAAAATTTAAGTAAATTTGTAAAAGAAATTACAAAATGGATTAAAGGTAAGAAAATGGATAAAACATTCCACCTTAGAGAGAATTGCAAGGATAAGTTCAATGAAGATTCACCACTTGAATAAGGTTTTCAAGATAAGAATTGCACTGATCGGTTGGTATTGATTAATAGTCGAGTAAAGCACCGAGCAACATGTAGTGTATAATTGTTTTCTATAAACGTGTCTGGATTCTTGGGCTTTTTGGTTAGGTGGATGTTGACTTGCTTAAGATATACAGGAAAGAAATAACTACGTGGCTATAGTCCTGGGAAGTGGTGGATGAATCTGTTATGACTCCACAAAAAGAGGGATTAGATGACTCCATGAAGAAGAGGATTGGGCACTACAAAAGAGAAGCGAATCCTCATAGATAAGGAGGGATTCTTGGATACTCAACAATAATCACTAATATCTTCATGCTCTCACTGACTTGATAGTCGGAGTTTAGTCAACAAGTGGAGCTCCTCTATTAACTTTGAGATCGTTGGGCATTTGAAGCGACAATTGCAAGGGAATCTTCTTAGGACCACCTCCAAACATCCGATCAAGAGTTTTGCAAGAATAAGAACCAAAGTACAAAAGTATCATACTCTCAAGGCATTCAAAGTATTCTCACATAGCTAATTATAGTCAATATTCAAGTATAATTTGTACAAGGTAGAAACTCCTATTTATAATGTGGAGTTTCGATACTCTTTTGAAATGGAAATAAAAGAAAAACCATCACAAAAGTATCACCCTTGATGGAGACATGTAAAGAAAGTTACAACCATCACATGTGCTTGAAAATTATATGTGAGGTATATGAGACCGAAATCACTAATCAAAAGGGAGGGTAAATTAGTTATTTCAAAACTTTTAATCTTCTAGCAAATTCTTTTGGAAAAAATATTTCTCAAAACACTTGAAGAGATAATATCTTTCTCAAAATTCTTGTTCTCAAAACACTTTTTCAAAATAATAATAAGAGTTATACATCAGAGTAGGTAACTATCTATATATTTTAAATATTCTAAATTCTCCACATGTCATTATTCTAGAGAAGATCTTCCAAAAATTTCCCTAAACAACTTTTACTAAACAGGTTCTACTTATACTCATATGATAGGTACACCTGAAAAGGAGTGAGGTCTTTGTAAGCCTTAAATATCAATCTTAATAAACTTAATACAGAATATAGACAATGGGGGCCTATTACTTCACCTACAACCATAAGACTCAATCTCTCTTTATCAACATATGGATCCATATTCCACTTATGGTGATCCACTATGAACAACAAAAGTTACTTAGGAAGTGATTAGGTAGTTGAGTATTTCTCATTAAAAATATTAGTAAAACTATAATTATTTTTCTCGAGAATATTAACAATTTATTGGTCCATAAAGAGATATATACTCATTACCTAACCTTGGCAATACTAAGCAGGTATCGTATAGTCTCAAGTTTAGCCTATGAATATCCTAATCGATGGTGCTATTCTGAACTATCTAGATATTCACATACTTGATAACTTCCTTAGACCCCACCATGGTTCCTACCTTTCATCCCGTAGCGTACCCAATTATGACTTCCCAAACATAAAGACTCAAACATTAGCATGGTCAGAAGTCAATGCAACGATTTTTATGACTATTTATCAACGAACATATTCTTTGATACTTTCAAGAATCACATAACATGATGATTATTAAGATATTTCACATTTATCTTACTAATAGTCTATACACACCATTCAAGGAGCTCAAAAAATATAAAAATAAAATAAAGCATATAGGTAACTTTCTTTTATCCAAACTCATTAAATAAAACTAATAATTACTTTTACTTTTTTTTATTATTCTTTATATATTTCTTTGAATTATAAAAAAATTATATTTAAAATAATATAAAATAAAATAATAATTAAAGAAAAAAATTAAATAATTAGATATGAATAAGTATATTATAAGAAAATAAAATAGTAAAAATAAAAATTAATAAATATGACCAGTGTGTAATAACGATAACTCAAATGACGTAAATATAAATAATACTAATAATATTAATAAATAAATAAATAGAACCAATGCATAACTGAAGATAAATTAAATGATATAAATATAAATAAATAAGAAGTATCACTACATAACTGAAGATAAATTAATAGAACTAGTGCTTTATTGAAGATAAATTAAATGGCATAAAAATAATAAATAAATAAACAAGACTAGTGCGTAACTAGAAATAAATTAAATAACATAAATATAAATAAATAAATAAAATAATATATATAAAAGAACAAAAAAAAGTAAATAAAAATTTTATTAGGAGTAATATAAAAAATGCTTAACCTCACTCCCACTTACTTCTTATTGGAGTGACACACTAAAGCGTTTAGAAGATTTAAAATTTCTATTTCATCTCTCTCTCTCTTACACTTCCTCCATCCATACGAGTCTTCTCCATTTTCTCTTTTAATTTCAATTCTTAATTTGTTCTTGTGTTTGTGTTAAGTTCTACTAGATTGATTAGTTTTAACAATTTTTGCTTAAGGTAGCATCATTGGGGGTGTAGAAAAACATATTGAAAGTTATGTTAACTAGTTAGAAAATTTAACTAGTTAAATTTTATCAAGTTAGACTATTAATGGGGCGTGGTGGTTGAACTTTTAAATTTTCAAGTTGAATTGAACTTTTAAATTTTTCTTCGTAATCTTCTTTAGAATGAAATTCTTAAGAAAAACCAACCAATTAGAATATAGAAAAACATATTTAAAGTTATGTTAACTAGTAGAGATTAGAAAATTTAACTAGTTAAATTTTATCAAGTTAGACTATTAATCAGTTAAATTTCTGAATACATAAGAATTACTTTAAGATTTGAATACAAAAATGTAAAGAGAGAGAAAAAAGAAAAACACTCATGAAATTTTATACTGATTCACTTACGCTAAAACATATAATCTTTATAACACAAGACTCTCAAGAACACCACTCTTGAACCCTACAAGAATTATCTACCCCAAACGCAACACCATGTTACTCTATAGAAATCACAAACACTATCTAATTTCAATACAAGAACTCAAAAAACAAAAGAGTTAAGGAACAACTACACCTGAATTACAATAGAAATAGTTAGGTTTTGGAAATTTAGGAAAAACTCCTTCAATCAAGATATGTAATCCAAGAATACCACAAGAATGCTCCAAGAATAAAAAACTTCTGCTCATATTAAAATGTGCTCTAAAAAATTGTTAAACTCTCTCTTTGAAGATTTAGAAATATGCTACTCATAAGGTTTTCAAAAGATATTTTTATAATCTTCACTTAAAAACACTTTTTTTCAAACTGTTATGTTATTTTTAATGGATTAAAAAAGCGATTCAACCGATTGATTTCACTTAAAGTGAAAATAATGGATTAATTCGAGCTTTAATCTATTAAAAACATAACAAATAACAACATCCTAAAAATTAAGAGAATTCAATCTCTTAAATAACAGATTAAACATCTCCACAAAATTTTGAGGTTTTAATTAATTTTAACTGATTAAAATTAAATTTCGACAAAATTAAATTTCGACAAAATTAAATTTCGTTAATACTAACAATAAGTTCTAGATAGTTTAGAAAAACATTTTAAAACCTCTATTCTTAGATTCTCATGGATTATTTACCTTGATATTAAGAGACTACAAACCATATAACACAATACCTTAATACACACTCTAAGTCATCTTCTTTAAGAAATAAGGTCTTCAATCTATAAGAGGGTTCGATTCATCAAATACAAACTTGAGCTCCAACATAAACTACCATTGACCTTAACTCCTAAGCAATATGACATTTGAATTACCAATTTTATTACACCCATATTTTTCTCAAGGTTATAGTTCTTAAGATGTCATAATGGTATCAAGCTCTTGATAATGGATCTTCAAAACTAAAAAATGTTATAACAAACTTCATATTCAATTATGTCTTAAATAATTTTTAAAGAAAAAAACTCACTTAAACTCAAACTAGGGTTGGCAAAACGACCAACCTGACTTGCCAAAAAGCAGGAGAGTCGGTGATAAGTGTCATATTTCATAATATTCCATATTCAAAGACAAACACTTATGAATTTTTATTGATAAAATAACTATAATTCAACCCGTAATTTAGGATTTTTTTTTTTACATATTTTGTGATTATAATTTGAATAAGAACGATTTATTCACAAATTTGTGTTAATTTCATAATTCTAGGAGAACATGAGATAAAATGGCTAAAAGAGAGTATACAAGATGAAAAAGGACAGTTGGAACATTGGAAACTCGCTCCAAACTCACCCAAACTCGCTCAAGCAAGATCACTTTAGAGGAACTCCCCAAAACTCGCCCAAGCGAGTTCACTCTAGTGAAGTTGGACTTTTTCTAGTCAAACTCACCCAAGCAAGTAATAACTCGCTTAGGCAAGACGTCACTTAGCCTAAGCCTAACTAGGATAAATAGGAGGAGTGAGGCATAACCCTAGACATAATTGGTAGAATAGAAAGTGATTAATAACCCTAGAGGAGGCAACTATCAAGGAGAAACATCCCGGATCTTCTTTTCTTGCTTTCCATGCTTGTAGTGGCCAACATGAATGGGTAATTCTTCCCTCTGGGATTGGGAGTAATATGTTCAAACTCTTACGTATCGAGGTGATATTTATCTATAATATTTTAGTTTTTGATTGATGATTGATATTATCATTTTATTCTCAAAGCTTGAATTATTCATGATTTTAATCCCTAAATCTAACTAGAAAGTATTTATAAGAATCTGACCTAAATGATAATGCTTAACATATTTGAATGCTAGGAACAAATTTGAAATGTTAATTGCTTTATAAAATCTATTCATAATGATAAGGAGTTTTTATAAATATGCGAGGAATTGATATTTAGGAGACTCTTTTCATAATTTTGTATGCGAGGAATCGATATGAATGATTTTTATATATGTATCAACATCAATCAAAACTGGATATTATAATCTTTTTGTAAAAATATAGACGAGTGAGAATGATGAACCCCAATCCCAATTTTTCTAATTGAATCACACAAATCTTTTACTTTGCTTTATTTAAATTCTTGCAAATTCATCATACACAACAAACTTTTACATATTGTTTTCTATTTAGTTAATATTATACTTGATAATTCAATTCTTCCTCGTGGGTTCGATATTCATCCACTACAAGAAAATCATGAAATGGAAACTAATTTTAGAGACAAAAAATAATTAGTTGTTATAGTGACTAAATTATAGACCATTTTAGAGACTAAAAAAAATTTGGTTTCTAGATTAGTTTCTATTATTGTTAAATTGTTTCTAAATTGGTATCTAATTAGCTACCAAAGTTTTTGCTACCAAATTTAGAAACTATTTAACAATAATAGAAAATAATTTAGAAATCATTTTTTTTTTTACTTTTTAAAATGGTATCTAATTTAATCAGTGTAGCAACTAATTATTTTTTATCTCTAAAATTGGTTTCTATTTCATGATTTTCTTATAGAGATCTTTAGGGACAAAGGGACAAATTTATTACTTATGACACGGTATACTTGTCGTAAAATAGTTATCAATGGGTTAAAATTAGTAACTCGCTCCGTTTGGGTTGACGGGCAGACTTGCCACTTTTTTAATTTTATTTTAAATTTTTCCATTATTTTGTTTTGGATTTATTTACTTGGTTGTAGTCATTAATATCACTTTTTGGATAATAAAAAGGCAAGAAAGAGCAATAAAATTGAATCAAACTTTAATATTTAATCAAAGAAGGTTTAATGCCTAACAAAATATAGTAAATATCAACAATATTTCAGTGAATCAATGTATAAAAAAATTAATGTAAATAAAGCTCTATATAAAACATTAACTACCACAAATTTTAATTAAAAAACATGAAATTTCTCTTTAAAAGTGCCAAAAGTAAAGAAAGGTGGACTGATGGGTTAGCCCTCCGCGCTTGTGGCCTGCCGGGTTGATGAGTTAGACGGACTGGACCAATACAAGTTAACGAGTTCAAAATGTTAACCCATGCTGCTTGAATCACGGTGGGTCATCGCGTCCGACCTGTTTTATCATCCCTAACTCAAACTATACTAAATCATATCTCAATAATTTATAAAACTTATTAAAACTTGTTTGTTTTCATAAAAATAAGAGATTCAAATTTGTCAACTTGCTTTATTACATTTTCAAATTTCAAACTTCTCGAAGGACTTATGTATTATTCACATTTAGAGAACTTCGATATAACCAGTGTAATAACTTTTAGGATTTAGGCTTTTATAATATATATCATAACAAATTCGTTAATATCTTATACTTGAGAAAAAGGTTAAAAAAAGCTATATTATCACACCTTTCACATAAAGATAGGATCATAACTCTTAATTTATTTCACAAAGGTTGGAATACTACTCGAAAATAGACTTCAATTTGATTATGATTGTTACCTCATAAAATTTCACAATTTAATTTGTAAAACTTAATTTAAATATCCAACTTTAATAATAGCTTAAATCAAACTTTTAAATTAACCTAATCCACCACTTTTTACCTAAAGCTACTTAAAATTTAGGGGGAAAGGTATTTTTAGTTCTTATAAACTTTGGTTTTAATTTCTATATTTTTAAATTGATAAATTAGTCTCAAATTTTAAAAATTGAATTGAGTCTTTCTCACACTTAAATATAAATATTAGTAATTATCTTTTACCACAAAAAATTTAAAGAATAGTTAAATTTAAATATTTTTCAAGAATTGACAACTAATTCTTCTGAATGAAAGTATGAAACCGAAGCTGAATTTCACAAAAGTTACATTACTAAACTCATTTTTTTTCTATTATTTCTGAGTCGCTATGTTAAAGGTTAAGGTACGTAGAAGAATTTGTATGACGAATTTCTTGTATGATATCTTCGCGAGATGGTTCCTTTTTATTTGGACAAATAATGTGGGTACGTACCGATATTACTGAATTGATTTTTTAATTCTAATTAGAGTTTTATTTATTTATTAATCTAATTCCTTTAAAATTAACATACTTTTATAATCATTTTAATTTATTAATTTTATTTAATATTTATACTTATAATTTTAATGATATTATAATATGTTATTCATAATTAGTTTAATATTTAAATTATTTTTAGGAAAACATAAACATTATTTGAAAGTTAATATTTAGTTAATATATGTTAAGTAGGCATATTCGAGTACATATTTGGTAAAATTAGTAGTTTAACTAATTAATTGTCAGCTTTAAATGACATCAGTAATATGTTTATATAAATTTTAATTTTTTTTGTAGATGAAAACAATTCCTTAAGAAATAATATTTTTATTTGTTTTAGTTAATTCTGAACTCTTATATTATTTATTTAAAGGTTACCCATTGTCATAAAATAGTTTAAAAATATCATGAACAATTTAATTACTAAAGTAAATAACAGGATATTAATGGGAATTGAGAAATTTTATTGAAGTATCTCCACAGGATGAAAATGATTGCATTGGAGTATATTTGTACATGTAAAAGTTGGTCCTAAATATAAAATTTGAAGGCTAAAAACAGAAAATTGATCTCTTACTCTTTCCCTACGGTATCAAACAGCAAAAATAGATGTAAGTGAATTCATATGGCTGCAACACATTATGTTGCTTAAGGGTACAAATTATCATCCACAATGAGACTTTGGGACGTAATAAGGTGAGTGTCATTATTAATTTACAATATTTACTTGGAATGGAATAATGACACACTATTTATTTATTTGGACTAGCTTTTCTACAAGAATTTTAAAAAATATATAAAAAATAATGAAATTAACTTCTTATAAATAAAAAATGACCATTAATTTCTGAAAAAAAAAAATCAGTTTTTAGCTTTTTCATGTGAGATTTCGATGAATAAATTCTTACAAAAAGCTGGTCTGAACAGTTGAGAGATGAGAATTGACAACGATCTGGTGCGAGTGGCTGAAGGTTGTTGATCTTATTGTACATTCTTCAAGCCATGAATGTAATGTCTTTTGGAATACTTTTGTGCCTTATTCCCTCCAAATTCTCCAAGCTTGTTGCGTTTTTGCCAGGGTTTTGAGACAGTAACAAAATCAACAGCTTGATGGGTGAGGGAAAGGAGAACAAGAACCCCACCCAGTTCAAGATCATCCTTTACCATGTTGAAATATTGGGAAAGAAGTGACGAAAAATGGTGCAAATCAAAAAGGAAAACTGAAGAGAGACCCAGAAAGAAGGCCACTGAGAAAAGCAAAAGGATGATGAAGATAACCAGAAGTAGCACAAAGATAACGAATGAGGCATGGAGAAGAGTGAGGAGAATGAGGTCCAAGTTGGGAAACATAATGAATGTGATTTTGATCAAACCAAGACATGCTTTGTTGGTTGTTAAAGGAGGTAGATGAGAAGGGACATGAAGTAAATTAACTAGCACATATTCTATCCTTCTAATGCCACTTAACCACTTGGAGACTCTTTGTTTAAACATATTAAGATAAAAAAAAGCTAGTAGATGGTATAAGAGATCTCTAATACACTTCACAGCCATCTATTAATTTCTATTAATTTATATCTAGTACTATATATTTATATATTTATAGATAGTTCGATACTGGAAGGTCTAATAAGATTAACAAATCTTCGTTATTACATAACTCTAATATTATATTAAAAAATAAATTTTAAATTTAAATCAATCTTATAAAATAAACTCATAAGATGAAATTTACATACAATTTATATATTATGAAATGTTTTTCAGATTTATAAAATAAGATTTAGATATATTATGAAATGTTTTTATCTATAATCGTGTGGAGATCCAAAATGTGTTTAGTTAAAGAAATAATATATATTTTAATATTTTATTTTATTTTTAGATATTAAAATAATTTTACCAATGCCAAATTAATTTCAATTCGATTCCAATTAAAAAGTCGAATATTAATCACTGTCTTAATTCATCTCCATGAGCAGTTCACTTTTCAAAAAATAAGTATATACATGCAAGCAAGGCATTTAAAATATTCGTCGATTGAAAATTATTGCCTAATTTGGCCTCGGATGGAAAACGGGCTTAGAAATGCGCAAGCAAAAGTCCTTTTGTAACAATTACAATATTCTTTTTCCTTTTAATTTGGACTTTAATTTACTTTATTTTGTGTATACCACATATTATAATCCACCACAATGGGTAATTATTGAAGGAAAGGATTTCTTTTTTAAGAGTATTGAAAAAGTTGATTCTACTTGTATTCAGTTTTTGTTACATAAAGAACTTTATAATATAAGGCTCAAAATTCAAGAGTGATTCCTAACTTGTCAATGCCTATACTTTATGACTATTATATAGTTAGTAGTACTTTCATCACTAATTAATTTCATTTTTTTTAGGATAGCAAGTCTTTCTCCACCATAATCAAGTATTATTTTTTTTATCAACAATAATAAAAATTTAAGTATACTTCACCCCTATTTCTCTTACAATAGCTCTATTATTAGCCACTGCTACCACAAAATTAGTTGACATGATGTAACAGGAGTATTCTAGATAACGAATAGCCGTTTTAATTTTATTGTTTTTAGATAATTTGTTTTTTAAATTGTACAAATGTCTGAATTTAAATACATGTAAAATTAATGTACTTATATATTTATGTGAACAATTTAGTTTTCCATTAACCATGTAAATAATAAATGTATTTTTATATTAAACTTTATTATATATGTTCTTAACTATGTATCGAGAAAAAAGTACATAAAAACTAAGTGCAAGAAATTAAAAGGAGAAAAAAAACCTTAAAAAAAAGGAAAGAGACAAAAAGATTGGAGAAATACATTATAATATTAATTGATTGATACTGTGTCATGATGTTTTTATTTACATGAGTTTTACAAATGTATTTTTAGTTTGTAAAGTGTATGTCCAATTTATAATGATTATATGATAGTTTGAATTTAAAAAAAATATATAAATTTTTAATAATTTTTTCTTTATGTTCAAAGTTGATTAAATGCTTTATATGTGTGTTATAGTTATTCTTCAATGTCCTCATAATTGTAAAACCAGGTATGGCAAAATAATAAACTAAAAATAGAGTATATTAAACAAATCAAACAAATTAGATTGTGCGTGGAAAACTTTAGATTTTTCGATATTGTTGGAAGAGATTTTGGAAGTGCAGTAGATATTGGAACTTATCGAGATTGTCGCGCTCGTTGTCCTCTCAACCCAGGATCGTGGCCACATGATCGGGAAAACACCTGCCTGATCAGGAACGCGCTCGCAGTGCCTGGTCTTTTCGGATTTTAGAAGTTGCCAACAATTGAGATGTTGAACGGAAGCACGTGGGTCTGGAAGTTGCAACGGATTCTTGGATCATCTCCCTATATAAAGAGAGCTCCACCCTCTTCAAAAAACGCATCTCACACACCTACCTCTTCATCTTCTTCAAACCCACCCTGTTCACCATCTTCTTCCTCTCACCTTTTCCAGTTTCTCTCTCCTCATTTACTTTATTTTATTTTAATATTATATTGGATTCTTACTCTTTTAAGAGTAACGTGCTAGTTCTGATCCTCGAAAATTACTGGAAAGTTCATGTTGTATCCTAGGGGACTTGCGCAATACATCGCGGATAAGTCCTTATGGGCAGTGATTACTCACGCCTTGGGAAACCAATTTTGTTCGTTTTAAAGCCTCATTTACTACAATCATAAGGACTTAATGGCTGAAAATACAGACAACAACAACGCTGCTCCGGAAACGTCAAATGTTGTTTCCGTAACGCAAACCATTTTTGTGAAACCATTTCCGGATATTTCAAATATTGAAGTCTTCACCGGTCAGAATTTCCGACATTGGCAAGAACGCGTGTCCACCCTATTGGACATGTAGGGAGTTGCTCTTGCACTTACAACTTCCAAACCCGACTCAACCACAGCTGCGAAACAAGTTGATGATTGGACCCATGCAAATAAGATATGTCGTCACACCTTACTCAGTGTGTTATCTAACGATTTGTTCGATGTCTATGCTTGTTATAAGAATGCAAAAGATATTTGGGATTCTCTTATCCTCAAATATACTGTCGAAGACATCGTCAGACAAAGGTTCGTAGTTGCAAACTACTACTGCTGGGAGATGATTGAAGACAAAGACATCAAAATCCACATAAACGAATATCACAAGCTAATTGAAGATATCAAAACTGAAAGCATAACCTTGCCGGATGAATTCGTGTCCGAACTTTTGATCGAAAAGCTTCCACAATCTTGGACGGATTACAAACAACAACTGAAGCACAAACACAAACAAATGTCACTAACAGATCTGATCACCCACATCATCATCGAAGACACAAACAAGAAGGAGTGCACTGCTGCAAAGGCCAAAACTTTGTCTGCCAAAGCAAACATGGTAGAAGACAAACTAGCTCCAAAAAGGTACGAGAAACAATTTGATCATAAAAATAAATATAATAAATTCTCTCGTCCCAATGGAACTAACCTCACTTTCAAGAAAAAGGGTAATTGCTTTGTTTATGGAAAGTCAGGTCGTCATGCACCTCAGTGCAGACATAGGGCCATATCTTCCTAAGGCAAATCTAGCCGAAGGGGAAGATACTATTGTGGCAGTCGTTTCATAAGTAAATCTTGTGACAAATGTGAGCAAATGGGTGGTAGACTCTGGGCTACCAGACACATCTGTGCAAACAAAAATGTGTTTACCTCCTACACAAGTGTGGGGGATGGAGAAGAACAAGTTTATCTCGGTGACTCCAGGACAACTCCTGACCTAGGAAAAGGAAAAGTTCTTCTGAAGCTCACATCTGGTAAAACTCTGGCTTTGAGTGATGTGCTACATGTGCCATCAATTAGAGTTAATTTGATCTTTGTGGCATTGCTAAGAAAAGTTGGGGTTAAAATGTCATTTGAATATGACAAGATTGTTATGAAAAAAACAATGTTTTTGTGGGAAAGGAATATTGTGATCAAGGTCTTTTTGTATTGAACATTTATGAAGTTATGAATGAATCTAAATCTTCTGTTTATATTGTTGACTCATATGATGTATGGCATGCTAGATTAGGACATGTGAATTCTTCGTATGTTATGAAATTGCAACGACTAGGATTAATCAACATGCATGACAAACAAAATAGTAAATGTGATGTATGTGTAGAATCTAAAATAATGAAGAAAACATGTCACTCTGTAGAATGTCAAACTGAACTTCTTGGTTTAATTCATATCGACCTTGCTGATTTAAAACAAACCATGTCTAGAGGTGATAAAAATTATTTTGTAACTTTTATAGATGATTTTTCTAGATACACCAAAGTGTATTTAATTAAACATAAGGATAAAACTTTTAACATGTTCTTAACTTACAAAGCAGAAGTAGAAAATCAATTGAATAAGAAAATTAAAAGAATTAGATCAGATAGAGGTGGTGAATATGTTTTATTTAATGATTATTGTGTAAAAGAAGGTATTATTCATGAAGTAACCCCACCGTATTCACCTGAGTCAAATGGAGTAGCTAAAAGGAAAAATAGGACTCTTCAAGAAATGATGAATGCCATGCTTATTAGTTCTAATGCTCCTGATAATTTATGGGGTGAATCTCCGCTTACTGCGTGTTTTTTGCAAAATAGGATACCACATAGGAAAACTGGTAAAACACCTTATGAGTTGTGGAAAGGTTATCAACCTAATATGAAATACCTAAGAGTGTGGGGGTGTTTAGCTAAAGTGATGTTACCTGATCCTAAGAAAAAGAAAATAGGCTCTAAAACATCTGATTGTATGTTCTTAGGATATGCAGAACATAGTGTTGCCTATAGGTTTTTAGTTCTTAATAGTGATATAATTGAACGTAACACTATAGTAGAGACGAAAAACGCTGAGTTCTTTGAACACATCTTTCCTCTAAAGAGTAGTGGTACATCTGAAGAACATATAGATAATACTAGGGATGCCTTGAGTGAGGATGTTAGGATAAGTAAAAGGCAGAGAAAGGAAACCTCATTTGGAGATGACTTTTACACTTATCTAGTTGAAAATGATCCAATAAATTTTATAGAAGCTACTAGTGCTCTTGATGCTAAACATTGGCATAAGGCCATTAAAACCGAGCTTGATTCAATTAAGAAAAATAATGTGGACCTTAGTAGATCTGCCTAAAGAAGCAAAACCCATTGGTTGTAAGTGGATCTTTAAGAAGAAGTACTATCCTGATGGATCCACAGAGAAATTTAAGGCAAGATTAGTAGCTAAAGATTTTACTAAAAAACATAACATATATTACTTTGATACTTCTGCACCTGTTACTAGGATTTCCTCTATCCGTGTGTTGTTAGCCTTAACATTTATCCATAAGTTAGTAATTCACCAAATGGATGTTAAAACAACTTTTCTGAATGGTGAATTAGAAGAGGAAATTTTTATGACTCAACCTGAAGGATGTGTAGTTCCAGGTTAAAAGGAAAAAGTATGCAAACTTTTAAAATCTTTGTATGGTTTGAAATAAGCACCAAAACAATGGCATGAAAAACTTGATAATGTTTTACTTTGTGAATGTTTTTTTTGTCAATGATGCTGATAAATGTGTGTATTCTAGATCTCAAAATGGTGAATATGTCATTATATGTTTGTATGTGGATGACATGCTAATTTTTGGTACATGCAATGATATAGTTTTTAAAACAAAATTGTTTCTTGGATCTAAGTTTGAGATGAAAGACATGGGTGAAGCAAGTGTGATTCTAGGAGTTAAAATCATAAGCAAGGGAGATAGTATATTACTATCCCAAGAAAAATACACTGAGAAACTTCTTAAGAAGTTTGGTTACTATGACTTTAAGTCAGTAAGCACCCCTTATGATGCTAACTCTTAATTAAAGAAGAACAGAGGAGAATCTATTTCTCAAACTCAGTATGCCCAAATAATTGGGAGCTTATGCATTTAATGAGCTTTTCTAGACCAGATATTGCTTATGCAGTAGGTAGACTAAGTAGACACACTCAATGTCCTAGTCAAGGTCATTGGGATGCACTTACAAGACTCATGAAATACTTGAGAGGTTCAATGGATTATGCCATTGAATATAGTGGATTTCCCGCTGTGCTAGAAGGGTACAATGATGCTAACTGGATCTCTGATTCAGATGAGACAAAATCCACTAGTGGTTATGTATTTACACTTGGGAGTGGTGCAGTTACATGGAGGTCAGCCAGGCAAACTATTATTGCAAGATCAACAATGGAATCTGAGTTTGTTGCTCTAGAAATGGCTGGTAGTGAAACTGAGTGGTTGAAAAACTTCTTAGCAAACATTCCTTTAGGAATGAAACCAACCTCATTTGTATCAATGCATTGTGATTGCCAATCAGCAATAGCTATAGCTAAAAATAAAAGCTACAATGGAAAGAATAGACATATACAATTGAGACATAAATTGGTGAAACAGCTGTTAAAGAGTGGAACGACTTCTATTGACTATGTCAAGTCAAAACGAAATTTGGCAGATCCTCTGACAAAACCCCTAGGGAGAAAAATGATTTTAGAAACATCGAGGGGAATGTGACTTAAGCCACTTGCAAACAAACAAGTGATGGAAACCCAACCTTTGTGATAGGAGATCCCATGAATAAGGTTCATATGGATAAAAACAAGTCACTTGTTAGTTCTACTAGCACTAATATTGATTTAAAATCAATTTTGTCCTTTCCTATGGTGTGTGTGAAAGTGCTAGATACTGCATTATCGAGAGGATAAACTTTGTAGTTAAAATTTAAAGGTAAAAGAGTTTTAACGATTTACAAAGTTTTAATGTTTTTCATATCCCTTATGGGTGGTGTATGATTTGCAACATACGCTTGATGAAATCACCTATATGAGTGTCAAGTGGGGCCGCTTGCATGAGATCTTGGCAAGATCTCTATAACACTAATGAATACGGGGCAGGCGCATGGCCTAGTAGCACAACACAACGATAACAACAAGTAAATGTGGGGGTGTATTGTGATTAATAAACCTCCATTCATATAGCTTGCTATACCAACTACACTATGTGTTAAGTTCATCAATATAAGACTGATTCATATAGTTTGCTATACTAGTTCTGATGCATTACATCTTAGATGAACCTAGTATTATTTTTTCTTTCTCTATCTCTATGTTTTATCTTTTGCAATATGTGGGGGATTGTTGTAAAACAGAATCAGGTATTGCAAAATAATAAACGAAAAACAGAGTATGTTAAACAAATCAGATTGTGCGTGGAAAACCCTAGATTTTTCGATACCGCTGGAGGAGATCTCAGAAGTGCAGTAGAGATTGGAACTTACCGAGATTGTCATGCTCGTTGCCCTCTCCACCCAGGATCGTGGCCGCATGACCAGGAAAGCACTGCCTGGTCCTTCGAAAGTTGAAGAACGTTGCTCCGCTTCCGCGCTCGCAGTGCCAGGTCTTTCGGGATTTTAGAACGTTGCCGATAGTTGAGATGTTGAACGGAAGCACGTGGGTCTAGAAGTTGCAACGAATTCTTGGATCCTCTCCCTATATAAAGAGAGCTCCACCCTCTTCAAAAAATGCATCTCACACACTAACCTCTTCATCTTCTTCAAACCCACTCCGTTCACCATCTTCTTCCTCTCACCTTTTCCAGTTTCTCTCTCCTCATTTACTTTATTTTATTTTAATATTATATTGAGTTCTATTGGGTTCCTAATCTTTTAAGAGTAACTTGCTAGATCTAATCCTCGAAAATTACTGGGAAGTTCCTGTTGTATCTTGGGAGACTTGCGCAATACATCGCAGATAAGTCCTTACAGATAGTGATTACTCACGTCTCGGGAAACCAATTTTGTTCGCTTTAAAGCCTCATTTACTACAATAACTACCCTACAACCCACTCTTCCAATAATAACTTATTGATTCCTTTGTTATACTTTTTTTTGAGTTAACTATCTCTTGAGGTAGTTGAGCGTTACTATTATCATACCCAGTGCAAAATAATAATCTGCATTGATTGATTTATATAATATATATAAATTCTATTCTATTAAGTAAAACAAAAATCTATATAATATGAGATTTTATTATGTGAACAAAATTATATATGTGTAATATAATAGTTTTCATCTATATCCCTAAGTTTAAGAAACATCCTTCTTACTTGTCAAAACATATGTTGATGTGTAACATAATACAATCATAGTAGCAGGTCAAACATAAGGTAAACTAACGATTCAAAAATAACAACTCACAAGTAATATCATTATGTAAGAACACATATTCACATAATTTCAATGTATATCCATCACACCATTCACAATAGATAATATGCAATCTAAATATCTTTCAAAAAAAATGACTCATATGCTTGTAATCACAGACTTGCATGTGTGGGTTACATTGTCACTCTGTCAGTATCGGTGATCAACACGACTATCTTACCCATAGAGTAGAATACTACCATAATATGGTACAGAACTTAGGAGAATACTCCCATGTTATAGACCTTAGAAGAACAAGAAGAAACCATAATAACAATTCAATTCAAGTTCAATTCAAAGGTGAAATTTACAAGAGGTAAATGGATCTATATATATATATATGCTTTGGCCCTCTTGCCCATCTTGCTACAAAGGATATGAGACTTCAAAATAAACCTCAAATGCAACTGTAAACTAAGGAAAACTGACGCACCTTAGGTGTCAAACAAGAACCAATCATGTTTTGCCTAAAAGTGGCATATCCCACTTGATTTGAGACTTATACTATACGTATCCTATGTTCTAGTGTTTGATAGAAAAAGAATGGATTTTCTTTCCTAGGTTTGGTCGTCCAAGTGAGGCCCAAAAGTAGGACCAATTAGGGTCCAATGGAGACCCATACGTCTCTCTACAAATGGGTGCAGGTAAGGATACAAAATCAGAAGAAATGGGTATGCTGGAATGGAATCTACTTTTGCAATGGGTAAAGAGGGAAGTAGGAATGCTTAAAGTAAACATCCAAGCCATGTACACTTTCCTATCTTCTATGCATGTTTTGGGTTAGTTGCAGTTTGATTCATAAGTATAGTGGACGAATTGGCGTTTTTTTTATAAGGATTGGGACACCCCTGAAATGTCCCTTTTAATTAAATTAATTCTTTGCTGATAAAAAAAAATAGAAACTACTCCTATATATTTTATCTACAAATTTAAAAGACTATAAAGAATGAAAAAAATTCATAAAGACTTATTCTTCTTCAATCGTCCTAGCCATGGACCCTAAACCCTAAATCCTAAATCCTAAACCCTAAACCCTACTCTTTCATATGTTCCTCCATTAGTATATCACTTCAAGTATTTTCAATTTATTAACATAATATATTTACTCACATATATATCTTTTATTGCATAAGATTTATTAGACAGTGCCTCTTTAAGTCCTTCCTAATTAGGAAAGAATTTTCTAAATTGTCTTGATATTTAGAATTTTCTAAATTGTCTTGATATTTTATCTATTGGCAAAATAACTTTCAAAATATTCTTTTTTTCAAAAAAGATTTAATTTTCACTTCTTTATTACAACTCCAAGAATTTTTCTCCTTTTGTTTAATAATACACTCCAAAGCTTTAACTCTTTATTCATCGAGATTATTCAATTCATCAAGTATTAAATTCCAATATTCATTTATAAGTAATTCATTATGTCTTTGTAATCTAATTGATTGTAAATTATCTCAACTAATAAGACAACATCATCACCATAAACTAATTGACTAATTGATATGGAGTTGTTTTACCATAAGTTTTAGGAGAATTCCGATAAGCCCATAAAATCTACACTATTGTTTCATTCAAATTTTTTGGTTTATTTTGAATATGTTTTTTATTAAATTAATTATAAATTTAGTGATAGTCTCGACTTATCCCTTAGCTTAAGCATAATAAGGTATCGAAGCTAATAATTTAATTTGTCTTGTCTTAGCATATTGAATCACTTTCTTTCTACAAACAATCCCTCTATCTATTGTAATAGATTATGGAATACTAAATTGACATAATGTGATCTATGATCAAGTCAATGATATATTCTTTATTAACTCACTAGAAAAAATTGTGTATGCGGTGACAATTATTTTCTTATAAAGTGACGTTTATAAACATCACAATATATGCGTGTGGCGGTTTCCTAAATCGTCATAGAATTGGTCGCCACAAAGTTTAAATCTTTCTTATACTGATTTGATTTTTATCAATTTCTAAACAATTAGGAATAACTATTTCTTTCTAAAACATTTAAGCACAATATATTCATAAAACCATATGTGCCCTATATCATTTTTGCAAACACATTCTATTTCAGTTTCAACTATTTGTTTTGATTTAAATCATTCTCAATGAATTCGTGATATCAAAATGAGTATAGAAAACATATAACAATCATTTGAGCATATATAGAATGCAAATACTAAGTTTGGAAACTTCCCTCTGAAAATCATCCAACACACATCATTGTTTGTCATTGTATGACTTGATCTTCGTCTGCCGCGTTGTAGTGCTTTTCATCTTCTGCTAACTGAGTATAGCTTTATCTATAGTGAGGTTGGTCCATTAATTTATTTTGTAGACATCATATATTATCTTAATGGGACCTTAGTATAGTTCTTTCATAGATTGACCATCATCTGGAACTTTTAGCTAGTAATATATTCCCTCTTGTCATTGTCTGTTACTTTGTGTAACATGAGACAATTATCTACTTATGTATTTATTTTATCTTCTGATGTGTTTTGGAAACTTCTTCATTCTTACCACTAGAGATGATCTTTTGTTATCATAAAAACATGCTTAGAGTCTCTTGTCATAAGATCGTCTAATGTTGATTTATCTTCTACAGTTTTAACACACGATCTATTATTTCACAAAGTAAATGGGATGACTAGATGGTTTAATGAGAGTCTGCTAGACAATCTTCTTGAAGCCTCTGCTGATGCATGCTCCTTTTTGGGCAAAGAAGATATTGATTTGGTGATTCTATTACATTATGAGGAAGCAATAAATGAAACCAATTCAATCTTATGTGAGCATATTCTCTCAAATTGTGCCATTGAAATGTCTCCGCAAAACACGCAAGAAAAAGAGCAAATATCCTTCAAAGGTTTTATTCCAGTAAATTCTCTACAATATCTCTTGCAAAAACTAGCGTGATAATTGCTTAGTCGCGTTCAGTTGTTCAAAACAAAAATATTATGTTTCCCCTAATGTAATATAGGGTCAACATAGGTCAAATCCTAATGAAAACATGTTAATAATCTATTGTTTAATGTTATTTTCATGAAAAAAATTATGAAGGGGGAATTGTAAATGACTTAAAAGTAAATGATAAACTATAAAGTAGTAAAATGAGAATTCAGATTATAAACTAGAAACATAAACGAAAGGAATAGAAATTGAAATTGCAGTAAAGAAAATTGTACAAAATTAGCAGTAGACGCTAAAATGTAAAGAACATTAAAAAATTGTAAATTCATGAATCTAATTGAAAGTAAACTTCTCTAAAATGAAAAATGAAACACGAAAGAAAATTTGTAAAAGAAATTACTAAGTACAAGTATTAGACAATTTAGACGACCATCGTCTGCAAGACTATTTGATAGTTATACATCGAAGGAAAAGAAAAAAAAGAACATAAAGTGTTTACTTAAATAGTAGAATGTAAAATGAATTGAAATAAACTAAGTATAACTATTAAACACTCTAGTTGACAATCACTAACTAGATTATCTAATAGTTCTACTTAGAGATAATGAAAAATGATAGAAACGAGAACCTGGAAAGTAAATTGTGAGAAAATGTAAATGACTGAAAATTAAATTGCGAAGTAAATTGCATAAAATGTAAAGGACTGGAAGTGTAAAGGCCAAAAAGATAAATTGCAGGAATTATAAAATAAAGAAATGTAAAAGTTGTGAACGTAAAACAGGGAATGATGAAATGTGAACTAAGAACGATTTAAAATATGTTAAAAGTGAAAGTGAAATGTAAATTTCTAATGTAAAGGACATAAATGTAAACAAACGTGAATCGAAAAGAAATACTTTAAAGAACAACGAAACTCAATTCAGTAATGAAAAAGGGGGACCTAAACCATGGTGGGGGGTTAAATAGAGCATGGACTCTAATTTCGCACTTGCAAAAATATCAAGGCAGAGGAATATATAAAGATAAAGGATAAAGAGAAAAGCACACACAAAATTTATATTGGTTCACACACAACTTGGGCTACATCATGTCCACTTAAGAATCCACTTAAGAGTTTTTATCAACACAAGTATTCTCCACCTCTCCAGGTACACAAGCATTCTCCAACTCTTCAGGTAACAAATATTGAACACCTCTCTAGGAAGCAAGTCTTAATCTCCCCCTAAGACTAAGATCTCTTAACAAGTGAGAAAAACACTCTCAACAAGAAGGCAAACAATGAAAGCTCACAAGACTTGTATTCTTTTCAATTGTATCTCTTTTGAGATTCTCTTTTTCTTCGTTATATGCAACAACTTTAAATGTCTTCAATATCTTCTCATGAATCTCGCTCTACAATAACTTCATTATGCTCGTTGGACGCTCAATAAAGGAACTTGTCTTTGTTCTCCTCTACATCTTTATGATTCCTAAAATCACATTTAGAAACCTTTATGATTACGAGTGATATTATTAATTTCAACATCTCAGAGCAAATATATCATTGAATATCTCTTAATATCTTTAGAATTATCATTGCATTATCAGATATTAATCCAAACAATATCAATATATTCAAGTTTAGAATAAATCTTTCTCAGTTTAGTTTCTCTTCAATATATTTCGAAAAAGGGGTTTTGTGATTGTTTGTGCAGAAAAATAAAAGACATGGAAAAACAATAAAGATAGTAGGTTGACTCTCAAGTTCATTCATCACTAAATTCGTCATTAGTTATCCTAAGATTATCATTCTTTCAATTCTCACATAGATTTGAGCTAAATCAAACAAGTGTCCATCAAATTCAACGTAATTTTATCAACAAAATAAGTGTCTATTAATGTATTCAATATCTCACTCATCTCGAAGTGCCTACTCATGAGATGTTTATCTTCTACCTCTTGAAAATAAGTGGTTGATTGGAATTGAGCAAACCAACCAAGAATTTTAATTAAAGAAAAAAACTATATTCTCAACATTCATTCAAAAATATTTTCTTAATAAAAACCAGAATTCAAAAGCATCATACCATCTAACACAAACAACAAAATTTAAGAACAAAACTTTATTAAACAAAAATCTCAAATTTATTAAAAAATTACAAGAAAGTCACCCATAAAGGTTTAGTTTTACATGCGGAAGAAAAAAAATAAGAAAATTACAAAAAGGAAATAAAATTAGGTATAAAGTGTATTGTGTGGCGGTTGAGCCTCCTTGTTTTCCTTTGAAATCTCTATTTATATGTTTCTTTTCTTCTTGAATTTGAATTCAAATTTTGTCTTAGATATTGCATTTCAATCCTCCCTAACATAATTTGTTTCCTTTCTTGTCACAATTTGCCTTGTAGATATCTTCTTTTCAATTTTGTTTTTTTTTTTATCGGCAATAAAAAATCAATAAATGGGAACCACTTCAGGGGTGGTCCAACCCTTTTACAAGCACACATAAAATTCTACTCCTAACTCGACCCCTAAAACTGCCGGTCAAATGACCAACCAAACCAAGCGCTAACTAGCTTCATCGAATCAGCCGTATATAGGCCAAAGGATCCAGAACCCAACAAGGGTAGGAAAAATAAACTTCGCGGGACTTTGCAGCAATCCAAGACCACACCTTTACTTGCGCCGAGGCAAAAACTTCTAACACATCTGTCACTCCTCCATTAAAGATGACCGAGTTCCTATGCTTCCAAATTTCACTCACAATTCCAACCCAAATTGCCCCCCAAACATCATTAACCGAAACAGATGCCTGACTCAACCTAAATTGGATAAAATTTTGCATAGGATCCAAATGGATTACGAACGACACTCCAAGCCACTCAAAGCAAAGACACCAGACCCTCCAAGCAAAGTCACAAATGGCGAACAAGTGACTCGACGACTACTCGTCAACCTTCCCACATAAGCAGCATACAGGGTTTTCAACCACCACCCCGCGCCTTACCAAATTAACCCTAGTCGCAATCCTATTTTCCAATACCCTTTGTTGTAGATTAGCATTCTTGCTTATCTTTCAGATATTTTATCTACAAATTTATTTTAGATGCGTAAATTGGATTTTTTTTTAATTAAGTTCAACACAACCAAATCTGTTGCAAGAGATCTTATAGTAAATCTAATGGAGATTTACTATAAATCAAGTAAGGATTGAATATATGAAGAAATGTCTTTGCAAAATTTGATCAAATTTGGTCCTTGCTTCTTGACAAAATAACAAAATCACAAAACACTTGCATCTCACCACTCAAAGAGTAGTTGTTATAGACAATCTAGGAAGATCATCTAATGCGACCATCAAATCCTTTCTCAACATAATTTTCCAAACTTCAAAATACTCTAATTCTTCAATTGAAAAGTAGTCATCGAGGTACAAAGTCTATGCGGATAATTAGAAACCAAGAAAAGTGAGAATATGTTTAAAATTTAAGTTTAGCCAATAGTCTCAATTAAAGTTCAATTAGCCTTAGTTGGGTAAATCTTATTTAGAATAATGTGCTTCTTGACAAAATAACAAAATCACAAAACACTTGCATCTCACCACTCAAAGAGTAGTTGTTATAGACAATCTAGGAAGATCATCTAATGCGACCATCAAATCCTTTCTCAACATAATTTTCCAAACTTCAAAATACTCTAATTCTTCAATTGAAAAGTAGTCATCGAGGTACAAAGTCTATGCGGATAATTAGAAACCAAGAAAAGTGAGAATATGTTTAAAATTTAAGTTTAGCCAATAGTCTCAATTAAAGTTCAATTAGCCTTAGTTGGATAAATCTTATTTAGAATAATGGATCTGTTCTCAATTATTGTCTAAAATAACAGGGATCTTAATTGGGTAAATCTTATTTAGAATAATGGATTTGTTCTCAAAAAAACAGAGATTAAACACTCTCTGAGGGTAAATAGAAATGTAAGTACTCAACCATTTCCAATTTAATTCAAATTGATGCAATCCTTAAAATATCAACTTCCACCTATTTATATATTTTTATAGAATATTAATTATATTCATTCTAATTTTTCATTGTTTAATAAAAATCGACGTAACCTTGTTGGAATTTAGCTATATTACTTTTCGTTACTTAAATTAAATTAAATGTTAAATTTAATTATAATAACCTAGAGCTAGAGAATATAATATAGCCAAAAACTAAAGAAAACAGTATCAACTTAAAGTTTTATAGTCCATAAATTCAAACTTTCAAACTTTACAAGGTAGAAGAAGCAACAAATGACGGGTTTGTCAAACCGAAAATAAAGGAAAAAGTTATCGATATTCATTTATTCGTTGAACTGAGTTAAGGGAAGTACTCGATCCTTGTTAGGAGTCTTTGAACAAGGATATGAATTCCCATCCGAAAGTGCATTTATACATCTTTCAATCATGGTTTGTTTTCAGGGTGGTGATGATGATCTTCATGGTGTTCAGCTGCAGGAGGAGTTGCTGCTAGCTCAACAATGCTGCTAGAAGTAGCTTCATCTGCTCCAGGTGGAGAAGATGATTTGGCATGCACACCATGACCAACTTTCTCACTCTTCTTGATTTCTTCATCGATATGCACATCATCTTCAACTGTTACCACCACTGTATTGCGTCCGAAAGGACCAGGCACGATGGTTTCCTTTACCGTTTTGTGCTCATCAAAGTGAATGACTTCCACTTCTTGGGTCTTCTTCTTCTTCCTCCTCTGAACGCAGCAGAATAGAGCAAAAGCGAGCATTGAGAACAGCAAGAGGCCACCCAATGAGACCACCACGACTATTATTACAGTTGGGTTGCTTGGAGAGGGAGGAGGTACGAGAGGGGAAGGGGGAAGTGGGGGAGGACGAACTGGGCGAGGTGGTGGCGGTGGAGAAGGACGAATGGGACGAGGTGGCGGCGGTGGGCGCGCCTTTGGGGATGGAGGAGAAAATGGCTGACGTGGTGGCGGTGGTGGCGATCCAAATGGTGGTGGAGGAGGAGGAGGAGGAGGAGGAGAAAATGAATGCGGAGGTGGTGGAGGGTTGAAGAAGGGTGAAGGTGGTGGTGGAGGGCTGAAGGAATGTGAAGGTGGTGGTGGAGGATTGAAGGGTTGGAAGGGTGGTGGAGGGACACGTGGGTAGAAAAAGTTGTTGGGTTGAGTTGAAGCCATTTTGGTTGTTTTTAACTTTGTTTATGTCGAAGAATTGATGTCTTTCAAAAGCTGAATTTGTTGTGGTTTGAGTGTTATTTCGCAGTAGATTTATAAGAAAAATGTTGGGTATGAAGGTATGTGGTATGTTTAGAAACTTGACTCGCATGCGAAGTTTTGTTAGGGTTTGTTTGTAGTGGAAAACACTTCTCTATGGATTTACTTAGCTTGTTTGACTTGTGTTGCTTCATCTTCTTTCTATTTTTTTGTTTGAAAAGATGTTAAGTGTGATGAGAGTGATGATTGGGAAAGTGCATCTTGGCTGATGTACCATAGTTTACTTTGGAAGAATTTATGTGTGTTTAAAGAAACATTCTAATATGTTTTTGTTTAACTTGTGTTTAGAAAAATATTAATAATTTTTTCGCGTATACATTAATAAAAATAAACAGTAAATTTTCAAATAAAACTAAACCTGCCAAATTGGATATGTATATCACATCTCGGTTATTAACATCAAATTAGTTAGAATTATGTTGAAGTGTGGTTTAATTAATTAAAAATATGTAATTGACTTGGTGTAAGTGGGACCTATTCTTAATTTCAAAGGTTCATAATGGGTGGTTTGATTTTAATAAGAATTTTTTTAAACCAAGTACCTCGCATATTTATTTGAGATCCACAGTAGTTGTCGGGCAAAACACTCTTATCTCTTCAAACACTATATGATACGAACTAATTCTAGGTTATATAATACTTCCTTTCATATCTCTTCAAATTTTGTATCCATCATAAATTTTAAGGTAAAAAATATAGTCTTACTTACTACATTTATTTAATTTAAAATAAAACATTATAAAATATTTGGCCACAAGTGTTAAATTTATTTTTATATAAAAGTTTCAATGATAGACATCATTATGAAACTTCACATCTTAGTTAGGCTGACACCTCAAGTAACAATAATCATCTGCTACCACATGAAAAAAGTATTATTAAAAAAAAATATACAAGTAAATATGAGGGATAAGACCAAAACTCATATATTAACAAAAACGATACATGTAGTTTATACCTGTTAATAAAGAATTCTAAGAAAAAACTAGATGAAAGTCTATTATACCAATGAAATTGTTCTCTATGAATAAATCCTAAGTTAGACATTATGTCAGCACATGCATTCCCTTCACAAAAAATGTGAGAAACCCTAAACCTAATTTTTCCATAGTAATTAAGAAGTGTTCCACCTATTACGAAGAATCAAAGGAATATTAGTCATAGCACTAAATGCAACACAAACCAAGCCTGAATCACACTCAAGTCATAAACTAGTAAGATCCATCTTTTGAGCTTCTTCAATAGCATGTATAACTCCATAAAACTCAACAACCAAAGCAGTCTGAACATTAAGGAAAGCAGAGAAACCACCAATAAATTCCCTTATATTCCTATGAAAAATACCACCACAAGTAGCAAAACTAGGAGAATCCCTAACAACATCATTTGTGTTAATTTTAACTCAACCTGGTGAAGGAAACTCTCATCTAACTAGGAAGAGGATGTAGAACTTTACCATCATGAGTATTAATATCAAAGAACTTAAGCACATTGAAATCAAACATATCATTTCTCATAGAGCTTTTAGACAAATTTCCCACTAGACAATTGAGATCTTTAATGACCGAAATGGCCCTAGAAAAATCAATTTTAACCTGAAATCTAGCATAATTTCTCATACGCCATATCATCCAAATAGAAAAAGTCATCACAGCAAGTTTAATCAAATTAACCAAAGGACTATCATCACTCTTAATAAAAGAAAGAAGATCATCCACATTAGAGAAAGGAGAATTAATTACTGTGGGAAAATTAGGTATAAAAAATTACAAAATTAGGTATATGCAGTAAATTACAAAATTCTACCAAGCTACTTGATTTTGCCCTTAAACCTTCAAGCTCAATTTTTGCATAAAAAAGGGAGTTCTTTATCATCTCCACGAGTGTGAGCACTCGTCCATTTTTGTCATTCAAGTGCAAAATCCGATCTTTCATGAAAATCGAACAACCTTTCTCCAATAATTGTCTCATACTAAGAAAATTACTTTCAAATTAGGTACATAATAGACTTCCTCATTAGTACCTTATTTTTTGTCCTTTTGGGAAAAACATATTTTTTCCCGACCTTTGACTGGAACCTTAGTTGAGTCTCCAAAAGACACATGTCAATCTTCTATCTCTTGTATATCAAGAAAGAGATGTTTGTGCTCACACATATGATTATTAGCACCAATGTCTAGATACCATATCATGTCACTATCCATGGTGACGTCTTCCTTGCCCATCATGAGAATTCCTTCATCTTTTGTCTCATCTTCCTCCATTAAATTTGTATTTTCTTCCACTCTCATCTTGGCATAACACTCCTTTACATAGTGTCCATATTTGTTGTAGTTGTAACATTCAATATTTAGAGGATTTGAACGATCACCTCTTCTATGATCACGGCCTCGTGCACACCAATTTTGATGGTTCATTTGTCCCATTTCTTCATTTTTGTTTCCAACACCACGACCTTCATTGCGATCAAAACTGCGACCTTCACATCCATGTCATCTTCCTCGGTTATGTTGCACGTACATCACCTTGTCTTCTTTGATGATCATCTTTGTTTGTAAGGCTTCCACCAAGACTTCTTGTTTCTTTTTTTTTCATTCGTTGTTCATGTGCTATGAGATCATCAATGGTCATCTCTTCCAAGTTTCTTGACTCCTCAATTGCATATACAACATTTCTAAAGTCATCGGCCAATGACCAAAGAGTTTTCTCGACGACCCCCATTGCATCTGTGAAAGTTTCTCCATTGCGTTTGATTTGATTGGCTATCGTTTACACACGAGTGATGTAACTAGATACATCTTTTGAATCCTTCATATTCATGGCCTCCAACTCACCTCGTAGAGTTTGAAAACGCATTTGTTTAACTTAGACTGCACCCTTGAACACCTTTTCCAAAATGTCTCATGCTTCCTTTGAAGTGGATGCACTAACAATCTTTTAAAAAATTGCCGCATCAAGAACTCAATACAACATGTACAAAGTTGCCTTATCGTTTGATCGTGTCTTTTTCGATGTTTTGTTTTGGGCTCCCGATTAACCTGTAGTATTTTCTGGTTCTTCAAAACCTTCTTGAACCACCTCTAAAGAATTTTGAGATCTAAGGACTTTCATTTGAATGATTCAATTGTCATAATTGGTCATCTTTGTTGGTCGAGGCAAGTGACAAATTATTGGTTAGACTAGTCATAGCTCTAATACCAATTTGTGCACAAATGCTATATTTTTTATTTCACCACTACTTTCCAAATGAGATTACAATCTCTCTAAATAGTTTCAAAATAGACTTCTTAAATTCTACATGTTCTCTAATAATAGCTATACTATAAATTACATTTAAAACCATAGTATAAATTACAATTAAAACTATAATTAAAGGTAGTAATTATTGACTATTCAAATTTTCAAATAAAACTTATGACAACTTTGAGTATAAGGTTTAACAAATATAAGTTCTGCAACCTATTAGACATTATTTAAGAATCCACTCTTCACTGAAAACAAATGCATATTACTGGAAAAAAAATTGCTTACATTTTTCAATAGAATCCCAAGGCACCAAACTATGAAGCCAAGAAATTTGTGCTACGTACTAAATGAAGAATAAAAACGATGGAACATAAATTTTTCTTTTCCCTCTTAAATTTTCCTTTAACTTTCCATACAATCACTAGGAACTTATAATGGAACAGTCTTTTCTCTCACTTCCATTTCTGTGGTCCATTTAGTCTAAGATAAGTGGTAGAATGCATGCCATTTAGTCTAAGATAAGTGTCTTCCTTCAATCATCAATAGAAGGACGTGTTGTGTTGGGTAATCTCCTGCCACGAACAAATGAACTGAACAGATGCAGTGCTCTTGAAGGTTGAGCATAAGGTACCATGTGAGCAGCACCTCTTACAGTGGCAAAAGTCAACAAATTTCCATACTCAGTCACCCAACCTCCAACCTACATATACCACCATTCACCATCCAATTATAACTTCACTAGCTAGTAAAATTGTCTTTATTAATATTGCAAAAGAACAACCTAAAATAACGTGATAACTTCAAAGTAAAACATTCTTAAAACAAAAGAAAATTTTCAGGTACCTACCTGCCCTTTGTGGAACCAAGCCCCATATGGGACTGTAATCTTGAATTGCAATTCATGAGCTAGTTCACGAATGAGTGTTCGAGATCCCAATAATGGCACAACTGAATCTTGGTCTCCACTGAGATCATTCAACATTAAACAATCAGAGATAAACAAAAAGGTTATGTATCTATCCAATGATACTGAGGATTTCCCATTAAGGGTATCTATCTATCCTACATTGAAGTTACCTGAAAACCCATACTGGGATATGGTTTTGGACTATTCTTTTGAGAATTGGAAGGATGTTGATGTTACCATCAGTGTCACTGTAGTTTAGAACACTACAAGAAGAAACGTTATCAGATTTGAAAGATGGAGTTGCATAAGGATCAATTTTCTTGGAATATTCAGTTAAATATAAACTTTGAATATTCAGGCATGCTAGTTAAATATGTATATTTGTTTTAGTACATTCAAAAATCTGACCTTACTTGAGAGTTAAGGTCAATAAACACATTCTTCTTTAATCCATTGATACGGCTTTTCAAGACAATTATTTCATAGCCACTGATTATTGTAAAGTGTTTCTTTACTTACTGACTACACATGGACCAGCTATAAGGAAGGTTTGTACGGTTTGCATGAAGAGCCTTCTGAACCTCTGGGAGATTGAAATAAAACCGTCTTTCTAGACTCATACACACATCCACACCTACACTTATTTTTGTTGCCTGCATTCAATTATAAGGATATCATATATACAAGTTCATAGAATAAAAAATAATGATAACATTTGACCAGAACAAAATTGGGAAAGGTCTACCATTCTTTTCAATCTCAGTTCTTGTTCCACTATGGATGGATAGCAAACATCTAGAATTACATCATAGTTGTTTATGTAATCGCCAACAATGAGATTTGCTTCGTATATGGCATTGTTGCAGGAATGAGAAACGTTGTGAGGACTTGCATAGGAATAATCATCAAAATCACAATCATTCATAATGGCAAGGCCAATTTCATCAGAAATCATTCCATGTGACCAGAAGTATTCATATGTTGCTGGTGTATCCCGATCAAGTCTCAAAAGTGGGTTTCCAATCTGATAAAAGAAAGGGTACATTAATATGAGCTTTAAAATATCTGAGACATATGAGACTTCACCAATTGTAACACAAACAGAAAATTAAAGGCAAAAGATGTATCAGGTGAATGGAATCTTACAGCAACTCCTTTGATATTGAATTTGAAACCAGTTGAACCAGCATTATGGTCCAAGAGAACATTAGTTAATTGAGGTACATAGTGTCCTGCATGACTCAATAAAGTTTAATAAGAAACCCAATATATCATGAGTTCAAGGCTCATTGTTAATAAAGTGTACGGCAATGAAAAATAACAAACAAAAAGTAGGTGCTATAAATTGCAGAGTTACCCCTCAGAAGTAGTGGGGATCTTGATCAATAGTTTAGGGGAAATCAAAATAATATACTCTAAAAATTTATATATATATATATATATATATATATATATATATATTATCATTTTGACCAATACACTTAAAATGAGTACATAAATTAATATAACTATAACTGCAAGAAAAATCCCATATTTTTCCTTCATTCCTTCAAATTCTTCAACCAATCAATAATTGAATCGGAAATAAAATTTTAAGAAACATAATTATAAAAGGGAAAATCTATGATAAATAAGTCACACTTAAAAACAAGTTATAAAAAACTACAAAGGTTAAGATTTCATTTTATGTTTATAAAGAGAATTTTCATACAAAAATATAAGAACACGTAGAATATAAGAACTTAAAAAAGACACAATATAGCTATTCAAATTCTTATATTCTAAACATTATCCGCATATGGAAAAAGATGTCTTTTTGCATGGAAAAAAAGTAAAACCCCATGTATCAGAAATAAATAATATATTATGAAGCTAAATGGAAGAGAGAATTACTTTTTTTTCTTTTAGAAATGGAACAAAATAAGTGAGACATGAGTATAATCAATGAGTTTTTGTTTTTCTTCATTTCTTTCTTCAGGAGTAATCCAGGTAAGACACGAGTAGAAGCAATGAGTTTTATGTTTTAAAAACAGAGGATGAGGTGAATAAATTAGGAGAGAGAATACAAAAAATATCTTAATTTTCTTATTCTTTATTATATTTAATTTATGTTTTAATATTTATTAAAATTGAAAGACAGATTATAAAATAAATTGGAAATCCTCTAAATTTAATTCTCATTATATCTATATATAATATGCACACGGAATTTAAAAAATTTGGGGGAGGCAAGGCACTTTCCCACCCCTATAATCCTCCACCACTGCTAAGAAGGATGTCATAGTTAACTAGCATTTGCAAATTTTCATAAATAACTGTGATCTAACTAAACCAAGTATACAGATATTTTCAAAGACGAGATTCTCATCATGGAATTTCAATTGAACAAGTAAATTCTAAAACTGAATTTGTTAATTAGTTTTCAAACCTGCATAGCTTTCTCCAGTGAGGAACAGCTCCCTTGTTCTGTATGATGGAAACTTCTCGTACCATTTCAACAAGAACAAATACATATCATTGGCTGCCAAAAAACAAATGTATATGTGTTCTCACAAAATTTCTCATTTTTCAGAAAGAGCATTTAGTTCAAGGTCCTTTAGATTATTATCATTTTAGATTTTTTATTTTTCTTTTACCTCTATATCTCTTGCACTTGTATTGGTTTTTCCCTCACATGGACAAAAGTTTCTTGCTGATTCTATCATCTTTTCCATATTAAGTGTTACTCTAACTTTGTTCCCAATATATTCATGTAATTTCAACTCATCTAGCTCAATATTCTTGTATCTGCAATGCTTAATGCTTCTATTAAATCACAAATAAGAATTTATGCTCTTTTCCATTTCATTCACCCAGCTTTTAGATAATTATAAAGGAGGAAACTTACATACAGTACTCATGTACTGTTAGTGTTGTTGTTCAATTATATTTAGAATTTCACCTTAGTAATATGCAATGCATCTAATGTAAATTACTGAAGTAAAATTCCAAAAATTTGAATGGAGAGCACCTGTAGCTATAATACTGTATGTAAATTTGCCCTTCTATAAACAGTTTTCCACTTTCTCAGTTTTAGATGAACACATAGGAAAACGAAGGGGCAGGGGATAATGTAAAAATAAAAGTTTGAAGCCTTAAAGAAAATAAGCATAGTGGCTGAAATGACAAAAAAAGAGAATAGACCAATTTTTTACCAGTGGAGACATCTCCAGAATTGTAATCTGAAGTTGTATTTGAGTATGACCAACCAACTCCAGCAGGAGACTCTACAAAAATGAGGTTGGATGCTACAAATGACAAAATATCAGGAATCAGTGTCGCCAAAAAATATATAAACAAAAATTCTATTTTTTTAACCATGGTAATGGAAGGAATTATCCATGGCTGGAAGTAATAATGAATATTGTCCGAACCTTGAGCACACATAAGATAGATGATTATTCTCTTCTCAACATTTATCTCATATTTTAAGTGACATTATCAAGATTCAAACTTTGAACCACAATGTATGCATGTTTCATACCTTTATTCCAAGACATCGAATTTCTTCGGAGACCACGTCCATCCCCATTAGGATAAAAGGGTCCCAATTCAGTAAAAGCACCTCCTCCAATGGAAGAACATCCAGGGCCTGAAAAACAATGGAATTTGTTGGCTTTTTTCACTAGATATTGTAGTTTCCTTTTGAAAATAACATAGTGTAAAAAATTCACAGGGCTAAGTATTGTTTTATTTCAATGCTGTTTAAAATATCCAAATTAACCTTAAACATGCCGAGCTCTGTCTTCTCACAGCATTAACCAATAAACAAACTTAGACTAAGTACTGTCTTGTCTACGGTGAACATGAGCGAAATTTTAATTAGTGCATGTTTTGGATTGTAGTAGGAAGAGTACAAAAATGTTTATGTTTTCCAAGCAACAATGTCTAATTTCTTACTTTTGTTTTGTCAAGGAATTTCTAAAAGCACTTTTGCAACTTTTGTTCTCACAAACCCTTGCACATTTCAGAAAATTCTCTTTACTAGACGGAATTGTCAATAGCTCACCTTAAAAATAAGGTAAAATGAACCCTGCTTAGAGTAAATTTTACAGTGAGCTATCTGATAGAGTGACTGACAATCATGAAAAAAGAATCTCTATGCTGGGTGATTTGATGTAACTGTAAAAGGTTTTCAAAAAAAAGGTACTACAGAAAACTTCAGTCGTTTCACTTTTTTTTATCAGTTATTTAGCAGGCTCTGCAAAAGAGAGCAACAGTATAAGCAAACAGCACTTTCGGTTGAGTAAAAAGACAACACAACTTGAATGCCTTGTGGACAAATCAATGACACCTTCCTTGGCTTGACATAAAAAGAAAAGAAAAAGGAATCAAAATAATCAAGGGCTCGCCTAAAAAGAATAAAAAAGCACAGAGTAAACAAATAAACAAAAGCATGAAGAAACTATTTTTGCAAACAAACAACACAAGAAACTTTCAAGAACCAAATTGACTACATTTAGGAGCACCCACATCATATGATTCACTTGAAGCAACTCAAATCTCATAAGAAGCTACATAGGGTTAAAGAACCATGTAGGTTTAATGAATGAAGTTATGAAACGATGCTTGTTTTGAAAATTTACAAAGTGGGTGTGGCAATTGAAGAAGAGTCAGAAAAGGGTGACATAAGTCCATAACCAACCTCCATTGAGCCAAAGTGTGAGGGGCTTCTTGTCAGGGTCTTTCTCAGCCTCCACAAAATAGTAGAAGAGACTCCTTCCATGCTTGAGATCAACATCAACATACCCAGCAAATTGCTTAAACCCAACATTAGGTTGACCAGGCAATCTCACCACCAAATCCTCAGCTGGATACCCTTCTACTCCAGCAGTGCCCAGCAAGATGGCACACCCCACCACAATTATGACCCCAACTAACCAACACCTACCCATGTATCCCATCACCCCCAAACCTCCAACACCCTCACTAGAAAGCCACCCTTTGTCCATTCTCCCACAAATCTTTTATCTTTATTGTCTAAATCAGGAACATATATACTAAAGGCTAGTTCCTCACTCTCAAAAAAGCAGTCTTTTTTTCCAAATAGTTTATTCCACAAGTCAAATGAAGAAAATTAACTATGGTACTTTGTGTTTAATAGACTTATGTTGGCACGTGAGTCGTGGGTTCGCTTTAGCAAATGTCCCCACCTAAAGATCTTAATTGCATAGAGTATGGCCCAAATGCATGAAGGAATGAGCATAATAAATCTAGGAAAACACTGATTTCTACCTGCATTTCGACAATTACATGTCTCGGCATGATTTACATGGATTTAAATTAAAGGCAAAAAGAAGAAAGTTATTGAAAAAAGTAAGATAAGGTAATCAAGAGCTGATCAAACGAGTCAACTAACTAATACTTAAACAAATTGAATTTTAATACATTCCAGGTTCAAATACAGTATCAATCTTCCAATTTTTTTAAATTTATATTTTTTTATCTCCTATTTTAAAATAAAGATATTTAGTATCCTAATTTTACAATATTAGTGTGTTCAGTCCATTATTGAAATTAAAAAAATTATATTTAATATAAGCTTAATTACATTTTTAGTCTCATATTAAAGATGTTGGAGATCACACATCGACTAGAGATTAAAGTCTTTTATAATATATAAGTGGGTGTGCAAACCTAGAGTCAGTTTTATGGGATTGAGTTAGGCTTAAAGTACATTTCTTAAAAAAAAAAGTAAAAATCAATTCAATCTTAAGATTTTAAATTATTTAATAGAGTTTTAATTTTTTTTACCGATGTAATGTGTTTTATTTGATTACATTGTCATTAAAACATATTTACCCTAAATTGTTACCACATTGAATTGTTTAAAAAAAATAGAATTATCGCATTTAATTGTTTTAAAAAAGTTAAAACAACATTAAACTTTTCTAAATATGAAGAAAATGAAATTGATGTTTTACTCTTAATATATGGACTAAAAGGTAATTAAATCTTTAATAAAAATTTAAACAAGTTATAAATATCCAATAAATTGAAAATTTTAACCAATATTAAAATAAATTATATTTTGTATCCCATATTTTAAAATAAAGATAATTAGTATCCTAATTTTACGTGTTCAACCCATTATTGAAATTAAGATTTTTACATTTAAAATAAGTTTAAACAAGTTTTAAACATACAATAAATTGGAAATTTTAACCAACAAAAAAATTGTGTGTTATTGAGAATCACAAATATTTTATTTTTCTTAAGATTTCTTGTATTTAATATTAGGAATTCTCTGGACTAATCTCACCATTTACGGGTTGACATGGTGGTTGTAATGTCTTGTAAATATTGCAGTGTTTAATTGAGTTCACTTTTTTATGGTTTAAGATTTTAGATAAATGTTGCTTGAATTTATGGTTCCATATCTTATGTTCTTAGAAGAAATCTTTGGTTTGCTTTATCTAACCTGCCTTGGTATTTTCTAGGTGGTTTTAATGATATGCTCTCTCGATTGGGAAACTAGGCCTAACAATGTGTTATACTAATGGGGTGAATTTAAAATTCTTTTCTCAACAAATAAACTGAGTTAGTTGTAGTACAGCTAAGGATTGTCGTATCCACAAAGAATTAAAGATTACTAGAGTAGTAATAACTTTCAAAATGAAGTGAGGAAATAATAAAAGTTGATTGCATAAATGGTGTGTGATAGTTATAATAATCCTAATAAAATATTTAGCAAGATTGAAACTTTGACAAAACTAAAGTAAAAGAATAACAATAAAACACAAGTGTTGGGACTATAATAGCTTCGTAAATCTCTTTTGTTATTATTATTACTTACAAATGCTATGTTTATTCAAGTTCTTTCTATTTTATGACCAAACCAAGTAAATTATCTAAAACCACAAACTATCATAATCAATTCTTTTCATCATGATAACTTGCTTCTATATTAAGATGGAACAACTGAAGCCAAGAAGTACTAAATTCCATTCCTGGCAATTGACATACTTTTTTATTTGAAAGGGTTCGGATACATGAACTCTCCTTTTGGCCTCATTCATGCTCCATGGGCATCAATGGTTGTTCCTCTTCATTAAGCATTATGTGTACTATCAAACCAATAAAACTTGAATTTCAAAGAAAATATATATTCATAAATAATAATAAATCAAGAGATGTTACACTTTTTCCCAATCCCAATAAGAAAAATTAGGAACTCATGATATAGATCTTACACTTGTTGAAGATGGTTGCTGCTCCTTCAAGATTGTGTTTGATGAAGACTTCTATGTACATTTCATGTGTATTTTGCTGTGCTTTAAGTATGTCTTAGGTAGTGCTTAGAGGTTGTCTAAGAGAGGGCTTTTTGCTGAGTAACTCACCTCATAACCACTGACCATGTGATAAGAACAAGCATAAGTTTTCTTAAACTGTTTTTCACATGTTTTACAAAAAACACGTTTACTGCATAAAAATAAATCTGTTCTTTTCTAAATAAACAGATTCTTTTTTAACTGATGCCTTGGATAAGTCTTGAAAATTAGGTTTTGTGCATCAGGTATTTTGACTAAGTCTTCTACCTTTCAAAACGACTGAGTTTTAAACAGTTAAACTTTCTCTGTTTTCGTTTTGAAAAATAAATCTGTTCATCTGTAAATGAATAGATTCTTTTTGTCTCTGGTGCCATGTCAAGCTTAAACGTTTTCAGTTTTATCTCTGCACCAGAATGGTTGACTAAGTCTCCTCACTTAACAAATTCTCTAACTGCTTTTTGAAAATAAATCTGTTCATTTTCTTTTCAATCTGTTCATTTTATAACAGCTTTAACTGTTTTTTAAAAAAAAAACTGTTATAAGTTGGTTTTCTATAAAATGAAAACTTGTTTCTGAGTTTATCAATCATTCATACATTTGCAAAAACAAGTTTTACAGCAGAGAATCAAAAGTTTACAAAGGATTAGCATTTGTTCTTCAAAGATTTCAAAAATCACAAAGTGCTTGTTCTTGGTTTGGTTCCAAAAGCTTGGTGTGAGGTGCTGCTACTGTTCTAGCAATCTTGCCTACTGATTTAAGGCAGATCTTTGTATCCTCAATCAGGTGTAGTCGTTTCACTTCTCATTTCTTGTAATTGTTTGGTTGAACACTCTTCTTGATAGGTTTTCTTGGAGAGTGTGTGTGAGCTGAAATAGGTTTTTTCAGCAAGAGTACCTAAGTTCTTGTAGGTTTCAAGAACAGTGGGAATTGTACTTAGTTGTATTGTGTTTTAGTGATTTCCACCTGGTTTTGGTGAAGACTGGATGTAGCTCAGTTGAGTGAACCAGTATAACTGCTTGTGTTCATTCTCTCTCACTCTCTGCAATTTCGTTTCTGCATAATTGATAAAACAGCAAAGAAATAAATTTGTTCAATTGAAAATAAATCTATTCTTTCTGGGCACTGTGCATATTGTTCTTAATTTCTGAAAAAGTTGTTTGAATCTGATAAGAACATATATAATCTGCTAAAAGCCACTGGAACAGATTGACTGTGATAGGTTGCTCAAGAAATTGTCAAAGCCATTAATTGAACCTTAAACAATTGCTTAAAGTTGAAGCTTGCTGTTCTGTGATTCATTGTTTCTTAATTTCTGGAAAATTGCTTGACATCAAGAAGAACACTCATAGTTTGTTAAAAGCCACTGGAACAGGTTGTTTGTAAAGGTCACTCAATTAATTGGCATGCTATCAATTGAACCTTAATCACTTGTTTGAAATTGAAGTTTGCTATTTTGTGGTTCACTGGTTTTCGTTCTAATATCAGTGTGTGTGCATCTGAAAAATCTATCTGCATAATCTTGTGATTAACCTTGCTGTATAAACGCTTTTCAAACAAAAACAGTGCTGAAATAAATCTGTTCATTTTCACATAAATCGATTTATTTTCTGTAAACTGTGTTAAACACTGTTTCTGTGAGAAAGTTTTAAAAGGTCAATTCACCCCCCCTCTTGAACTTTGGCACTATTAAACCCAACAACACTAAGCACGAGGAGAAGCTAAGAAAAAAAAACATGGATCCATGAATGTTGTTGGTCAGCTTAGGCTTTGGTCTTCTACCTTACTATTTATCTTTATTTCAACCCCTAGGCTCTGGTCTTTGACCTTAATATGTATCTTTATTTTCCAACCTTAGGTTGAGCCTCCAAGTGAGGTGTCAGAACCTCTCTATTTATCCAACTTAGTGAGGAGCTCTGATGACTCATTTTACGGCAAGTGTATCGAGTCAGAAGTAATAATTTGTCCTTGAGGATGGATATCGAACCCACAAGAAACAGTTATTTAAATACCTAATAGATCAAATGCTTAAAAGTACTTCTAGACAAATCTAATTAAGGATCAAAATCATTAATAGTTTCAAGCTTTGAGAATAAAATGATAATATCAAACATCAATCAATAACTGAATATTATAGATAAATATCACCTCAATACATAAGAGTTTGAACAGATTACTCTCAATCCCAAAGAAAAGAATTAGCCACTCATGGTGGCTATTACAATCATGGACAACAAGAAAAGAAGATCCAAATCATTTCTCCTTGACGATTGCCTCCTTTAGGGTTTCCTTCCTTTGGTTCCTCCAAATGATCCCAATGATGTCTAAGATTATACCTCACACCTTCTATTTAACCTAATTGAAAAAAAACTTAATCGTGTTCTTAGTAATTTTCAAGTATAGATATTTGGTATAAAGTGCTTCCAAGGGTTCTGATTATCATCCTCTACCAGTTTGCCTGCAAACCTTCTTCTTTTATATCTCTAAAAATGTGGATTAATCACCCTCATTGTAAAAAAAATAAATTAATTAATCTTGGACTTAATATATTGTAGGTTGTCCCATGTTAATTAAGGGTGGGCAAAAAATCCAAATTGCCAAATTCAATCCATAATTATCCAAATCCATATTACTCTTAATCCATTTAAATAGATTTTTCTCAAATCCAAGTCCAAATCCAAATTTTTAGATTTTAAATCCAATCCATTTAATTGGATATGAATTAGATATAGATTGGATACATTTTTGGATTATCCAAAATAAATTTTTGGTTGGATTTTGACTTGGCCCCAGCCTAGATTGAGTAGATTCAATTCGGGCTCAGGTCAAGCAAAATCAGTTTGAGTCCATGTCAAGCCGATTCAGCTCAGGCCAAAATTGAGTTGATTCGGTCTGGGCCAAAGTTGAGCCGAGTCAGTCTAGGTCAAACTCGAGCCGAGTTGGCCCAGGCAAAAGTCAAGTAGAGTCGCCCAAGCCAAAGTCGAGCCGAGTAAACCCTGGCCCAAGTCGAACTGAGTGGGCCAAAGCCCAAGTTGAGTTGGCATTGGGCCCATGTCAAGCCAAGTAGACTCGGGCCAATGTCGAGTCGATTTGGCTCAGACCCATGTCGAGCCAAGTCGACTCGGGCCCATGTCAAGTCCAGTCGACATGCGTCCCAATCGATTCGACTCGGCATGCGTCCCTATCGAGCCGAGTTGGCCCGGGCCGATGTCGAGCCGAGTCCGCCCTGGCCGATGTCTAGTCGAGTCCACTCGGCCCTGATGGAAACCGTCCAGCCTCACACAACCATATAATAAGGAGGATGCAAACCTAGAGGTTGTTTATTGATTTAATTGCAAATATGGTTCTAACAGGGCTTTTGTTTATTTTTGTAGGCCCAATCAAGAGGACAACTCTAGGTTGAAGGAATGTACAAACATATCCAAGAATACCTCCAACTCATTAAAACATAAACAACTACTAGAAGAGGCCCAAACACAAGCCCAAGTGCAAACCCAACAACTAGAAGATCGGGGCCCACAACTAGGTCTATGGTAAAGGAGATACAGGAGGACCGAGATGTTGCTACTGATGGCAGAGAAACATTTCTCTACATGTTTGAAGAAGCCAATATCCTAGTTTTAATATTGTAGTAGAATTTATTTTCTTATCAAAAGTAGAATAAGAATTTTACTTATATTTTTCTAAATTGTAATTAGGATGGGATTAGGCATCTAAAGACCAACCTAGGTCAAATGAGGGTTTCTAGAAAACTCCTAATTAACCTAGGTCAGTCCATTAGATCTAAAAATGAGCACATGTTACACACCATGTCCCACCTTCCATGTGAGTTCATTTTAGGCGCCAAATTCAGACTCATTTCATTTGAATTTTCCCACCATTTCTACTTGTTCAAATCCAGCCCTCTCGTGCTAATAAATAGGTGCTTGGTTCATGTATTTTGAAGATTAATGAATGAGTGAATTGCTGCCCAAATTGTTAGCCAATTTCACTCTTGTCTCTACCTCTTTAAGATAAACACTTAGTCTTCAAATTTGCACTAGATCAAGTGATTAGGCCTCACCTATCACTCTCCATACTTAGCCTTCACCTTCAAGGAATCCACAAGCTCTACGTGAGCTCCTTCTCCATTTCAATCCATGAAGCTTCCGCATCTCTCCACCAAGAAAATCCAATCGGAATGAAGGCAAAATTCCATCAGGCCCAATGTCAAACCGAATTTGCCCAAGCCGATGTCGAGTTGACTCGGTCCGGGCCGATGTCGAGTCGAGTCTATATCGGTCGATGTCGAGCCGAGTTTGTCCCGGTCGATGTCGAGTCGAGTCCGCCCAACCCGATCTTGAACTGAGTCAGCCCATACCGATGTTGAGTTGAGTCGGCTTGGGCCCATGTTGAGTCGAGTCGGTCTGGGCCCATGTCATGCCGAGTCGGCTCGAGCCCATGTCAAGATGAGTCAACTCCATGTCGAGCCGAGTCGGTTCGAGCCCATGTTGAGCGTTGTTGAGCCGAGTCAGTTCTGCCTAATGTCGAGCCAAGTCTTCTAGGCAAAAGTCGAGCCAAGAAAGCCCGGGCTTGTGTCGAGTTGAGTCTGCCCAAGCCGAGTCGGTTGGGGTCGATGTCAAGCCGAGTCGGCCCGGGTCGATGATTACTCAAGTCGGCTCTGACCAATGTTTAACCAAGAGAGTCTAGGCATACGTTGAGCTGAGTCGATCTGGGGCGAAGTTGAACCAAGTCGGTATGGGTCGAAGTCTAGCTGAGTCGGCCCACGCCCATGTCTAGCCGAGTTGGTTCTGGCTGATGTCGAGTCGAGTCGGTCCTGGCCGATGTTGAGTTGAGTCGGCCCAGATCGATGTCGAGAATAGTCGTGTCGGGTCGATGTCGAGCCGAGTTGGCCCAGGTCCATGTAGAGTTGAGTCGTTCTTGGTCCATGTAGAGCCGAGTCAGTCTGGGGCCATGTCAATTTGAGTCGGGTCGGGCCCATGTCGAGTCGAGTTGGCCCAGGTCCAAGTCTAGTTGAGTCGGCCCGGATCCAGGTCTAGCCGAGTGAGCCTAGGTATAGGTCTAGCCGATTCAGTCCAGGTCTAGGTCGGGTCGGTTTAGGCCCAAGTCGAGTCAAGTTAGCCCTTGTCCAAATTAAAATGGATTTAATCTAATTTACAAAATACATTTAATCTAATTACAAAGTGGATTTAATTTAATTTACAAAGTGGATTTAATCTAGATTTAATCCACTTTAAATAGATTTGAAAAAATCTAAATAAATTTGATCTAGTTAAAATGGATATGGATTTTAAATCCAAACCATTTGTTTAGATTTGGATTGGATTTAAATTGAATTTTAAAGAATCGAATCCATGACCACCCTAATTAAAGGTTGTCCTTAAGGCTTCCAACAAAGATGTCTTTGAAATATTCATGTTTATGTCACTGGAAAATAACAAGTTTTAAATTCAATTCAAATGCAGTTAGATAATGCTCCTTTGAATGATATGTATTCTCTTCTCTCTAAGGAGAGGAAAACCATGGATGAGCTTAATTTTTTTTGGATTGAGAAACCATGTTCTGAAAATAAAAGGCTAAAAAGGCTTGGTTTTGAGATGGGTATAGAAATAATGGCCTTTTCCATTTTTTGGTTTAAAAAAGGAACAATGTTATTGCCATTTTGAAGTTGGTGTGCTAATTGAAGATCACATTCTTTTTCTTTTTACAAAGATTTATATACCGAAAATATGAATAATATATCTTATTTTCATCACAAAAATTCCTTGATAATGTTGAGATAAAGCATGCATTTTTTTTTTATCTTAATATGGATTGGGTTTGGTGGCTCCTTCTATCACACTTTCTAGGATATTATTGGTGAGGGTGTGTGCAAAGTTGTCAAACAGTTCTTTTTGAGAATTGACTCTTACATGGGATAAACTCTAATTTGGTGTTTGTCATTACCAAATTTATTGGTGTTGGGTCTATATTTGATTTTAGATCCATTGTTGTGGGTAATTACAAGTTTAAAATTATTTCTAAGATTTTTGTTAATAAACTTATCATTGCTAGTATTCATCTTTCATAACCAAAATGGCTTTATTAGAGCTGGAAGTATCAGGGAATGCATTTGTATTACTTTTGAAGCCATAAATTTGTTTCCCAAAAAAGGTTAAAGGAGGTAATACGACCTTTAGAATTGACATTGGAAAATATTTTTACACCCTCAATTGGAATTTTCTTCTACAAGTTTTGCACAAATGCAAGTTTCACTCTTCTTTCAAGTGTAGTCTTATTTTGAAATTTTCTTCTCTATTTAGAGTGAATGAGAACCTTATAGTAGGGGTGTTTGGAAAGGTGATCCTCTTTCACCTTTGCTTTTTTGCTTTGTTGAAGAGGTTCTCAACAAGGCATTTCTCAGCTTATCAACTCTTTGAAAATTCTCCCTTTGGCAGGACCTAAAGGTTACACTTTCGCTTCTCATGTTTTGTATGTTGATGACATCTTTGTGTTTTGCAGGGCCAATATTAGGAGTCTTTGTACACACACACTCTTTAGAATCCGTTTTGAAGTTTTTATACAAGAAAATTTGTGAAAGTGGTCTAAGAAAGACTTGGTACTTAAGCATGTCCAATTGTGATCATCTCTCTTTTCTGGGAGTTTACTTAGTGAACTTTAAACACATTTTCTTAAAAAAAAAAAATTAAACCAAAACCTTTTGTGAATTCAACACCCTAAGACTTCTTTTAGTCTCTGTTTCTATAAGTGTCTAAGCATGTTGTGGTGTGTCTCGTCTAGTGAATGACTAGAGCAAAGCCAAGTGATTTATATTCTTTTGATCTAGAGATTGATCATACATACCATAGGTTTTTCAGGCAATCAAAAATTCAAAAAATTGCATAATTCTTTTATTGATAGACTATTTATTGATAGAGCTTCTAATTGTTTTACTTCATCTATCCTTTTTATTCTAATTCTAATATTGATACCATGGTTGGGAGAACTTTAAGAGAGCTAGTTGCACCTAATGTTATTATTCAACTTTATGCATTCAATACCCTGATGTAGATGTGCCATGTGATTTGAAATAGGGTTTGTAATCCAAGTTTCATGGTCTTGTAAGTGAGGATCCACACAAACATCTCAAAGAATTTCACACTGTTTACATTATCATGAGACCGTCTAGGCTACTCGAGGACATATCAAGCTCAAGGAATTTCCATTCTCATTGCAAGATGGAGCAAAGGACTAGATATACTACCTTTAACCAAGATTAATCACCAACTGGAGGATTTGAAGAGAATATTTCTGGAAAAATATTACCCAACATCCAAAGTCAATTCGATTAGGAAGGAGATATATGGATAGAGAAAGTTTGTATGAGTATTAGGATCGATTTAAAAGATTATGTGCAAGTTGTCCACATCACCAAATTCATGAGCAACTCAATATTTTTATTAAGGCCTTTTATCTATAGACAAGCAGATGATAAACGTTGTTAGTGGAAGAGATTTGGTGGATAAGACTCCAATACCAGCAAGGCAGTTAATTGAGAACATGCCCTCGAATAATAAGCAATTTAACATCAAAGGCAATTCAATGATCTTGACGAGTGGAGTCCATGAGATGGGGATATCATATGTTGCTTATCATGCAAAGATAGAGAATAAGTTAGAATATATAGCGTTTATGTTAAAACAACTAGCAATGTCTTAGAAAATTGCTAAATTGTGTGGGATTTGTACTTCTCCTGATCATCCCATTGATTCTTGTTGCACACTACATGTATATGAAGGAAAAGGTATTGAATTCCCTCGAGCTTACGCTACTAACATATATGGTAATGACAAGTCATCTACTGATTTAACTTTTAATGGATCCTCTCAAAAGCACTACAATCATGATCTTTTCTCTAACAAATACAACCTTGATTGGAGAAACCATAAATCTGATATGGAGAAATTCATCACAACACACTCATATTCCTTATCAATCTCATCTTGCTAGAACTAACATACCCCACCAACCTCCACATGCAAAACAACTACAACAATAGACATCATTTCTCGTTATTATACCTTCTAAGAGTGGAATTTCTGATGCAATCCCGCTTTCCATCCTCAAATGTAGATCTTTTTCTTCACTATTTTTATTTGAATTTCTTCTACAGATGATGAATGATATATCCTTTTGATTGAATATTCAACAAAAATTTCCCTAGACACAAAAATTTCTCTTGATTGAATATTCAACAAAATATATCCTTTTATCCCCCTTTTAAAACCAATAAAAACACATTTTGATGCCCTTGGATCAAATTTTCTTCTATTTGTTGAAAAAGTGCTAGCATAACTTAAAGAACCAAACACCTTTAATCCATTAAAATTTGCTTCAGTTTTGTAAAGCATTTCATGAGGAGAAAAGTAGTTTAAAACAGGTGTGGGAAGCATGTTTATAATATGCGCAACATGTATCACAGAATATGACCAATAAATTTTTGGTAAATGAGATTGTATGATGAGAGTATTGCTACATTTAATAAATGACCAACGTTTCCTTTCAACTATATTACTTTGTTCTGAAGTATTGACACATGATGTTTGAGGTACTATTTCTTTATTGACAAAGAAAATAGTCATAAAAAATTCAATCTCATTATCACTTCTTATTATCTTTATTGTTGTCTCAAATTGTGTTTGAACAAAAACAACAAAATTTTCCAAAACCTTGACAATAGATTTTTGTTTTAAAGGAAAAATCCATGTGTACCTCGAATACTCATCAACTATGGTCAAGAAATATTTATGACAATGAATTGATGGTAATGAGGATGGTCCCCAAATATCTACATGAATCAAATCAAAACATTCTTTTGATTTAGATGTACTAATAGGAAATGAAAGCCTTTTTTGCTTTGCAAAATAACAAAAATCACAAACAAAAGACTTTTTATATTTAACAAAAGGAAATTTATTCTTGATAACATCAATACATTTATTTGAAATATGACCTAATCGAAAATGCCAAAGGGTTTATAGATCACTAGCACTGACATTAACAGTATTGATGGTGTGTGTAGATTTGATTGGTTTGATTTGAAGTTTCTAGTAAGATGGGATCCTGAGTGTATAAAGTTTATCTTACATCTTAGAAGATTCAATCATTTCAAGGTTTATGTCTTGAATGTGACAACCATTAGAGTCAAAGGTAAGAACACAAGATAATTTATCAATCAATTTTGCTATTGAAAGAATGTTAAAAGTGAAGCAAGGAATATACAACACATCATCTATGACATGATTTTGATTGAGAAAAACACTACCAGAATAATTGGCAATGACTTGATTTCCATTTGCTAATTTGACAGAAATAGGATTAATTTGATGATATGGAGTGAAATAAGTTAAGGCTGAACAAATGTGATTAGTAGCACCACTATCAATAATCCAAGAACTGAAGGAAGAAATAAAGTCATTACCAGTTTGTGTTGTCATGTTGGAAGGAATAACAGAGACTTGACTAGAAACATTGTCACTGGATTTGGCCTGTTGTAAAAGAGCTAACAATGTTTGATACTACTAAGGAGTAAAACCAATTTGTTGAGACTCCACCTCTTTGATTTCGAACCTTCATGATTCTGCTCATTATTATTAAAATTTGTATTCTGAAAAACTGCATTAGTATGACTCTGATCATGGTTCTGATTTTTAAACTTGAAATGAGGTGGAAAACCATGCTTTTTATAGGATGTATCAATGGTATGTTTTGTCTTTCCACAATGACTACAAATTTTGGAAGCATATCCTCTTCCATATCTTCCTCTTCCGTATCCACTACCTCTGCCATAGATGGTAGCATTGTTTTTATAACCTCCTTTGCTAGTAGCAATCATTGTCTTGGATTGATTACCAAAATTTTTCCTCTCTTGTTGTGTAACGAGAGAGAAATGATGGATTATTTGATGAACTAACATGGTAAGGTAAACAAATATCTTGTAAGGGATCAAAAACTTCACCCATGGATAAATGTAGCAACCAGAGCTCTGATACCATATTATAAAATAGAACATAGATGAACAAAAGAGTAAAAAGAAAGGCAAAGGATATGATAATGAATATTTATAATATTATACATTGAGATCAAGACAAATAGTTTGAATATATACGAGCAGTACACTCATTCTAGGTCTAGCTAAAGAGAGAAAGAATAAATCAATAAATACTACAATCATAACAGACAAAGACAAAATAAAGGTTATTCAACTCTATAAAGGGAAACAACTAAGAATTAGAAAGACACAATTAAAATTAGGATCCTTTTATAACTCTGGTATCTATATCCTTTAATAAAATTTGTAAGACTAAAACTTTGTTTGATCATTTGGTAAGACATTGCTTTTGTGAATATTTATGAAAAGATTTAATACATAGTTCAACTCTCTATTCTTAAATATTCAACTTGTTTTCTCATAACTTAACAACTTAAAAAGAGAACTTTGAAAATCTTAATTCAAAATTTGAAAAGTAGGAAAGGAAAAAAAAATCTTGCTTTAATAACCAAAACTTTAGAGAGATAAAATATCGTATGGAGATGACCATTCTCAATTATTAGAAACCAAATATTGAAAAATGACACTAAAAAAAAGTCATATCTTCCACTATTGACGGAGATAACATATTAAATATTTTATTAAGATAATCTCTAAATTCTTCAAACGACAAAGAATTAGACTATAAAAAGATAAACACATCATTTATTTATAATAAAAGAGGAGTATGTGACCCCAAAATCTAATAAAAAAGATTCAAGTTTATATAGGTATCTAAATGAAAATTTATTTCTCTAGCAAATAGGCTCAATTGTTAGAGAGAAATCCCATCATTTATTTAAAACATATTACAAAAACTTGCAAAGAAAAAGTTAATAAGAGAATTTCCCAACATTTATTGGAAAACAAATCTTCTTTGTCAGACCTTTCAAAAATGAAAAAAATAAAAAAGTCTTTTAAATATGATATTAAGGTTTTCACTTTTAGATTGTTGTAAATAAGGGTGATAGTGGATTGGATTTAAAATTTATACCCATTTTAACTAGATTAAATTTAAATGAATCTTTTTTAAATCCATTTAAAGTGGATTAAATCTAGACTCAATCCATTTTTTTAATTATATTAAATTCACTTTGTCAATTACATTAAATCCATTTTGATATGGACACAGACTAACTTGACTCGAACTGGGCCTAAGTCGACTCAACCTGAACGCGAATCAACTCGGTTTAACATCGGCCCGAGCCCGGATGACTCGACATCAGCCCGAGCCCGGACGACTCAACATCAGCCCGGACCCAGACGACTTGACATCGGCCCGGGCCTGGAAGACTCGACATGGCCTGGGCCCGCTCGACTTGACATCGGCCCGGGCACACTCGACTCGACATTAGCCAAGGTCCAATCGACTCGACATCGACCCCGACCCGCTCCACTCGACATCGACTTAAGCCCGGACGACTCGACATCGGCATGAACCCAGACAACTCAACATGGGTCCGGGCCCGGACGATTCGACATCGATCCGAGCCCAGACGACTCCACATCGATCCGGACCCGGACGACTCCACATTGGCTCGGGCCCACTCGGCTTGACATCGATCCGGGCCCGCTTGGCTCGACATTAGCCAGGGTCCAATCGACTCAACATCGGCCCGGACGACTCGACAATGGCCCGGGCCTGGATGAATCGAAATTGGCTCGGGCCCGCACGGCTTGACATCGGTCAGGGCCCGCTCAGTTCGACATTAGCTAGGGCCCAATCAACTCGACATCGACCCGGGCTCGACATCGGTCTGAGCCCAATCGACTCGACATCGGCCCGAGCCCAGATGACTCAACCTCAGCTCAGGCCCGCTCGACTCAACATAGACACAAGCCCGCTCCAATCAACATCGGCCCGGGCCCGTTCGGCTCAACATTGGCCTGAGCTCAGGAGAGTCGACATTGGCTTGGGCCGGCTCGACTCGACATTGGCCCGGGCCCAATTGACTCGACATCGGCCTAGGCTCGAGAGACTCGACATCAATTCAGGCCCGTTCAGCTTTGACATCGGTCAGGGCCCAATCGACTTGACATCGACTCGGGCCCGCTCCACTCGACATCGACCCGGGCCCGTTCGGCTTGACATTGGCCTGAGCCCGGGAGACTCGACATTGGCTCAGGCTCGGTCGGCTTGACATTGGCCCGAACTAATCGACTCGACATCGGCCCGGACCCGGGAAACTCGACATTGACCCAGGCTCGTTCGGCTTGACATCAGCCCGGGCTTGCTCAGCTCGACATTGGCCTGGGCCCGTTCAGCTCGACATTGACTCGAGCCCGTTCGGCGCAACATTGGCCCGGGCCTGTTCGGCTTGACATCGGCCCGAGCTTGCTCAACTCAACATTGGCCTGACCCGTTCGGGTTGACATCGGCGTGGGCCCAACAACTCGACATTAGCCTGGGCTTGTTTGGTTCGATATTGGCCCGAGCCAGCTCAGCTTGACATCGGCCCAGACCAGCTCGGCTCGACATCGACTCGGGAATGCTCGGCTCGACAACGGCCCGGGCACGCTCGGCTCGAAATCGGCCCGGCCCGCTCGACTCGATATGGGTCCGGGATTGCTCGGTTAGACATCGACTCAGACCCCCTCGACTTGACATCAGTTGGATTGTCTTGATTTAACTTGGATCAGGCCAAGTCAAAATCCATCCCAAAATATAATTTGGATAATCCAAAAATGTATCCAATTTATATTTAATCCATATTAATTAAATGGATTGGATTTGAAATCCAAAAATATGGATTTAAATTTTAAATAAATTCATTTAAATAGATTAAAACTAATATGAATATGGATAACTGTAGATTGAATTTTGTAATTTGAATTTTTTTTCCACATTCTGACTATTACAAATATATCTAGTTTGAACAACAAAAGAATTAGCAAATTGTTATAAGAGATAACTATATAAAATTTACATGAGTATTCTTTTTAAACCTTAAAAAGAGTGTTTCAAAGTGTTTCGGAATAAAGGATTTCAAATCTTAAACAGTGATTATGAAATAGAGTTTGAAAATTAAAAATTCATATCTATGAGAAAAATAGTTATTTTCTACGTACCCATCCGTCGATAACTTTTCAATAAGGGTGGTCATGCATTATTTATAACTTTTCAATAAGGAGGGTGATGGATTGAATTTTGGAAAATCTAATTCAAAAGTATAAGATTTTAAATCTAAATTTATATTTTTTATAAAATCAATTTAGATTTTTATAAATTCAAATTCAAATATTTGAATTGGATTTTGAATTCAAATTCATATTATTTATAAAAACAATTTGGATTTTAGTAAATCCAAATTTATATTTTTATAAAAAAGTTAATTGAATTTTAAATCTAAATCTGCATTTTCTAAAAAAAATTAACATAATATTAATATATATGTAACAAAAAATTTAATATTATATAAATATTAAGAAAATATAATAAAATTAAAATTTAATAATACCAAAAATTTAATAAGTATAAAATACTTAGAATATGTAAGATTCACACTAACAGCAGCTATATAATGTTGCCTTACAAAAAAATTCCCAACCATAGGTTGTAAAATTTGCACGTATAACTTAAATAATATGTAACTATTGTTATGATTAACTATGATTGTCTAATGAATTCTCTCCAAACCACCTCAGTTAGCACCTCATCCCCAATATCAGACAGCAATATCAATGACGAATACAAAAAAAATAGTGATATGCAATGACAAAGTGTACATAAACAAAAAAATAAGAGAACCAAATGGCTACAAGAGTGATATCATCATAATGATAATATCTACCATCTTTTAAGTCCTGAAACTACACCATAATGATCTTGCCTAAAGTCATCAACATGCATCTGGTGAAAAAGAAAAGACTAAATAAAACATAGGTTTCTTCAAAGAATGAACTCCAAAGCCCATTGAACAAGGCTACCGAGATTGGAGACATAAATCCTAACTCCCTTCCTAGGCATCCAGATGGTAGATGAAGAGGGTATCCCATTTGAATAAATATTTGCAAAGCATCAAAGCAATTAAGTCCATAATAAATTAATTCAGGGAAGTGAAACCATAATAATTATAATTAATCCCTTAGAAAAGAACAACAAACAAATTTAATACATACTTTCTATCTTTATACATTGTATCATAAATTGAAATATTCCTTGTATCATAAATTGTCTCCACCTCAATATTGAAATATTCCATGTAGAGAAGTTATAAGAAAAAAAAAACAAATAAATTAAGAAAGAAGATAAAAAAAATCAGCATGACTCCTAAAAACAAATCAACTAAGAAAACTAAATTCATATAACTTGGATATTTGCACAGAAGACTTCATGCTTATAAGAAACCACATGTGCAGTTGATTTTAAGACTAGATAATCATCTTCTTGCACATTGAATAAACTAGATGTGCATAATTCTAAACTAGAAACAGTAAGGAAATTAGAAATCGGACTGCATGAAAGCATAACAGTAATCTGCATAGACTAAGAAAAACAAAGGTTAAAATATGGACATATAGCAATATGGAACACCATGGACATATAGCAATATGTAAATACTAATGTGCACTCATATGTTAGAAGGTACAACAGAACTATAAGGAAAGCAATCTCTAGTGTTTCATACTATTATTATTTTTTATGATTATTTAACTTTTGAAATGTGCTAGTTAACTTTTAAATGATGATTAGAAAATTTATCCACACAAACAAGAATCAAACTAACAATTCCAAATAAGAATATATTGGATAATACATGCATGTATATATTGGATGGATAAAATCCCTTTGGAAGTCTCCACCGACAATAAGGTTTTTGTCGTTGTTGTTCATCCAAATATGTTTACCACATTAAATATGGACCAGAACACAACTTCAATTTCTATATATGATGCTAAAAACAAAACTATAGGCTCTTTCATGATTCATTAGGGTAAATGGAAAGTAAAATATATAATGGTGGGACTTTTCATGCACTCATGCACCCTCTAGCTGTTTCAATTCTCACGTGCACTTGGACTCACCTTAAATCAAGGTGCCAAACAAAATGCTTCAAATAATGAAATTACTCAACCACCTTTAATAATTAATATATATATATATTCAATATATAAATGTAAGAATGTAATTTCCTATTTTTAATGTTAAAAATATATAGTGAATGAAGTTTACTTCAGTAATTCATATGAAAGTTAGTAAAGTTATAATATTTTTATAATTTAATTCTAAGGATAAGCTAAGAGAAGTGAAGACAATATCACTCTCTAGACTCCATTAAGGTTGGAACTAATTTCCCATCTTTTATTTTGTAGTAAGGGATAGTTCAACAAACAAATAAACACCCTATAAATGTGTAAATGTATAATAAACCACCTTTTCATGTTAAATAATAATTTATGAGTTACTAAATTAATCATACATGTAGTAGTATAAAACCACTTATTAAAACATCTAATTAATGAACCTCATACCAATATAATATCAAACTATCTAAGACATTTTCATAAGCTGCTTAATCAAATTTTTATATCATTAGAACATTTACCATATTAGCACTTACTTTTTATTGGTACTAAAAACTTAAACCAACTTTGCCACAAACTCAGTTCACCATTTTGTTGTTGTTGGTGTTTTTTCTTGGTTTGGAACTGATGAGATGACTCATGTTTGGATAAACTATTGCAAACATAGAAGTAATAATGAGTTGAAAAAAAAAATCTAAATGATTATTGATATAAGCAACAACACACCTAAATGGGAAACAACACATGATATAATGTTAGGAACCAAATATCGAAAAGCAATAACAAATGAAAACAAATATGAACGAAGATAATATATTTTTTGATTTCTGAACATATGATAGTAAATGCAAAAGGAGAATATGTCCACTGGTCATAGAGCTTAGCTCCAACAGAGAAAAAAAGAATTCCCTTTTTAACATAAAGTGATTCTTCCCAAAAAGATCATGTCCTTCTCCCTCCAAAACATCCTATAACTGAAGAACTGAATTTCACTCTTATTCATTAAGGATCAGTTTAGAAGTATTCACCATCAAGCACATTCTTGGAATTAATTAAAAAATATTAAGATACAGATCAAGAACAATCATCCAAAAAGAAGTAGTCATGGATGAAAATGAATCCTACCTATAAGTTGCTTTTGTTGGAGGTGGTGGAGAGATAAAGAGAATGCTTCGAAATTGAAAAAAAAAAATAGGCAATAAGTTGCAACAAAATCGATTTGCTGGAGGAGGTGGAGAGAGAGTGCTTCATTTTGGTTGCATTTTGCTGAAAGTGGTGCATAGAGAAAGAGTGGTTCGAAGTTTTCAGATGTAGAGTTGAATGGAATGCAAATTGAAAATTTAGATTTTTCAATTTTTAAAATTTCTATAAATAAAATGGAAATCTGATTTGGAAAAGTTATAAAATTTGGATCAAAATAAAACTAGATTTAAATAAACGAATTTATAATGGATCAGAGAAGTGCAAAAATTGGACCATAATAAAATTTTAGTTCTTCATCAACTTTATTATATGATATTATAACCGGATGATTTTCTATTACTTCAAAAATTGTGCACAAATTCCCAATCCAAAATACTTTTCATAAAGAAGCAAGTGTACACAATATCAATAAATATTTAGAATACGAAATTTCTTTTGCATATCTTTATGTTTTGAATACCTTTATGTTTTCTAGTTGTAAATAGTATTTTATTTTGAACTAGTGAGTATAAATAGTTGTAAAATTTTATGTTGACTTATTTGTATTTTTATTCTTTATATTTCACAAAATTTGCAGGTTTTATCTCTTAACTTTATATTCAATTTTAGTTTCTTAACTTTTAATTATTAACAATTTCAATTCCTAATTTGTTTTGCATAATTGTAATTCCTTTATTTTTTAATCTATCAAAATATTGTTCAATTTTAACTTTTAAAAATATATTGAATGATTATCAAATTCTATTTAGTAATAAACTCTATCATTGTAATCTTTCTGAACCTCATAAAAAAGCCACAAATACAATGAAATATCCCAAGTAATAATAAAAAATTGAAGAATTAAATTAGAAGTAAACCAACTTATGAGTAAAAAGTTAAAGATCAGAAATTTGAGATAATTAAAAATTTAAAAACTGAAATTACTAATATGTGAAAAATTGTTACTCTACCAGTAGAATAATGATTAAAGAGAATTTGTCGAATCAGCTACAGCGAAATGAACTCAAAAGTGATTATTTCCACGTTAATCAAGGTTGAGTGTAACAACAGAGTAATATATGTATATAGAGAGAGAGACTAGGTCTCTGTGCTACTTGTTCTTACAAGCATTTCAACCCTCTGCGACATTTGTTCAAACCTCTTTCCTTCAATCCAATTTCCTCCATTTGAATCCAATCATACTTCATCCTTTTCACTGTTACCTCGCCATTTTCCCATTCTTTATCCGAATCTGATGCTTTCTTGAGCAGAATCGGAAAATGAGGGGACTGTCCCCGAACTTTGTGGAGCCGCGCTACCGCTCCTCCTCCTCATTTAGGTTTTACTCCGTTACTTAATTTTGCGTTTGCGTTTGCGTTTGTTTTTAATCTTTTCTGTGAACTTCATTTTAGACGTCACATCTACCTTTTGCACTTGCCTTTTAGAGAATTTCTAAATCTTAGATATCTACTTCAATTTATGCTTTTATTTATTTCTACTAATAGAACCGAATCTTTTGCCGGTGAATTATATTTCTTACGTCGTAATTGAGAATTGGCGCGATATGTTCATAGGATCTCGGCATCTTAGCAATGCAATATGAGTGTAAAGTGAGTAATGATGAGGGAAATTGAAGCCTAATAAGTTTTTGCTACTTGGACTCTTTCTCGTGTTTATTGGATGCTGAATTTTTATTTATTTTGCTTTCTTGTTGGTGCAGTGAAGATACTAGCAAGAGAAGGTCTCAAAGAAGCAGAGATTTCAAAGATGTTGAGAAGGTGTTGCATACTCCGTTCCAAGAGAGGAGTATAACCTGCAGGCCAAATTGGAAATTAGTTTTGGTTATTGTTACATTGGGAACCTTGGTTACCATTTTCCATCCTCCAGCTGTTTATAATACCGATCATTTATCAAACTCTATTATATCGCGGTATGTCTTTTGTTTTTCTCCATGCTTTCTCATTTTTTGCATCCTTCTATTTTGAGCTTTGGTAGTTTCCTTTTATCATATATTCGAAATAGTTTTGTTTCTTAAATTTTGCTTTTCTAGAAAAGGAAGCTTGCTCTTGGATTCCTTCTCCAACACTGCAATATGCATTGATCCCTTCTTGGAAGGAGAATTCATTTACTGTTATTAATTTGCATCTGTCTATGCATAAGTGTGTCCCTTCGAAGATTATGCCTTGTCTTCTTGAAATACTTTGGGAATTTATTTGTTCAGATCGTAAAGGGTGATTTTATATGGTTACATCTTTCTTTGTCTTTTTAACTTTTTTTTTTTGCAGGCCAACTTTTATGAACAGCTGGAGAGGAGGATTTGGTGGCACTGATTCACGTTATGCATCATTTCTCAATATAGAGTGGAACCAAATATCTAATGTCCTTGAAAATTTGAAGGATAAGGACACATATCAGGGTGTTGGCTTATTAAACTTCAATGACAGTGAGAATGACCACTGGAAGGAGCTGATTCCAGATGCAGAGCATGTAGTCCTTTGGCTGGACTATGCTTCAAGTAATATTACTTGGGAATCTCTGTATCCTGAATGGATAGATGAAGAAGAAGAATATGAGTTCCCTACTTGTCCAACTCTACCTAGGATTCAGGTACCAGGAAAGCCCCGGCTTGATCTTATTGCTGCCAAGCTTCCCTGCCACAAATCAGGACGCTGGTCTAGAGATGTAGCTCGTTTGCACTTGCAAGTTGAAGCTGCAAGACTTGCTGCCTCTTCTAAAGGATATCATCCAGTGCGTGTGCTTTTGGTCACGGATTGCTTCCCCATTCCAAATTTATTTACTTGCAAGGACCTTATACAGCATGAAGGAAATGCCTGGCTTTATGAACCCAACCTGAATAGATTGAGAGATAAGCTGCAGCTACCAATTGGTTCATGTGAACTAGCAGTTCCTATGAATGCTAAAGGTCAGGTTCAAATAAACTTGTTCCTATGCTATGTCCTTGGTTTTCATTTGTCCTGATCCCTGAATCTTGTTTTCATCCTGTGTTTTAAGCAACAATCAGTTTAAGTTTCAAAATTTAAGTGTACAACATTTTTATTTATTGAAGACTAAAATTAAAATAAAAGGTTGGCCAAGGAGCATGAACTTTTAAATTAATTGAATCCTGTTCTGGTGCATCAAAACATGTTTTAGGTTATTATATACTTCTTTCATGATATATTCCAGAAAGGCAATGTGGCTTCTGAAAGTATATTATTCGGTTACCTTTGAAGTTTCATGATCTATGAAATTAACTGGACATATTTATCAGAGACTAACTATTTTCTTTTAACAGAAAATTTTTATTCAGAAAGGCCACACCGAGAAGCTTATGCAACCATCCTGCACTCTGCGCACTTGTATGTTTGTGGAGCCATTACTGCTGCACAGAGTATTCGAATGGCTGGTTCAACACGAGATCTTGTGATTCTTGTTGACGAAACGATTAGTGACTATCATAGAGGGGGCTTGGAGGCTGCCGGGTGGAAGATTCATACAATCCAAAGAATCAGGAATCCGAAAGCAGAACCAGAGGCATACAACGAGTGGAACTACAGCAAATTCCGTCTCTGGCAGCTAACAGATTATGATAAAATAATTTTCATTGATGCTGACCTTCTTATTCTTAGAAATATCGATTTCCTTTTTGAGATGCCTGAAATTACTGCAATAGGAAACAATGCCTCGCTGTTCAACTCAGGTGTAATGGTGGTTGAACCATCAAATTGTACATTCCAACTGCTTATGGATCACATCAATGAGATTGTCTCCTACAACGGAGGGGACCAGGGGTATCTTAATGAAATCTTCACAAGGTGGCACCGGATTCCAAAACATATGAACTTCTTGAAGCACTTCTGGGAAGGTGATGAGGAAGAGAAAAAAGTGATGAAAACTCGTCTCTTCGCAGCCGATCCATCGATCCTTTATGTCATCCATTATCTGGGTAATAAACCATGGCTTTGCTTTCGAGACTATGACTGCAACTGGAATGTGGACATTCTGCAGGAGTTTGCAAGTGATGTGGCTCATGCAAGATGGTGGAAGGTGCATGATGCAATGCCAGAAAACTTGCATAAGTTCTGTTTGCTTAGGTCCAAGCAGAAGGCTGCATTAGAGTGGGATCGTAGACAAGCAGAAAAAGGAAACTACAGTGATGGTCACTGGAAAATCAAGATAGAAGATCCAAGACTGAAAACTTGCTTTGAGGATTTCTGTTTTTGGGAGAGCATGTTATGGCATTGGGGTGAAAAGAATTGGACAGATAATTCCACTGTTAACAATTCGCCACCTGTTGTCCAAACCAAATCTCTCTCTTCTTTATGACTTTATTTCTCATCGTAGTTCATACTTCCATATATTCACTGTAGATTCTACGTGTTTGCAAAATTTGTTTCTTCCATTACCCTCATCTACAAGCAAATGATGGCATAAGGCTATTTTTGGTCCCAGAGTATTGTTTAGGTCAAAGGATTATACGCTGAAAGCATTGTGAGCATTAAATATCTTTTATTTACTCTTATATTGAAAGTAAATGACTAATATTTCATTAAATATCTTTTATTTACTCTTATATTGAAAGTAAATGACTAATATTTCATTAAATGTCTTTACCTGACGCCGTTTTCGCTGTATTTTCTGTCTTTTCATGCTGTAACTTCGCATCACTAGTTACTGTTACCTTAAAAAATGCCATGAATGATGAATTGAATGTTACCTTAAAAAATGCCATGAATGATGAATTGAATATTGTTTCTGTTATCTCAAATTTGGAAGGGGATGCATGATGATGGGGTTGATGGTTCGGAACTTAGTACTTGATACCTACATTTCTGCAGTGATTCCCAAGCTTTATACTGATATCTGTTACAGCCATTTATTTCTCTCCCAAAATGCTTTGAACGATTTAAGAATTAGCAGTAAAAGTAGGGGTGTTAGATAAATACATTTATCTCCTTAATAATGTGACTCCTTTTAGGTTTTTTTCCTCCAAAAAAAATGCCTACAAAGTTATTTCATAAGATTTTATTTTCCTCACATAAAAGTATCACTCACGCTCTTGCATGGGATCACTAGCATTTTCATTCCTAAAGTGTATATATATATATATATATATATATATATATATATATATATATATATATATATATATATATATATATAAATTACGCATGCCACTTACAATATAGTTGTTAGCCGTGTTTATGGCTAACGAGAAATGCTTCCAAAATATTTAGAGTTGTTGAAGTAACTTTATTGTTGAAAGGTATTGACATGACAATAAAAGTCCCGTTGGTCTTATATAAGCAAATTCTTGTTTAAATAAAAGATATTATCTTTATAAATATGATTATATAATCAAAGTTAAATAAAAAATATATAAAATAATAACTTGCTTATAATTTTTCTATTGGAATATAATTGAATGTGAGATGTTTGAAGATGATATGCCACTATGAGATTTATGTTTTACATTTTTCAATGTGGGAAGCAACTTATTTGAGTTATTTTAATTGGAGATGCCATTAGTTAGAGATTAACACGTTGAGTAGGATATATTATATTCAATTTGGATATTATATTTTTAAATTACTATACATTTAAAAGTTATGGATTACATGTTCAGGAGTGACCATATCATCTAAGCAATGTGATAAAGGAATTATTATTATTAAGGTATAGATCTATTGTTTGTAATTAGACCAAAGTCAATATTTGATAATCTAGCCTAAAATACTCATATTTTTTTATGATAACAAATAATATGTTTTTTATTTTTTAATAAAGTTATTTAATGTGTAGTAGAACACTCAAATCCATAAGCTTGTATGGTTAAACTTAGGCAACATGTGTATAGTTTGAAGAAAGTCTATCATGTCCAAGATCATAGCTATAGATCAACAACATATATGAAAATTACAAGTGTCAAACGTAAAAGAAGATAAATACGTTATATTAAAGCTCTAGATGCAAGATCACTCAAATTCATAAGTTTGTATGGTCAAACGTGGATCATAGTCATTATCTGAAGAAAAGTCTATCATGTGTAATTAAAATGTAAATAACACAAGATGATAAATCAACTAGTTAGATGAAATGTATGAGAAGCATTGGGTGTCAAATGCAAAAGAAGATAAACACAAGTCATATTATAACTTTGGATGCAAAATATTAAGTGTTATATCAAAGTTCAACATACCTTTTTATTTGGTTTTAAGTTTTGTACTTAAATAACAAAGTATAAAACATATTCATATGAACATCATGTCTCATCAAACACAAGTGTTATGTGCTTCGTCTAACAGACAAAAACACCTTGTTTAATACTCTTCATCTTATAAGCTCTTGTTTGGATATATGATAAGTATAATTCATTTAAAAGATGATAAGTCTTAAAAGTTTCATGATACACATTAAAGACTTATAAATGTTTATTCTTTATATGTTTATTTTTTATATGCATGAAATGTTCGTCTCTTCGTTACTTTTAAGAGAATATCACAATAATATGTTAACATAAAGATTCCTTGAAGAGCACGCTTAAAGTTGATCCACACAAAAAAACTTTTCCAAATTAGGTAGAATGTCAGTGTTACGAAGTCAACCACATGTTAGGTCTCATGCTTTTTGCTAAATAGGAAATAAATTACTTGCCTGGATCTATTAAGTCATGTAATGTATTAGAAAATTTATGTGGAGAGACCACATGCATTTAATATCAAAAGAAGATGAAGGGCTTGTATAACTTACAATAGCTCCACAACAATTTGCAACAATTATTTTCTTCGCAACTCTATATAAAGAAGAAATGTTGGATATAACAACATGACAAAGCTTGCGACTTTTGTTCTAAATGCTGTCAAGCAACCCTAAGCCTTATGTTTATGAGGAAAACATTATTTGTTGACCTACCTTCTAGAAAATAGGTATAGGGGACGACATTGACCATAGTCAATGCTAGGGTCGCCCCTCCTCCATTCCTTTTCTACCCCTCTCTCATCTTGCTCTCTAAGTCACTTCTTCCTATATAAAGGGTGTTTTTCCCCATGTATTTACACTTGAATTTGAATATAGAAGAGGAACTTTGCTTGAGTGATTAGTGAGCTTTGTCTCCTAAATTGTTCTTGGGTCTTGTCTTGGGTTTAGTGCACCTCAAGTGGCGGCTCTTCACCACTCATCTTGAAGTTTTCCACCACTCCAAGTGGTGTGACCACCCCTCCATCATCCATAAGCTTTTCTTACTCTTTCTCTTTTCCTTCTTTATTTGCGCCATTGTTCCTTTCCATTTCATGTTCTTTAATGTTCTTCTCCATTCGGTCATCTTTATCATTTCTACCTTTTGTTGTCTTAAAATTCCGCACCTCATCATCATCATATAATTATGTTTTATCTCTTGTTCTCTAGAAAAGAACCTTCACACTTACTTAACCACTTGGTTAAGTTTGTGTCCAGTGACAATCTTCTTTGAGTTTATCACCATAATTGCTAATTCAAAAAATCCTAAACAAAGTGCAACCTCTAAAACGTGCAATGTTAAAATCAAAGGTATAAAAATAATAATGCAAAATATTGTTAAAAAACATACTTAAAGAAAATTATGCATGTAATGGTATGACATAGGATATTCCTTTTGGCTTGCAACTATACCACTGGTGAAGTAAATGTTGGTTCTGATAAATGAGCAGAAGAGCATGCCTTACTTGAGGAATCAAGGAGGTATTTTCTCATTTATGATTTGCTTAGGTCTTGAGTGATTTGCAAATTCTTTTTATGTATTATTGCTCTATTTTCAATTACAAAGCAATGTTTTAAATGTAATTTTGGGTTAATTATCAGGATTAATCATTCAAAAATTTAGAATTGATAAAAAAAATTGAATTATCAGGATTTTCAAAATTGTGGATTAGGATGAGTGGTGTTCAAAGTTGAAGATATTTCTCCCCCATTAACCCTTTCTTTTATGGCTTTCCACATGGATCATATAATCTGAACCTTTTATACATCAGATCTATTTGGAGAGAACTCTAAGAAAACCATAAATGGGTGCTTTTCAGAAGAATTGAAACCACAACAAGTTATATAAGTTTATATTGTATCTTCATAGTTTTGGAAGTCATAACAAGCACGCCTCAACTTTTACTTTTTCCCACAAAAAGCTCTTGTACACTGTGTTAGATCGGGCTATCTGCTTACTTCTTTCTTATAATTGCATTATTTTAACATTATTATTGTTGTGTTTCATGCATCTTAATCTTTGTATGCCTCTGTTGCAACTTTGATGAGTTAGGTACATTGTTGGTGATCCCACATCACAAGGTATAGAACTATTAATAATAGTTCCTTTCGTAGAAAGAAACACACTTCTCTATTGAATTTACTATTTCATGTATATGTTGTATATCTATTTTTCACGCTGAAGATATATTTATTTTTAATCATTAAACTAATAGTTCTGATGTTAATTACTACACAAAGGTTACATATGAAGAAATTGTTCTTGGGTATTTACTGATTCTTGCGTGCTGATTGTCAATGCATCTAGGAAACAGTTGATCACCTGCTTTATCCTAATCCTATATCGGGAATGATACATGAACAACATTTCCAATTGTTCCACTTCCTTGGTACTACTCTTCTTGCAAAGGTATCCCCTTTCCTCTCCCTTTCCCTTTTGGATGTTTGTGTCTTGTTACAGGGCAACCTTCTCAATTTTCTATGTGCCTTTAAAAAGATATTTCTTAGTTGTGACTCTATTATACATATGACAATTTTGACTTTATTCTGCATATGATTTTATTTCTAGTTTTATCTGGTAGTTAACTTGATTCTTCCTAGTCGTATCTAGAGAAGACCTGAATTCTAAATGAATTCAGGGTTCCCTTTATCAGGTTGCAATCTAAGATTTATATTCATGGAATTTAAAGGCCCATATATAATAAGCTTCTGTCAAGACAATTTCTATGTCATTTGCCTACATCGCAAAGCTATTCTTAAAGGTGATATTTTTGTTGCAAAAAATTTTATGTTGGCAACATGCCCCTTTTCGTTGAAATGGAAGAGAAACTTAAGCAGGTGCCAATTTTCAATAGACTTTCTTCATATTGAGGGATTATTTGCTGTTAAGTATCAGTGGAATTTGTAATAATCATATCTCACCAATAGGATGAGGGTAGTAATCTAAAGTTGTTATTCCTCCTTTATTACTTTTATTTTAACCCAAAGGTCGGTATCTATGTATGAGGTTTATTAGATGTGTAAAAGTCTTTAGTTTAAATCTTAGATCAAGATTGTGGGAATTGACCCATATCATGTGATGTGTAAAAGGTTTATTTTTATAGATTTTAAAGTTTATTTATTTCAATTTCAAAAACACACTTAGTGTGGTAGACTAATGGTGATGTCAATTTTAGCACATTATTATTAGAATTTTATATACAGTCCAAATGCCTCAAGCTTTTGGTAATGGAAAGCATGCATGTATAACCAATGACATCTTCCTCATCTTCATAGCTTTGCCATAACAACATTGAAATGTCTTTGCCATTATTTGTCTTTTATTATTATTACCATTGCTATTACTATACATATATAACTTGTCATAATGGCCTCAAGCTCAGTTTGGACACAAAGAAGAACAAGAAGTTTGAGAATGTTTTAGCCATCTACGACAAGGACACCCGTGATCGGTGGCAGAACTTGGTCAGGGCAATGGGAGGAAAACAGTGGAAGAAGTGAAAAGACACTATGAGATGCTTGTTGATGATTTGAAACAGATTGAGGAAGGTTGTGTACCTTTGTTTATGATAAATTATTAAACAAATTGTGAAATACGTTAAAAATATAAAATAAATTATAAAAACTATAATTTATGATATAAATAGCTAATTAGACTTCAGTATATCAAAATCATAAAAAAAATGTGAATAATTTAATACTTCGACTAAAGTTCCTTATTTCTTTTAAACAAAAGTATATATTTAATATTATTACTAAAGTTCTTTGGTTAAGTTTACGTGTACCAATTAGTAGTTTTAGGTTTATTTGTATTGATCTTTGTTCTATAATTTTATAATCTCAAAAGTTTCCAATTGACTGTTAAACACTCATGTTTTAAATTAACATATATTTATATATTACAAATTAAAATATGCTATGATAGTAGGAATGAAGCTCTTATATTGTTTAGTTAAATATATAATTGAATCTTATATTTATTTATGAATAGGGAAAATTGATCAATGAATGATTTTGTTTGAAAATTGTATGCAATTGTCTAGATAAGATTGATATATAGATGATTATTATTAATGAATGCAAAAAATGTTTTTTTAAAAAATAAACTTATTATGACGATTATTGCAATAGATGACATAAAAAGTCTTATTTACTATGACAGGTGTAAGAATATTAGTCATAGAAAACCACTTACTATGACGGTTTTGTATAGAACCATCATAGTAAGTTGTATTTTCTATGACAGTTGTAGAAATAACAGTCATAGAAAGTTTTGTCTGAACATATTATGATAGGTATTTTGTACATTTTATAATAGTTCATAGACAATAGTCATAGTAAGTTAACTTACCATGTCAGTTTTTTAAATGACATATAAATTATAGAGTTTTTATAACTCCTGATTCTATGTTCTCATCAGAACCATCATAAAAAGTCCTGTAGAACCGTCATAAAAAGTCTTTTTTTGCACTAGTGTTAGTCTTTTTTTAAAATTGAAATATTGGAACATACCTCATTAAGAAAATTTGTGAACAAATTATCATTTAACATTGCAGGAAACCTTTCAATTTCCAATAAAACCCAGCATAAAATTTATAAATAATAATAACAATCATAATAATGAAAGAAATCATGTGAGCACATTTGTAATAAGTTAGCAAATGATTAGTTAATCCATAAAAATGAAACCATAAACTATTAAACTTATTAGAATAACCTACTTGTCTAAGACAATGTAAGACAAAACATTAAATAATGAAATTTTGTCATTGCTAAAATCTTAATGTGATTTTTTATAGCTAACAATAATTTAGTGTTGACAACTTAGTATTTTGTAGACACATTTCTAATAAGTCAACACATCATTAATTAAAAAATAAAAATGATGCAAAAGCTTCAAAAGAATTTATTTTTGTTTAAATATAAATGTTGGAACATACATCGATATTTGAAAGAGAGTAAACAAATTTGACATTTTTGTAATTCAATATATTATCATTTAACACTACAAAAAACCTTCACGTTTCAAATAAAATCCAACAAACAATTCATACGTAAGTAATAATAATAATAATAATAATAATTTATAAAACACGATTAAATAAAATAATTAAATAGTGTAAAATCTATCATTACTAAAAACTTTGTGTTTTTTTTTAACTGGAAAAAATTTTTGACAATACATATCACAAAATACAACTATTGAAAGACATTAAAGAGTTCATTATAACTTGGTCTTATCTATTACCCAATCCAACAATTCACATAAATACTTTCCACTTACACCGGTGACTTTTCCATTTAAATGTTGTAGAAAACCTTTTAATTTTCAATAAAATCCAACATAGAATTTGTAAATAATAATCATAATAACAAACACAATAATGACATATAAAGAAATTATTTCAAAATATATTTGTAATAAGCCACGAAATGATCAGTTAATCCATAAAAATGAAACCATAAACTATTAAACTTATTACAATAATATACATGCCTACCTAAATTAAACTGAACAATGTAAGAAAAAATACTAAATAATCAAATTTTGTTATTGCTAAAAACTTAAGATGGTTTTCTATAGCTGGCAAGAATTTAGTGTAACATATTATTATGTCAACACATTTCTAATAAGTTAGCAAATCATGAGTTAAAAAATAAAAATGACTCAGAAGAATTTATTTTTGTTTAAATATAAATGTTGAAACCAACCTCAATAATTGAAAGAATTATCAGATTTGATTATTTTGTAACTCAACAAATTATCATTTAACACTATAGGAAACATGTCTGTTTCGAACAAAACTCAACACACAATTCATAGATAAGTAATAATAAGAAGAATATTAATAATATTAATAATTTAAAAAACACGTGAATAAATAAAAAAATTAAGTAGTATAAAATCTATCATTGGTAAGAACTTTAGTTGTTTTTCTATAACTGGTAGAAAATTGGTGTTGAGCACATGAAATTATGTCAACACATTTGAAATAAGTCACTGAATGATCGGTAAAAAAGTAGAAATGAAATTATAAACTATTAAAGTTATTATAGGAACCTACATTTGTAGAACACGTTGAACAATGTAATAGAAAACATTACATTAAAATGTTATCATAAAATGTTGTTAATACATATCATAAAATACAACTACTGAATTATATTACAGAGTTTATTATAACTTGTTTCTAAATATTACATGATCTAACAATTCACATATACACTTTCAACTTACACCTCTCACTTCTCAATTCTAATACTTTTTCTAATGGTCTTCAAGGGAAAGTCATCCTCTGTTGTGTGGAAAGTAGTACCACATTCTCTTTTAAGTGGTGTGACTCCACATCATTGCTCAAAACCTAGTTAAGAAATCTTGAAAACCTAGTTAACAAATCTTGAAAACATAACTACAGAAAATTAGATTATACAAACTTGTGATGGTTTGGAGAAAGAATAGTTTAATGCAATCAAAGAATACCTCTGCAATTCAAACATAGGAACCATAATTGATTTTATGTTTTATTTTGCAGAATTCTCCATTTTCACACTACACATCCTTCCAAAGAACATCATTAATATCTATATCAAAATTCATGTCAACGACAAAGATATAAAAAATAAATAAAACAATCAAATACCCAGATAATAAAGTACATACCACAATACTCATGCCTCTATCATTGAACTTTTGAATGATATTGACATTAATACTAACTTTTTTTAACTCTAAGGCATTGTTTGTTTCCGGGTGTGACCAAGGAGGAGGGAGGGGCAAACGGGTGCAATTCATGTTTGGATCGGTTTATTTGAAGGCATGGGCGTGGATGGGAGAGCGGAGTGGGAATTTTTTCTCCTCTTCACAAAAGTGAGAAGAGTTGAGAGGATTACAGGTGGCAAAGACCATAGACATAACATTTTACTTTCCTATCCTTTGTGCACATGTGAATGAGTTTACTGTGGTGCACAGTTCTCAGCCAATGACTTTTCTTTTCATTAGACTCTCCAATGCTACCTTGCAGAAGAATCTTGACTAAATTGGTAGACCCGTGAATGTGAAACTATAGTTGTGTTTGCTATAAATGAGATTAGGTTTGATTGTTGTGTTGTGCCCAGAACAAGAAAACGAGAGAGAATTGGTTTGAGCAAGGTAAAACTCACTGTTTTGCGCACTGATTTGTCTCCATCTTTTTCCAAAATCGATTTTCCTATCATTGTAGATGCTATAGAATCGATTTCCTTATCTCTGTACATGCTGTAGAATCGATTTTCCTTATCTTTGTATATGATGTAGAATCGATTTTCCATATAGTTGGATGGTGCATAATTGATTTTAAATTTTTCCAAAAGATGCATAATCGATTTTCTATATAAGTGATTTGGGAGAATCGATTCTGTGGTTTTTGAAGGGAGAAGGAGAATCGATTCTCCCTTGTGTGAGAAAAATGTTGGATTCTGTTATGTATTTTTTTTTTTTCAAATTCTCTTCATCACATTGCTTCTTCATCTTCTTTCCCGTACTTCTTCTTGTGCTCTTCACCTAGGGGTGGCAAAGCGGGCCAGCCCGTCCCGCACTTGGCCCACAAAAATGCAGGCCGGGTTGGCCCGCCCCGCATAAGAGCTGGCCCACGGGTTTACGGGCTAGCCCGCGTTTTTTTTTAAATTAAATATTTTTTTTTACATTTTGTTCTTAAAAATTTGTCAAATTAAACCTATATATTTGTTACTATCAAATCCAAAATTTTTTTTTCTTCCTTTTCAAACATAGTCAAACATCAAAAAATTAAACATTAAGATAAATATCAAATATCACTATTCTTCCACTTTCAAAACATTAAACATACTTAATTCCAAAATATTAAATATAAACATAAACATTAATTCAAAAACATTAAACATAAACATTATTGACATTCTTCCATTTCAATAACATTGGATGTCCTTAAAAGAACTTTCATCTATTTTTTCATAATTGTAATCTTCCCCGTCATCTGCACACATTAAAACAATGACATTTTTTTTCTTGCGGGTTAGCGGGCCAGCCCGCCCCGCTCCGCTGCTGGCCCGCGCGAACCGCGGGCTAATGCGGGTTAGCAGGTTGAAAAGGTTAGCCCGCCCCGCGTTTTTTACCTGCGGATCGCGGGCCGGCCCGCCCCGCTTTGCCATCCCTATCTTCACCTTCAAGTAAGTTTTTAATTTTTTTGTCTAAATATATTTACAGTTTCTTTTATGATGTGCTGTTACTTTTTTAATTTTTAAAAATATATTCACATTTATTTTCTATATATTTACTGTTATTGTTTTTAATAAATATATTTATATTCTTTTATGGGTTTATTGTTGAGTTTATTTTCTTGTTTACCGTTTTTTTTTTCAGATTTTTATGAATGTATTTATTTTTCTTTACTATTATGTTTATTGTGTAGTTTTTTATTTTATGATTTTAATGTTTTTATTTTTTATATTATTAGGTGTTTAATTTTTTTAATTTTTTTTATTATTACGTCTTTTTATGTTACGTGTTTTTTTTTAGGTGTTTATCATTTTTAATTTTAATAATTGTTGTTTACAGTTTTTTTTAGGTATTTACTGTTTTGTTTATTTTTTTATGTATTTTTAATTTTTATAAATGTATTTAAAAAAATTTATGTGTTTATTGTTTTTAAATTTTAAAAATTTATTTATATTTTCTTCTTCTTATTTTTTTACTGTTTTTATATTTTTTATTATTTTGTGTTTACTGTTTAGTTTTTTATTTTTATTGTTTTTGATTTTATAAATTTATATATATATATATATATATATATTTAGTATGTCTTTATTGTTTTTATTTGTTTTTATTAACAAGATACTGTTTAATTTTTTTTTATATGTTTACTGTTTTTAATCTTAATAATTGAATTTGCATTTTTTTAGATTTTTATTTAGACTTTTATTTGTTTTTTTATTATGTGTTTACTGTATTTAATTTTTATAAATGGATCTACACTTTCTTTTTGTTTTATTTTATGTATTTACTATTTCTTTATATATATATATATATTTTTTTTTTGTTATTATGTGTTTATTGTTTTTAATCTTTTTAAAAACAAGAAATTGTTTAGTTTTTTTATGTGTTTACTGTTTTTAATTTTAGTAATTGTATTTAATTTTTTTTCTTAGGTTTATAGTGTTTTGTTTAATTTTTTATGTGATAGTTGTTTCTAATTTTTATAAATATATTTACAGTTTTTTACTTTTTAATTATGTGTTTACTTTTTTAATTTTTATAAATGTATTTACATTTTTTAATTATGTGTTTACAATTTTTTTTTATAAATGTATTTATATTCTTTTATATTATGTGTTTACTGTTTTTATATTTTTTATTATTTGTTTAATGTTTTTATATTTTTTATTATTATTTCTTTACTGTTTAATTTTTTATTTTATGTATTTACTGTTTTTAATTTTTACAATTATATTTATATTTTTATTATTATGTGTTTGTTGTTACTGTTTTTATATTTTTTATTATTATATGTTTACTTTTTTAAATTTTTTATTATTATGTGTTTACTTCTTTTTATTATTGGTAGTGGTATTAGTTGTGTATAGATTTAATTATAAGGATTAAAGTACATGTTATCCCTATTAGTATTCTTCACATAATCTTAATCCTAACTCTAATGTTATTACAACAACTCTAACTTAAAGTGGTTAGAGTTATTCGTAACATAAACTATTTCACGTGTATCCATAAACTATTTTATGGTTGTGAATGACAAGGTCAAGATTACATGGATAACGAGAACAATTGGAAACCACTTTGGGACGATGAAGACATGCAAAAATTTGAGGATACAATCTTACTCGTGCGAACATGAATCTAATTTCAAAAATACAAGAACAATTGAAAAGAAATACTCAACTTATATCAGTGATGATTCTTTGCATCATTGCTTTTGATTTGAATTTGTTGCGTATGTTAAGTGATACAACGAACTCTATTACTGAGTTTGAACCAAGAAAAGAGCGTCGTAGACAAGAATTGATGGAGTATTTGGTGCACACCGAACATTCTCGTGACATTATTCGCATGGGACCAGAAGCTTTCATTCAATTATGTGAACGGATTAGGGCAACCGAAGTTGTTAAGGATGCATATCGTTCAATAGTTGAAGAACAAGTTGCTAAATTTTTTCATATTATTGGACATAACGTCAAGAATCGAAGTTTTTCGTTTTTTTTTCATCAGTCTGGAGAAATAGTTTCTCGTCATTTTCACAACGTATTAAATGCAATTTTGATGTTGGAAGGACAATTCATAAAGCAAGCAGATGGTATTGATGTCCAACCCCAAATCTTACACAATAATCGATTTTTCTCGTACTTTAAGGTTTGTTTATTACAAATTTCCTTTACAATTCTCATAATCTCTTTTGTATTTGTATTTTTTTATACATGAAATTTTGGTTACCATTAGGATTGTTTAGGGGTCATTGATGACACTCATGTACGTGTGAAGGTCTCACATGCTGATGCACCTCGTTTCAGAGGAAGAAAAGATTGGCCAACTCAAAACGTATTCACAACTTGTGATTTGGATATGAAATTCACGTATTTTCTAGCCGGGTGGGAAGGAACAGCCTCAAATTCGAGGATATTAAAGGAGGCTTTCATAGGAGAGGATCCTTTGGTTATTCCAAAAGGCAAGTTTAAGGTGTTTGAGAATTCATAACAAATAGATACAAAGGTGATAATATACATAACTAATGGATGTTTCCTTGGAATGTTTGTAGGAAAATATTATCTTGGCGATGTAGGTTTTATGTTAAAAGCACAAATATTAACACCTTATCGTGGGGTTAGATACCACTTGAAAGAGTATTCTCGAAGAGGACCACAGGATTCAAGAGAATTGTTTAATCATCGCCATTCGTCGCTTAGAAATGTAATTGAAAGGACATTTGGTGTCATGAAAAAACGTTTCCCAATTGTAGCTAGTGGGACCGAGCCACATTACGATTTGCATACCATGACAAATATTATTTTAGCTTGTTGTATTTTGCATAACTTTCTTCGCGGGGTGAACAATGATGACTCTTTAATAGAAGAAGTGGATGGTGAATTGTTGCAACAAGATATACAAGTTTCAGCTTCTCAAGTCTGTGACGATGATCATAGACTAGGTTCACACATTAGGGACACTATAGCAAATGAAATGTGGCAAGATTATGTAAACAATTGATATTGTACTAAATGTTGTTTTATATTATGCTTACCCTATTTGGTCCTAACTTTCATAATGCTTGTTTAGATGGATCGTAGTAAAAGTGTTCAACTATGTTCATCCATTGGATTCACAAAGACAACAAAGTGGACCATGGATATGGATTTTATCTTGCTTAATGCCATGGTGGACGAGGCACGACAAGGGTCAAGAATCGATGGCAGTTGGACGACTCAAGGATATAACAACAGTGTACTTGCATTACACGAGGTCGGACTCCCTACCATTATGAAAAATAATGTAAAGAACAGACAAAAATGTTTGAAGGACAGGTGGCGGGAGGTCCACGACCTATTTAGTGGTCTTAGTGGTTTTGGTTGGAAATCAAGCCACAAATTTTTTTGAGACCGAGGACGAAGTCTGGGAAAACTTGATTCAGGTAAAGTAATTAAAGATGACAATATCCAATAATTATAGATGACAATATCCCATAATTTGTTATTATAATAACACCCGACTTTTTGTAGGCGAAACCATCTGCTGATAAGTGGTGTGCCAAATCCATTCGGCACTACAATCTTATGGAGGAGTTGTGACCAAACGACAAGGCCATTGGAAGTGGTCAAAGGACAACCCGATTGGCATCTAGACAGGTGCACACAGAAAATTTAAGTGTGGACCTAGGCCATCATAACATGGACTACATACTTGAGCCGCCAGAGTTTAATGTTGCAGACCACGAACTTCCATGCTCACTTGTAGCGCATGTTCAATCAACAGACAGTCCAAGTAATACTCCATCTGCGCCCTCTCAGCAATACGGTGGGACATCGTCATGTAGGGGATCAAAGAGAAAAGGCCCCATGGTGGATGCTAATTGATCTAAATATTCAAGATGAATCAGTCATGGACCAATGCTATAACTTTCTCTGTGAAAATCCAGCTATTGCGATGCGAGTATTTAGTATGCCGAAAGAGCGAAGAGTGGCAAAATTGTTTAACATCATGACTCGACGTCAATAAATTATGTTTAATTATATTTTTATGTTCTTCAATTTGTAATTTAATTGCATCTACTTTTAATTTAAGACATACATTGAACTTCTTATTTGACTTCTAATATTATTATTGTTGAACTGTTTTTCATTTGAAATTTATGTGTGAGGATATTTTCTAATATACTATTATTTTGTCATTGTTTCGTAACATTTTCATCATAGGTTAGAATTTCTTTATCGATGGCATCTTCATCCACGAAGAGACAAAAAATGCCCAAGGGTAAGGGTAAAAGCGGACGAAATGATGATGAAGTTCCTATGATCCCATTACAAAGGAGAGAGGGTGTTTTAGATTATTCCCGGTATTTCCAAACCAAACGTCAGATGGTTGCATTTGAGAAAAAATTTCATGGAAGACCAGTCATACCTCCAAAAGTCTTAGATTTCCCATTTTTTGCCACATCTGGTTTTCAGTTTCAAGAATATTTGAACTTCCAAGGATTGCAAAACTTTCTTAGTATAAAACTACCATATTATGAGGATATGGTTAGGGTTTTTTTATTCAAATCTCCATCTAACGACACATGGTTACCTTGCTACTTAGATTGACACCCACAAGATTATAATTAGACATAGGGATTGGATGAACGTGGCGAATCTGAAATATGATGGTCTTTGTTAACCCCTGGTACCATCCCTGAGGACATACATTTTGATCGTCAACAAGCCCTATTAACCATGACAAGAGAAGAGGTGCACGACCAAAATATAAGAAACGTAGGTAGTTTAACTATGAATGATAGACTACTTCATTACACATGGGTGCACATGTTGTGTCCTCGGGGGAGCAACTTCTCACAGTTGGTTCATGAAGATGTTTTCATGTTATGGTGCCTAAAAAGTAATGTGATGATTAATTGGTCTCATTATATCATGCAACATATGATAAAATGTCGTGACAATGATATGCCTCTTCCATATGGTTGTTTAATCACATACCTCATGTTGCTATATGGCATGAACTTGATGGGAGAGTCATCAATCACGTTAGGGTGAAATAACTTCTTCGGGAAAAAAACCATGAAGAAAATGAATATCTTTGAGGTCAATGGTGTGTGGCAACTTGGAAGGCCTAACGATGAACATGAACAAGAACACGAAGACATTCCACTGCCTCATGTTGCAGACGGTCCTCCTCAACCCCAAATCCCCCATGATTCGGCAATGTTAACACAAATTTGGGAGGGAATTCAAAATATGCAGGAAAATATCAACACTATCCACATACGTTTGGACCGAATCGAAGATACACTTCACCAACTTAAACTCAATGAAGAACATTAATTGTATTTTTATTGTGTTATTATTATTTTTTATGTTGAACTTATTTTGATTGTCAGTTAAATTTAATGCGTTATTGGACATTATTATATTTGTAATTTTTTTAAATTTTCATGGCACAACATCATTTAGGATTCTAATTTAATGACTTCATTTATTTATTTTATTCACCGACTATTTCATGTTAATCTAATGTTTATTAATGATAAACGAAAGTTGTTATTATTTTTTTTTATTGGATACAAATTGAGAGAAAAAATTATACATAAAAAATAAAATATAATTTTTTTCATGTTGGTAGTTAATATTTCATAATATTTATGAAAATATGTGAATTTTATTGTGCTACTATGTTTAAATTGTACATTATTTTTAAAATATATAATTATTCAAAATATTAATAGTATTATTTATTTTAGTACTATTATAATTATTAATATAATTATATACATACAATATACAATATGAAAAATTAAATATTACATAAATTTATTTAATAATTTCAAATATATTTAATTATACTATTAATAACAACATATAATTATAAATAATAAAAATAATAAAATAAAATGATAATATCAACAAAACATATATAATTATATAAAATAACAAATGTATATAAAAATAAATATTACTTTCATAAATTTTAATATATTTAATAAATTTATTTGAACTTAACACAAAATTATTTTTATTACAAAATAAGAGTAATTATAAATATTATATATTGCAAAAAAACAATTAACTCAAACTTACACAAAAAAAAATATATCTTAATTCATTATTAAAATATTTTTTAATGACAAGGATAAATTTGTAAATTTACATTTTACACCTTTAAAATAATTTCTAAATTATCTTTTAACATCACTAACAAATTTCAATAAATCATTCTCATAAATCCACTCTATCATCCCTCAATTCAAACATCCTCACACATCCCCTCTAATCCACTCTCTTCCCTCCCCACAAATCCCCCCTCAATCCAAACAAAGCATAAATGATTGCTCAAATCTAAAAATTTGATATTTTTACACTCAACTTTGAAAAAAATAGTCTTATCCATCAAAACGGTAAACTCCTTTAAAATATGACTAGACGTAGTGTTCTAAATCCATAAATATTATTTAGGTCATTTAATCCCTAAACATTATCTAATTAAGATTAAATAAAAATTTAAAAAAATAGAAGAAAATTAGTTGACACTTAAGCTTATTGTGAGATTCAGAGATCTCTAAGAATTTTTTTTAGCAGGATGGTGTCATCCTTATTAAAAACTACAGAAGTTATTAAATTTGTTCCATCAATTACATTGATACTTAAAGTATACATATACATATTTTCAATATTCAGTATCTATAATATATACATATATACAATGTTAATAAAAAAGATGACAAAAAATCAAATTGTTGAAAATAAATACGAAGAATATCTAGGCAAAAGTTAATAAATGCTTGTTGCATTCCTTAAAAAAAATGTTTATGAATTAAAAATTTTGTTTAAATATTCTTTATTATTTTCATCATCAATTTCATTTTTAATGTTGAACATGATGATAAAGACTTGGTAAAAAATATATAAGACAACTAAAACTAACAAACCTTTAACGGGAAAGTAAAACTAAATGCTTGGGGTAAAAATATATTTAAATTTAAAATATTTAATTGTGAGTTGGTTGCTTTCTTCATCCAAACTCCATTTAAAAGAAACATATAAACTCATTAAAAAGACTTAAATTATAAATACAAAAATTAAGAGTGAAAAAGGAGTCAAGTAACTCATCAATTGACTACAAAACGATTATTTTATAAAAATCGTATAATTTCTTTCATTTTCTTCATTAAAATGAAATTGTGTTTGAAAAAGTTATTGATACGAAAAAGTCATTTCAATATGACATGACTCTTCACAAGTAAAATTGTATCAATGTAACTAAAATTGTGTAAAACACAATTTTTCTTAAAAAAATTATATTAAATTTATACGACTATTTCATATTCATAATTTTTTCGGCATTTGGTAAAAAGGGAGAAAAATTATTTCACCTTGCAAAAATTTCCAAAAAATAGTGTAATAAAGTGAGTTAAAAATTTTATTTTGTTCCACGGATTACGAAAAGACTTGTCAATTTTTTTCAAAATTTTGTATTTTTAAAATTTACTTTATATATATACATATTTTAAAGCATATTTAATTATATAAATATTTTTAAATTTTTAATTAATTAATTAATGTTTCTAATAAGACAAATTAATAAATATTATACATATTAAATTATTTTATTATAATTAATAATTTAATTTGATTTATTAGTAATAATAATATAAATTATAATATTATTATATATTTCCATCATTCAAAATTTACTCACCAGTTAAACAAGTTAAACTAGATAGACATATCAAAATGAAGTAACGACGAATTAAAAAACACCTATTTCACTCTCCTTAAGCCAAGGCCCACCCTATCGTCTTTTATAAATACCAAATAAAAAATTTACATACACAAACAAAATGGATAATATTTGAAGACAAAATTAATATAATAACATTTTATCGTGATGTCGTTGCCCTTATCGCCCAAATTCCAGAAATAATTATATATATTTTTCCTCGAGTTTAGCAATTTTTGTAATATTGTTTTCCAATTGCGAAGGCAAAATCGCGTTTTATTTTGGTAAAAAGCACCATCTTCCTTTTTCCTCTCCTTTTTCGCGGAAAAAGAAAAAGGAAAAAGAGTCGAGAGAACAGGTTTGAACTCTCTTCTTCATTCTCTTTCGATGGATTTTACATTGCTTCGTTATCTTTCTTCTGTTTCTAATGCAGTAAGTAGTTTGTTTTCTAAAGCCTAGGGTTTTGACCTTTCATTGATGATGAATAATTAATTTCGTTATTTAACACACCTTATCGGTCATAAATGTATATTTTTGAAACTGACGTTGTAACATTGAAGGTTTTATGTTTCTGTTTGTTTACCTCTGTTGAAGATTATACATATATGCACTAGCTTATTAAACTACCAGTACCTGCCTTGAAGCACAGAGTTTTGAGATTTTTAAAATTTGTAATGTTTTTTGTTTTACCTTTTGTTAATCATTAATCAACATGATTGTCAATGCAGGATTCTTGTGCGATCTCGTTTTGGATTTTCCGTGTGAATAAAAAGCAAGAACTGTAGTCAATTGTTGGTGCAATGTGTTAGTTCTGCATTAACCTATTGAATTTGAGGAATTGCTGTTATACCTAGACAAGGAGAGAGGGAAAGTAGATAAGATAAAAGCTTCCGTGGGAGCATAGACTCTTGGAGTGAATCATACGTACATGTGAATGTCATGAATGACACCCCATTTGTGACTAGTACCAATTACAAGTTTCTATCGAATGGGTTTGATGGGTATTTTGTGTTTTTCCATATTTCTTTTTATCCCAGTTGCATCTACTGGAAGAGAAGGGAATATGTGGCTCCAAAACATAGGTTCGGAGACCAGAGGAACTGTGAGTTTGACCGTCTTCAGTGCAAGTATATTTGTAGTTGCTGCTCTTGTTCTCTCCATGTATTTAGTATTTGAGCATTTAGCCGCCTATAATCAGCCTGAGGTGCATCCTGTTTTCATTTTTAACTGACTTCCTATTTCACCTCAGTGTTTTTCCTTTTGTAATATTGTCTATAGCTAATTATCTTTTTTATCTTCCAATATTCACTTTACAGGAACAGAAGTTTTTGATTGGTATCATTTTAATGGTTCCTGTTTATGCATTGGAATCAGTAAGAGACACTAACTAAATTGCATAATACTTACTGTTCTCCTTTTATTACATTTTATACTTGGGTTTATGGCATTTATTCTTGTGAAGAAGCATCCATGTTTTCCTTTTTGTTGTATATTTTTCATCTTGCCACTTGTTTTTGATTTACATGTTTGGATAAACTTAGTTGCTAGCTCATGGGAGTAGGTTGGAACTTACTATTATTCCATTGAAGGTTTATGTTAGAAAAAAATAAGACAGTTGTTATTTATGTATGACAGTTTTTTAAATAGAGCAGTTAGTATCAACAAAAATAAACTCACAGGTAGCAGTTATTGTTAAGTATCAGTGGAAATAGGCAGTTGTTTTTTAAAAGTAGCAGTTATTTGTGAAATATAGATATAGGAAAGGAGATCAATTAGGTTGGGTGTGTTGTTTTTCATTGTTTCTGAAGGAGGAAACTCTTTGTTAGAGGAGAAGCCTGTGTTATCAGTTTTGAACGTTAGTTCTGGTTAATTCCAGAATTGGGATCTATGACATTCTGCTTCATTGGAAATTCTGGAGTATAACACAATGCATGTTGTTTAGTTACTTTACCTTTTCAGCTTCAGGATTAATTGTCTTCGCTTTTTACATATAGAAAGAACTATTTAGTCATGGAAAGTGTAACCTCTATTTGGTTTGAGGAAATGTAAGGGGAAGAAAGGCTGGAATTAAGTGTGGTATTTTTGTGTGAGAGAAAAAAGAGTGGAAACATTTTTTTAAAATGATGGAATTCATTGTACTATTTCTCACCTATTTTCATTTATCTATTTATGTTTTTCCCATCTCTTTCCTATGTTTCTCCTTTAATTTCACTTTATTTCTTAGCTATTTAGATTCACCTTTTTTTTTAATTTTCATCCATCCTATTTCTTTCTACTCTACTAAACAGACACTTAGTGCATCAGTTTATTTTACTGTCAAACTAAAAGAAAACACTTGGATCTTTTGGGTGGCCATGTCATGCCATGGGTGAGAGCAGCCTACTCCAGGATCCTAACTCCCTTCAAGCTGGGGGAAAAACAGTATGGCCCCATCAAGAATTGAACAATTCTGTGTCCCAGAGAGATGCAGCTCACTTCCATTGTTTCCCTTTTGAATCGTTTTCTTGCATCTTTATGGGGGACTTGGTTAAATGAACAACTACTTCCTTTATTTTCATAAATACACTCCCACATCCTGTTCTCCAACTGGTAATACAAATTTTAGAAAATCTTGGCTTCATTTTGTACAATGACTATCTGCATTGAGTTTGCATGAAGCATTAGTATTACCATTTCTTCCAGATGTACATAATCTAGTTCTTAATCTTTCTATTTATATTTCTGTTTTTGAATAGAATGTAATACTTCATTCTTAAGTACTGATGTTTGTATGGTGCAGTTTTTGTCAGTATTGGATTCTGATGCAGCATTTAACAGTGAAATTATCCGGGAATGCTATGAAGCTTTTGCATTATACTGCTTTGAGAGATATTTGATAGCTTGCTTAGGTATGCCAAATTCATTGTATGCCCATAAGATTTCATTAACTGTACCTGTTATTTTTGTGTGGATATATTTTCCAAATGTGCCAAACGACTAGATCTTTTAGTGGAATTTTCCGCTTCTCCTTCCCTCAATTTTCAAGCTTCTTCAAATTTTGAGACCTGAATGTTATAAATCATGACTAGAAGAGGATGTGATAGATTTCAAAAAAACAATTGGTTGAATTTTATTATGCTGTAATGCTCTTTAATACTATATTTATATTTTTTTTCTTTTAGGTGGTGAGGACAGAACTATTCAATTTATGGAAAATATGAACCTAACAGACTCTAGCATTCCTCTTCTGAAAGAAGCATATGCATATGGAGTTGTAGAGCATCCATTTCCCGTAAATCTCTTCTTAAAGGATTGGAATCTAGGCTCTGAGTTCTATCAATCTGTGAAGATTGGCATTGTACAATATGTATGTATGATTTTGTAATATTAATGTCTTCCTCCCCCATTCCCTCTAGCTGTTTCTATGCGAAGTAATGTCTCTCGTGTTGCTCCCTAAAATCTTCATTGCAGATGCTACTGAAGATGATATGCGCAGTACTGGCAACAATTCTCCAATCTTTTGGGGTTTATGGAGAGGGGAAGTTTGAATGGAAATATGGGTAAGATTATACCATCTTGTGTCTTGATCTTGATTTCAAGTGTAAATATTATAGATATGAAAATCATTGTTTAAGATTTATTGAGAATTGATTATTAACATGGTATAAAAATGTCTGTTTGATCAACTGGTTCGGGGTTAATGCCAACAATTTTGGGTCTTCAAGTACAAAGAACTCTCAATATGCATGATGAAGATGACATGTAATGATAAAATTGCTCACCAGCCTTCTCCAATTACACACACACACACACAGAGTGATAGAGAGTTATTTATAGTCGTATGTCAATTGAAAAGATGAATATTGATGATTATACCTTTTGCTCTTTTGTGGTGAGGGTGTGCAAGGTTGGGTAGCAGTAATTTTTATCCCCTCTAGTTTGACACACTTGTGGTGCTTGCAGGTATCCCTACTTGGCATTAGTTCTTAACTTTAGTCAGACATGGGCCCTATATTGCCTTGTACAGTTCTATTCTGTTATTAAAGATAAGTTGAAACCAATCAAACCATTGGCAAAGTTTCTAACTTTTAAGTCAATTGTCTTCCTGACATGGTGGCAAAGTGTGGCTGTTGCATTTCTATTTTATGTGGGAGCTTTTAGGGGATCATTGGCTCAGGAGTTGAAAACACGTATACCAGACTACATCATCTGTATAGAGGTGAGCTAGTTGTGCTGCTAATAATGTATATTATCTTCTCCGATACAACAATGTTAAATATGTAGATATTTATATTTTAAGGTGTACTGGTATATTCCTATCATTTGAATTTGTGTTTTGAATTAATCTGAACTGTATTCATTATCATTTTTACTGCATGAAAAGCATGGGCCATGCCACAAGTATGGATATTTGAGGTAGTTTGCATTTTTCTTCCCTTCTATATATGTCAAGCAGATTGTTCAATATTTGTATTGTATATGAATGCACATAGAGACATTGTAATTATTATTATTATTATTGTTAAAGTAAACACATCCACTCCCGCGCATGCGGATCTGCATTTCTATTAAAATAATATTTTAAAAGAGATATTATAATAAATATATCTATAAGGAAAGGTGTGAGAATTTAATGATTATTTTTGAGTTGAGGTGATATGCAAATTATTGTTGAGATTGTACATTTATGTGTTTTATCACATAATAAAATTATTTTAATTTAATAAAGGACAAAAAATTGTATCTTTATACAAAGGTATAGATTATTTATTATTTCCTCATTTTCTTCTGCTTAAAGTGTGATATGAGGCTGCTACAGGTGTCTGTCCATTGTGTATCTGTTTCGACCCTTTCTTTACATTTCTGTGCTTCCACCTTCATTTTGGATGTCAGAAACATTTGAGTTTGAAACACTTGATTGATTATTCACACGTCATTCATGGAAAACACACTTGATAGCTTACCTCTGTTTCAAACCAAGTCAACCTCCCCATGATCCTATGCTCTGACATCAGTCGTGGCCCAGTCTGGCATTTTCCAGAACATGCACTTCTTTCCAGCGACCTGTTAGTCTAGAGTCTCTGTTCGATTTTGTGTTGTGTAATGCTCGCACCCACAGGTCTTCTCCTTTTTTTTCATTTGGGTTTTCGCACACCCTCTTTGTTGAGTGTATTCTTTTTATTATGCAATTGTCTTCCTTTCTTTATTGTGATCGTATTTTATATTATGACTTTTCATTAGTAATCATGAATGCCTTTAATTACGGATAATTCTTTCTTTTTTTAGCATTAGTGTATTGCAGCATCCTGCTATCCCACCAGAATTGACACGCCTGGGTAATAATTGAAATAAGTGAATGAACTATAAACTGTTAACATCTGAATGAATAAGGAATATGCATATCCTTTGTATTTAATTTATAAATGACTCTCTAAGTAGCTTTGTTTTTGTTCAAAATTTTGCTTTGCTTCAACAATATGCACATGTTTAGATGTTATATAGATTTATATCTGCCTCGCTGCTCCTGATTCCTGAATGACTGATGAGGCACATGCATATAAGATGATGGAAAACTATTTTCGAGGACTTCAGCAGTACATTAAATGATCGTTTAAATGTTCGATTCTATTTTACGGACCTTTTTTTGTGGCCAGTGACTGCTTTGGTATGTCATGTTATGTTATATGTCATGTTATGTTAAGTCAGGTTATGTTTAAACTATAAATTCTTGAGTTGGGTGTGGTTTACTTAAACAAGTCTTCAATCATTTTGAAGTTCTGGGAAGACCTTTTTCATGCGGTTTGCCATCTTAAAATTTGTGAATAGATGGGCGTGGCTGCTGTTGTGCACCTTTATGTCTTCCCAGCAGAACCTTACAAAAGGGGGGAGAGGTGTGTCCGTAATGTAGCAGTGATGGCCAACTATGCGTCGCTAGGATCGCCTCCAGACCCTGAAGAGGTTCGAGACTGTCAGCGCACAACAAGAACATGGCTGGGAGCTCCTAATGAGAGAGAAAAACCTATGAAATTTACCCAAAGTGTTCGGGACGTTGTTGTTGGAAGTGGCGAAATTGTGAGCTATGAACACTTGAGTCTGCTCGACCTGTAAATCCTGTCATATCTCTGTCTCACTGTCTGATATCTGCTGTCTTTTATGTTTCAGATTGTCGATGACATGAAATTCACAGTTTCTCATGTGGTGGAGCCCGTTGAAAGGGGCATTGCAAAGATAAACAAAACCTTCCATCAGATATCAGAAAATGTGAAACGCCATGAGCAGCAGCGTACCCAAAACACCAAGGATGATTCTTATCTTATACCCTTGCGATCACGAATGCCAGAATTTTCTGACGCTCATGATGCTATGGGTGATGGAAGTTTCAGCGACAGTGGCTTATCCAGTGGAAAACGACAGTATTTTCAATCCAAAGCAGGAACCACCAGAAGTAGAAGATAGTGTTTTTCCTAACATTTCAGTGTATATATATAGTTACACACGAATCGACGTGAAATTTTAAAGTACGTCGGTATATTTTGGTGAAATTACTGAAATATAAATGTATATATTTAACATGCGGTAATCGAGGTATAGTGAGACACACAATAAACCTGCTATACGTATAACATATCAAGGTGTATGCATCATGTGTAGTGCTCCTCGTAAATGTTGAAGGATTATTATAGGTTCCACTTCAATATTGGACAACTGATATGTTTGTTTTAGTGGCCTTTATACTTTGTAAGGAAAAAAATCATATCTTCTCTGATGAAGATGTGTTTTGTGGGTAAATTTTTCTATACTAAGAGTGAAATCAATTCTTTTTGGAGTTAAATTAGTTTATACGAAGATGTCAATTTCTTCTAATTAGTTTATATACAAACTAGTTTTTTGCTGAAAAAGTTATTTATTTAATCTTCTTCTCTTGCAAAAGATTACGAAGAAATTTATCTAAATATGTCAATGTTTTTAGATCCATTTTTTTGTTGGTATATATATATATAACTATATATAATGGGGATTCCTCTCTTAACTGTTTTTTCTTTTTACATAAATTGTTTTTCTATTTTACCCTCATTTCAATATTTATTTTATTATTTTATTTTGGATATTTCAGTCATTTTGTCATTTTTCTGAGCAGTTACAAAATATACTACAATTTTTATGAGATTTGATTTTGAAAACTGCTTTTCTTTTTTTTAAAAAAATTAATATTTTTTTATTTTTTAAAATCAATATCTGGTAAGTTTTGTTTCTGCACATCACGTGGTTGGTTCTCTTTTATTATTTTATTTAATTATTTTGTAACTACTTGAACAGTTACAACAGTTTTGAAATGGTAAAATTGAAAAATATTACTTAAATTAAAAATTGAGAAAAAAATGAGTCTTAATGTTAAATTTGAAAAAAAAACTGATTGAGAAACTAGATCTTTGTTTAAGAGAGTGGAGGAGATTGAACTTTGGATTGAAAACATGCTTATTTTTTCCCTCTATACGTTTTGCTCATTTTTTATATGTTCATGTTGCTATTTTTTTTTCTCTTTTGATTTTTTCAATTCTCATTCATTTGTTGTTTTATCGGGACTCCATATCCCGTTAAATCTTGATGGCATTGGGGTTTCTTCTGCAAAATTCTCACTTTGCAAAATACTTCCTTTTCTGTTTTCTTTTTTATCTTCTATTGGATGAAAATTAATCATGCACTTTTCATTGATTGTTTGTGGATTTTTGGGTTTTTTTTTTTGCAGTGGCTTTGGATAAGTAATTGGGAAAATCTTGAGAAACTATGGTGTTTTCGGTATGTTCTGGGAGCATCTATCCAAGGTTTATTTGTTTTCAAGGAACAAAATATTTTTGTTTTCTATTTTTATCTTCTATTATGTTAGTCTTAAAACAAAACAAATATTTTATTGATCAACTGAGATGATATATTAAAGCTGGAAAGCTATGTATATGTACAAGAATGAACAAAGTTGTACAAGAATGAACAAAGTTGTTCTAAAAAACAAGAATTAAATCTGGTAACAAACCAACCAGTGGTTAAAACAGAATTATTAAATCCCTAAAATTATGGAGACTTATTCAATAACAGAAAAAGCTAACTTGCAGGATGTTAAACACATTATTCTAACACTCCTCCTTGTTTAAATGCTGCAAACTCCCAGTTTAGCTGTGAAATCTTTGAACTTGCTGACTGGCAGAGGCTTGGTAAAGACATCTGCAATTTGATTCTCAGATTTGCAATAACAAAGAATTATATCACCGTTTTTCTGGACTTCTCGAACAAAGAAAAGCTTGATGTTGAAATGCTTTGTCTTTCCATGAAAGACTGAATTATTTGAGATTGCAATTGCAGCTTGATTATCAACATGTATTTCAGTGCTTTGCTTTTGTTCCAGATTTAGATCAAAGATAATCTTTCTTAACCATAAGGCCTGATTAACAGTAGTGGTTGCAGCAATAAATTCTGCTTCAGCAGTGGATTGAGCAACAGTTTCTTGTTTCTTTGAGCTCCAAGAGAACATGCCTGATCCAAGGGAGAAACAGTAACCAGATGTGCTCTTCATGTCATCAATTGATCCACCCCAGTCACTGTCAGAGAAACCAATCAGCTTCATTTCTTTTTGCTTCAGAAACTTCACACCAAAATTCCAAGTTCCTTTGATGTATCTGATAACTCTTTTTGCAGCTATCATATGTGTTTCGTTTGGACAATGCATAAACCTTGAAAGAATACTCACAGCATTTAGGATGTCAGGTCTGGTTGTTGTTAAGTACATCAGACAACCTATCAAACTTATAAACTCAGATTCATTAACCTTGTCAGAACCATCATCTTTGATTAGCTTCTCCTTTTGATTCATGGGAGTGTTCACAGTTTTGCAATTTTCCATAAGAAATTTCTTGAGTATCTCCTTTGCATATTTTCTTTGACTTAAGAAAACTTCATCTTGATTCTGTTTGATCTCAATACCAAGAAAGTATGACATAAGACCAAGATCTGTCATTTCAAAGACCTTTTTCATTTCCACTTTGAACCAGTTGATTTCTTCAACATTGCTTCCTATAACTAACATGTCATCCACATAAAGAGAAATGACCAAAATATTTGTACCTTGATGTTTGACATACAATGTGAGTTCAGATTGGCTTTTATGAAAGCCAAGGTGCACCAGATGATCATCAACCTTGCTGTACCAGGCTCGTGGAGCCTGCTTTAATCCATATAAAGCCTTTTTCAGAAAGTAGACTTTATTTTCATTGCCCTCATTCACAAAGCCTTCAGGTTATTCAATAAAAATTTCTTCTTTTAAATCTCCATTTAAGAATGCAGATTTAACATCCAAATGGTATACTTTCCAGCTCCTTTGAGCAGCAAGAGCAAGCAACAATCTTACAGTGTCAAGCCGGGCAACAGGTGCAAATGTCTCTGAATAATCAACACCAAAAACTTGTGCATATCCTTTCACAACAAGTCTTGCTTTGAATTTGTTGATAGAACCATCAGGACTTAGCTTGGTTCTGAAAACCCATCTTACTCCAATTATTTTTCTGTTTGGAGGTCGATCAACCAACTCCCAGGTTTTATTTTTCTCAATCATAGAAAGCTCCTCCTTCATTGCAGCCATCCAGTGTTGACTGTTTTTTGCATCATGAAATCCTGCAGGCTCACAAACAGCTACATTGCACCTTTGATAGATGTCAGACAACAGTCTTGTTCCTCTGACAGGGGCATCATCAACTGCAGCATCATCTTCAGATTCTTCAGTCATGCTCCCAAGGGTTGAACTGTTTGGAGCATTTGGACTTTGATTCACCTTAGTTGAACTTTCCCAATCCCATTGCTCATTTTCAACAAAATGAACATCTCTGCTTATAATCACACGACCAGTTTGTGGCTGAAAAATTTTGTAAGCTTTGGATACAGTGCTATATCCAACAAAGATGCCTGCTTCTGCTTTTTTATCAAGCTTATCACGCTTGACCTGTGGAATATATGTGAAGCAAAGACAACCAAATATTTTAAGAAATTTCAAAGAAGGTTTGTAGCCATACCAAGCTTCATATGGTGTCAGATCTTTCAAGGCTTTTGTAGAAATTCGATTTTGTAGGAATACAGCAGTGTTTGCTGCCTCCCCCCAAAATTCTTTTGGAAGATTCTTTTCATGGAGAATACACCTTGTCATCTCCATAATGAATCTGTTCTTCCTTTCACTGACACCATTCTGTTGAGGAGTATATGGTGTTGTTAATTGATGTTGAATTCCAGCTTCTTCACAAAATTTGTTGAAAGCATCAGAGGTGTATTCCTTGCCATTGTCAGACCTTATAATCTGAATTGAGCATCCACTTTCTTTTTCAACTCTGGTTTTGAATTTCCAGAATATATTTGGAACCTCTGACTTTTGTTTCAACATGCAAATCCAGCACATTCTTGTTAGATCATCAATAAAAATAATGTAGTAGAGGTTACCATTTAATGAAGGTGTTCTCTGAGGACCACACAAATCAGTGTGCACCAACTGCAGCTTTTTTTAGGCTCTCCAAGCTTGTTTAGGGAAAGGTTGCCTGTGTTGCTTCCCAAAATTGCAGGCATGACAAGGAGGAATATTATCATCAATGTCTGCAAGTCCTTCAACCAGCTTCTTTGATTGCATCTGAAACAATCCTTGATGATGAAAGTGCCCAAGTCTTTTGTGCCAAATCTCAGTGGCACTAGCTCTGGACTTGAAGGCCATTTGTTCTTTCTCCATTGGATTTAAAGCAAAGCTTTTTCCTTTCATTTTGACATTGAACAAGTCTTTGCCACTAGCATCTCTAATCAAGCACTGTTTATTCTCAAACAACACTTTATAGCCTTTATCAAGTAGCTGGCCAACACTTAAGAGATTTTGATCAATTTTAGGTACAAATAAAACATCTGAAACAAATTTTGTACCTTCATAGCTTGCTATAGCTATTGTGCCTTTTCCCTTGACTTCCAAGAGTTCACCATTTCCAATTCTCACTCTCTTAACTTCAGTGTTTTTTAATTCTTCGAAAAGCTCCTTGTCATATGATTTGTGCACCCACTGTCAATCAACCAGCTCTCACTTGATTCTCTACTTGAGAAACAAGTGACCACGAACAATTGATCTTCTTCTTGACCAGCAACCTGTGCATCTACTTCTTGCACTTGACCTTTGACATTGCAGATCACAGCTTCATGTCCAAGTTGATTGCATTTGGAGCATTTGGCATCGGGTCTTCTCCAACACTTGTATGGTGGATGACCTTTCTTCTCACAGTGGCGGCAAGGTGGGTAGGATTTTTTGGAACCTCCTTCCTTTTTGAAGTTTTTCTTCTTTTTGTACCTGTTGTTGTCTTGATGCTTGACAGGTAAAGCTCCTTCAATCACCCATTCTTGCCTCATAGACCTTCTTTGCTCTTGTGCTTGTAAAGCATTCAAGAGCTCTGTAAGAGAGATTTTTGACAGGTCTTTGGTGTTCTCCAGAGTAGTAATGGTGGCTTCAAACTTCTCAGGAACAGTGACCAGCAGCTTTTCAACAATCCTAGAGTCAATAAACACATAACCAAGTAATCTCACCTTATTGGCAATGCTGAGAAGTCTGTCAGAGTACTCCTTCACTGACTCGGACTCCTTCATCTTCTGCAACTCGAAATCCCGAATTAAATTCAGGACTTTCATTCCACGAATCCTCTCATCTCCTGCAAATTCACCCTTGAGGTAATCCCAAATTTCCTTTGCTGTTTTGAGGGACATTATTCGTGTGAAGATCATTTGAGATACAACTGCAAATAGGCAAGCTTTTGCCTTTGATTTTCTGGTTTTTTTCTCCTTCTGTGCTTTGATTTGTGCAACAGTAGGATTTGCTGGAAGTGGAGGAACTTCGTAATCCTCTTCTACTGCTTCCCAAAGATCCAAAGCCTCCAGATAAGTCTCCATACGAATTGCCCACATTTGGTAATTTTCTCCATCGAAGACTGGTGGTGCAACGGCTGAAAAACTTGATTCTCCTTCCATTTTGACCTCACATATCCCTTAAGAAGAGTGCTCTTGATACCAATTTGTTAGTCTTAAAACAAAACAAATATTTTATTGATCAACTGAGATGATATATTAAAGCTGGAAAGCTATGTATATGTACAAGAATGAACAAAGTTGTTCTAAAAAACAGGAATTAAATCTGGTAACAAACCAACCAGTGGTTAAAACAGAATTATTAAATCCCTAAAATTATGGAGACTTATTCAATAACAGAAAAAGCTAACTTGCAGGATGTTAAACACATTATTCTAACATATTAGATGAAAATTAGTCATGCACTTTTCATTGATTGTTTGTGAGTTTTTGGGGTTTTTTTGCAATGGCTTTGGATTAGTGATTGGGAGCATCTCTCCAAGGTTTATTTGTTTTCAAGGAACTATGTAGGTTTTGTTGTCTAATGATTATGAAGGTTTTGTTGTGTCTAATGAGGGTCTCGCCTATACTCAAGACCGAAAAAGATATTGATGTAAGTTCTTTAGAAGAAGAATTTGTCGAAGACCTTCTTGAGCAACATAACGAGATTGAGTATCTGTAGTCTACTTTTGCAAATCAATGACATATGATCTTAACAACCTACTTTCTTTCGTTGTTCCCTTTTTGTTTTCTTCCTTTTCTTCTTCTTTGGGCAATTCATTATTTACAATCAATGACATATGATCTTAACAACCTACTTTCTTTCGTTGTTCCCTTTTTGTTTTCTTCCTTTTCTTCTTCTTTGGGCAATTCATTATCTACCATGAATTTGAATTATATGCATATATATTGCTGTATGTAGATGTACACTACATTTCTTTCTTCTGGGAGAGAAGAATACGGTTGCAATTTTGAGAGAAAGTTGGTTGCGAAAGAGTCCTATTTCAATGGGTATCAAAAAAGTGCAAAAAATCTAATACATATACCTCAAATTTTTATATCTTAATTATAAAGCATTAAAGTTAAATACATATTAATTATTGTTTTATGATCATTTAATCTGTTGTGATTTTCTTCTGCCTGGTGTTGTGACCGTCTTTGTAATTTGATAACATAGAACTTGTATTTTCTCAATATTGCACTACATTAAAACAAAACGAATATATATATATATATATATATATATATGATTGTCTATATATTTGATTTAAAAGGTTAAATATTACTATAATCACTAAAACAATGTATTAATTAAGACCTAAGTTTCTTTTAGTTTGAAATACTAATTAAGATAAATAAAGTAATAAAATATTTAAATTAAAATAAATTTTGTTTAATTGTAAAATTAATTCAAGTAATTTATCTAATGTTAAAATATTTGTTTATTTTTTTACGATATCACAATATAAAAGTAAAAAAATAGATATAAAATTAAAAAAAAATCATTAAAAATATGAGAAAATATGTGATAAGAATATTTTAATAGATTAATACTTCTTTAACAATTTCAAAGTTTAAAAAGAAATTTCATTCTAAAATGTTTCAAATAACATTCAATATAAAAACCACACTAAGTTAGGTTTATTTAAATAGAAAAAATAATAAAAATAAATTGTATATTATGTATTGAAAATCAATCAAGTATCCAAACTCTAAAGAATCATTATTTATGGTTCAAGATCATACATATTGAAAAATCAAACTACTATAGATTTGATGAATAGTCAAATTAGTAAAAATAAAAAATATTGATACATAATAACATTAATAACAAAAATAAAAAAATAAAAAAACACAATAATTATAAAAATAAAATATTAGATACAAATAATAAAAATAAAATATAAATATACATTAAAAACAAAAATAAAAAATGCGGATATGCTCTGGCTAGTATATATAAAGAGAGAGAGGTTATAATTTTTGTTGTAATGATATTAGATTAAACAAAGTAAAACACTTAGTTAAGAAAAATTCAAATACAATGGGTAAAAAAAATTGATTGGAGATTAGATTTCCAAAGCTGCTTCCTTGTTATTTGAAACCTTATGATTTATTATTAAATTAATACTCAATAAGCAGCATATTAGGTTAAAAATATCAAACACTTCAGCTATAAAAACATTTCGGGAATTTTGTTTTCCTAAATTAAACCCATTTTACAAAAAATTGCCCTCACATTTTATTTACATATATAAACTCATTCATGCTTCATGGTCATTATTTTAGTTTGTTTTCCATTATTTTCATAAAAAAAAACTAATATAAATAATAATTTTTTTATTATGATTTTGTTTTTGGATTTTAAACTAAATTAAAAATAATTTAAGAAATAAAATAAAACAATAAATTATATAAATTATTGTTGTTGTTGAACTTAATTTTAATATAAATTATTATAATTAATAAAGATTTATAGAAAAACTGATAAAATAGGTCTTAGATCAAAGTTTGATGAATTTCTTACTTTGATTTTGATTTTGTATTCAAACAATAAAGTATAAAATATAATTTATAAGTATTTAAAAGACGCATGCCTTATTTGGTATGTTTTGTATGATCGAATAAATAAAAATGTCTTAGTTAGTACTCTTTGTTGTTTAATTTTTTTTTTTATAAACCATAAGTGTATTTCATCTCATATAAGATAAGTCTTAAACATTATAAATGTTTATTCTTTGTGTGCAAGAAATATTAGCCTTTTCATTTTTCTTAAAGAGGATTTCGCAATCATGTGCGTACATTAAGATCTATTGAAGAATATGTTTAAAGTTACTCTATCCAAACAATTTTTCTGAAAAAGTGAAATGACAATCTTACAAATGTTGAGAATTTTTTAAAGGGATAACACTAGGGAGAATGAGACATGAGTCAAATATATAAGAAACCATGACACCACCTTCAACCAAAAACCTTAAAGTTTAATGTTTATGGGTCTTTTTTTCATTATACATCACTTAACTTTCTCATTTATATTAAATATGAGACTTTCAACTCATACTTGGATTCCTAACAACAACAACATTCTGTTGTCAAGACTTACACTTTACGTGAAAGTGAAAAGAAGTGTATCGACCAGTCCTCGGACGATGTTGATCGCTAGTAATAGTGGGCCACGTAAGCTGGGTCCCACGAGCGACGTGGGCCAGTGTCTCGCAAGGCAGTTGAGCCAAGGTGTCGAAGAGTGGTCAGGCGTCGATCACCAGGATGTGTTGATGTGTTCTCGGCAACAGAGTGAGGGCGATGTGACATTAGACATCGGTGACTCAAACAGCAGAGCTGGGCCACGTGAGGTGGATCCTAGACCACACACCAATTATCAGTAGAGAGAAGTCTAGATCACGAGGGGTCCATGAGTGTGGTGTGGATGACGCGTTCAGGTGTAACACAAGTAAAGAGCCCCTGGAAGACCGAAGACCTATCAGGGTTACGTTCCAGGGGTAAGTTGCATGCATGGAACGTAAACAGCTAGGGCACTCCCAAGACGGATGACCCTAAAGATTAGGTGCACAAGTTGGTACCCAGGTGGTCATCCCGTCAGAGGTTGTACTCCAGTAAGGGGGCCTTACGCGCTAGATTACCCTGAGAGTGGGTGATAGCTGCGCTAAGGCACACCCTCAGCAACCCTAATTGTGGTTAACGGAAACCCTAGAGTATATAAAGGCAGTAACAAACCTAATAAGGTACGCAACTTTTACGCTAATACACATAAATTTCACAGAGCTTTACGGTTCAGTGTTTTGGTGTTTCCTAGCCCCAATACTGACTTGAGCGTCGGAGTGCAAACGACCTCTAGGGCGCCCTTTGTCTTTGCATTTTCAGGTGTTTGATCACAGGAAAGCACGAACGAAGGCAGAGAGAATTGGGCGTGTGATCGTCGTAGACCTACGAAGGTAATCGAGTCAATTGGAAGGAACATTTGGCGTCCACTGTGGGGCACGATTTAAATCATTGTCCCATTCACAAGAACAAAAGAAAGATCCATCAAGATGAGAAACACGAGGCAAGGATCCATTGCACCAAAAGGAGGCGAGAGCCTCATCCTGTAACAGATCATGGAAACGGTGCAGGTCCTCCAAGAAGCGGTGGCGACATCAAGAGCGGATCAATAATGCATCCAGATCGATCTGGCTCCGTCGCAAGCAAGAAATGAAGAATTGAACAGAACCAACGAGGAATTGCGCAGGGACTTGCGAAATCAGGCAGGGGAACGTAAGGTGGAAGAGCAAAAACCTGCCACGCCACCTAGGGATTTCCCAATGCCATTCTCGCAATTGATCATGGACGTTGTGATACCAACCACGTTCGTGGGGCCCAAAGCCACCTTCACAGGTGTAAAGGACCCAGAGGCTCATCTCACGACCTTCCACACGCAGATGATGTTGGTTAGGGGGTCTGACGCGGTGCGTTGCAAGCTGTTCATGATTACACTGGCAGGAATAGCGATGGATTGGTTCATCAACCTCCCTGATGGCCACGTGACGTCGTTCACACAACTTTCTAAGCTGTTCAGGGAACAGTATATAGCCAATCCGGTCCCCCCACCGATTTCTTACGATCTTTTTGACGTAAGGCAGTATTAGGGAGAGTCCTTGAAGGAGTTCCTCAATCGATTTGGGGCACATGTGGTGAAGTTGAACACCAAGGACGAGACCATGATGGTACACGCGTTCAGGCAGGAGATTGCGTCGGGACCCTTTAGTGAATCGCTCATCAGGAACCGCCCTAAGACTCTCAGCGAGATTAGGCGTCGAGCGGTGACCCATATTGTCGCAGAAGGAGAGGTAAACGAGAAGCGCACATGCCTTGTTCCTTCGTGCCCGCGAGCACTAGGTTGACTTCTGCCCTTGAGGGTGCATGAGACAATGACAGAGAAGAGGACCCCAACAAAGCAGCAGCCCTATGAGCCCAGGAAGCCCCAAACTAGGGGCTGTGCGGGGGAGAATGTGCCACCAAGGCACAAATTCGTGGTAGAATTGAAAGACCTAATCTATGTCCCCAACATAGCGGAGAGACTGAAGATACCCGCAAAGACTGACAAGAAGTCGGGGCCTAACAAGAACGCCTGGTGCGAGTTCCACCAAGCGTTTGGCCACCCCATATGTAATTGTTTGGCGTTGGGGCACCAGTTAGACGAGCTGGTGTTGAATGGTTTTCTGAAGGACTACTTGGTGGAGTCACAAGGGGCCCAGAACTTGACAACGCCAGGAGGAGATCAAGGGCACGAGATGTCCATCCATGGTGAGATTCACACTATTTCGGGGGGTTTCTTAGGTGGAGGATGCACCGTTTCTCAGCGGAAGAAGTATGCACGAGCGATGATGTCAGTAGAGGCGCAAGAGGCAGATCAGGCTCTTGACGTCGACCTTGTCTTCATCAAGGCCGACCTCTGAGATGTCGTCCCCCACGACAATGACTCGGTGGTGATCTCAGTAGTAACCACAGGGAGAAAGGTACACCGTGTGCTGGTGGATCAGGAAAGCTCGGTAGACGTGATGTTCTGAACGACCTTCAACAAGCTGCAGTTGTCTCCTGACAGCTGAGGCCTTATACTGGTTGTTTATACGGTTTTGCGAGAGACCAGGTGGAGGTACGGGGACACTTAGAGCTAAGAACCACCTTCACAGATGATGTCGCATCCCGTAAATATCAGGTACCTCATCGTTAATGCCCTCTCAGCTTATAACATATTGTAGGGTAGACCCACACTAAACATGCTAAGCGCAATGGCATCGACACGACACATGAAGATGAAGTTGCCTGACTTGGGAGGAAAGATGATCACCATCAAGTCAGATCAGAAGGAGGCTAAGAGGTGCTACAAGAATAGCCTCAAGACAAAGAGAGGGGTGTTCATGGTCACCACCCGAGCACCAAATGAAGAAGGGGTTGCCCGCATAGAGATCGCCCAAGAGAGGCGACCCGAACCAGCAGGAGACATCCTGGAGAGGGAGATTGGAGGCAAGATGTTCAAACTTGGCAAATTATTAGGTCAAGCGGCACATGACTAGATTCCCGAGGTTATAGCACGACATCTGGATGCCTTTGCATGGTCCACCTTGGACATGCCTGACATAGACCCAGACTTCCTATGTCATCGCCTCACCATGGACCCTCAGGTCAGGCTTGTTCGCCAGAAACGAAGAAAGTTCAACGAGGAGAGGCGGCAAGTCATAAAGGAAGAGACAAAGAAGTTGCTAAGCATCAGACACATCAGGGAGATCTAGTACCCTGAGTGGCTGGCAAACGTGGTCTTGGTCTTGGTGAAGAAGGTCAACGGCAAGTGGAGGATGTGCGTTGACTTCATGGACCTCAATAAAGCTTGCCCGAAGGACTCTTACCCCCTACCAAGCATTGACGCCTTGGTGGACAGTGTCTCGGGCTGCAAGATGCTAAACTTCCTGAATGTTTTTTCTAGGTACAACCAGATTAAGATTCATCCCAAGGACGAATGCAAGACAACATTCATGACAGAGCTGTCTTGCTACTGTTACACAGTGATGCCCTTTGGGCTGAAGAATGCAGGTGCCACCTACTAGAGGCTAATGGATAGAGTGCTTGCGCCCATGATAAGGCGAAATGTGCAAGCCTATGTGGAAGACATGGTGGTGACCTCACAGGTGAAGGATCAACATGTAGTTGATCTAGAAGAACTATTTACAACAATAACTAAGTATAGACTGAAGTTGAACCCTGAGAAGTGCGTGTTCAAGGTGAAAGTAGGTAAGCTCTTGGGTATCCTACTCACCGAGCGTGGAATAGAGGCGAACCCCAAGAAGTGCGCTGCAATCCTCGTAATGAGAAGTCCGATCTCAGTGAAGGAGGTGCAGCAGTTGACAGGGCGGATGGTCGCTTTGTCCAGATTTGTATTAGCTGGAGGAGACAAGGGTTACCCTTACTTCCAGTGACTAAAGAGGAACAACAAGTTTATCTAGACCAGAGAGTGCAAGGAGGCGTTCCTCAAGTTGAAGGAGTACCTAGACAGTCCCCAAGTATTGTGCAAGCCACAACTTAGTACTCCGCTCCGCTTGTACTTCGCTGTGACAGAACGGGCGATCAGTTCAGTCCTTGCGCAGGAGCAAGACCAAGTGTAGAAGCTTATATACTTTGTGAGCAAAGTATTCCAAGGGCCTGAGGTAAGATACCAGGTTCTAGAGAAGGCAGCCTTGGCAGTGGTGTTCTCAGCAAGGAGACTTCGCCACTATTTCCAGAGTTTTATCATGATGGTGATGACAAACCTGCCTATCCGCAAGGTCCTACAGAAGCCTGACGTGCGCGGGAAGGATGGTATGATGGGTAGTGGAACTATCAGAGTTCGATGTCCTGTACGAGCCCCGAGGTCCTATTAAAGGCCAAGTCTACGCAGATTTTGTGGTAGAACTTTCCTCGGCAGATGCACACCAAGAGGAAGCCAACTTCCGATGGGTGCTCTCTGTAGACGGGTCTTCTAACTAGCAAGGCAGCGAAGCTGGCGTCATCCTGGAGGGACTGAACGTGTTATTGATTGAGCAAACCCTACGATTCGTCGTCAAAGGCCCACAATAATCAAGCGGAGTACGAAGCCCTCATCGCTGGCATGCTATTAGCTAAGGAGATGAGTGCGCATAGTTTGTTGGCAAAGAGTGACTCCCTACTAGTCACAGATCAGGTGACGAGAGAATACCAGGCCAAAGACCCTCAAATTGTCACATACCTAAGGTACGTCCAAGTTCTGAAGGGCTCATTCTCGGTGTTTGAGCTGATGCACGTCCCTAGAGAGAAAAATGCCCGAACTGACTTGCTAGCTAAGCTCGCCAGTTCAGGCAAGGGGGCAGACAGATGACGGTCATACAGGAAACCCTGAAGACACCTCGAACTTTCACCACAAATAATTTGGTGGGGGTACATCAAATCAACACGTCGAGAGGAGGCGTGAGGAGTCATCGGTCATTGACTCAGGAGACGCTGAAAACTCCAAGGTAAGCACATATGCAGTCTGTGGGGAAGAATCATTGTCGGTCTGCCTGGTCAAAGGAAGAGAAACCTGGATTACGCTCTACAAGAGCTACCTGGCTTATGAGATACTCCCATTGGAACCCACAGAGGCCAGGAAAATAAAGAAAAATTATGCCAAGTACACTCTCATCGACGGAGAGTTGTTCAGACACGGGTTTACCCACCCAATCTTGGTATGTGTAAGTGGAGCCAATGCGCACATATAATGGTAGAGCTCCACAAAGGGATATGTGGGAGTCACATCGGTGGACGATCTCTAGCATCAAAGGCCATTCGTGCGAGATATTATTGGCCAACCGTAAGAAAAGACTGCACGAGGTACGCACAACAGTGCAAGTAGTGTCAGTAACACGCTGATTTGCACAAGGCGCCGCCAAAAGAGCTCAGGTCGATTTACAGCCCCTGACCATTCCATACCTGGGGAATTGATATCCTAGGACCCTCTCCCTTGGTGATACGACAGATGAAGTACCTCGTGGTCGCCATAGAGTACTTCACGAAGTGGATAGAGGCCGAGTCTGTGGTGCAGATCACGACCCACAAGATCCAGCACTTCGTGTGGAAGAACATAGTGTGCCACTTCGGGGTACCGAAGCATTTGGTGTCTGATAATGACACAGTTTGCAAGCCAACAGCTGCGCAAGCTGTGCACAAAAGTTGGAATAAAGCAGGTGTTCGCATCAGTCGAGCACCCTCAGACGAATGGGCAGGTCGAGTTTGCCAACAGAGTCCTATTCAGATGTTTGAAGAGAAGGCTCGAGAAGGCCAAAGGAACCTGGGCAGAGGAGGTTCCTAGAATTGTGTGGGTTTACCACACCACTCCTCAGTCCACCACCAGAGAAACACACTTCAACTTGGTGTATGGATCGGACACATTGATTCCAGTGGAGATTCAGGAGAGCTCGCCACGCTTTCAGAACTTCGTGGTTAAAGAGTCCAACGAAAAGAGAAAGGTGAACTTGGACCTACTGGATGAATTCAGGGAGGAAGCAAGGATTAAAGTTGAAGCTTTAAAGATAAAGGTGGAGTACAAGCACTTTCTCAGACTGGCAGAGGCTGCTTAGCTTATGCAATAAAGCAGTTTCACGAGTAGCGAAGACTCGAGCCTGTTGGGCCAGCTCGTCCTTCTTCTTCTCCTCTGCCAGGGCTACGTCTTCCTTAGCCTTTGCCTCTGCCAGGGCTACGTCTTCCTTAGCCTTTGCCTCCACTAGGGCCAATTGCTCTTTGGTCCTCACCTCAGTCTTGCTTGCAAGGGCATTTTATTGGACAAGGAATTTGCCTAGACTGAGGCCCTTGCATTCCCTTATCACATCCTCGTCCAAGTCCTCTGTTGCCCCTCTTTGGAAGCTTTTGAGGGCATGCTGAAGGAAAGCGAACAGCTCGGGGGCGGGTGGAGCTTGCTCATTTCCAGGGGCGTTCTCACCATCGCCTGCGCAAGGAGGGCGCGGGGGGAAGAAGCGCTTGGCGGATAGTCCATGAATGATGCAGGGCAATTGATGATAGTAGAGTAGGAGGTCGTCGCTGCGACCGCCCTTCGCCTTTTGAAAATGTGCTCTTCCGCGGTGTTCTCGTCTTCGTCGAATTCAATCGCCACCACACTCTTGTTCCTCTCAAGAGGGGTCGGTGTGGGCGAGGCTCGAGCAGTGGCGAGGGGAATGGCAGTGATGGGAGTAATGGGGGTTGGCGCGGTTTGGGCAAAATCAATGGGAGCGGAAGGAGTAGAGGCACTCGCACCACCAAGCGCCCCTTGACGCTGGGCAAGCGCATCAGTCAGCCTTGCCCTTTTCTCTTTGTTAAATATCATGCCTACACCAAGATAAGAAGACATGAGAAAGCAGTGATTATCATAACACAAGAGGTCAGCAAATACATAAGTATGAAGAAGTAGAACACACAAGCATACCCTAAACCCTAAACCCTAAACTGATAATAGGCAAACACAGTGAAGTGAAGAAGGTAGTAGAGGTGAACCGATATAGCCCTTGAGGCTTGAGGGGCTGAACTCATGTTTGATCAGTTGGGTAGTGTTGAACACTGCCCCTAAACTTGCGAGAACTTGACACACTTCGCGATTGGGAGGGGCCAGTTCCTCAAGAGTTTTGGGCTTCTTAAGCTTCAATTGCCCCACCCAGTCCAGAAGGGTGGGGTCATGGGCGGTGCATCGCACTCTAAAGAACTTCCCCTTGAAGTCCTTGTAGGATTGCTGGAAGAGGATAAGGAGGGTTCTCCCCACCACACTGTTGAAGCTTACCCAAAGCTTCTTCCCTGGACTCTTAGCCTCAAAGAAATAGAGGAAGACGTCCACAAAAAGGGTGAATCCCAGGTGGTTGCACAAGATCACGAACGCCCTTACAAAGGCCCAGCCGTTGAGGTGCATATGGGCAAGGGCCACGTTTATTTCGGTTAGGAGCGCCTGCTTGAACCCCGTGAGAGGCTAACAGAGTTTAATTCGTTTGAATATGGTAGCGTAGAGGAAGAAGGGTTTCCCGTACACACACAGGCTCGCCCTCCGCTCAGGGGCGAACAGAGACATAAGCGTCACATCCCCCCCCCCCCCCCAAACACACAAGTCATATGAGCAGCTTTGTCCTCCCGGTGTTTGGCCACATCCTCACCAGAGGCCCAAGGGTAGAGGGCCTTGTAATCGGAGTTGGGGACACGACCTAGATAAACCCAGAAAACAGAGGAATAGAGAAAAAAACCAGAGAAAACCTAAAATGCAGAAATTTAAACAGTCCAAGGCAGTTATCAAGCAGTGAAATCGAAACACAAGGGCGATGATGCATAAAGGTCTTACCTTTTGATCGAAGGGAAGTGAAAGTTTTGGTTTTTGCAAAGAGAAAGTGAGTGTTCGAAGAAGAAGCTGAAGCGATCGAAAGAGTTTTTGAAAGTAATGGAACAGTGATCGAAGCGCGCGTTTTTGAATGCTTAACGTAAACAAAGAAGTGCAAGCAGCGTTAAGTCATGGTCGTTGATCTAGACACGTGTGCGCAGATAAAAAACGGGCACAGAGAAGTGTCACTTCGGTGCACTGTTCACGTCCCGTCACACAGAGCCACGTAGGTCGCCAGGGCCGAAAACTTAGTCTATTCACTAAACAAGTTAACAACTCGAGACTGGGGGGCTTATGTACCGATCAGTCCTCAAACGAAGTTGACCGCTAGTAATGGTGGGCCACATAAGCTGGGTCCCACGAGCGGCATGGGCCAGTGTCTCGCAAGGCATGTGAGCTAAGGTGTTGAAGAGTGGTCAGGCATCGATCACCAAGATGTGTTGATGTGTCCTCGGCAACAGAGTGAGGGCGATGTGACATCGGACATCGGTGACTCAAACAACAAAGCTGGGCCACGTACGGTGGATCCCAGACCACACACCAGTTATCAGTAGGGAGAAGTCTATATCACGAGGGGTCCATGCATGTGGTGTGGATGACGCGTTCAGGCGTAACACGAGTAAAGAGCCCCTGGAAGAGCGAAGACCTATCAGGGTTACGTTCCAGGGGTAAGCTGCATGCATGGCACGTGAACAACTATGGCACTCCCAGGATGGATGGCCCTAGAGATTAGGTGCACAAGTTGGTACCCAGGTGGTCATCCCGTCAGAGGTTGCACTCCAGTAAGGGGGCCTTACGCGCAAGATTACCCTGAGAGTGGGTGATAGTGGCGCTAAGGCACACCCTCAGTAACCCTAATTGTGGTTAGCGGAAATAGCGGAAACCCTAGAGTATATAATAGGCAGTAACAAACCTAATAAGGTACACAACTTTTACGCTAATACACACACAGATTTCACAGAGCTTTACGACTAAGTGTTTTGGTGTTTCCTAGCCCCAGTACTGACTTGAGCGTCGGAGTGCAAATGGCCTCTAGGGCGCCCTTTGTCTTTTCATTTTCAGGTGTTTGATCGTAGGAAAGCACGAACGAAGGCAGAGAGAATTGGGTGTGTGATCGTCGTAGACGTACGAAGGCAATCGATCAACTGGCAGGAACAAGAAGCTACCTACTTACGCATGATAAGTCATGTCATGTATTAAAGGAATTGTGTAAAGATGTCACACATTTAATGTTGTATGGAGAGCCTTTAATGTATTTGTGTGCTTGGATGTGGGTAGACGAAAGACAAACAAGATGAGAGGCTTGTAAACCTCACAACAACTCCAAAGGAATTTGTAATGACTTTTTTCTTCTAAACTCTATATAAAGAAGATCTCTGTGATGAAGAAAGGCTAATGATGGTTACAACATTTGTTATTAACGTTTTCAAGCAATCCTAAGCCTTTTTTGTGTGAGAAAGAACATTGTTTATGTTCATAGCTAACTATAAGAGTGTTCTCAATCTTATATTCATTTTAAGATGTTAATATCTTTTAGTGAGCAAACCACGTGATCTTTAAGATCACAACCTTTGTTTATCAAAATGTTTTAGTCAAGAGTGGCTAGGTCCAAACAATACTTGTAGTTGGAGCTGAGAGTGGTAAAGTCCAAAGAATACTCGGTCTTAGTCAAGAGTGAATGAGTCCAAACAATATTTGTTATTGTAGTTAGAAGTGGTTATGTAAAAAAAAATACATAGTTTAGTCATAAGTGGTTAGATCAAAATAATATGTGTAACTTACAACAATTGTGTGCATTAGTGGAATCTTGAACGTGTTGATCAAGAAGTGAACGTAGTTTAAGTTAGCTGACAAGCCAATATAAAAATAACTTGTGTAATTCTATTTCAACTCTTGTATTTTTATACTACATGTTATTAATTTTTAACTAGATTAAGAATGAAACATTTTTGAAAACTATTACGAAGTGGACTTTAAGCCTAACTCAACCCCATAAAACCGGCTCATGAGGTTGAGGTTTGCACCCACTTATATACTATGAAAGGCTTTAATCTCTAGTCAATGTGGGATCTTCAACACACCCCCCTCACGCCGAGACTGCCAACTCGTGCGTGGGACTATATATTATGGGTGGTCCGATAGCGGCCCGATAGCGGGTGGCACGATAGGCCCAACATAAACACTCGCTAGGATAGGCTCGAAATGGCTCTGATACCATATTACGAAGTGGACTTTAAGCCTAACTCAACCCCATAAAACCGGCTTAATGGGGTGAGGTTTGCACCCACTTATATACTATGAAAGGCTCTAATCTCTAGTCGATGTGGGATCTCCAACAAAAACGAATTTTGAAAAGTTGTTTAGACAATGCATATGTCCACTTAAAGTTGTGTATGACGAATTTTCATCAAACACGATTAAAACTTACTTGACAATGTGTTTTTGTAGTATTAATTGTTCGCATCTAGTAAATGAAGCTTTGCAAAAACTTTTCAAACAAATTAAATACACAACTCAACCCTCTATAATAATGTATTTTACCTATTTTCGCAATAATAAAAAAATAAATACTTATGTTACATTATAATTATTCATTATAAAAATATAAAATAAGTACTTAAAATATGTGAAAAAGGCATTACAAAGTATATTTTTTAAATTTATAAACATTATTAATTTCAAATTAACTATTTATTAAATGATATAAAAATAAAGTTTGCTAATATAGATTGAAAATTAATATTATAAGGGTAAAATAAATAATGTTGTGCATTTTATTAACTAATATGGATAATTTGATATTAAAAAAATTAATTAGATTTGTAATTAATGAATATTTCATTGGTATAAAAGAATTTAACATATAAATATTATTATATATTTATTTAAGTATAATTAGTTGAATTCATAATATTAAAAAGATATAATTTAAAATTGTATGAAAGAATATTTAAAAAAAAAAACATTTAAAATTAGAAATGTTTATAATTCAACCTCTAATTTAAGAATTTAAACAATTTTACACAATTGATAAAATATTTATAATTCAACCTCTAATTTAAGAATTTAAACAATTTTACATACTTTTGGATTATGTGATGAATAAAAATGATTTATTTCCAATTTTGTGTTATTTTCAAGAATTTAAGGAAAGATGAAGCAAAAGGATATATTATTATGAATAATATGTCACTTACCCAAAGTCCAATTGGGTTAAATAGAAGGTGTGAGGCATAACACTAGACATTATTGGGATGATTGAGAGAATATAAGGAGATAGAAAACCATAAAGGAGGCAGTCGTTAAGGAGAAACATCTTGGATCTTCTTTTCTTGCTTTAGATGCATGTAGTGGCTAACATGAGTGGTTAATTCTTCCCTTTGAGATTAGGAGTAGTTTGTTCGAACTCTTATATATTGAGGTAATATTTATCTATAATATTTTAGTTCTTCATTGATGATTGATATTATCATTTTATTCTCAAAGCTTAAATTATTCATGATTTTGATCCTTAGATCTTTCAGGAAAATATTTATAAGAATCTGACCTAAATGATAATGCTTAACATATTTTAATGCTAGAAATATATTTGAAATGTTAATTCCTTTATAACGTTTGTTCGTAGTGATAAGGAGTTTTTATAAATATGCGAGGAATTGATATTTAGTAGACTTTCTTAATAATTTTGAATTTGAGAAATCGATATGAATGATTTTTATATGTGCATCAATATCAATCAAGACTAAATATTATAATCTTTTGTAAAGATATAGACGAATGAGAAGGATGAACCTCAATCCCAATTTTCCTAATGAATCACACAAATTTTTTACTTTGCTTTATTTACATTCTTGCAATTCATCATTCACCACAAACTTTCAACAAACTTTTGCATATTATTTTCTATTTAGTGAATATTATACTTGAGAATTTCATTGTTCCTTGTGGGTTCGATATCCGTTCTTGTGGACAAATTCATTACTTTTGACACGATACACTTGTCGTAAAATAGTCATCGGTGAACAATGACTCATTTTATGTTGGTTGAATATGGTGCATTAATAAAAAGAAATTTGATCTGAGTCATTACTTTTAGATGACACACTAATCAAGGGTTTATGTCAAGTTCAAGAATCTAGTAGTGAACAATATTAACAAATAATGTCTCATTCAATGTGAAATGAATTTGATGTGTTGATAAGAAGAGATTTGATCCAAGATGTTACTTCTGGGTGGCATATTGAACAAGGGTTTGGTTCTGTGTCAAATTTTAAGATTTTGAAAATGAACAGTAGTGGGGAACATTTCCGCATTGAGTGTTAGTTGAATCTGGTGCATTGTGGAAGACTATATTTTATCCTGACTATTGCTTTTAGGTGATACACTAATTAAAGGCCCAATTCAATGTTTAGGAATCTAATGGTGAACAATGTTGGGGAAGAGTGCCTTATTCATTTTAAGTTGAATTTGGTGTTTTGATAAGAAGGGATATAATTCAGAGCATTGCTTTTGGGTGCCACACTAATCAAGAGCTTGGGACAAATTTGAGGAATCTAATGGTGAACAATGGTGGGGAATAATGCCTCATTCAATATAAGTTGAATATGGTGTATTGATAAGGCTAGGTTTGATTTAGGTCATTGCTTTTGAGTGGTACATTGATCAAGGGCTTGACTTTAGGTTCAAGAATCATATAACTCTATACAAGAGTTGTCATCTTGCTAATCGAAGAATTGATGAAATTTTACACAACATAATATAATATGACGAATTTGTGTGTTCTTTATCCTCTCATCTCCAAAAGGTGTATTTTGCAACCAACACTCATTCTTCCATTGTTCTGTAGCTCATTCTAGTATGTTGTGTACAATAGGTGCCAATGTTCCTATTTCTTGTATTTCAATTATATGAGATAAGTATCCCTTGCACCATGCTTTGTAGGTGCTAAGGGATATAATCATTTTTAAAAGCATTTGAGTAGAAGTTCCTTAGCACCAAGACACTGAATTGCTATCTTGAACAACCTTTGCCTTTTCCTCTAGACAATTTGTTCTTGGAAGTTAGTCTATTCATGTGGATCAATATTAACCATTATTTCCTTTATAAATTGTGTTTCTTAATTGAAAGGGACCGCCTCTTGCTTTAAGGATAATAACTTACCAACAGATTTCTTTTCTTCATCCAACCTTTGGCAAGCTTCCTTTTATTGCTTCTTTGGTTTTCTTTTATGGGTTAGGTCTTGGTCATAGGTGTTAGTTTTTAGGGTCTGAGTGGAGTGAATTGAATTGAAATAAAATAAAAAATTATTATTGAATTGGTTAATTAAGAGCAACAAACCAATTTAAACTAACAAAATATATTTGTCACCACATTTGTACTTTCATTGAACCTACACCAATGAATATACATCTCTTGCTCAAGTAACATCATTAGTTGTTACATTTTAGTTGTATGACCTCGATCTGTTCTACGATATACATATGTTGCATATTACAATGTTACAATATGTTAACAAGTTTACCAAATGAAAATAATTATACAATATTTATATATACCTAATATGTTGTGAATGCTTCACTACAATCATGTGACATAAATTTATTATGCGGGAGAACATAGTCCATATCAATGTTGTCTATACCCAAAAACATGGAAACTTCATTTGATATCTTCGTGTAAAAGTCTTCATCCATAGTAAATCTAACAAAATAAAATTTAAGTGTCAAAAACTAATATACACGCTTTTATAAAATCAACTCTTGAAAAAAAAAACACTTGATCTCTAGAGCACCTAATCCTAGAATGTGAAATATGTATTTCGAATTAGACCTTCTACAATACATTATTTGCTTTCCAAAATATCTAATTTATAATATATATTTCGCATTTTGCATGTATTATGTAATATTTAATCTTTGAAAACATATTTAAGATTCTAATTAGAAAATTTAGAAAGCATATCATATTTTCAAAATTAAATGTATTAAATAATGTAAGATATGTATGTTCTAGAAAACTTCTTTAGAATAGATAATTCATAATAATGGTCTCGTTATTTTGAAATGTTCTATCCAAAAGTCAAAATTCATATTCCGATTAATCAAATTCAAAATATTTATTTTTTATATGAATATATTCTAGATTTTTTTTTTCTAAAAGTTTATTTTCAAATTGATTGATACATAAACTTGTGAGATATCCATTAAAAAAACTCCATTGGTCCCATTTATACCTTTTGCCTAACCAACTTTAAATCACCATTAAAGCTCGTCGGAATCCTTAAACTTGTAGTAATGAAATACAAACTTGCAATGGAGTAAAAAAAAAGTATTGGAAGCAAGAAAACTAAGAAAAATGAGACACCGTTGAAATAAACTATAAAAAATAAAATAAATGGAGTGCAAGTTGCAATTTGGAGGTGAATGAAGCAAAGGCCCAATAAGAACACACAGGTCGTTTTGTAAGGAAACTAATGGGCTTTCCAATAGTGAATTAGGGTTATGCGTATTCTCTCTCTTATATAAGAGACCTTGCAACCCTGCTTCTTCCATCGACTTCTTTTCCCACATATTTCCCAGGTTCTTGTTTTCTTTTTTTCGCATTTGTTTGTTATGTTGTTTCTGTTTATTTTAACGGAACACTGAAATTTTCGAGCAGTGATGAAGAGAAAGTCATGCACCACTCTGATTATTCAGTGCTGATAAGACTCTAAACCCATTTAATCTGAGCTCTTTTTCTCTAAACACTACTGAGTTAGGTTATCCTTTTAAATTGATGCTTTTGGGTTTTACATTTTTGTGTTTTTAATTGTTCGTGATTTGGATCTAAAGTTGGATAAGGGAACCGTGTGATGGGGTTTTTTAACCCTAGCCATGATGCGGACCGTACAGCATTTATTGCTATTGGGGATAAATTTTTGGTTTCTGATGGTTCCCTGTTCATGCCATATTCCTTAGTCAGGTTTTGTATTTCATCTGAGTACTTGTTAGAAGTTCAAATCTTTTCTTTACAATGAATTTTTAAATTGGATTTAAATTGTAGTTGTTTGTATATAGTGATATGTTCGGGGCAATTTTTGTTTTGTTTGATATTGTTGAGTTAATTTTTTATTAGTTTTAGGTTCAATGAGTAATTTAGATAAAATCGATTTTTGAGATTTTATTTGATCTCTGCTGATGTTATTTCTGTTTTCAATGTTATTTGTTTTTCAAGTTATTTGTTTTTTCAATGTTATTTGTTTTTCAAGTTATTTGTTTTTCAATGTTATTTGTTTTTTCAATGTTATTTGTTTTTTCAATGTTTGTTTTTCAAGTTTTTCAAGGTTATTCGTTTTTCAAGGTTATTCGTTTTTCAAGGTTATTCGTTTTTCAAGGTTATTCGTTTTTCCAGGGGTTCAAACCTGAGTTCATCCTGACACTATTGAAAAAATTCGCCAAAACTGAATTTTGGCCAAAGATAACTTTTAAGGTAAAAGTTGAGAAAAGTTGAGAAAAGTTGAGACCAATCTAATTCATTAACAATTAAAGGAATTTATAAGAATAAAAAGTATATATAAAACCCTAAACCCTAGACGTTACCAACTAATTCATTAACAATATATGAATAAAAGTATATATATTAATGATTATTTGAAGATTATTTAAGTCAATCCCTGAACCCTAAAAACAAGTAAAACAAGATTATTTTCATGATTATTATAACAAGTGATAATTATAACAAACACCTAATATTTTCGAAAATATCTTTTATTCCCGATATAAACCGATATGAAAGTTCAGGAAAATAATACTTAAATCTTAAACCTTAAAATAATTTCTTCCAAATTATTCCAGATATAAACAGATATGAAAATTGAGGAATGAAAATAATAACTCTAAAATAATTTCTTTCCAAAAGATCTGGAAGTGAATTTGTTGTGTTGCCTAACTCTAAAATAATTTCTTCCGAAAAGGTCTGGAAGAGAATTTGTTGTCTTCTGAATATAAAAATCCAGAAACAAAATTTAAAAGTTCATTTTGAATAAAAATTTCTGGAATAAAAAAAATATTATATTAAGAGCATTTTCGTCTTTTTCATTGGTATTGCAGTGATATGATGATGGAGGAAGCAATTGTCAGAGATCTTTTATCATCTGCTTAAAGGCCTCTCCTCCTAAAACCTTATATCGGTTGCATGAAGATATTCCTATTCAAGTTTTTCTGCTAAGCTATAAAATTAAAATAACTAAATTATGATCGATTATGAAAATAAGCAAAATTTCCCTCAATACATACATGGCATATCCAACTGCAACAACATGAAACCTGGACATTTGTCTTTGAACCGTCCATTTTGAGTAACCCATAATTTAAATAAACCTCACAAAATGCAACACTTTGATCTACACAATCTGTCATTATCTCCAATGAACAAAATTTAATCTTCACATTGTTTATGAACATCTTAGTGTTCGAATCAAATGTTTGTATTTGTTAGTATACAATTGTATTGACTGTGTGATGTTTACTGTGTCCACGGAAGTGTATCAGGATAAGGATTTGGTTCACAATATTTGAATAAACCTTCAATTTCAGGGCAGCCAGTGGGATAAGGAATTGAGCGATGAAAAGGGTCACGCTTTAGTTTCTTGTGATAAAGTGAACCTCGACAGCCATATGGGTCTTTTTGGAACTGAGTTCTAACCAATTCCTCACCTTTCAGAGCAGCTGCTTTTGAATTTGATGTAGCAGGAGTACCTGCATAGAAGAACCTTGACTCTGGAAACCCAATAGCAGATCGATGTAGATGTGCAAATCTTTTTTCCTTGAAATCATAACTTACAACCTGATTTCCAGATTCAACAAATCAGATTCAAAGATTTCTTATTTTATTTCTTATCAGCATTTGGAAGCAAGTAATAAATGTAAGCAGTAAAAGCTTGTCGTGCAATAAAGGAATAAAATGGTTGATTTGACATAAGAAAGGGTTACGTACAGTTATATTTTGGGGATAGGAGCCAGTAAGCTCCCGGAATCGACAGACACTAAATAGAAGATTTTCAAAGCTGTCACGTGCATGCTCCTCTGTCAGTGCTCTCCATTTCACACCTTTTTCTTTACCTACAAACAACCCAAAAGAATGAGATCATTTCTGATAAAGGTTAATTTGGAAAGCATATGGATATAAACTAAAGATGAAAGATAGTCAGCACCCTCAGAAAAATGATGCAGCAGAAATTCATCAAGCTAACATTATATTTATTAGTTAGTAGGTCTATGGCATAAGCCATTATTCAGAACACAAGCCGTTTAAACACTTTTTACAAGATGAAAGATGAATGTCCCTCTGACTGTTCTTCCTTTCTTTCCCTATTTAAAAAAAATTCCCTATGATTTTTATGCTTTCAAATCACACAAGTTGGACTCAACTAGAATGAGTTTACCCAAGACCCAACATAAAAATCAGATATTTGAAAAATTGAAGTTGCTTTCCATAAAGCCAACTCATTAGATTTTAAAGTTGACAAGCCTAATTCATGCACTATTCCTATATATTCAGATCAATGTTGTCAAATTCGAAGGAACCAAAAAAAAAATCATGACACAACTTGTAAGGGTTTGAGTGTATGAAACACTATATTCAAAAACCTATGCATGCATACAAGAACAATAATTTATAATAATTCATAAATAGTGACAACTAAAAATAGGTTCACAATTTATAAAATTACTCATAATGTATAATAAATTCATAATTTTTTAATATAAACAAACTATCCTAGGAAACCATTTATATTAAAATCAAGATAGTTATCCTCCTCCACATAATCCTCATGTTTATTATTGTCATCCCATCACCTTCATCATTGTCAGCAATTAGAGGAACCTCCAACTCATCCATAGGTACACCACCACCACCATTCTCCAAGTTCAACTAATATGTTTTCATCTGAAGCATCCAAATCTAAATTTGCTTAATTCTCTTTCACAATCCATTCATCATCAAAAGTAGGATCACCAATTTATAGTCATTTGTTTTCTAACATTCTTCTTGTTCAATCTTGAATTAGCAAATCAGAAACATCACATCATTCATGATGTTTTGTTGTAAATGATTTCTTTTCTTTGTGTGGACTTAATAATTATACAATTAACTAACACATCATACTAGCCTATTAGGTGGTATAGAAAAATAATTATAAAATCGATTTGATAAATTCAAATTCTTATCCTTTCAAAAGTATTCCAATTATGCTCACAACCAAATGAACTATAAGTCAAACTCAACTCTAATAGTGAACCTTTGTAATTCTAGATGTTCAACACCATATGATTGTCACGTGTTGGAGTTTTGGTTTTTAGTGCATATTGAGCTAATAAACTACTAAAATAATCCAAATTTGCTCTTGAAACTCTCAATCTAAGCATCAATCTTTTCTCATCAATGTCTCACCAACCTACCTATAAACAATCATAAATTCCACACTTCACTTCATAGTCAATTTTAAATTCAAGATCATTGTGTGCTAGAGCATAATTGCACAAACCAATTTTGACTAAGGGCTTAATCCAACAAAGCATGAAATATGAAATAGTTGCATTTGACAGACACTATATAAAAAAAAGCATATCATGCAACAAGCAAGTGTTTCGTCTAACATATAAAGCACCATGCAGATTTTCCACTTTGTAATTGTTGATGATGATCAAACAATAAGTGAACAAATTTTAAGCTAACATTAACATAAAGAATATTTGTTAGGCTTAATTTTGTGTTGCAAGGAATGTCTTCTCCATGTATCGCCAAGATGATCAACGCCAAATTAAAGTCTACGTCAAAGATCTCTTGGGATACGAGCTAAGGTTGCAATGTCTATCAACCATTCTAACAACAAGCATATGTCAACTCTAACCCAGCTATCTGCCCATTACGATGTGCACTTTTACCATATTTTGGTGCAAAAAGTTATGCTACCTAGAAAGATAAGTACTATTAGCTATCAAGGATGTTGTGTGAAGAAAATAAGATAAATTAATGTTGCATGAAGCACATTCAACGCTTCTCACCGATCAAGCTCATCAGATGATAGAAGAAAGATGGACATTCAAATGAGTTCAAAGCTACTTAGCAGCTAGAAAAGGGATTGTAATGACAACATTCTTCAAGTGCTATATAAATACAAGCTCTGAAGAGAAGATAAAGAAGTTATGTCACTATATAGTGCCAAATTCCTGCAAAATTTTCTCATTGCCCAAAAGCTTTACAAGAACATTGTAGTATTCATTAGCAAACTATGAAAGAGTGTTTATCCTTGTAATCTATGCTTCTTGTTTTAGCCTTTTTCTAACATTCTCTGAATCACCTATGCTATTACCCCCTTCAAATCATTTGAATTTTGACTGATCAAATTTTGCAATTGATAAACAACACCCCACATTAATTTTTTAATATCTTCAAGAATTGCTATACATGCTCCAACATCCTTTGAAGTTCTTGCTAAATTAAGTTTCAATTTATAAATTCCCCTTGTTAATACTTTATCACAATATTTAAACTTCACATTGTTGTTTTCCCATCAATTGAAACCCAATGACTCCATGCAGGATCAATGCTTGTTCCAATATCACTTTCTCTTTTAGCAGCCTGATCTGAACCACCTTCAGTGATGCCTTTTTCTTCTTCTTCAAATTCTAAAGAGGACAAAACACTCTCCAAAATGGCACTAAAAATTGAAGAAAGTATTAAGAAAAAATTTGAAGATGAAGGCAACTACCAACGATGTTGATGTGAGAGTCGAAGATGGGGACGTGATGACCATGAGAGTTATGATGGCCAACGACAGTAGTAAAGCTAGCGTTGACAACAACATCCGTGTTGAGATGGCTAACAAGGATGATGGTGATGGTTGTGTTGTTGATAATGAGAGCATGTGTTGTTGAGAGTTCATTGGTTTTGTTTGATTTGTGAATGGGAACCCAAGGGGAAAAGAGCCATCCTTAAGAGTTGGGCTTCTTTTTCAAGTTAAGTTTTTTAGCAAACAAATGTGGACACGTTGCACGATTCTCTAATTTCACAAGCAACAACACAATCCTATTACAATCCGCATTTCTCCCAATCTGTCGTGACATCAGCTCACTGCATCCCCCTTACTCGCAAAATCGCACGAGTATGAGAGTATACTCATGATTTTAACAACATTGATTCAACCACATGATTGTAAACATTAAGAACATTAAAACCTTATCCTACTAGGTAAAGTCAGTTACATGGATCATATGACTTCATGGGAACATAGTTAAAGACCATGACAACTTCCTCCAAAGCCTTTTTTGGTCTTTCTCTCCTTTTCACAAAACTAAAATATGCAATCTACTATTTTAATTGGTGGCTCTCATGGCCTTCTTGGTATGTGTCCAAACCACTTTTTTAGATATTCATCATCTTTTCTCAATCTATGTTATACCAATCTTCTCTTGTATATAATAATTTTGTATGTTGTCAGTTCTTGTGTGGCCTCACATGTATCATGACTTCCTTCTTTCCTTCATGTCATCCCTTTAAACCACCACATTCACTACCATTTAATATAGCTTGACAAAAAAAAAGAATAAAACTCAATTTCAACACTAGTAGATACTCTACAATAAAAAATATCTCTCAAAACTTTTCTCTATTTTGGTCATCTTGCCTAGTATCCTTTGTGTAACATCCTCATTAATTTCCCTATCACTTTGTAATATTAATCCTAGATATGTTTTTTATTTCATTCTTAGGAAGGAGTCAAACTCCCATGCCAGTGCATTTACAATAACTCACCAACTGCTCAACCAACTATGTTATATTTAAATTTATAAACTTGTTGTACAATATCTTCAATTTTTACTTCCAAGTTAGATTCCTCGTCTCTTGCTAAAGTTAAAATGCTTAGACTTTAGTGTATTCCTAGTAAGCTAAAACCCTTTGTTTCCAAAGTGTGTGTCCGAAGTTCAAGCCTAATGTTAACTATTTCCCTTCATGTTCATCCCTCAGTGAAGACTGTCATCCGCAAAAAAAAAAAAACCCGTAAATTTAACCAGTAAAGATTTATGACCAAATCTTTCGTATGTCCTTGAAAAGCACATCCAAGATTAAATTGAACGAGTAAAGATTTATGACTGAATCTTGATGCAATCTTATCCCATAAGAAAATTCTTAGCCTCATCTCTTGGAGTGCTCAAGCTGTCAAATGACTTGTAAACATTAAAAGAAATATCCTATAACATGAAATATGAAAAATAATTCTACTAAAATTAAATATGATGTTTTATTAATATTACAGCACTTCCCAAGGGATATATGATCTTATTGCTAATGAGAAAAGATGTCTGTAAATAAGGAAAATCACATATTCAATTTTCCAATTCTCATGTTCTTTTTCACATACCTATGCAACCCAAGACCAGCTAATTCCCAACTTAATCGACCATTTTCAATCATCTTTTATTATAACAAGTTATAGTTTGTTTTTGGACATTTATATCTCGCACATAGTGGCTGATCTTCCAGAGAGCAACAAACTACATATCCAAAGCAGCAGTGCCAAACACTTGACAAACATAAGAAGTACAATCAGGGCAATTATATTCTATTCCTTATCCTTTGGAATTGTTCCTAACTTTTATTTTATCAGCAAAATAGTTCTTAACCTATTATCCCTAACAATAAGCATTGAGCAGGCATTTAGTTTCATCAATCAGACAAAATATGCTACAATGCAAGCGCCATAACTCACCAAACCACCCTTTTGAATCCGCAACAGCCCAGTAACTCTGCGCCTCGCTGCGGGGCCCCGCATCTCTCCGAGTCTCTCCACCGCTGAACAGGAGCAAAGCATAGTCATCCTTCGCCGCAATTTCAATCCCTTCAAGAATGTGTGTCACAAAAGTGGAAGCTTGGCCAGGATTCTTCTGATAAGACTCTAAAAACCACGAATCCTCCTTGTCAATTTTGCCACAACTACTACTAGTGTAAACAGAATGCCCAGCAACCATCACAAGGTTTTTAAGCTTGGAGAAAGGAAAATCATCAGAACCCACGTCAGCTTTTACAGAGCCACTTTGCACCATATGTTGGGTTCCATAAAAAGAGAAAATAAAGAAAAGTGTGAACACAAAGGACAAGGCTAGGAAGAGACCCAGTAGAGGGTGAAGCTTAAGGTAGTGGTGGAATCGATTCCCAAATGATTTTATCATTCTGATGGGGTGAAAGGGCGACCTTTTGGGCTTTCGTGTTCGTTTTGTGGCGGTTCCTGATTCTACGTCGAAATCGCTTTCTGGGTATGCGATAAAGGACTTGGGAGGCTGAGATCCAAAAGGGGCAGAGTTCATTGTAATGGGGTTTTCTATGATTTGGCAAAGATGGTGAAGCTAAGCAAGGGAATCATTGGATCGCTGTGGAAGCAGGACTGGTGAAGAAGGTCTCACATGAAGCAGTGAATGGGAAAATGTGGTGTTTGAAGGCTCTGATGATTCACAAAGAGAATTGAATTGAAGGATCTGAGTTGGAATGAGAGAAAATAATTATGAAAATGGAGAATTGAAAGTTTTGGTTTGTTTGAGTGAAATTGCAGAGACTTGTTATTGCAGAAGTCTGCTTGGAAGGGGAGCAATGCAGAGGATCAACAAGAGATCCAACTTTGGAGGATCTGTCTTTTTCTCTATTGGAAATCTCTATATTTTTTTATTCATGCAAGAAGTGTCAATTTAATTCTTAACAAAATAAATACTTAATTTAAATTAATTTTTTAATGTATAAAAAAATTAAAATATTTCTCAATATAACTGGAAACTTACTGTGTCCACTTTTTTTTATAATAATATTAATAATAAAATAATTATTATAACAAAATTAAATACAAAAATATTAAAAGTTATATATATATATTTAATAATTTTAAAAATAAATTTTTATTAACTTTAACATGATTTAGTAATTAGAAAACTTGTAAATTTTTTTAAACCATAAAGATAATATATATATATATATATAAGTAATAAATTTTAATTTTAATTTATAAAATCATTGATTACAGAATAAAATAACACTTTAATTTTTATGGATAATTTTGTAAATAATGAAAACTAAAGAATTATTAATAAATATAAAGATGCAAAGAATAAAAAAGTATAAAAATGTAATTACAATAGTTTCTAGATTTTATAATTTTTTATGATTAATAGTGAGTCTAGTACCATGCATGATCTTTGCCACATCATAATACTTATCAATTTTTTAGGTGTTTCAGTTCACATTTTAAGATTTAGATACTATTTAATTGAATTACATTTTTTTTAAGTGTATTATCGAACACTAATATAAGAATGAGGTTGCATATTATACTTTGGATTATCGATGTATTTGTTGGGAATTGATTTATTGCTTTAAGTATTTATATAACATGGATAACTAAATCTTAAACTCTAAACTACACATCTGAATAAATTACAGATATTTTTTAAAAAAATTATAAGATCAAGAATGTTATTAAAGAATATTTTATAGTAAATACTCACAAATCATCATCAAAGAATAATTGAACTCTATTGGGTCCGATCTAATCATCCATACAACCAAAGACCCAACACAACTACTATAAATAAGAAAACATCTTAAGGCCAAATTTAACATAATCCTGATCTTGAACTAACATCCTTTACTTGAACTAGAATTGACTTCAAAGTTGAAGTATAATTACAGGTACCCCTGCCGAGGACTTAAAGACTAAGAAATAGATAAATCGAAGACTGAGAAGTTAAAGACCGAGAAGTCGAGAAGTTGAGAAGTCGAAGATCGAGAAGGACACATATAACGAAATTCAGCTTTATAAGAAACATTTTTTGCTCCCATCGTGGGACCAAAAGAAAACTTTACTAAGAAGCTACATGGTAACTACTAGAAATATGACGAGTAATAACAAACATGCATTAGAGGATGTGGAGAACTTTCTACTTTTATCTTCTTCATTTTCCTTCTCCTTTCTTCGTTCTCTGTCAATGCAACACTTACTTAAAAGTGTCATCCGGCGTGTCCTCAAACTGGGTCGTGTCCGGCCTAGCTAAATGCATCTGACACCGTGTCGTCCTTGTGTTCGATGGGTGTCTATGTTCGATACGCGTTCGATGCACGAGAGCGCCTATCATGAAAAGTGTACGAGCTTCATAAATAAGGATACACTAGCAGTAACAAAATATTTTTTTTTTCTAAATTTAAAAAAAAAGAAAAAAAATTCTAATTAAATAAAATAAAAAAATCTGAAAATAAATAGAAACAAATAAATTCAAAAATATGAAAATAAATTAAAATAAATAAAAGCAAATAAATTCCAAATAAGGATTAAAACAATAAAATCAGATTTTCAAATTAAAAGAAAACAAAATAAAATAAAAACACATATGTAATAAAATAAAATAAAACAATTTTGTACATAAAACAAAATAAAAAATAGTAACAAATATAGACACAATAAAGAAGTATAAACAAAAATTAAGAATTATTAACAAAAATAAAAAATAGTTAGAATATTCATAATATTTAGGTATTTATACTCAAACATTAAGCTGTTCCTAGACAACGATGTCAAAAACTTAATAATGTGTCCCTAAAAACGAATATCGAACCCATAAGGAGCAATTGAATAATCAAGTAAAATATTCACTAAATATTCAACAAAATAATAAAAGTTTGTTGGAATAATAATAGAAATTAACATTTCAAGTCTATTCCTAACACTCAATTATGTTAAGTATTATTGTTTAGGTCAGAACCCTAAAAATACTTTCCAGTCAGATTTACGATTCTAGATCAAGAATTATAAACAAAACAATAATACCAATAATCAATCAAGAACAAAATATTATATTCAGACATCACCTCAATACATAAGAGTTTGAACATATTACTCTCAATCCCAAAGGGAAGAATTAGCCACACATCTTTTAACACCTTCTATTCTCCCAATTGGATTACAAGTCACTCATTGGTGTTTTCCTCTCAATCGTGCACACTAAGATTGTGCCTCAAACCCCCTATTTAACCTAATTTGGTTGGGGTTAAGTGACTTCTCGCTTGGGCGCTAATAGGCTTGCATAGGTGAGTAAAACATAAAAAGACCCAATGTTACTAGCGTTATCTCGCTCGAATGAGATCCACTAGTGGCATCTTGGCTTTTTGTGAGTTTGGGTAGCTTTGGTGAGTGTTGATGCATTCCAACTTTCTCTTTTTAGCTTTGTATATTTTCCTTTTTCCCAATTATCTTGATTCTTCCCTAGAATCCTGAAATTAACACAAATTTGGAAATAAATCGTTCTTATTCAAATTAAAATCATATAATATGTAAAAAGATATAAATTCATAAATTATGAGTTATTTTATACTTATTTTAACAATTAATACTTATAAGTGCCTATATTTTAATATAAAATATTACTGAAATTTGACACTTATCAGTTATCTTGAAATGTTTCTTTAAGGTTTTGGTTGATTTCTTATGAGTTTCTCAGAAACTCAACCAAGGTTTATGGAAGTTATGCTAGGTAAAAAAAATGTTTTTGGTGGTGTTTCTTAGTTTTCAAGTATTCAAAATGTAGGAATTTGTTTTGGTCACCTAGGGGAAGGGTTTGAAGGGCTTGATTTGAATTATAAAACAGTTTTAGGTAGCCAAAAAGGAGAAGGCTAAATTTTGGGAGTTGTAAGTGTTCTTGAAGAAACTTTGGTGCTTCTTCATGTGTTTCTTAGCTGAATCTTGAAGTTAGGTGTGGAAGTTTTTGGATGAATATGTATTTGTAATTTTGGGTGGTTCTTGAAAAGATTTAGGAGGTGATCCTTAACAAGAACACATAGAAGATATAAGAACTAAGGAAGATAGTAAACATCTAAAAAGTAAATGGAATAGGAGTAAGATAGCATAATGAGTATCTTACAAAATATACACAACCTATAAGGTTGAAAAAAAAATCCTTGGAGGTATCTTGACACACTTTCTTGATTTCTCCAAGAAAGACAAAGAGAAGGAGATAATACTTAGGAAAACTCAACCAAGTAAGTTTAATCTCAACCAAAAAGCATGCAAAAAGTTATTCAAGATCTCAAATGTATATTCAATTCAAAGGTGTCTTTACAATGCTCATATGAGTTTCTTTTATAAGGTCTTGGCTATAAGAATCCAACCTCATTTACAAAAGTGAAATTTAATTCCCACCTAAGGTGTTAGAGCATCTCCTTATTCTTATTATAATCTAGAGTAAGTTATTCTAGAAATTACTAACATATGTTTCTTTTCAATGTATTTTTCATATGAAATACTTTCTTCTATATTTTATTTGCATGTTAATATTCATTGACTTGTCTTCTTGAGGAATATTCGTCAAGCTTTTCTTTATTTGAAGACTCCACTTTTAGGGTCACATAAAAAACAAAAGAAGATGTTTGAATCACAAATAAAGCAAAAAAATATTAAAAATATGTAAGTCAAAGATTAAAGTACAAAAGACAAGTTCATATGAACTTGAAATACATGTTTGTCAAAGAATAACAAATAACTCAGATGAAAAAGAGTGTTAGACGACTTTGCCAAGCTATGAACAAATGCTTTTGATGCGGACATCCTCCAAGGTCTTTCTCAAGAGGGAGGGAATGATGCGGACATCCAAGCCCAAGGGCCACGCACAACTTATTTTATTTGGAGTTAGGATTTGAACTCAAGACCAAGTACAAAGTATCAACCTAACCACTGGGACAAATGATCATTCTTGAAATATAAGGATTGTAGTATCGTCTTATTTTCTTACAAACAAGAAAAGACCTTTGTAATTTATACACTATTGGACCTCAGATTAGGGGGACGAATATTTTGACAATTTTTGAGAGTGTTTCTCTGCTAGAGTTTTTCCCTGTATCTTGCGATCTTATTAAGAATCCACCAATTTTTGTGGCGATCATCCTTAGGCTTATCAAACCTTGTTTGTGGCGCCTTCCTTTATCCAGGTTTTTATTGTTACTGTTTTGAATTTATTTTGTTCCGTAACCCTAAATTTCCAATTTTATTGTCATTCCTATTTGGATTAATATCAGTTGGTATTCAGAGCAAAGGTTTGAGTCATAATATAATTGTGCATCCTGAATTTTTTTCCCCTCATTACTGCTCACGGGATACTGTTCATGACACTGTTCACGGTACTGTTTATTTATTTATTTTTTTTAAATTTTTTTTTAAAAAAAAGTAGAAACAGAAAAAAAAAAGAAAAGGAAGAAGAGGAAAACAGAAATAGAAAAAAAAAAACAAGAGGAAAACAGAAAAAAAAAATAGTTCTTATTCAGTGCATACTTGGTGTTTCTTAAAAGTTTTAAAAGTGTCCTGTCTACATATTTTATTTTCTCTATATATTGTTTTTGCTTGCTGTTTTTTAATTGTCTTGCTTGTTTGTTGATAGTGAAATTGTTCTTCACTATTTTGTTCTTTACTATTATTTTTAATTGATTCTGATTGCTACTTTGATTCTGGATTATTGATTGTTTGATTCTTGTAAGAACCTTAAGTAGAGAAAGAGTGGTAAAAGGCAGTGTGATCATTAGAAAAAAAGTCTTATTGTGTGAAACACGAGTGTTGAGTATAAACACGTGAGAAAGTGGCGTGAGGCCCAAACTTATTGTTATTTGTAATCTGTTTACTTGAGCATGGCAGGGAACCGTCAGATAGTGGACTGTCTCAACTACAGATGCAAGCCTTAACACAACACTTGGAAAGGATAATGAAACAACAAAGTGATGGACTCCATGAGAGGTTGGATCAAATGGAGCAAAAGCACAACAAGTAAATCCAGAAAATAGAGGGGGAGATAGGAGGAGGAGAAGAGAAAATGATGGAGAACAAAGAACTCTGAGAATTGATGGAATAAAATTAAATATTCCCACATTCAATGGGAAAAGTGATCCTGATGCTTACTTGGAGTGGGAAATTAAAGTGGAGCATGTATTTGCTTGCAATGAGTACAATGAGGAGCAGAAGATGAAGTTGGCAGCAGCTGAATTTTCAGCTTATGCTTTAACTTGGTGGAATAAATACCAAAGGGACAGAACTAGATATGAAGAACCCATGGTAGAATCTTGGACAAAAATGAAAAAGATTATGAGGAAGAGATATATTCCAGCAAGCTACAATAGGGATTTGCAACTCAAACTCCAAAAAATGACTCAAGGAAATAAAAGTGTGGAAGAGTATTTTAAAGAGATGGAGGTGACCATGATTAGAGCTGGAAAGAATGAAGAAAATGAAGCAATCATGGCTAGGTTTTTGAATGGACTGAACTACGATATTAGGGATATTGTGGAGCTGCAAGAGTATGTTGACATTGAGGACTTGTTGCATAAGGCTAACCAAGTAGAACAACAACTCAAGAGGAAAGGAATCATGAGGAGGAGTTCTAACAATAATAATAATTCCAACTGGAAGGATAAGGTGATGAAGAATAAAAGAGTTCCCTCAAGTTCAGGCATGTCTTCAAGTGGGAAGTCATCTAATAGATATAATAATTCACCACCTAAAAGGAAGAAAAGTGATGCCAAATGTTTCAAATGCTTAGGAAGGGGACATTATGCTGCAGAATGTCTAACAAAAAAAACTATGTACATGTTATCAAATGGACAAATAGACAGTGAACCTTCAAGTGAAGAAGAAAAGGAGGATGTAGAGGTGGAGTTGGATGCATTGGAGGGTGATTTGTTGATGATTTGAAGGCTTTTAGGAAGCAAAATGCAAGCTTTGGACTAAACCCAAAGGGAAAATATTTTCCATACTAGATGTTCCATTCAAGGGAAAATATGTTCACTCATAGTTGATGGAGGAAGTTGCACCAATGTAGCTAGCTCAAGACTAGTTACCAAATTGAATTTGGAGACAAAACCGCACCCAAGGCCATACAAGCTTCAATGGCTTAGTGAAGATGGAGAGATGATAGTGAGTAAACAAGTGGAGGTGAACCTATCCATAGGACAATATAATGACAATGTCTTATGTGATGTGGTTCCAATGGAGGCAACTCACATTTTGTTAGGGAGGCCGTGGCAGTTTGACACCAAGGCTATTCATGATGGTTTCACCAATAAAATCTCTTTCATGCAGAATAATAAAAAGATCATTCTCAAACCCTTATCTCCTAGAGAGGTGTGTGAGGATCAAATCAAATTGAGAGAAAAGAGAGTCCAAGAGAAAAGAGAGATGAGTGAAACACCTAAACAGAGCAAGAGTGAAACTGATGGCATTCTCATGGAGCTCTTCTTGGATGTTGGTGAAAAATGGTGCGGAAGCTTATGGATGCAATGGGCAAGGTCCTCCTAGGAGTTGTGGTGACCTTGAAGGTGCATGAAGAGTATGGAATAAGGGAGGTTCGGCCAGCCCTTTGATAGATGGTGAAAATGAAGATTAGGTCCTAGAAACTAGGCAAAGGCAATGTATGGCACTAAATTGGCAGCATAACATTACTCTCATTAATCTTGCAAATACAAGAGTCAAGCCCTCTTATTTATAGTGTTTAGAGGGCTGAAAATTCAAAAGAAAGTGGAGGGAAATTCAAATGAGAAGCATTTGAATTTGGAGCCAATTCCTAGTCACAAGGGAAGTGTGACTTGGTTTCTTTTTTTGGCACCTCCTAAATCTATACCTACACCTTCTTTTGTGTCACATGGAAGGTGTGACTTAGCTTTTTTTACATTTGCACCTCTTATATTTATATCTACACCTCCCTTTATGTTCTACTAAAAAAATACTCAAAAGTAATTACAAAAGAAAGACATCCAATGATGCTTAGTTTGCCCATATCTTCTATTTGTTGGGCTTGAGTTGAAGCTTGAACTTGTATTTGGGCTTGGGCTTGGGCTTTTTCTATCATGGGCTTGGGCCTCTTCCATCATCCCCTCCCTCTTGAAAAGGATTTGTCCTCAAATCCAATGCTTCTTCTTCATTATCATTATGTGGATGTATGTGGCTGGATGGTTTCCATCATCCCCTCCTTCTTGAGAGGATCTGTCCTCAGATCTACAGGTTTGACCTCGAACAACAACCTTATTCCTATTTTGAAAACTAGGCTCGTCCTCCAGGATCAAATGTCCATGTCTGTGAGTCATCAAACAAATCAAATGTGTTAGTTTGAGCAGTTGTGTAAACATTAATTTCAGGAAGTTGCCATTCCTTTTGTTTTTCTATTGTTTTTGGCAACTTCTCATAATATTTCTCTATTTGTTGTTGTATTTGTTCTTGAATCCTCTCATGCATTTTCTTAACAAAATCATCTTTTGCAACTCCTTCCTTACGCACAAAGGTATGTGGATTAGGAAGGGGTAATAAATCTAAAGGAGAAAGAGGATTAAGTCCATATACAACTTCAAATGGGAAAATATTGGTAGTTTTGTGAACTACGCTATGGTATGTATGCTCATCTCTAGAGTTATGTTTGTCCTTTTATGATTATTCTAGGCATAGTAGAATGAGCTAGATTTTCAAATGTATTTTGACCATGCTTTTGAGGATGATAAGAATTTAAAGTGTACAACTTAGTTGCAAGTTTTCCCAAGAGAATCCTCAAATCATGGTTTGCGAAATTTGGAGCTCTATCCAACACTATGCTTGAAGATAAACCATGAGGATGTATCACTTCTCTAGAGAAGAGTTTATCCATATCCATGAAAATGGAATCAAAACCTTTTGTTGTCCTAGGAAGCTCTAATATGAAAGTTGTGTCTTCCCAAGGATCATTTGCAAAAGGTGAAGGAGTATAGAGTTCTTGAGACATTGCCTTAGGTGTAGTTTGAAAACAAGAATTGTACCTAAGGTAATGTCTTTGAACCTCTTTTCTCATGGGGGACAAAAGTTTTCCTTTTAAAAGCTCTAGAGTTTTATCAACTCTAATTTGACCCATGAGTTCTCCTTCATGAAGACTTTCTCTCTTATGTGTAAAGATAGTCTCGTTGTTACAACCATTGTTTATGAGAATTTGTACACTTGGCAATGGTTGTCTCAATAAGACATGACAAGTTTCTTTAGGCACTACCTCACATAAAAATTTATTTTTGTAGATGCTTATAGATAACTTGACATTCAATTGGTGATATCTTAGCACATATGAGAAATAATCTACTTTATCTTTATCTATGCAAGCTTCTTTTAAAGACTCTTCTTTTTTGCTTATGCTTGCAAGTGTTCCTTTACAAGAGGTAAGGCTAGGTTGTTCAACAAGAAGCATGTTTTCAAGGGTATTTTCAATGTGTTTGCCTTATTGAATGACCTTGTGGGAAGGAACACTCTTCTCCCACGCCTTTTGTTTCACAAGGTTCTCTTGCTTTTCTATTTTTACATTTTCATCACTCTCACTAGCTTCTTTTTCTTGGCTACTATTCTCATCTTTGTCCCTTAAGATCATAGATCTTTCATTGGAACATTGAGATGCTAATTGATCATTGCCAAGGTATTCTAAACATGGAATTTCTCTAGCTTAAGTGTGAGAGATATGCTTGGTTAGGTTTTGGGAAAGTTCTAGAGATGTTTCTTGTATATGTTCTTCCCCTCTATGGAACTCATCCTTGTCATAAGATACATAGTATGAACTTTGTTTTTGACTTGATTGTTTTCTCAAAATTTGTTTTTCAACTTTAATGCTAAGTTGAATCAAGTCATTTAAATCTCTATAAGGTAAAAGTTCAACTTTGTTTCTTATCTCAAGTTTGAGACCACTTAGAAACCTAGCTATGGTGGTATGGTTGTCTTCGTTAATCCTTGCCCTCTCAATATATGATATCATCTTTTGCCAATATTCTTCTACACTCATTTCTTTTTGATGAAGTCTTTGGAGCTTGTTCATCAACTTCCTATTGTAATGTGAGGGAATATGGCGACATCTCAAGGCTCCCCTAAGGTCATTCCAAGATGTAATGGGAGGATCCTTGTGGAGATGTCTCTCTCTTTTTAGGGCTTTCCACCAATACATAGCATCACATTGAAAACTTAAGGTAGCTAAGGGTACTTTCTTTTCTTCACTCACATGGTTGTAAGCAAACAATTGCTCTACCCTCATCTCCCAATATAGACATGTTTCTACATCTTCTTTTCCATAGAAATGAGGTAGCTCTACCTTAACCTCCTTTAGGTTTTCTTGTCTCTCTTTTCTAGCTCTCCTAGGGGGTGGTTCATTTATCCCAAGACTTTCTTCCCCAAAAGAATCATAAACTTGAGAGCTATATGCATGAGAATGTAATTTTTTTTATATTTGAGACTTCTCATCCTTTGCTTTAGTCAATTTATTAGTTTTGGTCTCATTCTCCAATTGTTTAGATGAAATTGATTGAATATCTTTGGAAAGTTGTTTCAAAAGGGATTTGATGGATTTCATATCACTTTCCATAGACTTTGAAGAATGAGAAGACATGACTAGAGCTTTGAGTCTAGAAATGTTTTACTTTGAGAAAAATGAGGGAAGTTAAAGAAGGTAGTTTTCCAGGTAAGAGAGGTGAGTCACAATGGACTACTTAAATACCAAGTCTTGCCTTAGCCAAAAACTATCCCTCAATGTCTTCACACAAATCTTTCTCTTGGTAAACCACTTAAAACACAATTAAGTTGGAGAAATCAAATTTTTAATGCAAGAAAACAATGCAAACTATCTAATCAACCAAGCAAAATTAACAAAGCTTAAACAAGACAAAACAGTTTGATAAGCGTAGCTAATTAAAGGTAAAAAGATGCAATTAAAACAATTAACAATTGCTAAGCTAGATAGTTCTAAACTAGTCGATCCTAGGTGAGGCTTCTTGGAGACTTGGAGCCCTTGAAGACACACTCACCGTCTAATTACGTAATTAAAGAAGTAATTAACAAAAGTTAAGTTACAAAGAAAATAAGTGAAACTCCCTTTGTTGATTTTTTTTTTCTATTGGCACTTCCTTGGTTGTCTCTTCTTTGTTGGGCCTTCCAATGTATGTGGTGTTTTTGGTAGGTGTTTGCACACTGTTTTTATAATATTTATCATTTGTTTTCTATTGACTCTTTTGAACTGATTCTTTTTTTGTCTTTTCTGTAACACCTCAATCTTGCATAATCCAGATGATAAAAAATTTCCTATTTGGAAAAATAAATTTTCTTAAGCAAAACAGCCAGCACAGAGTTATGCAAAACAAGGGATTCTGTAAATCTGGAAAAACAACAAGATATACCAAAAGAAAGACACAATGGAATTGATGAAATGGAATTTGTGTAGATCTAAACACAAATATGAACTCAAGCTAAAAATAAAAAGCATCAAAGGATAAAAAACACAGCAGATTCAGATCAAGCATTTATACCAAAATCAAGAAACAAATAAGCCAAACAAAGTACTACTATGATTTGATGACATTTTGGAAGAACATGACTAGACAAAACACATATAGATTCAGAAATTAAAAGACTCAAATGAACATAATATGAACCAATTAAAATTGCAATAAGGACTCAAATACCTAAAATAAAACAGCAACACAAACTATATGGAATCCTACCAAAAATTGCCAAAGATTGCTCAAGAACAATTGAACAAGATGCACCGATTGGAATTTCCAAACAGCACACCAATTCAAAGCAAAAATAAAAAAAAAACAGCAAGACAAATATGGAAGATGAAGAACAACACGGATTAAAGAAGAACTCAAAAAGAAAATGACCAAGAAATACTCATATTTGAAGAACCTTTGCTCATGATACCAAATGATGGCATTCTCATGGAGCTCTTCTTGGATGTTGGTGAAAAATGGTGCGGAAGCTTATGGATGCAATGGGCAAAGGTCCTCCTAGGAGTTGTGGTGACCTTGAAGGTGCATGAAGAGTATGGAAGAAGGGAGGTTCGGCCAGCCCTTTGATAGATGATGAAAATGAAGATTAGGTCCTAGAAACTAGGCAAAGGCAATGTATGGCACTAAATTGGCAACATAACATTACTCTCATTAATCTTGCAAATACAAGAGCCAAGCTCTCTTATTTATAGTGTTTAGAGGGCTGGAAATTCAAAAGAAAGTGGAGGGAAATTCAAATGAGAAGCATTTGAATTTGGAGCCAATTCCTAGTCACAAGGGAAGTGTGGCTTGGTTTCTTTTTTTTGGCACCTCCTAAATGTATACCTACACCTTCTTTTGTGTCACATGGAAGGTGTGACTTAGCTTTTTTTACATTTGCACCTCTTATATTTATATCTACACCTCCCTTTATGTTCTACTAAAAAATACTCAAAGCCAATTACAAAAGAAAGACATCCAATGATGCTTAGTTTACCCATATCTTCTATTTGTTGGGCTTGGGCTTGGGCTTTTTCTATCATGGGTTTGGGCCTCTTCCATCATCCCCTCCCTCTTGAAAAGGATTTGTCGTCAAATCCAATGCTTCTTCTTCATCATCATTATGTGGATGTATGTGGCTGGATGGTTTCCATCAGAAACACTTAAAAAGAGAGAAACTCATGAGAGAAAAATGAGTGGATTACTGAAAGTGAATGAAGTGAAGAAGTTGTTACTTTCTAGCAAACCTCTTTATTTACCTTATTGCGAAAAAAACACTTTGGTTGCTGACCATTCTAACCAAATTAATTTTCTTCCTAGTGTTGATTCTGTTTTGCAGGAAATCCAAACTCAAGTTGAAGCATTGATGAACAAAGGATGGGTACAAGAGACCATGAGCCCATGTGTTGTTCCAGTAATTTTGGTGCCTAAAAATGATGGTTATTGGAGGATGTGCACAGATTGCAGAGCACTCAATAACATTACCATTAAGTATAAACACCATATTCCCAGGTTAGATGATTTAATGGATGAATTGTATGGTGGTTGTATATTTTCAAAAATTGACTTAAGAAGTGGTTGCCATCGAATGAGGATTAGGAATGGGAATGAATGGAAAACTGTCTTTACAACAAAATATGGATTGTATGACTGGCGTGTGTTGCTATTTGGGCTAACAAATGCCTCAAGCACTTTTATGAGATTAATGAACTATGTTTTGAGAGAATTTTTGGGCAACTTTTTTGTGGTGTTTTTTTATGACATCTTGATCTATAGCACTAGTTTGGAATTACATGAGGAACATTTGTGTGCTGTTTTGAATGTTCTTAGAAAAGAAAAGTTGTATGCTAATCTTGATAAATGCAGATTTTGTACTGAACAAATTGCGTTCTTGGGTTTTGTGGTAAGTGCTAAAGGAGTTCAGGTAGATTATGAAAAAGTGAATGCTATCCAAGAATTATGTTTACATCATGTTGAGTTTGCTTACAATATGGTTGTTGACAACACATCGAATTGTGATCCATTTGAAATTTTGTATGGATTAAATCCTTTAACTCCAATAGATTTGTTAACTATGCCTAACATTTTTGTTTTAAAGCATAAAGATACACAGGCTAAGGTTGGCTATGTGAGAAAGCAACATAAAAAGGTTGAAGCACAAGTTGAATGTTCTTCTAAACAAGTTAACAAAGGAAGAAAGAAAGTAATCTTTGATCCTGGAGATGGGTCTGGGTACACATGAGGAAAGAAATGTTAACTAGACAAAGAAAATCCAAGCTTCAATACACACAACAAGATTGGAATATTAAAATAAAATAACATTATTATTTTATTTGGAGTTAGGATTTGAACTCAGGACCAAGTACAGAGTATCAACCTAACCATTGGGACAAATGATCATTCTTAAAATATAAGGATTGTAGTATCATCTTATTTTCTTACAAACAAGAAAAAACCTTTGTAATTTATACACTATTGGACCTCAGATTAGGGGGACGAATATTTTGACAATTTTTTAGAGTGTTTCTCTGCTAGGGTTTTTCCTGTATCTTGCGATCTTATCAAGAATCCACCAATTATTGTGGCGATCATCCTTAGGCTTATCAAACCTTGTTTGTGGCGCCTTCCTTTATCCAGGTTTTTATTGTTACTGTTTGAATTTATTCTGTTCCGTAACCCTAAATTCTCAATTTTATTGTCATTCCTATTTGGATTCATATCAGCTTTGTTGTTGTAAAAGGATTCATCATCACACATATCCTACGAGATGAGAGTACAAAAGGCTTAAAGATCACAAGTTAAAGTAAGCATCTCTAAAGAAAAAGTCAGAAAAACGAGTTCATAAAATGCAAGTACAAAATAGACGTATAAAACAAAAGAAGATGTAGGTAGTCATAGAAGCTAAGACAATGAATTGACGAGTTTACAAAAGCACAAATAATAGACGATCTATCCCTAATGGAATAAACACAATTCACATGTGCTCGACATAAGACACATCATTGCGATATTACATTTTAAAGCCTACGAATTAACCAATAACATCTTTCAAGAAAGATTTTGACACATGGTACCATTTATCAATGTGTGAAAGTTCAATTTGGTATTGATAGTGGTACAAAGACATCTCAGAGGTAAGATTGTGGTTTCACCAACTTCTTGTACTACAAAACAAAGGTTGTTAGTAGAAAGTAATAAATCTTTGGAAAAGTTATGACCCAAGACGTTTTGAAGCACGCTACCTAAAAGAGTTGTTTCTGAACATCCATATAAGTAGAACTTTAATGTAGAAAAAGATAAGGTTCTCAAATATAAACCATTGAGCCTCAAGTGCATGAGATCAATGTGAAAAATTGTTCAAGTGCTAAAATTGTAGTCATACTAGAGATTTAAAAGAGAAAGTGATCTTTTTGTAAATCACTCACGTATGTGAAGTTATCTCTTAAAACAACGTTACCTGCATTTCATATTCACTCATTTGAGTGTGAGTCCTGTAAACATGACTTTTGATGAATATTTTGGAGAGACATTGTTTACTTTTTTTAGAGACCTTGTGTACTCACATTTAAGCATAGAGGGAGTTTAAGTAAATAGAGATAGTTTAAGTAAACGGAAGAGACTTTATGTACCTATCTTGGAAGGGCTTTATGTACTTAAATAATTTGGAGTGAATTTATATATTCATTGTAAGTAGAAGTGACAATAGTAATATTCGTAATTTAATTTCTTTAGTAGAACCTTTTGTGAATACGCACATTACCTTTTGGCTATCCTTTTTGAAAAGGTTTGTGAAGGTGTTTTATAAAACTGTGAGATAACCCTCATTAGCGTTTGATTACTCATTTGTGAAAAAGTTTTCTAAAAGTGTTTTCGTTAGCTCTATTCACACCACCCTTTTTAGAGTTAACCCATTCTTTCATATTTTGTTGGGCATTGAAATTATTTTTCAAACACGGGTCAGAGTACCATCCTACAATTATGCAGGAGAAAGCTAGAGAAAGTAACTTGCAAGTTGTGGATTAAACTATTTTGACCTACTTTTTTGCTGAGTACACTGAAATAGGTTAAAACAGATCAAAACAACCCATACTGTCATTATTATTTTTAATTATAATATTTATTTTAAGATAAATGAACAACATTTGTTTTACAAATTTTAAGAGTTTTTTTTTAAATAAATGTAAACCTTATACTATAACACTAATATTTATTACTTGAAATAATCATAAGCTCAACACATATTAAATTAGCCACTTGAGCATGTGATTTATACAACCTCAAGCATAGGAGCATTTTGAGGGTCACGTTCTAAATATATTTAAGAGAGAGAGAACCATTAACGCGTATTCTGACTTTGATGCCATAATTAATTCTGTCATACAAACTTTAGTATAGAAAATATTTACATTTTCATTTACATTAAAGTAACTGTACAGAAAGGAAAATGAAACCATAACTATTTATGACCTCTGTTAATCTTTACATAATATATATGTTTTTAAATTTACAGAAAAAAAATAGTAATACTTAATTAGTGTAAGGAATAATAGAAAACATAACTGTCTCAAACCATTAATAATTTCTCTCCAGAAGAAAATACACAAAACATAGCATTATTTATTCTCTCTTTGACTTCAGGTTGACTTTATCTTGTCCAAGTTATACAATCTCTGCAAAAATATCCACAATGTTAGCAGACAACAGAAAAATTCATTACCAATTATTGTTATGTTATGAATCAGGAAACCAAGCTTACAAGAATACAATGTACATCCTCAAGAAAAGGCACAAACAGAGAAACCAACATCTGCATTTTCTCCTTTAGGATGTCATAGTTTTCCTCTTCAGTTTTAAGAATATTAACAAATGTTTTACTTTCTGGTACCAGTCTTAGAGCCACCTGCAATTCCATTTAATGTAAACATTTTTTGGTCATTTTAAGAATGTGGTGAAAAAGGGGTTATCATAGTGTATCTTTAGTTTCACATAAGATAAAGCTAAACTCGGATCTATGATCCACTCAAAACTACTCTGAATAGTTTCTATTTTTATATCCGATCAAAGACGTGAAATAAGAGTAATCAAACGCCAAAATAGACACACATATTGTATTTGAGTTGTACCCTACAGGTAAATTAGCCAGCTAATCCATCAACAAGCAAAGAAGTGGTTAAACCATGGAAGAAAAAAATTAAGTGATTGTTACTCTGAAAGCAGCTGATGAAATCCATCCATGCCAGGGTTTTAAGGTGACTTCATAGGCCTCTTCAACTACTTGCTCCATTCTCTTTTCAGGGTCTTTTGCTAGTGCTTGTAATAATGAGGAGGTGAAATCCAGGGTCCTGCAAAGTTACACAAAAGATATCATTTTAGTCCTACAATTTCTATACACATTGCTGATATAGTGAGTAGTATCAAAGTAGCAAATATTATATTGTTTATATAAATTAATGTGTCTGGTTTTTCACCTAGTGAGCCAAACCATGGCCTTACTGCAGCTAGACCCTTTTCTTGCATTGCCTTCTTTCGCTTCCGACTTCAATATCTCGACCAAATTCGAGTTCACTGAGGTATTTGATTCATGCATCAGTTCCAGTGTCTGCAACAAAACAGAAATCAACATACAGCCTAACTAATAATTGGTAGGTAAGTTTTCAATCTATAGTTACTTGTTATGTACATAAGTTTTTCAATTCATTAGAAAAATTAATATTGTTTATTATGTATTATATACAAACATTAGTGGGTTTAGATTATCAATTGCCATAGTTATTGTTCGGAGAGAAGTGGTTTGGTGGTTAACCTTAATATTCTGGTACACGTCTTGTCTCAAAACAGCCATTGTTGGTCCTATCTTATCTGCTAGACACACAATGGCAATGTTGTAGGCGTCACGTCACATCTTTGAAACTTAAAGAAAGAGATCAAGGACCAAGTACTCACCAAGAACTTGTAGCACAAAATAACAAACAGAAAGGAAAGGCTTGGTGGGGATATAACCAGACTCATGCTTTTCACCAGGTTTAACTGTGCCCATCATGGAAAGTTCTTCAATGACAGAACCTATCTCTGATCTCTTCTCCACTTCTCTCCTAGTGCTCTTCATTTTTGTTTCTTCCTTCTCCCTCAACCCTCTTCCTGTTCTGCAATGCATATTATATATGTATATATATATATATATATCATATTTGTGCCGCAGCATACATCTGGAGTTCTGTATCTATACTTTATTAGAGTTTTAGCATGGACTTCCGTTAATAATTATGGGAAAATGACGTATAGACACAGCATGTTATAGAGAGAGTGAAAAAAAATATGAGTAAAATAAGTAACATGATGTGATAAACTAATCAACATATATATAAAGAAATGATGAGTGTCACCTTTTGATTGTTAAACAAATATTATACAGACTAAAACATCAATGGATCCAAAATGTTATCTAAGATTCAAGACTTTTTTATCACCAAAGTTTTATCTCTAATTTCTAACCTTCTGAGAAAATGAAATGAATCTTACGTTATTTGTTTTAAAATTCTTAAGAACTGCTACTTGTTCTTACATAAGAATTATATATCATATCAATTGTTTTACAATAAATGTTTGTGTGCCAGATTCTCATGAATACAATTTAAGTTTTGTGTTTAGATCAAGTGGATTTTTGAAGGAATGAGTCTCGCTAGCACATCTATTATATTGCTCTAAACGAATCCAGAAACATAACTTTCTCAACGTTTTGGGTTATGAATTTTCTCTGTAAAACCATTGACGGTGACCTTTTGTTTGACCTTGGAGAGAGTTATCATCTACACTTCAAGTGTTTTGAAAACTAGTGCAACAATAAATAAAGTCCACGTAGCCTCGTTAGTTTTTGTTTTTTTTTTCTCTTTTCACCGATTTTCGTTGTTGGTTATTAGTGTATAGTGTTTACTCTTTCTATTTTTATTTTATTCTGTAATATAAGAATTAAAAATATAATAAATCTCTGTATTTTAATAAATATTATTTATTATATTTTTTTTTATATTTCTAACATTTTTATAAGATTCTAATATAATTCTTTAAAATTATTTTATTGAATGTTTAGTAAATAAATATTGTATTTGAATTGATTGTTTGAATCTCGATAATTGACTCCAATTTGGTTATTATGCTTTGGAGTGGTGAAATTGGTAGACACCCTACTCTTAAGAAGCAGTGTTCGAGTTTTAATTAATTTTTCTAATAATTCTAAAGTCACAATCAAACGAAAATTAAAAATTTCTAATATGTTAATTGAAAGGAAATAAAAAGAGAGAAAAATTTACGTATCTTGCGGCATCAATTCTGTTGGCTTTGCTTAAAACCGTGAGCTGATTAAAATCTTTACTTCTGATCACAATTTTTTTTTTGGAGAATTATTTTGCTGCTACATGGAATATTAACAATGAATGAGTGGATTTATATTAACTTTTCTCTCTAAATCCTTAAAACTCAAAAGAATAAAGAAGGAATCAGTGGTGGATTTTGAGCCGTAATCTTAAAAATTTAAAATAATATATTCAAATTAAGTGTAGTTTTAATGTTTAAGTTGTTATCGCAACGAATCTAGTTTGATAGACTATTTTGAATAACTAGTAAATGAGATTGACTTTGTAACAGTTAATAACATGATCATCATATTGAGTTATACTACCTGTACTGTCTAGGCCGAAAGGTCAACTGAAAGTCTCGACCGACCGAAAGGTTGTACGGCCGAAAGGTCAACCGAAAGTCTCGACGCCGAAAGGTCAACTGAAAGTCTCGACCGACCGTGAGGCTCTGACGCCGAAAGGTCAACTGAAAGTCTTGACCGACCGAGAGGTTGTGCGGCCGAAAGGTCAACCGAAAGTCTCGACCGACCGAAAGGTTGTGCGTAAAATTAAATTAGTGATTATAGCAAAGCCCATAAGATGGGCCCAAATATACAGGTGTGTGTTTTCAAAATGTTAGGTGCAAAAAGAAAAGACCTAAGTAACTCTTAAGCCCAATAAGAGAGCCTTATAAATAGAGGTTCAGCTCAAAAGGTAAGGAGAATTTCAATTGATCTGATAAGCAAAAAACTATATCTGACTTTGGCATCGGAGCGCCTTGCAGGTACACACACCCACCTGTGAGGAGAAGAAGCCGAGAGCCCAACCCGAGAAGAAGCCGAGATCACCTAGCTGAAGGAAAAGCCGAGAGCACCTAGGTGAAGGAGAAGCCGAGAGCACCTAGCTGAAGGAGAAGCCGAGAGCACTTAGCCGAAAGAGAAGCCGAGAGCTCTTAGCCGAAGGAGAAGCCGAGAGCACTTAGCCGAAAGAGAAGCCGAGAGCATCTACCTTGAGGAGAAGTCTAGAGCACCCAATGTGAGAAGAGACCGAGAGAGTCCAGCCCAAAGTTCGGAAGATTTGTATAAGAGTTAATCTTGTCAACCTAATTTTAGTGTTCTTGGTCCTTGTTGTAAGAACATTTTGGCGCCCACCGTGGGGCCGAGAAGTAGCTGAAAAAGGTTGAAGACAAGATGAATCAAATGAGAAGAACAAGGTGGAGAGCAATCTGGGGAGCAGAGAGATAATCAAAATTCCATATCAATGGCTATGCTCATGCAGTTACAAAGAGAGTTCGAAACACTAAAGAGAAGCAATGAAGAAAAGTTAAGTATGCTAAGGGCGGAGAATGCGTACATGAAAAGGAAGTTGAATGAAGAGACGAATTTAAACACATCATTTGAAACTGTTCAACCAAGAACATGTCCACCAAAGGGTACATAATGAGAAAAGATTTGAAACTACAAGGGAGAGAATACCAGAGACTTCTGGTATCTTTGTAGGAATATTTGTCAGGAGGCATCCATTTTTTGAAGCCGTTATAGAAACCTCACTGCCCGAAAAATGGGAAGAATTTTACCATGGAGAAATATGATGGAGGTACAGATCCTGATTAACACATTGCAGTATACACAACGTAGATAAGTTTGTATACGTGGAATGATGCCATTTTGTGCCGAGTATTCCCAACAACTTTGAAGGGAGGGGCTCTGAGTTGGCATACTCGGTTGCCACCGTTATCCATTGATTGTTTCAACACTTTAGTAAAAAAGTTTGTAGCTCATTTTGCTACAAGCCGACCACATCATCTGACATCAATTGCCTTAGTGAATATAAGGTAAGAAAAGGGAGAATCCCTAAGAACATTTATGCAGTGCTTTGGAAAGGTAGCACTAAGTATCCGCAATCTCAGTCCGAAAGTCACAATGCATCATATGATTACAGCACTGAAACCGAGACCATTTGCCGACAGACTTTGCAAAAAACCGGCAACCAATCTTGACGATTATCATCGCAAGTAATGGCCGGCCGCTCACTACGCTTGCTCGATTAACATCGCAAGTGCCGGCCGAACGCTCACCAAACTTGCTTGATTAACATCGCAAGTATTGGCCCAATGATTGCCCGCTTGCTCGATTAACATCGCAAGTGCCGGCCGAACGCTCACCAAACTTGCTTGAGTAACATCGCAAGTATTGGCCGAATGATTGCCCGCTTGCTCGATTAACATCGCAAGTGCCGGCCGAACGCTCACCAAACTTGCTTGAGTAACATCGCAAGTATTGGCCGAATGATTGCCCGCTTGCTCGATTAACATCGCAAGTGCCGGCCGAACACTCACCAAACTTGCTTGAGTAACATCGCAAGTGTTGGCCGAACGATTGCCCGCTTGCTCGATTAACATCGCAAGTGCCGGCCGAACGCTCACCAAACTTGCTTGAGTAACATCGCAAGTATTGGCCGAATGATTGCCCGCTTGCTCGATTAACATCGCAAGTGCCGACCGAACACTCACCAAACTTGCTCGATTATCATCGCAAGTATTGGCCCAATGATTGCCCGCTTGCTCGATTAACATCGCAAGTGCCGGCCGAACGCTCACCAAACTTGCTTGAGTAACATCGCAAGTATTGGCCGAATGATTGCCCGCTTGCTCGATTAACATCGCAAGTGCCGGCCGAACACTCACCAAACTTGCTCGATTATCATCGCAAGTGTTGGCCGAACGATTGCCCGCTTGCTCGATTAACATCGCAAGTGCCGGCCGAACGCTCACCAAACTTGCTTGAGTAACATCGCAAGTATTGGCCGAATGATTGCCCGCTTGCTCGATTAACATCCAAGTGCCGGCCGAACACTCACCAAACTTGCTTGAGTAACATCGCAAGTATTGGCCCAATGATTGCCCGCTTGCTCGATTAACATCGCAAGTGCCGGCCGAACGCTCACCAAACTTGCTCGATTATCATCGCAAGTACCGGCCGCTCACTACTCTTTGATAGAGATGGAATTGAAAGATACCACAAGAATCATGGTCGTCATACACGAAGAATGTAGCTTTGAAAGATAGAATTGAAGAATTGATTCAAGTTGGGCAGTTGAAACGCTTTGATAGAGATGGAGGGATAAGGAGCAGACAAAGTCCAAGGCAGTTAAGCACTCATCCTTGTATGTAAAACCTTTCGGTCAAGGATGATTTTTCATGTATAAAGAGAGTCTTATTCAAGATTGAAACACTTAATGAAGAAGTTATTCATATGAAGAGTCAAATTGTTAAATCCATCAATGCTTCGCATACTTCAAACCTCTCGGTCCTGGATGCTTTCACTTCAAGTGAAATCCCTCCCGAGAGTGTATCTCGTACTTCAAACCTCTCGGTCCAGGATGTTTTCACTCCAGGTGAAATCCCTCCCGAGAGTGTGTCTCGATCTTCAAGCCTCTCGGATCAAGATGCTTTCACTCCAGGTGAAATCCCTCTCTCGAGTGTGTTTCAAAAAATCGAAAGGTTCCAATAGAAATCCGAGAGCTCTTATCAAAAAACCGAAAGGTTCCAATATAAAACCGAAAGGTCTTATAAAAAACCGAAAGGTTTTAATACAAAAACCGAGAGGTCTCATTTTTTGCATGGCAGAAAACAAAAACCGAGAGGTTTTATAAAAAAACCGAAAGGTTCCAATACAAAACCGAAAGGTCTTATAAAAAACCGAAAGGTTTTAATACAAAAACCGAGAGGTCTCATTTTTTGCATGTCAGAAAACAAAAACCGAAAGGTTCCAATACAAAACCGAAAGGTTCCAATACAAAACCGAAAGGTTCCAATACAAAACCGAAAGGTTCCAATACAAAACCGAAAGGTCTTAATACAAAAACCGAGAGGTCTCATTTTTTGCATGGCAGAAAACAAAAACCGAGAGGTTTTATAAAAAAACCGAAAGGTTCCAATACAAAACCGAAAGGTCTTATAAAAAACCGAAAGGTTTTAATACAAAAACCGAGAGGTCTCATTTTTTGCATGGCAGAAAACAAAAACTGAAAGGTTCCAATACAAAACCGAAAGGTTCCAATACAAAACCGAAAGGTCTTATAAAAAACCGAAAGGTTTTAATACAAAAACCGAGAGGTCTCATTTTTTGCATGGCAGAAAACAAAAACCGAAAGGTTCCAATACAAAACCGAAAGGTCTTATAAAAAACCGAAAGGTTTTAATACAAAAACCGAGAGGTCTCATTTTTTGCATGGCAGAAAACAAAAACCGAGAGGTTTTATAAAAAACTGAAAGGTTCCAATACAAAACCGAAAGGTTTTATAAAAAACCGAAAGGTTCCAATAAAAAACCGAAAGGTCTTATAAAAAACCGAAAGGTTCCAATACAAAACTGAAAGGTTTTATAAAAAACCGAAAGGTTCTAATACAAAAACCGAGAGGTCTCATTTTTTGCATGACATAAAACAAAAACCAACAGGTTTTATCGAAAAACCGAAAGGTTCTAATGCAAAACCGAGAGGTCTCAAGACAAAACCGAGAAGTCTAAATAAACATTGGCGTATCAGTATCAAGTCCAAAAGTTCAAGCCTATAAAAACAGTCAAAATTGGTCTCTAACTCAAAAATTAGAAAGTTCATAGACAATTAGTTTCGGTTCAAACTCAAAAATTGAAAGTGGACAATCACATCTTCACTTTATCTTTCATGCACATTTGTGATAAATAAAGATTATTCACTAGCAAATAATTGGGATACGTGTAAAGTAAATAGAATATTATATATAACTTGATGTTATACATCCAAAATAACCATCAAGTGGCTGGGAGAAAACATGTTACATCCTCAGTGCCACCCTGGAACTTTACTTGGGAGTTCTTACAAACCAACTAAAACAAGCTATTCGGCGCCGGCACGTCTAACATCATCAGTGCCACCATCTTCATCTTCATCATAAGGAATTTCACTGATGGGCATCAGTTCGTCATTATAAAAATCTTTGCCCATGTCGAAATTTCCAGCATCCAATGGAATCTTGCAAAAATACTCGGCTTGCTGGAGAGGTTTTACAAAACCCAACTTGTGTTGCTGAACAACATAACCCTCAGCTCGAGTAACCCTTGAATTCAACTGGTTTATCACAGATTCTAAACGAAGATTATTATCAGCTTCAGCGAAGTTTCCTTTCAAACGTTGAATCTCATTGTTGGCCGACCACTTACCAAATTTGCTCGATTGTCATCCCAAGTAATGGCCGGCCGCTCACTACGCTCGTTTGATTATGATCGCAAGTAATGGCCGGCCGCTCACTACGCTCGCTCGAAAGGTAAACGGCTCCAAACAATTGTTATCATTTTTCAATAAGTTATAGGCCGAAAGGTTGACCGAAAGGAAAAAGGTAAACACATCTTCAAACAAAGAAAAAATTATGTTATTCAAGACTCTTGCTGGATTCAACCAACTCTTTATTCAGCTTCAAGATCTATAGCTTCTTCACTTGAACTCATCACTACTAACTTGCTCGATGACATTGCAAGTATTGGCCGAACGCCCGCTTACTCGATTATCATCGCGAGTGCCGGCCGACCTCCCACCAAACTTGCTCGATGACATTGCAAGTATTGGCCGAACGCCCGCTCTCTCTATTATCATCGCGAGTGCCGGCCGACCTCTCACCAAATTTGCTCGATTCATCTCAATTACTTTCCTGATAGCCTCGTTACTCATGTCCAAGAATTCTATAAATTCATCAGAAATCGAAACAGAGCTTGAAGAAGACATTATACCTTTTGAGAGTATTCGGTTCAATCTTTCTGAATCAATAAAAACAAAAAACCCTTCCAACCGAAGCGTTACGATATCATAACTATAACTCGTCATGTTAATCGACATAATCAAGAAAAGTACACGAAACAAGGCAATACTTTGATACGGAAGGTATTAAATACAAAATTTGTCCTTTTCATTAGGCATAACGTCTTTTTCAAATCCTCATGCCTGGGGGGCTAGTGTACTGTCTAGGCCGAAAGGTCAACTGAAAGTCTCGACCGACCGAAAGGTTGTACGGCCGAAAGGTCAACCGAAAGTCTCGACGCCGAAAGGTCAACTGAAAGTCTCGACCGACCGTGAGGCTCTGACGCCGAAAGGTCAACTGAAAGTCTTGACCGACCGAGAGGTTGTGCGGCCGAAAGGTCAACCGAAAGTCTCGACCGACCGAAAGGTTGTGCGTAAAATTAAATTAGTGATTATAGCAAAGCCCATAAGATGGGCCCAAATATACAGGTGTGTGTTTTCAAAATGTTAGGTGCAAAAAGAAAAGACCTAAGTAACTCTTAAGCCCAATAAGAGAGCCTTATAAATAGAGGTTCAGCTCAAAAGGTAAGGAGAATTTCAATTGATCTGATAAGCAAAAAACTATATCTGACTTTGGCATCGGAGCGCCTTGCAGGTACACACACCCACCTGTGAGGAGAAGAAGCCGAGAGCCCAACCCGAGAAGAAGCCGAGATCACCTAGCTGAAGGAGAAGCCGAGAGCACCTAGCTGAAGGAGAAGCCGAGAGCACTTAGCCGAAAGAGAAGCCGAGAGCTCTTAGCCGAAGGAGAAGCCGAGAGCACTTAGCCGAAAGAGAAGCCGAGAGCATCTACCTTGAGGAGAAGTCTAGAGCACCCAATGTGAGAAGAGACCGAGAGAGTCCAGCCCAAAGTTCGGAAGATTTGTATAAGAGTTAATCTTGTCAACCTAATTTTAGTGTTCTTGGTCCTTGTTGTAAGAACACTACCCAAAAGTGGTTTAAATTTAAATCAGATAAACGAAACTACGTTTAATGTTTTATTATTAATTAATAATTATTTAGATACAACAAATTTATATATAAATGTTAAGACGTGTTTAATTTCAATAATTTAAATTTTTTAGTTATTTCTTTAAATTGGTTGGTCCAAAGCTCACATGATAGAGTTCATGTTACTGGTACGAAATATTCCCTTCCCAACCATATTTTCATCAAATCCAGTGTATCACTTCCAAATGACTTTTTGATAGTTTAATTCTGCATAGACCATGTTCTTATAACTTTCAAATCAATCATGTTTACTAATTATTCAAAGTAGTATCTATCAAATAGATCCATTGTGATAACATTAATCCTTTAGTCCTAATTAGACATCCAAACAACCCTAACATGTGACTTCAGTTTGTTCTAATTTTAAGGAAGAATACCTGTTTTAAATGGGTATAATACTATTTTTTTAATAGGATTGAGACACGATAGATACACAACGATTCTTAGTAACATGCCAGAATTTTGTAATATAATATTGTTTAATATTAAAATTTTTGGATAATTTATCGTATATGTTTTGGATTTAAATCATTTAGAGAAAAAGAGAATTTGCCTAGAAAGTTACATCCGATATGCTAGTTAATAAACTAAAGATTTCAACTTAAATATGGTCAAATATGGTTATCAGATTGATGATTTTTTTCTAACTCTTGACAAATTCTAAAGTTTTGACAACTTGAAGTTTCGTCTAGTGGATTCTAAAGGACAAATGGACTTGAGTCTTCGTCTTATCCTTAGTTTCATGAAATTTTGCAAGATTGATGAATCCAAGACTTAGTTTCACATGCTTAATCCAATATAAATCATGTAAGACAAAGCAAAATCACAATCTCATCTTACACATTATGAAAATATGATTTGGATTCAAGATGGAGGATTTGTCACGTGAACAAACGAAATGCATTGGTGAAATGAAGTTTTGTATGAATCACACACTCGAATAGTTAATTTAATAGAGTAAGTTTATTTAAACTAAGTATGAAAGTTACACAAAAACTTAGACCAAATAAAGGGATGTAAAATTATCTTGAGTCTTATCATATATCTTTTGAAAAATCTACCTATCATAAGATTGATCAAAGTTTCAAAAAACGAATTGACAAGACTACAAAATTAGGTCTCTTTCTCATAAGATTCAATTACTCGGATAAGAACAAAAATATTTTTTACCCCTAATTATTGTTCATGACATGACGAATTTAATATAAGGGATAAACTTGATTAATTTTTTTTTCTTCCATTCCATTAAAAACCTTTCATGTGTAAATTACAGAATTAAGTTTTATAATCACCTAGATGATTTATCCTTTTATTATCTCTTACAAACTTAATGTTAGAGTAAAATTCACTAGTCTCGTAGTTTTGATTTAGTGTTTGTCACAACAAAGTGTAACATGAAGATACTTTGTCCATAAGATGATGAATTATGAAAAACAACAGATCGTGTAAGACACAAGTATTTGTCTCACAAACGATACAACACCTTGTAGTCTTCATTTTTTTGGATAAGTGAAACCCCTAACAGACAATTAGCAAACGCAGTCTTTCAGCATACATTATACCTAACAAAAATATTCTTGAATTTTATTTCTATGTTGCAAGGAATGTCTTTGTCTTCTATCTACCTAGATGGTATGCAAATTATAAGTCTACATCAAAATCGCTTAGGATACAAGCTAAAGCTATTTTGTTTCAATAATCATCATGGCACAAGCTTACATTAACTCTAGTCAAGCTATCTATCTTTGCTTTTACTTTGTTCTGAGTAAAAATGTCTACGCCCTAGTGCTGATAAGTATTGTCAACTATCATATATTTCTAGAAGATAAGATTGTCATTTAATTCAATGCACCTCTACAACCACACTCGTCAGACAAAGGAAGATAAAGCTATCGGAGTTCAAAATCTCTCAATAATAAGAAAAGAATTTGCAACGACTCTTTCTTCCAAGTCCTATATAAAGTTATCCTTTGAATAAGAAAATAGAGAAGAGATAAATTGCTAAGTTCCAAAACACTGCTTAAATCTTTTTGTGTTTTTAAGTTTTATAGAGAACACTATTGTATTCACATAGCAAACTAGAAAAGACTTCATATCTTTATATGCATTGTAAGACGCTAGTCCTCTCAAGTGAGAAAAACCCTTGTGGTCTTTCACTACGAGAAATTTGTTATTTACATACCGATTATTATATACGGATTCAAATCCGTATGTAAATTGAACATTACATACGGATTTTACATACGGATTTGAATTTGTATGTAAAGTGACGTTACATACGGATTTGTACATACGGATTTAGATCCGTATGTAAAATCAGCATTACATACGAATTTTTACATATGAATTTTTACATACGGATCTGAATCCGTATGTAAAGTGAGCATTATATACGGATTTAGATTCATATGTAAAGTCAGCGTTACATACGAATTTTTATATACGGATTTGGATTCGTATGTAAAGTGAGCATTACATACATATTTTTACATACGGATTTGGATTAAATATTTTTAATAATTGTAGTAATAATAATATTGATATTACTGACAATAATAATATTAATATTAATATTTTTATTAATATTAATAATTTAATAATATTATTAGTAATAAATTACTAATAATATTATTAAATTATTAATATTAATACAAATATTAATATTATTATTATCAGTAATATAAGTATTATTATTATTAATATTTATAAAACTAATAATATTTAAAATATTAATAATATTTACAATATTTAATAATATTTACAATATTTAATAATATTAACTATACTTAATAATATTTAATAATATTTTTAATAATAATAAATTTATAATGTTTATAATATTTAATAATATTTACAGTATTTAATAATATGAACAGTATTTAATAATATTAAAAATATTAATAATATGAATAATATAAATGATATTAAAAATAGTTAATAATATTATGAATGTTAATAATTTTAATAATATAAATTATATTAATAATATGATATTAATATTTATAATATTAACAATATTAACAATAGTTAATAATATTATTAATGTTAATAATTTTAATAATATAAATGATAATAATAATAATAAGTATAATTAAAATTATAATATGACAAAAGAATTTGTTTGATTTAGTGGTTAAAGCTTCTTTGGTAACCAAGAAATTTGGGTTCGAGTCGTTGTAAACAAGCTTTAGGTCTTTCGTGAGCTAGACTCTTATGTATGATGAGTAAAAAAATGCACACTCCCTTTAATTATATTATGTATTTATAAGTTTTTATAACTCTTTAAATAACTCTAAATAAGAAAAAAAATATTCACATATATTATTTACACTATAAAATAAACTAAATAATACACTAATAAATACTTTGTTTCTAGTTTTGTAATCAATCCATAAAGTTGTTGACTATTAAACTCAATTCACTCTAATATTCATATCAACCATAAAACACTCTAAATTTAAGTATTTAGAAAGTAGTTAGAAACAACCAAACTAGAAAAAAAAAAGATAATGATTTAAATTTTTGAAGAGTAAAATTTTTAAAAATAATTTATAAAAAATTAAAATTAAATTCTCAATGGACAATAATTTCAAATATAAGCACTAAAATCGAAATTGAAGAATTTTAAGTTATATAAAAAATATATTTTAAGTGCAAAATTTAATTAACTAATCACTTTTTCTCTTTTTGGGTAGTTTTCCCTAATTTATTTTCTTAAGGTTTTGTATTTTTCTAACTAATTAAGAAAAGTTTATACACTAGCACCACACGTTAACATTTTTTTGGTGTTTTTTTACTGATTATTGGGTGACAATCATTGTTTTGTTGGATGGTATTCCGTCTCATAACAACTTGTTGAGCAACCCAACGACAAATCTACCATTATATGCAGAAGGTTCTAGATTAACAATTATTCCATCTATTACTTTTTTAAATATATTTTAAAAAATTATCATTTAGATCAGAATAAAAAAAAAGGAGTGCTGAGTAAAAAATAATTAACATAAGAAAACAAGTTGAAAGAAATCATTTGTCTTTGTTAAATAAGGAACATGACAAAAAAAGATGTCACTCGGTCACAAATATTTAATTTTTCAATTAAATATAAAAATAAATAATGAAAAGAATAAACAAATCTGATTCCAAAACTACCCCTCAGCCGCATAAAAAAATGTGTAATTTTGTAAATCAATTCTTTAGCTTTAATTTATCCATTTATTATTTTTAAATGACAATACTTCCTTTATTTTCATGTCATTTTTTCCTCAAATGAATAGATATTTTTTACTCTACTTTTTTACAGTATCTTTCATTTTTCTTTCTTGCAACCGAACATAGGGGAACCCTATTAAGCTTCTTTTTAAAAAAATCAATATAATTTTTTTTCTAGAATAAAATATTTATATTTTCTACTTTATCATTTTTATTTTATATCACAGTATATATAAACTAATTAAAGATTTGGCGAAGGATAATGTTCCTGCTAGGGAGATGGGACCTAGATAACTATTGAAGTCTTCTTCTCCTTTCTTCGGTCGGGCAGGTGACTGGGTGATGAACTGGGATTCTTCTCGTCTTCCTGCTTATCCTTCGGTACTCGGGACTCGGTCGTCGGGTGAACACGGGATGGTGGGGGTACCTGCGAAGGCACTCCGACGCTCAAGTCAGTAAAGCGGGTGGTCAGCTCTCAGGTAGGTGAACAGTAATAAATGACGTACCTTACTCCTTGGGATGCGTACTATTTATATTATTCTAGTGGGCCTACCTTGTTGGGCCCATTTATCGAGGTGGACACCTCTTAGGTTTGCATTACCTAATTCTTAATGATAGATTAACTTCACTAATCTTGGTTTGAACGTTAACTGTAATAGGGGTCGGCCGTCGAGCAAATCATCATGGCATGGGTCGGCCATCGGCCATATTCCAGTGGTCTCGGTCATCTCGGCCAAGTCTTCTAAGGTCTCGGCCTCTCGGTCGTCTCGACCAAGTCTTCTAAGGTCTCGGCCTCTCGGTCGTCTCGGCCAAGCCTTCCAAGGTCTCGGCTTCTCGGCCAAGTCTTCTAAGGTCTCGACCCCTCTGTCGTCTCGGCCAAGCCTTCCAAGGTCTCGGCCTCTCGGCCAAGTTCCCCTGGTCTCGGTCAGGTGGACCTCGACCTCGCCCATACCGGTACAAATAAGAACATAAATAATAATAAAATTATTTGTATTATTTTAAACTTTGATACAGTTAAAAAAAAAATAAAAATAAATAAATAAATAAAAATAAATAAATAAATAAATGCGTTCCTAATTAATTATTTCAGCATTTGGGTTGAGCCTGTTGCTCACATGTGGATAGGGTTGAACATTTCAAGTTTTCAGTTATGAAGTCAAAGTCTACAGATTCACCATCAATCAGCACTGATCTTATGATGAATAATGAAATTATTTTTCTGGAAAAATGAGGAAAGAGGAAATGTGGCAGGGTCACTGAGGAAAATTATGACAACTTGAGGCATTTTAAAAATTGATAGATGCTGTTTCTTGAAATTTCCAACATGATATTTCCACATCATTAACTTAAATTTATTTGATTAATTGCTTATGTTTATTGAAGTAGTTGACTCAACATATATATCTTATTTCATCAAGCATTTCATTATATGATAGACGTTGACATTTAAGAATTTAGAGAAAGTTGGATTCTCTTCTCATTAATGTATATACATTGGTGGGATGCTAATTAGCAAAGTAAATGCAATCTTGCCTACGTTTGGATAATGTTTTAAAGAAGTAGTTGTAGAAAAAATAAAATTAAACTAAAATTTAAAACTTTTTTATGGCTTAAATCAAGTTACAATATATTTTTTTTGAATTATGAAAAACACTTTATTTATTTATTTTTAAAATATTTCTTAACAAAAGTTAAAAGATATGTTATATTGATTCATCTATACCTATAGGATTCTTTCTTATAAATTTTTCTCATGTTATTATATGTCTTTTTATTATTTTATTTTTTAATAAATTTTAAAATTACAATAATCATTTGTCATTTCGTCATTATTCTTGTCAATAAACAGTTTTTATCATTTATCATCCACTCAATTTCAAAGATAAACAAGAGTAACACAATGACACCTCTAATGGCCTCCATTTCTGCTTTAGAAAGATCACTCATTTTCATTGTAACAGTCGTAAAAGAAAAAAGCGTCCCTGCCCCCACACCTTTTTTTCCCTTTTTCTCTCTCCCTCTTCCTTCTCTCTTCAATTTCTCTCCCATAGCTCATTTGTTCCAAAATCTGATCACACCATGTTGTAGTTGAAGATTCAAACTAAATTTCTATCCGATCAGATTTTCAAACAGAGTAAGTTCATTTTTACTATAGAGATCCCTTATTCTCTGTTTTCCTCTATGATTTAGTCATCAATCTTAGTGGGGTCAATTGAGAAAAGGAATCCTCTCAACTTATTCTATTATATACTAAATTTTTGTTATATTTGGATAACTTGTATTAGACCCTTGTATTTTGAAGCTTATCCACACTTAGAGACTAAAATTCTAGAGGTTGCCTGGAAAACAAGAAATTAAGATAAGGGAAACTAACATTAATTTTTAATAGCACCCTAAGCTAGAAGATCTGAATGTGGAGGAGACGTGGTCCCAATATTCAATTTCTCTTGTAGGGATGATGTGAGGTTATATATTATGTTATTTGTTTATATATTATTTAAACTCGCAAAAATATTAGATTTTGATGGTTTAGTATTTAAGTGTTGTTTTTTTTATGTTAAATAGACTTTTGAATGTTGTGAACCACATTTTGAATGATGAAAATGGTATGGAATTGAATTCATACATTTTGGATAATGTATGGACTAATATTGGTTTGTGTATTAAGTATTGATGCTTATGTGGTAACAAAGATCTTCGAGCTTCACTGATGATCTAAGTCACATAAACTAAGATATTAGGTGGTGAGAAGCTGATAGAGGAGTTCATGCACACCGTGACATATGAGATGCACGACTTGGGTTGTATTGAACTTACCCTAATCCTTTCTGTTGGATTTGCTGGTAATCTTTGGATCATGTGTTAGTCTCTGGTAGGACTTACTTAATATGGGTCTTCCGGAAGGCGTCAGTTGTTATTCTGTTTGTTGAATATCATGGATGTGTAAATCCATTGAGATCTATGTGATTTTTATGTTGGAATTTGAAGAAGATTGAATAATTGAGAAATTGATCCATGTAATTTGGTTTTCTCTTTTAATTTAATTGTATATATTATAAAATTTTATTTTTACTAGCTTACCCTTGCTTTTCTTGTTGTGTTTGAACTGCGATGACTGTACTATGTACACGATATGTACACAAGCAGATGATAATACAGGTGCAAGAGAGCCTGGAAGGCTTTAAAGTTTGTTTTGAGTTATGAATTGTAAATATTTATATTTCTATAAGTACTAATCATGCATTATGAATGTTCTAGAAAACTCTAAGCTTGAATAAAAATCTATAAAAATTGTATTATAATAATGGGAATTATTTTTGGGATGTTTAGCAACGTCATTGAAATTCTCGAAGAACACAGTTTGGTCAAGTCCATCACCAACATTTTGAATTACGTGCTCCTTACCGGTCAAGGTCTATTGTGACTTCGACCTCACCGCGGAGTCTTTCTAGCTGACAACCTCCTCGACATCATCGTGTTGTCCTGGTTCCACCGTTGCGACCACCACACGGTCGTTTTGATCGGTGGCGCCATCGCACGCGTGGATGACATCTCAGGAAAATTCCTCGAAAGGCTCAAACTTGACCCTTTGTCCTTGGAGAAGAACAATGTGGGTATCTCCAACACCGTTGAACGAATTCAAAAGTGAGGCTTTTCGTGTTAGTGGAGAGCGATGGAATCCACAAATACCCAAATTGTTTCCCCTTCTTCTATGTGATTTTTCTAAAACCCCAATTTCCTAAGAAAAGTTGAATTAAATCTCTCATTTAAAAACTATAGGTTTTAAGGTGAATGTACTGGACCAGAGCGCTCAAAGCTCAACGCTCAGTGATTGGACCTCGGCACCTGCCATAGACAGGTCAACTCGGTTCTTGGGCCAAATTGGCGAGCCATGTGATTGGGCCCCAGATGTATGTATTAGTCCCTTTTTCGTATTAGTCCCTTTGTGCATAAAACCTAGGTGGCTAGCGAGGGGTAGTTTTGGACCTAGGGGTGTGCTTAATGCGCAGGGAGTCTAGCTTAAGTAAATATTTTCTTTTAAACCTAAGTCCATGTGTGCTAGGGCACTAAAGGTTAGGTTGCATGTATTCAGAAGAGGACCGTAGCGCTACGCTGAGGGTGGCTACTTAAATAGATTGGATCCCTAATGCTGGTACATGAGTTGGTACCTGGTGGTTATTCTGTTATTATTTTATGCACTCCCTAGAGGAAAGATTCCGATCTGATGTAGCACCCTGAGAGTGTGCCCTTTAGCATAATATTTTCCTGTTGAATATGCTTTTAGTTGAGATTATATTTTCGTGATAGAAAGTTGTTACAAGAGGTAAACTATAAAAGGGACTTGAGATCCCAGGTTAAGGTACGCTGTTTCTAAGACTGAAACTTGTTACTCCTCGTTTCTTATAAGTCATGTACCGTCTTGATCATTGAAGTGCAATCAACAGGTAGGGCCCCCTCTGTCTCAACGGAGTTGCGTTCCAACACAAAGGGAAGAACAAATTCCAAAGATAGATAGTATCAGAACTTGTCAGTCAACCGTGAATATTTAATTATGATTGAAAAAAGAGAGTAAAATATTCAAAATTGAATCAATTCAAAAAGAGAAATATTTTAAAATCATTTTTTTTTTTTAAATTTTAAAATCATTTTAAATACTCATAAATCAATTAAAATTAAATTTTTGATGAATTTTATATTTTATTAATTTCTTAATTAATTACTTTAGTTCAAATTTTATATTGATTTTTTTTTGTATTTATTACATTAAACTATAATATTATACATTTAGAGTTAGTTAACGACTAAAACATATATATTTATTAAAAATTGTTTTTATATTTAATTGTATTATATCTATAATTTTGAAAACATGGTAATAAAAATGTAAATATGTATATTTGTTCTCTACAAAATGTTTCGAAATTGTAAATTACTTTATATATATCTATGTTTTCTTACCTAAAAAAGATAAACATATTATTTAAAAAAAAATATTTTCAGGACCCACTCAACCTTTATTTATAATAATTGTGAATTTAAATGAAGGTTTATTTAAGTTAACCAACATAATTTATTAAAAATACTTTAATTTTATTTAAAATGTAAAACTATTAACTATTAAATTTAGTTTTATTTTAATTAAACATAACATTTAGTCAAAGTAAATAATATTTTCCAATTCAATTTAGATTAGATCTTTTATTTTTATAACCATAAACTTTTTTTAAAATACTAAAATAAAAAATAGTATATTTTTCTATAACTACTTCATATTTGTAATTTCTATTATATAGATAAATTAACAATCTTACCATTAGAAACTATATATATATATATATATATTTACATTTTTGTTACCTAATTTATATTTTAAAATATATATCAAGGAGAATTTTAACTTTACAAAAAAAAAAAAAACTACCAACATCTATCAATTGAATTAAATCAATCACATATATTAACAACTTCATCATCTTTTCATTAAGTTAAATCAATTCACTTCGTATAGAGAAATATGCTAAATATGATATAGAGTCCATAATTGAAATTTAATATACATATAAAAATAATTTTAGACGAGTTAAAATTGAAAAAAAAAATTGAGTGTAGAGAATGATTGAAAATGGAAGTTATTTTATTTGATATGTGAGATTTGATGTGGAAATGGGTAAGAGTATGTTTTCTCTTTCTTCCTGTTGTTGTATTAAAATAAGGAATTAAGAAAAAAGTGAGGGGAATCATATAAAAAAATGTACATTAATATTAATTTAAAAATAATTTTATTTTTTAAGTAATTCATATGAAATGACAAAATACTCTATTGCATTAATAAAATAAGATATTAAATAAGGATAGAATCGGAAAAAAAAATTTGTACACCAAAAAACGGTTATAATGAAGAATCTCATTTATTTATTTATATATATATATATATATATCCTTATTAATTGATACAATAATATTAATTTCCTTTTAATTTATTTATGCTCTACTTTTTCTTAATCATAATATGTTTTGTGAAGTATCTTACATAAGATTTTTTTAAATTATTACTATGTGTTTTTACGTTTTTTTAGTATATCTTTAACTCTACCCAAACTTAAAACACAAGTTTATAACATCTAAGAAGTTTACATAACCAAATTATTTCAAAATTTCTATAAGTATATATATCCACACAACAGAAATTTCTCATTGTCATCTATAATTCTTTTTATGAACCAATAAGCTTATGTGTATAAGTATCAAGTTCTCATACTTTTTTTTTATCAGCAAAGAATGAATATAAATTAAAGGGATACAAAAGGGGTATCCCAACCCTTTTACACTTATCAGATCGCACAGTAATTCCATCCCACAAAGGGAAAAAAATGCAATGCTGATAATTACAGAAAAATTAGAAGTCTTACACTAGTGCTTGGCTCTATCGAACAACAAAAAAGAAAAACACCCAATAGTGTGAAAGACCTCTGTAACGACACTTTTTTTTAAAGAAACAGAAACAACGTGCCACATTCTTCTTCACACCATAGTACCATCTTTTCTTCTTTCTCTCTCTCTCTCCAATTCTCTTCTCTCCCTCTCCCTTAATTTCTCTCCCAATCTTCATCTATTTTAGAATCTGATCATACCACGCTGTAGCAGAGGAGTTAAGGAACATTTCTACCCGATCAGATTTTCAAACAGAGTAAGTTCACTTTTACTCTAAATATCCTTTGTTCTCTGTTTTTCCTTAGGATTTAGTCATCAATCTTGGTGGGGTCAGTTGAGAAGTTTAATCCTCTCAACTTATTCTATTATATACTGAAACTTTGTTCTGTTTGGATAATTTGCATTAGGCCCGTAAACCTTGAAGCTTATCCAAACGGTGGGGAATAAAATTCTAAAAGTTGCTTGGAAAGCAAGCAATTGAGGTAAGGGAAGCTAAATTTAATTTTTAATAGCACCCTAGGATAGAAGATCTGAATGCGGAAGGGACGTGGTCCCAATATTGAATTTCTCTTACAGGGGTGTTATTTGTTTATATATTGTGTGTTTGTTTATATATTATTTAAATTTGTGGAAATATTGGGTTTTGATGATTTAGTATTAAAGTGTACTTTTTTTATGTCAAATAAACTTTTGAATATTGTGGATAACTTTTGAAATAATATTGTATGACGAAATGGTATGAAATTGAATTCATACATTTGGGATAATGTATGGACTGATGTTTGTTGTGTATTAAGTATTGATGTCGGGATAATGTATGGACTGATGTTTGTTGTGTATTAAGTATTGATGCCTATGTGGTAACAGAGATCTCCGAGCTTCACTGATGATCTAAGTCACATAGACTAAGATATCAGGTGGTGAGAAGCTGATGGGGGAGTTCATGCACACCGTGACATATGAGATGCACGACTTGGGTTGTATTGAACTTACCCTGATCCTTTCTGTTGGATTCGCTGGTAATCTTTGGATCAGGTGTTAGTCTCTGGTAGGACTTACTTAATACGGGTCTTCCGGAAGACGTTGTTTGTTGAATATTCTGGATGTGTAGATCCATGTGAGATCTATGTGATTGTTTTAATGTTGGGAATTGAAGAAGATTGTGTAATTTGAGAAATTGATCATGTAACTTGGTTTTCTCTTTGGATTTAAGTGTGTATATTATAAAATTCTATTTTCAGTAGCTTACCCTTGCTTTTCTTGCTGTGTTTGAACTGCGATGACTGTACTATGTACATGAGCAGATGACCATACAGGTGCAGGAGAGCCTTAGAGGTTACATAGTTTTATTTTGAGCTGTGGATATGTAAATATTTGTATTTCTATAAATCCTAATCATGTATTAGGAATGTTTTGAAAAACTCCAAGTTTGTATAGAAACTGGTAGAACTTTTATTGTAATAGTTATATGTAAATTATGGGGTGTTACATTTAATGGTATCAGAGCGGTTCATCCTTAGGATAACCTGAGGGTAGTGGGTTTATTCTGTTTCTCCTGCGTGTAGATTTTTGGTTACATCTAGCCTCAAGACTTAGTTAAAAGTTTCTAATAAGATGTTTGACAAAGTTTTTTCTTGAAATCTTGTTGTGTTCGAGTCAAGTTAATTGTTATGAATAAAGATGAAAGTATTAAGAATGAAAAGAATCTTGATAGAGTGGTGAGGGTGCACACTCATGACTAGATCAAGATTATTTTCTATCTTAATTCTAAGTAGCTAGAGTACATTTTAGGGATAAGTTTTGATTGGTTTTTACTTGTTTCGTATGATTATTTCTTTGAAGTTAATTTGTCTTAAAGATGTAGTTGAAAATGTTTAGTAATTTCTAATCCAATTCTTTATGTGCTTAGTAGATGGCACGTAGACCACCTACTCCTCCTCCACCAGTAGATATACCCAACTTAGCTCGGGCAATAGAGATGATGGCAACAGCCTTGCAACAACAGAGTGCTACTATGGCACAACAGCATCAGGCCGCCCTTCATCAATTAGAAACAGCTAGATTAGCAGCAGAAGCATCTCAGCTTCATCAACAACCCCATACCTTTAGTCTGGAGGATTTTCTGAGACACAATCCACCCAAATTTAATGGCAAGGTAAATCCAGATGGAGCAGACCAGTGGGTGAGAGACATAGAAAGAATCTTTGAAGCTACTCAATGCCCGGAAAAGAGAAAGTTATCCTATGCCATTTATGTACTAACTGAAGAAGCTAAATTCTGGTGGATAGGCATGAAACAAATGATGGAAGACAAAGGAGAAGATGCCACTTGGGAGAACTTCAAAGTAAGATTCCTGGAGGAGTATTTTCCTGATAGTGTCAGGTATGCAAAAGAAATTGAATTCATGCAGCTGGAACAAGGAAATCTTTCAGTCACTGAATATGCTACTAGGTTCAAACACCTAGCTAGATTCTACACCCAGACCATGACTGAAGCTTGGAGATGTAGAAAATTTGAATTTGGGTTGAAGCAAGAACTTAAAGAAGTGGTGATTCCTATGTCCATTAGAGATTTCCCTGCTCTAGTGGAGAAAGCAAAAGTAGTGGAGAGTTTGAAAAATAGTAGCAGACTTGCTAAGCCTCAAGTGGGAGGACCTTCTAAAAGCATGCCTAAATATGAAGATAGAAAGAAACCTTATTTCAGACCTCAATCTTATAGCTGTGGAAGACTCAGTTCTCAATCACCACCTAGTTTCAAATGTTTTCGATGCGGTGGGCCACATGTTGTTAGATTTTGCCCTCATCCAGTGTCAAATGTGACATGTGATAGATGTCACAGGTATGGTCATGCAACAAAAGACTGTCGTGTCCAATTGGGAGCTCCAAATTCTGGCGGAGTGCAGCAAGTACAACAAAATAGTAATAAAAAACCCAAAGCTGCTGGCAGAGTTTTTGCTATTAGTGGAGTTGAAGCTTCACAGTCTGATAGCCTTGTTAGAGGTATTTGTTCTATCCTTGGAACACAATTATCTGTATTGTTTGATTCTGGGGCAACCCATTCTTTTATATCTTTTGATTGTGCTAAGAAACTTAAGTTGCCAGTCCGAGAATTAGAATTTGAGTTGGTGGTATCTACACCAACAGAAGGTATTATAGTAACTTCTTCCATGTGTGCTGAGTGTCCAGTAATTATAGATGGGCAGAGATACAAGATCAACATGATTTGTATACCTCTAAAAGATTTGGAGGTTATCTTGGGAATGGATTGGTTGTCTGCTTATCATATCCTTATAGATTGTGGTCGGAAGAAGTTAATTTTCCCTAAATTAGAAGGAATGCAGGTTATCTCAGCTCATCAGTTTGAGAGAGAGATACGAGAAGGTGCAGAATGTTTTATGCTCTTGGCTTGTTCTATAGTTACTGATAAAGTACAAAAAGATATGTTTGTAGTTCAGGAGTTTATGGATGTATTTCCTGATGAGATTCCTGGACTTCCACCTAAAAGAGAGATAGAGTTTGCAATAGACTTGATTCCCGGAGCAGGCCCTGTGTTAATTTCTCCATATCGGATGGCACCAGCGGAGTTAGCTGAATTGAAGAAACAACTAGAAGACTTATTGGAGAAGCAATTCATTCGACCTAGTGTTTCTCCATGGGGAGCTCCAGTGCTATTAGTGAAGAAGAAAGATGGTTCGTCACGTCTATGCATAGATTACAGACAATTAAACAAGTTAACAATAAAGAATAAATATCCTCTTCCTAGAATTGATGACTTGATGGATCAGTTGCATGGGGCAGTTGTCTTTTCTAAGATAGATTTGCGCTCAGGTTATCACCAAATTCCAGTGAAAGCAGGAGATGTTCAGAAGACTGCTTTTAGATCAAGGTATGGTCACTATGAATTTCTGGTTATGCCATTTGGGGTGACTAATGCTCCAGCTATTTTCATGGATTATATGAATCGGATATTCAGACCTTTTCTTGATAAGTTTGTGGTAGTGTTCATCGATGACATCTTGATCTATTCTCGTACAAGGGAAGAACATGCAGAACATCTTAGAACCATCCTGAACATTTTGAGAGAAAAACAGTTATATGCTAAACTTTCAAAATGTGACTTCTGGATGTCAGAAATACAATTTTTAGGACATGTCATCTCTGCACAGGGAATATCAGTAGATCCTTCTAAAGTGGAGGTTGTACTTCAGTGGGAACGTCCTAAAACAGTTACTGAAATTAGAAGCTTTGTCGGGTTAGCAGGATATTACAGGAGATTTATAAAAGGTTTTTCTAAAATAGTGGCTCCTTTGACCCAATTGACTAGAAAGGATCATCCTTTTGCATGGACTGAACAATGTGAGAAAAGCTTTGAAGAGTTGAAAAGAAGGTTGACTAATGCTCCTATATTGACAATCCCTGATACCAATCAGTCTTTTGAAGTTTTCTGTGATGCTTCCTATCAGGGATTGGGTTGTGTTCTAATGCAGAATAAGAAAGTTGTTGCCTACGCTTCTCGTCAGTTAAAGGTGCATGAAAGAAATTATCCAACTCATGATCTAGAATTGGCAGCAGTTGTCTTTGCTTTAAAAATATGGAGACATTTTCTTTACGGAGTTAGTTTTAATGTGTTCAGTGATCATAAAAGCTTGAAGTATTTGTTTGATCAGAAGGAGTTAAATATGAGGCAGAGGAGATGGATTGAATTTTTAAAAGAGTATGATTTCCAGCTAATATACCATCCTGGGAAGGCAAATGTTGTTGCAGATGCGTTGAGTCGTAAAAAGATACAAATGTCTTCGCTTATGATTAGAGAGTTAGCATTGATTGAAGATTTCAGGAGTATGAATTTGAAGGTTTCCATGTCTTCAAATTGCATTAGTTGTAATACACTTGTTATAACTAATGAATTTTTGGAGAAGGTGAAGGAGAAGCAGTTGGAAGATTCAAAATTGAAGAACTTCATGGGCTTATTAAATATTGAAAAAGCTAAAGACTTCTCTTTAGGAGTGGATGGTATTTTGAGATTCAAAAATAGAATATGTATACCAGAGGATAATGAACTAAAGCAAACAGTTTTATCTGAAGGTCATAAAAGCAAACTCAGTTTACACCCAGGGATGACCAAGATGTATCAAGATCTCAAGAAGTCTTATTGGTGGCATGGCATGAAGAATGATGTGGCCAAGTTTGTAGCTGCTTGCTTGACTTGTCAGAAATCAAAGATTGAACATCAACGACCTGGAGGCATGTTAACTCAGTTAGACATTCCAGTGTGGAAGTGGGATAGTATCTCAATGGATTTTGTTACCCACTTACCACATACTTTGAGGAAGCATGACTCTGTTTGGGTCATAGTGGACAGGTTGACAAAGACGGCACACTTCCTACCTATAGACTTGAGAATCTCTATGCGAAAGTTGGCCCAAATTTACATAGATGAAATAGTCAGATTGCATGGTGTACCCTCCAACATAGTTTCAGATAGAGATCCTAGATTCACCTCCAGATTCTGGCAAACACTTCAAGAAGCTTTGGGAACTAAACTCAGACTTAGTTCAGCATATCATCCTCAGACTGATGGACAATCAGAGAGAACTATCCAGTCCTTAGAGGATTTACTTAGGACTTGTGTGTTAGATCATTTGGGCAGTTGGGATGAAATTCTACCATTGGTAGAGTTCACTTACAATAACAGTTACCAAGCTAGCATAGGAATGGCTCCTTTCGAGGCATTGTACGGAAGAAAGTGTAGGACACCTCTGTGCTGGTTTCAGGATGGTGAGAGTGTGTTAATTGGACCAGAATTAATACAACAAACCAATGAGAAAGTCAAAATGATTCAGGAAAGATTGAAAACATCTCTCAGCAGGCAAAAATCTTATGCAGATCAAAGAAGAAGACCTTTAGAATTCTCTGCGGGTGAGCATGTCTTTTTGAGAGTTACACCGTTCACTGGTGTAGGAAGAGCACTCAAATCCAAGAAATTGACTCCTAAGTTCATAGGACCTTATCAAATTCTCAGGAGAATAGGCCTTGTGGCTTACGAAATTGCTTTGCCTCCTCCTTTAGCTAACATTCACAATATTTTCCATGTATCCCAACTAAGAAAGTATGTGCCTGATCCTAGCCACATTCTAGAGTCTGATTCCATCCAGGTGAAAGAAAATTTATCGTTTGAAGTGAAGCCAATCAGAATTTTAGATTCACAAGTGAAACAACTTCGTGGAAGAAGTATTCCCATGGTGGAAGTATTGTGGGATCTCACCTCTGGAGATTCCACTTGGGAAATTGAAGAAGTGATACGAGCATCATACCCTAATCTCTTTCTTGGTAAGTTCATTTTCGAGGACGAAAATTTTTGTAGTTGGAGATAATGTAACGACACTTTTTTTTAAAGAAACAGAAACAACGTGCCACATTCTTCTTCACACCACAGTACCATCTTTTCTTCTTTCTCTCTCTCTCTCTCCAATTCTCTTCTCTCCCTCTCCCTTAATTTCTCTCCCAATCTTCATCTATTTTAGAATCTGATCATACCACGCTGTAGCAGAGGAGTTAAGGAACATTTCTACCCGATCAGATTTTCAAACAGAGTAAGTTCATTTTTACTCTAAATATCCTTTGTTCTCTGTTTTTCCTTAGGATTTAGTCATCAATCTTGGTGGGGTCAGTTGAGAAGTTTAATCCTCTCAACTTATTCTATTATATACTGAAACTTTGTTTTGTTTGGATAATTTGCATTAGGCCCGTAAACCTTGAAGCTTATCCAAACGGTGGGGAATAAAATTCTAAAAGTTGCTTGGAAAGCAAGCAATTGAGGTAAGGGAAGCTAAATTTAATTTTTAATAGCACCCTAGGATAGAAGATCTGAATGCGGAAGGGACGTGGTCCCAATATTGAATTTCTCTTACAGGGGTGTTATTTGTTTATATATTGTGTGTTTGTTTATATATTATTTAAATTTGTGGAAATATTGGGTTTTGATGATTTAGTATTAAAGTGTATTTTTTTTATGTCAAATAAACTTTTGAATATTGTGGATAACTTTTGAAATAATATTGTATGACGAAATGGTATGAAATTGAATTCATACATTTGGGATAATGTATGGACTGATGTTTGTTGTGTATTAAGTATTGATGTCGGGATAATGTATGGACTGATGTTTGTTGTGTATTAAGTATTGATGCCTATGTGGTAACAGAGATCTCCGAGCTTCACTGATGATCTAAGTCACATAGACTAAGATATCAGGTGGTGAGAAGCTGATGGGGGAGTTCATGCACACCGTGACATATGAGATGCACGACTTGGGTTGTATTGAACTTACCCTGATCCTTTCTGTGGATTCGCTGGTAATCTTTGGATCAGGTGTTAGTCTCTGGTAGGACTTACTTAATACGGGTCTTCCGGAAGACGTTGTTTGTTGAATATTCTGGATGTGTAGATCCATGTGAGATCTATGTGATTGTTTTAATGTTGGGAATTGAAGAAGATTGTGTAATTTGAGAAATTGATCATGTAACTTGGTTTTCTCTTTGGATTTAAGTGTGTATATTATAAAATTCTATTTTCAGTAGCTTACCCTTGCTTTTCTTGCTGTGTTTGAACTGCGATGACTGTACTATGTACATGAGCAGATGACCATACAGGTGCAGGAGAGCCTTAGAGGTTACAGAGTTTTATTTTGAGCTGTGGATATGTAAATATTTGTATTTCTATAAATCCTAATCATGTATTAGGAATGTTTTGAAAAACTCCAAGTTTGTATAGAAACTGGTAGAACTTTTATTGTAATAGTTATATGTAAATTATGGGGTGTTACAACCTCCAACACTCCCTCATAGTATCTTCCTCTACGCTAGATTGTAGGCATTTGGTGATATCTTCACAGCCACTTCCAATGTTTCGCACCTGACGACAAAAAACCAGCAGTTCCTTGCTTCTGCTATTCATCAGTTGCTGCTTTAAATTCGAACCAGTCAATTGGAGCCCAACCATCAAAACTCCAGCACCAATGCAAACAACCAGCTTGCTATTATCAGTTTATCAATTCTTTTTCTTCCTCTGTTTTCCTTCAGAACCCATTGTTGCGTCGTCCTTCTACCCTTGCCCAGCCCAAAATTGCATCACACCTTATGCACCTTTCATATACCCATGCTCCTACCTCGTATCCACTAAGTTTGGTAGGGCCCATGTATGCAACATGTGTTTACTCACCCTACACCGACCAGCACAAAACCCCATCCATAGAGAGCAAGCAAACTAATAAGCTACCTATCAGCAGCAGCGAACCCAGATTATGTTCTGGTACTGTCCAACAACCGCCCCTGCATGGTTTAGTGTTGCTACAGCAGGGTTGATGATATGCATCAACTCTCCCTTAACACTCCAGCAACTCACCACGCTGCCATGTTCGTGACTTCAGTTAGGTGGCATCCTCCAAAACCCATTAACCATCTAGTCTAACTGAGCTAGAATCCCATTTTAACACTTGCAGCCTTATCAGTACCCTACCTTTGCAACAACATGGAGTTTTTATTCCTTCATTCCTTATGTGCTGCCAAGCTACAAAAGTAAAATCACTACAGTGACTACAAAAACCCGAGCCAGCGCAGCTTTGTCATTCTGTAATTCCACACCTGTATCAAGAATTTGTATACCAGAACAACAGTGATAATGACCACCCTTTTTTAGCAAGAAACCAGATACAAACCTCCCAACACAGGGCCAAGCAGCCATCATATTGTTCACGCGCCCCTTACCTTGGGGTCCCTATTATTATAACTCTTGATACAAAGCATTGGATTTAAGATCCAATCTGTGAAGGAGTAGTTAAACCGGTGAGCTTTATTCTTCATCCAAAGCCACGACTTGAGCTGTGCTTGTTGTAATACCTCTTCTGCATCTACTACACTTTGCTTGAAGACAACCGCATTCCTATGTTCCCAAATGCATCGTACAAGGGCTGCCCAAATTCCTTTCCAAACCATATTTTGCTTTTTGCTAAGCTGAACCAGACAGAAGCTTTCAAAATGGTTGTTCAACTCATTATGTTGAGCAGATAATATGCCAATCCACCTATAACATAACTCCCACACCCGCACAACCACATCACACTCCATAAAGAGGTGTTGACAAGATTCAACCTTGATTTGGCAAAACACACAAAGGTTAGAGTCCAGCATCACTCCTCTCCTAGTCAAGCATTCTCTAGTTGGTAGTCTATCCAGCAAGGCCCTCCATGCGGTAGTCAAGACATTGGGAAAGGCCTTAGCCTTCCACAGCAACTGAAAGACTTCAACAGGATGACCCTTACCTCTCTTGGCTAAAGTCGCATAGGCTGATTTCACAGAAAAGCACCCCTGTTCGGTATTCCCCCACACCCTAGTGTCTTGCTCTTCCTTTTTCATAGTAATCCTGGAGATATGCACTACAAGTTCCCTTTCCATCACCGTTTTCCACTCAAACCTGGCACGCCTCCACCTTAGATTCCACTTCCAGTCAGACCCTTCCCACGTGCCTACCTCTGCAACCTTTTGTCCCTGATTCCTAGAAATTGAGAACAGTTTAGGGAAGACATTTTTGAGATTAGTGTTCCCAATCCATACGTCCTCCCAGAATTTTGCTTTATCACCACAACCTAATCTCCACCCAATTTCTGTTTGGAACCACCCTTCTCCTCCTCCCTCCTTACACACTTTATCAATATCCCTCCACCACCATGATTGCAATTTTAGAGTTGATTGTGTGACTTGTCTTCCTTCTCCATATTTTGAATCTAGGATATCCTTCCATCTCCCTTCCTCCTCCGATAGCCACCGCCACCTCCACTTTGCCAGTATAGCATAATTGAACTCACGAATGTCTGTAAGACCTAGCCCTCCCTCCTCTTTTGATTTACATACGACTTTCCAACTCACCCAAGAGATCGGTTTCTTCTCTTTCCCCCATCCCCATAAAAACCTTCTTTGGATGCTGATAATATTCTTGCAGACCGATTTCGGTGCTCTGAATAAGGATAAGTAGTATAGAGGGACTGCTGTAAGGACCGATTTAATTACACAGATACGCCCTGCCAAAGAGAGGTACCTCCTTCTCCATGTACTAAGCCTACCTTCCATCTTTTTAATTACCGGTTCCCAAAATTTCTTCCTCCTTGGGTTGCCTCCCACCTCTAGCCCCAAATACTTAAACGGTACTACCATCTGAGCACAATTCAAAGTCTTTGTATAACACAGGAGATTATTTCTATGCACATTAATTCCAGCAAGCTTAGACTTGTGGAAGTTAATCTTTAAGCCTGCGGCTAACTCAAACCCCCTGAGTATAGCCTTCAAAGTTACTACATTGTTGAATGAGTCCCCTCACAGAGAAACAAAGTGTCATCAGCGAATTGTAAGATACTAATCTCCACCTTTTTTCTACCAATCTTAAGCCCAGAAAGGATGTTAGCCTTCATAGCTTGCCTAACTAAACCAGCCAAGCCTTCGGCTACAACCAAGAAAAGAAAAGGAGCAAGCGGATCACCTTGTCTTAGCCCTCTTTTTGGTTTGAATTCTTCTGTCGGACTCCCATTGACTAGTACTGATATAGACGCACTTTCCAAACAGCCTCTGATCCAACTAATCCACTTACTATGAAACCCCATCTTCTGTAGCATATCATAAAGGAACTCCCATCTAACCGAGTCATAAGCTTTTTCAAAATCCACTTTTAGGCACAGTCCACTCCTTCCACCCCTTCTAATATCCTCAATCACTTCATTAGCCATCAACACACTGTCTAAAATCCCTCTGTTTTTCAAGAAAGCCGACTGACACTCATCTATGACCAAGGGGAGTACTTTCTTGATCCTTTCGGCTAGCACTTTGGATATAATCTTGTAGATGGCTCCCACAAGAGAGATGGGTCTGTATTGCTCAAGATTGACAGGATTTTTTACTTTAGGTACAAGTGCAATGAAAGACGCATTGCATCCCTTCGGAATATACCCTGTTTCGTGAAACTGCTTCATCACTGCCATAACCTCTTCCTTCACAAACTCCCAACTCTTCTTAATGAAAGTGAAGTTGAATCCATCAGGTCCTGGGCTTTTTGAACCTTCACACTGCCACACTGCATCCCTTATTTTCTTCTCGGTAAATCCTTCTAGCAAACCCAAGTTATCTGACTCAGATAAGGACTTAAACTCAACTGCATCGAGTCTTACCCCTAAGTCCTTCCTTGCATTAAACCTATTGTCAAACATCTTTTTTGCTTCATAGCGTACTGTGCTTGGTTCCTCACTCCATATGCCTCCCACCTCCACACCTTTAACTTCGTTCCTCCTACGTCTCCATCTCAAAGTTGAGTGAAAAAACTTTGTACACGAGTCCCCGTTTTTAAGCCAGCTTATTCTGGCTTTTTGACGGAATAAGGATTCAAGCTTTTTATCCGTTTCCTTCAGACAGCTAACCAATTCAGCCTTTTTTATCCTTTCGGTTACCACTAGGCCTTTGTTGCAATATTGATTATCCAAGATCTCTATTTCCTGTAGAATCCTCTTTTTTGTAGTCTCAATATTACCAAAAACGTCCCTGTTCCATTCTTTTAGATCGCCCTTCAAGCATTTCAATTTGTCTTTGACCTTCATAAAGCTACACCCCTGTCCTGGGTACGACAACCATCTTACCTTCACCATTTCCAAAAAGCCTTTCTCTGACAGCCAAGCATCAATGGTTCTGAACGGTTTAGGGCCCCAATCCTTCTCCACAGACTTTATAATCAATGCACAATGATCAGAGACTTCCCTACGTTGCACATACTGTTTGCACATGGGCCAAACCTCCATCCAGTCTTCAGTTACCATAGCTCTATCAAGCCTACTCTTGGCCGAACCATTGGAGTTAAACCAAGTGTATTCCGTTCCAACAAAAGGTAATTCAAACAAAAGGTTAGCTTCGATGAACCCATTGAAGTCTCTAATCTCACTTGATTGAGTATCCCTTGCCCTTGCACCTTGCCTTTCAGTTACCCTTCTTATAGAATCGAAATCACCGCACAAACACCATATCTTCTCTTGGGATACCGATTTAATGTGCGTCAGTTCCCCCTATAAGACCTTCTTCTTCCTCAAGGAGCATGCGGCATATATGTTAGCCACCACACACCTCCGATTCGTTTTGATGTGCTTCCCATAAACGACTATAAATCCCTTCCCCATCTCATGGCTTTCATATAAGAAAGCGTCTTTGTGCCACATAGATAAAAGACTTTCACCCCCATTATCACCTTCAAAGTGCAGCCATCCAACTTTGTTGTCTCCCCAAAGTGAGTAGCATCTAGCATCCGAGAACTGTAATGCTTTGGTTTCTTGAATACACACAAACACCGTTTCCTCTCTAGCTATGATATGTCTCAGATACTTAGCTTTTGTGCCTCCCCCCAACCCTCTTATGTTCAAATTTATAATTAACATAAGGGACCATCCTTATCCCCCTCCTGCTCCCCTTTTACAATCTCCACATCTCTGTCCTCCATACATATGTACTCTTTAACCACTTCCCCTTCTTCCTTATGGCATCTTAGCCCTGCTTCCTTCCCAATTTCCCACAATTCCAGTGGTTCGGCCCCTATGCCTGTAACACCTAACCGCTGATTGCAACTATAAATATCCCCATCCGAGATTGAGGAGGAAGAGCGCGTACCTTCTCGGTGTTGCAGGAGTATCGCCACCTTTGGAGTGTGAATATATCCCCAAGATCAACGATTCCCTTCTCCTTCCTCTGGCGACATGGGGATTTAGGCAAGCTTGAGATGCGCACACAAGGATCTTCTATGTTGATTCCCCCTGCATCTTCACCACTCTCGTTGTAGCTTTGGTGCTCGGCTAAATCCTCACCTCCGTTGTTCTCCTCCTTCTTCGGCGCCTCATTCTTTTCCGTTGACGATTTACCTTCCCATTCCTCTTCGCTTCCTCCATTGTTGTACTCCTTCCCTTCTGTTTGGTCCCCTGCCATCTCACTCTCTTGCGAATCGGATCGTTCCTTCCTCTCACCAGATTCCATCGTGGGCCTTGGCCCATCCTCTTGAAACTTGGCGAGAAAAGGATCCCAGCCCAGCCCACATTGGGCCTCCATAAGACCCTCATGACCCGACCCGATTTGATTACCCTTCATAATAATATCGGACTCCACATCAACAACTACTTTGGCCATCTCATCAAGTCTACTAGTGTAGACAGGGGCGCATGCAGATGCAGATAAGACACCTAAGTCAATGCCTCCCCTAGGCTTCTGATTCCTACATTCTTCTTTCGTGTAAGAAAAACAACTATCCCCTTTTTCGTCTCTGCTTTTTGTACTTGTTTCCTCAAACACCACTTTGGACGTGCTTATCCCCAGTTTGCCCCTGTCCTTTGTCTGGCCACCGGCCTCCTCCCCATTTGGCCAGAGGGCCTCCCCTTCCCCTTGCCGGTTCACCTCCTCGCAGCTCTTAGCAGAGAATGATGTTTCATCAACATAAGTTTCGGATGAAGATATACTATCCGATGAGTCCCAGCTATAACACTTGCATTTGCCTCCCCCATATGTTAGCATTTCCTCCTCCATAGCAATGCTATACATAACATCATTAATCTTCATGTTTTTCGTCCACCTACAACTTCGTCTTTGTGGAATGTGTATTTGCAATTTAGCAAACTCAATGTTTTCCCATGCTAAAGTATCTTGATCAATATACACCACCGATGCCTCCTCTCCCAACACCTTTGTAAAGCAGTCCTTGTTCCAAAGAGATAGAGGCAGTCCATAACACCTCACCCATACATATCTGTGATTTACTACAAATTCTGGCGTCCACGGTTTAAGGTTGTAAAAAGAACTATCAAACCATTGTTTATGGCACAAGATGATTGCATTCATGTCCTCCCCTTCTATCGGGGTCAACAACGCAAAATTATCCCTAAGATATCTCACTCGTACCATGTTCAAACCCCCTTTCACAAACTCCTCCCCCAACTATTCAATGTTTAAGTTTTATTTAAACTGGCCAATGATACTTCTTTCCATCCAAGAGAGAGACTTTTGTATTGTTTTGACAGTTACACCCCTCCATCTCCCTTCCTGTGATCCTTTTACAACTTCAGCAAAGGTCTTGTTTCCTTTCTTCTCCACCCAAACCTCCTTTCCGTTCCTCTTCTGTTGTGCCCCATAGTTATTTTTTCCTTCCACCCCTACATCCTTTGAGCACCCCGCTTCATGTTTCCTCGGCTCCTTTCTCTCAAACCTTTCTGCTTCCATCTGCTGCCTGCGATATTTTGGCACATTGACATATAACTTCCTGTTGCCAACATAAAGTTGGTCTAACTCGCTCTCCAACCACTTCACATTTCTCACATCAAAGAAACGCACGAACCCGAACCTCCTCCCCCATTTGTTTAGCCTGCGAGACACGAAAACCTCTTTCACCCTGGCCCATCTTTGAAACACCTTAAACATCTCCACTTCTCTCTACTCATTGGGAAAGTTGGAGAAGAAGAAAGTAGTGAAGTCCTGAGACGCACCATGGTCTCCATGCCATTTGCTTCGACTTCCTCCTTCACGACCCCTCCATGTCCTCTCCGCAGCCCCTCCTTCACGACCCCTCCTTCTTTCCATCATAATATTGAGTATATCCCTTAGAAAGTGAAAAGGATATCAAATGTTCATACTTAAAAACCATATAATAATATTTAAAAAATATGAATACATATAAGTTTATAATGAATTGGAATATTTTAATATAAATTTGTAATAATATATTTAAAATATAAATTATACATAAATTTATAAAATATTATCATATAAATTTATAATAATATTTAAAAAATACAGATACATATAAATTTATAATAAAAATAAAAAATATAAATACACGTCTGTATTTCTACCAATTTTACTCTTTATAAGTATACTTTGTGAACCTAAAGAGTTTATCAGTGTGTCTTTAGCATAGTTGTCTTACAACAAATAAATAAATAAATAAAAACGTTATGGGACATGCTTTTATCAAAATAAAAAGGAAAGGAAAATATTTATCTAACTATTGTATATAAGCCTTAAATAAATTATGCAAGTATAAAAAAAATATGAGTTACCAGTATTCAATATTAGTATAAATAATTTTTATTAGTTAGAAACATTTGATATATTATTTTTCATTTTAGTTTGAGTACATATTAAAATATTAGTTTACATAACTTTAAAATGTATTTATATTCACAATTATTGCGCTCTAATTGAAAGTTTATTTTTAATGAAAAAAAAAATGTATATAGGAAGTATATATCTAGGGAGAGTAAGAGGAGAGAGAATATATGATCATTTTAATATAGATAATCAATGTTGATATGCTTATTAATTTAAAAGATAGATTCTTCTTAAAGTTCTAATTAAGTTATATATTCCTTATCCATAACAACGACTTTAATTATATTATTATCAATAGAGGGAAATTTTGATATAATTATACATTCTATTTTGGGTTATTAATATTTTCTTAGTGTCTAAAGGGAAAGAATTAAAAAAAATTGCATTATTGTTAGACAAAAACACTATTTATATATACTTAGATCACAAGCGAAGATTCCGTCTATTCTTCAACTTGATATTCATTGACCCCTTTCCAAACTATTTTTTTCTTTAGTTATTATGAAATGTTTGAATTAAAAATTGAATATTTAATTATGACATTTAAGAATTTTTTATAATAATAAATTATATAATTTGGTTTTGGTCCTTATCGATATTTTTAAACTTTTTCTTTATAGTTATTTTTTTATTATAAAGACATTTTAGATGATATTTTAAACAGCAAAAAAAAATGCTTTAGATTGTAGGAAGAAAAAAATATTATTAGAAAAGAAAGAGGTTAAATATTTTCTATTAGGCACAAAAGAAAAATTAGACAACTCATTAATAAATGATAAAAATGACTAAACCGTTTTTAACCCGTAAAAAAACGTAAAGTTTGTGACACTACCAATAATAAAATCCAATTAGAAATCTTTATAATGATATAATAATATTTTAAATTAAAAATAAATTAAATATAATTAAAATATTAATTTATTAACTCTCCTTATCATAATATAATAATATTGTAAATTAAAAATAAATTAAATATACTTAAAATATTAATTTATTAAGATGTAAAGTGAATATTTTTTTAATGTATACGATATCAATATATAGCATCAATAAAAATAGGCAAATGAAGAATATTTAACTGAGTGTTCTTTTCTATTATTTTCAAAATATATATATATATATATATATATATATCACTACAAGAAAATCATGAAATAATATAAACCAATTTTTATAAACAAAAAATAATTAGTTGTTACAGTGACTAAATTAGAGACTATTTTAGAAACTAAAATTCTTTTGTTTCTAAATTAGTTTATATTATTGTTAAATGGTCTAGCAACCAAAGTTTTTGCTACAAAATTTAGAATCTAAATAATTGGTAGTTAAAACCTTGTTAACTAATTAAATACCAATTGAGAAACTATTTACCAATAATAGAAAATAATTTAGAAATCAAATTTTGTTAAGTCTCTAAAATAGTCTCTAATTTAGTCCCTATAACAACTAATTATTATTTTTTTCGAAAAATTGGTTTCTATTTCATGATTTTTTTAGTGTATATATATATATATATAACAAACTTAATGATTTAAATATTGATTAAATCTTAATTAAAAATTAATTTTCAATTATTTATAATTTAAATTATAATAATTTTATAATATACTCCTTCAAACAATATGACATAAACATTCTGACCTTTAAAATTTAATTTTTTAATAAATTAATTTTAATGTAGATTTAAAAGAAAAACTTAATGTGGTAAAGTAGGAAAAGTGAAGGGATAAAAATAGCAGCCTACGTCAATAATCTGGGACGGGTGAAGGGTTTGGCTACCAAATCCAATAAATTTCATTATCTACTTATTAGATAACAAATCAATATTTAAGCTTATTATATAACTAAAATTATGCAATTACTATTTTAAATTCACTCTTCTTAACCGACCATTTCTCTCTTAATGTATTTGAAAATGTTAGAACTAATTCGAAATACAATTCCTAAATCCAATCTTATAGAATAAATATATAAAAATCAAATATTTTTAAATCTCAGTAAAGTGCTACTACTCTCTACGTTGCACTTAGTTAGGGCAATCTCAGGTTCAGATACAAGATTTTTTTTTTCATTGGCAGATAAAATAATTATTAGAAACCAGAAACTTGGCTTGACTCACAAGTTGTAATAAGGTGGCACGTAATCTCTTATTTTATTTAAAAATAATATATTTGTTAAAATTATAAATATTAAACCTTTAAAAAAAATACGATTTTATTTTATGTAAATTTTTCTCTTTATTCTCGTGGAGACAATCTATATAATGGAAAGACTTGGATTCCAATCATACCATGTGCAAAAAAAAGTCATTGGATCAATGATAATATTGTTACAAGTTAGGTATGTAACACCAAAAGGATTTTGTCATAACGTAAATAATGACATATATATAAATAATAAATGAATATCTATATAGTATAATACTTTTTCCACACATTAATGTTTTTGAACCAACAATATAAAATTAAACTAAAGATACATTATATGAAGGTGTGCTTGTTTTTAAAAATCATTTTTAATTTTTTTTAATTTTATTGAGATAATATTGAGTTGAAATATTTTGATAATGATCGTTCTATTATGTGTCATGAATTATTGATATTTATACTTTCTTTAAGGAATTGGAACTAAGGGGATTCTCATATGCTCTCAAGGTTATTCAGAGACGAAAATCTAATACTCTAAGTGATATATTATTTTACAAACGTACTTCACAATATTTTTTTCAAACAACTTATGAAATATGGACAATTCTTAAAACTTTATCACACAAGGAGCTATGTTTCAAGGTAACAATAACTTTCAACAATTCTCATAAAACATTTCATAAGATATAATACTTTATTTCTCTATCTGAGAACTATATGTAATAAAAATAGCGATTCTAGAAATATCTCATAGGAAGGGTTCAAAAGATGATATATCTTGTTATAAATGATTTTGAGGGTTGGAGTTTCATAGCTCATAACCCTATATTTCTCCTATGTTACATCTCATATCATAGGAAAGGTTCAAAAGATGATATATCTCGTTATAAATGATTTTGGGGGTTGGAGTTTCATAGCTCATAACCCTATATTTCTCCTATGTCACATCTCATACCATAAAAGGAGAAAATTGATGGAAATAGGAGAACCACTCACCTAAGGAGAAACTAATCAGTAGAACTTGAAGAGAAGTCATGAAGGAGAAAGGAAAGAAGGAAGAAGAAGAAGAATATCTTCATTCCTTGGGCCTTAGGTGGTGATGAAAATCATCCAACCACAAAACTGAATAAAAGAAGATGAAGTTTCAATGAAAAAATTCTACTAGTTTAAAGAGTAAAGCGCTAGGATTTACTCTTTTCTTTATAGTCTTGTAAAAATTGTGTAGTTGTACATTCTTCTTTGTATTTTGTAGGATTTTATAGACATGAGTAGTCTTCCATTCGGCCTTGATTTAGGCTTGAAAAGCCAAAAACACCATATAAATTTAACCAAAGATGGAGAAGGCATGGAAGAAGAAACTTAAAGAATGAAGTTATAATGTGGAATAAGCCATTTTTAGGCTAAATCTAGAACCATTTATCCCTTGTATATGATGTCCTAAAAAGTCTTATTAGTCCCACATCTTTTGTGTTATTAAGTGCAAAAGAACTAGACATCTATAAATAAAACCCCTTGATCCAAGTATTACTCACCATTTAATGAATGAGAATTAATTTACTGAATGCTCTATCCTTGTTCTTAAGTTCATGCATTAGTTAATTTTCTCCTAATTCTTCTTCAAGGATCCTTCCTTAAAAAAAGAGCAATATAAGTTTCTCTAAGAGACTTAGATATTTTAAAGTTTTCCCAATCTCCTAGGGTCTAACGCTATCTTGTGGTCTTTCTTTTTCTTTGGAAAAATAATTATCTTTTTATACTTTTTTGAGATATATGAAGTGCTAGAGTAGGGTTTTTCTAAAAGATGATTTTGTTTTTGTTTGTTCTTCTACTCTAACATAAAGTTGAACAAGATCATTAAAGTCATTATAAGGCAATGTTCAAATTTATCCCTTATATCAAAATTAAGACCACTTTTGAAAACGAGTTATAATTCTTCACAAGTTCATGCCCTTAACATTAACAACTACATTGTTTTTCCTATATTTTTCTACAGATAGGTCATTCTCCTTATATCCAAATTAAGAACACTTTGAAAATGAGCTATAGTTCTTTGCGAATTCCTGCCCTTAACATTAACAACTCCATTTTTTTTCCTATATTGTTCTACAAATAAGTCCTTCTGGGTGAGTCTATGGAGTTGTTGCATTAATTCCCTAATCATAGTATTGGTGACTTTTCTACGACAAGTGAACCGTGTTGTCAGAAGTAATAATTTTTCTCTAACTATGGATATCGAACCCACAAGGAACAGTTGAATAATTAAGTAAAAGATTCACTAAATAGAAAAAAATAATAATAAAATTTGTTGGGGTTTGTTAAGAGTGCAATGATCAATAAGAAAACAAGTCAAAGAGTTTGTTTGTAAATAGGGATTGAGGTTCATCTTTCTTACTCTTTTGTATTTTGATTAGCATGACAATTTTTATCCTTTGATTGATGTTGATGCCCGTATAAAAATCATTTATATTGATTCCTCACATATAAATTTATTAAGAAGTCTCATAAATATTGATTCCTCGCATATTTATAAAAACTTCTTATCATTAAGATTAGACGTTGATAGCAATTAACATTTAAAATCTATTCATAGCATTCAAATATGTTAAACATTATCATTTGGGTGAGAAACTTAGAAGTATTTTTTAGTCAAATCTAAATTTCGAAATCATGGTAAAAGAACATTACAAAAAAAAATGATAATACCAATCATCAATCAAGAAAAAAATATTATTTTTAAATATCACCTCAATACATAAGCGTTTGAACAAATTACTCCCAATCCCAAAAGGTAGAATTAGCCTTATATGTTGGTTGTTACAAGCAGGGAGAGCAAGAAAAGATGATCCAGGATGTTTCTCCATAACGACTACCTCCTTTAGGGTTTCTAACACCTTCTATTCTCCCAATTGGATTCCAATCCACTCAATTGTGCCTCGAGTCTCATATTTAACCTAGTTGGGCTTGGGCTAAGTGACTTCTCACCTGGGCGTTAATAGGTTTGCCTGGGTGAGTTGCACGAAAAAGGCCCAACGTCACTGGAGTGATCTTGCCTGGGCGAGATTAAGCTCGCTTGGGTGAGATCCTCTAGGAGCTTCTGGCTTGGACGAATTTGGGCGAGCTTGGGTAAGTGTTGGGTGTATTCCAACTTTCCCTTTTTATCTTTGTATATTCTCTTTTTTCCCTTTCATCTCCATTCTTCCCATGAATCCTAAAATTAACACAAATTTGGGAATAAATCGTTCTTATTCAAATTAAAATCACAAAATATGTAAAAAGTTTTAAAGTCATAAATTAGGGATTACTTTATAGTTATTTTATCAATTAATATCCATAAGTGTTTGTATTTTAATATGAAATATTACTGAAATCTAACAATTATCATGCACCAACTCAATTTGTGATCAAACACAACAAATTTGGGTAAAAACGAATGTGTATACAACAAGAAATAAATCATAGACTTCATGGAAAAGCGCAGGTTGAATCACTGATTTGTGAAATTCAATTTCAACATTGGCAATGTTACGTGTAAAATATTATTGCAAATTGTGTATAGCGAATTTGTGTCTCAATTTTTAACCACGAGGAAAATACACAATAAGTCGTCTTTATAAATTATTTTTAAACAAATGGATCACGAAATAAGGAACAATAAATTCAAAACCAAAAGTAATGTTTACAACATCGTCCATGCTAGACTTGCATTCTAGCAATGTTGGTTCAAGAATTTGTGGAAATTTTTCTAGAATTAAGTTTAGTCGCAAATTTTAACCACAATGAGGTAACACAATAGGTAAGGTTTAGACAAAATTTCAGCATCAAAAGATAAGAGAGTGAGGTTCAGTAAATGATAAACCAAGAGTTATACAACATACTAAATCACTCTTTTGTCAACATTGAACGTTTAGGCTTTTAGAAATTAATTCCTTTTTGTATTTTTTATTTGGACGTGCATTGTTAATTGGATATTAGAAATCTATCAAAGCTCTTATACAAAAAAAATTCATGAATTTTATATGTGAAATGAATTCAGGATAAAATTAAAAATTTAGTTCAGAAAACATACAAATCTGGAATTGAGAGAAACCCTAAGAATCCAAAGAAATTGAGAATATGACAACAAGACACCAAGGATATTATGTATTAGATGTTTACTAATGAATAAATAACAAAGCAAGAACTCAAAGATCTTAAAATTAAAAGGTTCAAAGGCTTATACCGCTACAGGCAATTTCACAAACACCTAATGTGCATTCTAAGAAGCATATGATCAAACACCTAATGAACTAAGCTAAAAACTTGATTCATTTAACACTTAAGGGAAAAAAACATAATGTGAAAAACAACATGCAAGGATTATAAACTGAAATTAAGTCCTAATTGCACACTTTGGCCGATTAAAACATAAGAATTAACTAAACAACACATAATTATAGTGCAAACAGTGAGTACCCTCATTAAAAACACAAGAACAAGGATGGACACTAAAAATTTATGCAGCAAATTGCTTATGGAAATGTTTGACAATGTTTGGAGTGATTAAAACATTAAACAAACTGATTAATCTTTTTATATTGAAAATTAAACGGTGGAAAAACACAAACATCCGAGGAAACTCAAGATTAAATGGTGAAATTGGAGGAAAAACTTTGAATAAGCAAGAACAACAACAACAAACACTACAAGTTGATTTTAATTGGTAGAATTGATGTTTAAATGGTTAAAATTGGAAAACAAAACAGTGGAAATGACAAAGAATGAAAGAAACAACACAAAAATGATTAATTTTTTTTTAACCGAAGTAACCTTAGCTAGAATGGAGTGTGCGAGCCGCAAATCTTGTTTGCTATGATGCAAGTTGAATCTTGCATGAAACCCAACCAAAACCGTGAGTATGATGTATGTATTTACAATGGAATATGTGAGGAGAAAGTTTCACTGAATGAATTAGTGAAGAGGTGAAGGATTTGTGGAATTGCTTTAGGTTTTCAAGGAGAGTTTTTGTCGTTAGTGGAGTTACGGCTTCACAATCTGATAAGCCTTATTAGAGGTAATTGTTTAATCTTTGGAACATGTTTATCTGTATTATTTGATTTTGGGGAAACCCATTTTTTTATCTCTCTTGATTGTGCAAAGAAACTAAAGCTATCAATACGTGAGTTAGATATTGAATTGGTGGTATCTATACCAACATAAGGTGTTATAATAACATTTCTATATGTGTTGAGTGTCTAATGATTATAGATGAATGGAGGTGCAATATCAATATGATTTGTATACCTCTAAAATATTTGGAGGTATCTTAGGAATGCATTGGTTATCTACTAACCATATCCTTATAGACTGTGGCCAAAAGAAATTGATTTTTCCTAAATCATAAGAAAAGCAAGTTATCTTAGCTCAACATCTTGAAAAATAGGTACAAGGAGGTGCTGAATGTTTCATGCATTTTCCTTGTTTTGTAAACAATGATAAAACAAAGGATATGTTTGTAATTCAGGTATTTATGAAGGTCTTTCCTGATGAGATTTCAGGACTTCATCCTAAAAGAGAGATAGAATTTGAAATAAACTTGATTCTTGGAGCATATCATGTGTCAATTGCTCCATATCGAATGACACTAACTGAGTTAGATGATTTGAAGAAACAATTGGAAGACTTATTGGAGAAAAAAATTATTTTGACCTAGTATTTCTCCATGGGGAGCTCCAGTGAATAAAATATCCTCTTCCAAGAATTGATAATTTGATGGATCAATTGCACGGGGCAATTTTTTTTTCTAAAATAGACTTGCACTCAGGTTATCATCAAATTTTAGCAAAAAAGTTGAAGATTTTCAAAAAACTGCTTTTAGATCAAGATATGGCCAAATACTTAGATGCACGGTGTGTCTTTTAGCATAGCTTCAGATAGAGATCTCAAATCCACCTCTAGATTCTGACAAACACTTCAGGAAGCTTTGGAGACTAATTTTAGACTCAGTTCAACATACCATTCTCAAACTGATAGAAAATTTAAGAGAATGATCCAATCCTTAAAGGATTTTCTCGTGACTTGTATGTAGATCATTTGGGTAGTTGGTATGGAATTTTACCTTTGGTAGACTTCACCTACAATAGTAGCTACCAAGCAAGCATAAGAATTACTCATTTTGAGGCATTGTATGGGAAAAAGTACAAAACCCCTTTGTGTTGGTTCTAAGATGGTGGGAGTCTACTAATTGGACTAGAACTAATACAACAAGGATCATATCTGCCCGATCAAATTTTCAAACGGAGTCTCAATAGTCTTGGTCTAAAAAATCTCTTGGAGACAAGTTTTCCAAGTAAGGGAAGTTAGTATTCTCTTCTTTAATAAATGTAAATAATTAGATAAGTGGTTGATGATTTAAATTGATTATGGTAAGAATTATGAAGTTTAATCTTGGTTTTTACTTGACAAATTGGGTTTTAAAATGAGGTATACCGACTCTCGGTTTCAAATCCGTTTAGTCCCAAATTTGTTGAATGCTTTTTCCTTGCTTAAAGCATATTTTACATGTAGAGTTAGGGGAGATTTAAAACTCCAAGTTCTTTCAGCGAATCTCCATTCGCTCAACGGATTGGAGTGGCAATTTTGGGGTGCTCCCTACCCTAAATCTTCTTAGCATTTTTCCATTCGCTCAACGGATTTGAGATGCAGTTTTGGATGTTTTTTTTGTCCTAAATCTACTCGGCGAAATCCTATATGCTCAGTGAATTTGAGATTTCCATTTTTTGAATTTTTTTATCTCAAATTTGCTCAACAAAATTTAAATTCTCTCAACTAATTTTCCTGGGCTCAAGCCATTTTGACAACATTTGATATCTTTGCTTAATTACATTTTATTTCTCTTTTATAAGTTATAAAATTCAATTAATTAATCTTTTGAAAATTTATCAATTTGTGAATTATAAATAATTACAACCTTTAAAGATCTATATTTGATTAAAATTATGCAACTTAAGTGTTTAAACCAATTTTCTCACATTCTTTCTAAAATTTAATGTTTTGTGACTATTGATGATATTTTTTAATTGCGTTAAACGTATAAATTCCAGTATGATAGAATGATATGTTGATGAATGAGATGAAAGGGGAATCATGTGTAATCAAGACATAATATTTTTAGTAAAGGAAATATTGTGTTGAGATTGTTAGGAGGGTATATTGATTTGTGAGTGATTTGTGAAATGGACGATCCTGACTCTACAAATATCGTGAATTCACATAAATGGAGAGTATCAGGTAGTAAGAGTCGAAGGAGGTTCATATGACTAAGTTTGAGGTTTGAAATAACTAATCAAAGCACATCATATGGATATGAGGATGAATTTCCTGAAGGGGAGACTATATTGTGATGAGGAGATGGTAATATGACAAATTCAAGTCTTTGAGTGCTAAATTCATACACAGGTCTTTCGGAAGTAGAATCAAGTGTATGTGTGTTTGAATGTCTGTGGATTTCTAGCATAAGGGATATTGAATTATGTTATTGGATTTCTAACATGAGTTATGTGAAACATGAGAAATTCACAAACACTTGGTTGTTTAGTATATTTGGAAGAAATGAAGTGTCATGATATATGTGATTGTGATTGGATAATGCAAAAACTTGTGTTTCTTGCTTCAAGTTATCTTGTTCTTCAAGCTAATTAAGCTTTGGTGAGAAATATGAGTGAATGATGCTAAAAGATCATGTATATTACTTCTATAAATTCAAACCTAGCAAATAAACACATTAGTGCAAACTCAAACTCACAAAAGTTGCCATAGAACTTTTTCAACTTGCATGCAAGACTTGGAGAGTGTAATAATCATAAAAAAGAAAATACAATCGCCCCTCCCCCTCTTTTTCTCTCTCTCAATTCTTCTTTTCTTATTTTCTCCATCTCTCTCCAACTTCTCTTCTCTCCCAATTTGAATGATATTTATATATGTGACTAACAAATTAGCATGATTATATCTTTTTATCTTTCATTTGTTCGACTAGACACTTAATTTTTTTTTTCTCTTATCTCTACTTTTTTTTATTAATTATAGCTATTCTTCTTTTATAGTCTCTTAAATTATATGTTTATAATTATTTATTTTAAATTTACTTTATTGCTTTATTTACGTTTTATGTTGTGTTTTTCCTATAAATTTGTTTCTTAAGTTATAATTAGTTCTTGATAATTATTATATTCTTAGTTAATGTTTGCTTGCCTTATATACTTCCACAAAATCTAACCTATATGCACAATTATTCATAAAAATGGTTAATGTTTTAAGTCACATCACTATTTTTAAAAAAAGTAACTTAAAAAAAAGTAACATGACTTATGTGATTTATTCTCTCCATTTGTAATACAATAAATTACATTGATAATTTTTTAGATTACATCAAATTTCTATTAGACACTTCTTATTTTTCTAACCTTACAATAATCAACTTCCTTGTTTCAAAAAAGCATTACACTAATAGTCCTCCCATTTATTTTATAAATATTACATCACATATATTCATATAAAAATACTACAAAAAAAAGTTATTAAATAAAAACTAATTTTAGATTCAGACCATTTTATAAACTGAAAAATTATTGGCATTTAAAATAGTTTTTGTTATTAATAAAAATTTATAAAATAATTTCTTTATCCAACCATTAGTTATCAAGGTTTTAACTACTCACTACCTTATACTCTACATTAGTCTTTATTAATATTTTAGAAACTAATTTAGAATCTAATATATTAATATCTAAAACCTTGATAGCTAATTTAGATATAAATCTAGAAATCATTTTATAACTTTTTATTAATAATAGAAACATTTTAAATACCAATATTTTTTAATCTTTAAAATAATATCTAATTTAGTTAATATAGTAAATAATTATTTTTTTTGTCTTTAAATTCTAGAAATCATTTTATAACTTTTTATTAATAATAGAAACCTTTTAAATACCAATATTTTTTAGTCTTTAAAATAGTATCTAATTTAGTTGATATAGTAAATAATTATTTTTTTTCTCTAAATTTAGTTGTTATTTAATAATTTTTTTGTAGTGAAAGAATTAGCCTATTATAAGAATAAATTTATTATTACTCTTATTTGTTTCTTGTTAAATTTGAGCATATATATATATATAGAAAATATATTGCTCATCAGAAAACAATATAATTGTAAAATAGTACTAGGATTATCATTTTCTATAATTACTTGAGCTGATCATAAGCTATATTTAGAATTTGTGAATGAGTAGTTGTTGAAATGTAAAAATGAAATGAAGTTATTAATATTTAAAATAACTTCACACTTTATGTTTAAACTACATTTTATATTTTGGTGAAGTCAACTTCATATATATATATATATATATATATATATATATATTTAAAAGAAAAAATTGCAATTGTGGACATGGGGAAAGAATCTAGTATGATATAACCTTTTATTGCTTTTTGGCGGCATCACCCAAGACATCAAGGTTCTATAAAAACTCATCAAAAAATATAAGACAGAGAAAATTACAATAATTTTGAAATAAATGGTCAAGATGTACGAGTATAATACATAAATAAATCTTTCATTTGAAGTTGTAAAATTACATGCATTATTGTATTAAAAAAATATTAACCGTATACTTTAACACATTTCTTGCTATGATACTTTTAAAGAAGAAAATAAAAAAAGTAATTTTTTTTATATAACTTCTATATGAGTTAAAATATTTAATTTTGATTAAATTTCTATAAATTAACCCATGTATGAATTAATTTTAACTTATATAAGTATTATTTACTAATAAATTTCTCCATCAACTATACAAATTTTATCACGAAATTTCTAAATCAAATGTACGAAACTACTAATAAGTATTTAAGAAATTAATTTAATGGCAAGTTGAAATTTTGACACTCTAATTTATTAACAACTTTTTTAAAAGTAGTTGATGTAGTGTCCATTTCAAAATTTGAGAAATTAATTTGATATAAAGAAAATACACTTACAGTTGACTCGTGTAATTTCAAAGAATCAAATAAGGTTTTTTAAAGAATAATATTCATTAAAAAATAAGGTATAATGATACCATTAAAATATTATGTAGTTATGTATTCCTATTCAATCACAAAAATAGACATATGTTAAAGTGTGAACATGCTAGATTCTTTGAAAGTGTAGTTAATGTCTTATTAAACACCAATGACATGACATTACATTACACCTTTAGAAAAATTGCAAGTTCATTCTCCATATTTCCAATTCTTTTACCAAAACGTCACCCATAAAAAAAATTCACACAATTTTATACTACCAACTTACCTCTAAACATGTAATTATAGAGTTAATAATATTTTTTTTATGTTAAGCTATTTGACATTTGAGTTAGACTGACATATCAATCATTTATCATCATATAAAAAAAGTATTATTAAAAAAAAATAAAAATAAAAAATATAATAACTAAACCAAAATTTATATAAATGTTATAATGTTAGAATGTATCTATAAATTTTATATCACTAACTAATGTTAGAATTTAACAAACTAAAAGTAGAGCAATCAAAATGGAATGAATTTGTTCACATTACCACTCTTTATAACACATAACTTACTATACCTTTTATTTCTGCATAGAAAAGATAGCATATTACAATTTTTTGGCAATTCTTTTTATGCAACAAATTTTAACTTCACCTTATCACTTATGCGAAATAATCAAAAATATCTTTTATAACTTTTAAATAGAGTAAAAGGTGACGATGAAAATGTATTCTTAAGTTGGTATTCCAAATACTGAAACACTTTTTCGAATTCTGGAATTTTTTTCAGTATGTTTTCAATTTTTTTTTCTAAATAACTTTTTTTAAATGTATTTTTTTTTGTATTTTGAATTTTTTTTAAATTTAAATACAAAAAATGTATTTCTTTTTCAAGATAAAGTTTTTTTAGTTCCAAAATTTTATTTCCGGAATAAAAAACAATTTTAAAATTTCAGATGTTAATTATGTGTATATTCAAAATCATAAAAAGTAATTCCTAAATTTTATTTCTCCAAAAATACCCTTTGCATTGTCAAACACAAAAATTGTGACCTTCGTAGCCCTCCGTGCACTAAAAATTTATTAGCATTCAATTATTCGAAAATTAAATTCGGAACTAATTTTTTCCTTTTGTTTAAGAAAATAAAAATAAGAATGAATTTTTTTTAAATTATTTATTTTATAAATATTATATAAACTATCAAAATAAATTATTTAATATTAATTAAAATAAATTATTGTTAATAAATATATGGATTTTGAAAAAGTTTACACTTATTAATATTATAAATTATTATTAGAAAATTTAAATGAATTTTTTTATTAAATTAAAAAATATAATATAAATTAATATTGAATGATGTAATAATTTAAAATGATTATTTCGATATAAATTAATATTAAATGTTATTTAATTTATTTTTTGAATAATTATATTATTATTAATAACAATTTAATAAAATAAAAATGAAGAAAAATTTAGATATTTTAATTCAATTAATTAAATTAAATTAAGTTATTTATATAACTTATGATGGAATAAATAATTAAAATATTTCAAAAAGATTAAAAAAACTCACCTTACCATAAATAAAAAGTACTTAAATATTTAAAACTTACATTTGTTTATGTTTACTCTTTATTACCCAACTTTCATTCTAATTCAACTGAACTAAAAAACTATTGTAATTCCTAGAAATGTTAAACATACCAATTTGGTATAGTCTTCTCTACCACGCCACTTAAAAAAATTGTATTGGACTGTTGGAACTTGTTTTATACGTAAACTACATTTTTTAATTTAGTCCAATCCTACGTTAGATCAATAAGTCATTTTAATCCGCTTAAAAATTAAAAAAAAATACACAAAATTTTAAAAATATAATTATAAAATTTAAGTCATATTAATAAAATTAATTTTAATTTAAATAAAATAATTTGATATATCACTATAAGAAAATCATTAAAAGAAACAAATTTTATATAAAAAAATAATTAGTTACTATATTCACTAAATTAAATATTATTTTAAAAACTAAAAAAAATTAAATATTTAAAATAATTTCTATTATTAATAAAATTTATAAACTAGTTTCTAATTAACATCTAATTAGTTATCAATTTTAGAATCTAAAATAGTTGGTAGCTAAAACCTTAGTAACTACTTAGATATCAATTTAAAAATTATTTATTAATAACAAAATCTACTTTAGTACTAATAATTTTTTTTTTCTAAAATAATATATAATTTAATTAATATAATAATTAATTATTCTTTATCTCTAAAATTGGTTTATATTTAATAGGTAGTGTATAAATGATAATATATATATATATATATATATATATATATATAAATATATATAAAGTAATATCACTTTATATTCTTAAAAATATAATAATTATTTTATAAAACAAGTTTATCCAACCTAATGACATTTGACCCACAAGCTAAATGAATCTTATTGATATCTAGCTGTTTCGTGCAAGAAGACGTATCTTCCTCCTATCTTGTTGGTCATATTCAAACTTTAATGGGTGATGCTCATTTAAGGTGTTGGGATCTTCCACCAAATGGATTTGATTAGGTAAATTGTGATTGAGTTATGTTTCATTGAACCGATAGTATCATTATTGAATCTGATTTCCACGAGATAATCCAACTCATTATGCATTCTGATTTTTAATGAGAACAATTTCATGATTAGTGAGTGTAAGAGGTGGACAGATTGAGATAGGAGTTTTGAAACTTGAGAGAAGGAAGTTGATGTCTTTGCAAAAACATATCTTATCTTTACCAATTAATTCACTCAAAATGTCACTTGTGAAATGACAGGTTAATTCTTGGAAGGGGGATTAAATAGTTATTAAACATTCTGTTGTTAGAAAACATTTGAACTAGTAAATGGTCTAATGACTATGGTTTAGGGTTTTATAATATTTTCACAAAGATCTTCTTGTGAGGTTAGAAAGAGAGAGACGAAAGAGAGAGACGAAACACAAACGAAAAGAAGAAGAAGAAACAAAAAGAAAAGTTTCTATTATTCAAAACAACGACACTATTATTCAAAATATAGTGATATTTTTTAAATTAACTTCATTTAAAAGAACGATTATTAAGTAAAGTCACATTCTTGAAACAAAGCGTTTTGTTTAGGGATGTGACGTTACCTAATAGCCCGCATTCTTAAAACATATTTTACCCTAACACTAAAGCGCATCACTTACGCTTTCATACTTTTTCTTCTCTGACACTTTCGTTCTCTTAAGCTCTTTTGTTTTGGTGCTTCCTTTCCTCTTCCTTGAGCTTGCATTTGTCTTCTTCGTGGCATTGTTAAGTTCGTTTTGACCTCTCTACTTCTTCTTCACCATTGGTTCTTGTATTTTTTTCGTTTCTCTTATGTGTTTCTTTTATGCCATTGCTCAAAGCTCACTGTTTCATTGCCTCGCTGTTGTTTGGATGTTTACTGTGCCCTAATTTCTTCGACATTGTTGTCGTCGCTGTTGTTGCGCCGCTCTTCACCACCACGGTTGCCTTCACGCATAAGGTTGGTGGTGTTTTAAATTTTAAATTTTTTTAATGTTATTAATTTGTTTATTTTTTATTTATTATAATTTCTATTTTTAAAATTTATATTATTTTTGTTTTTAGGTTAGAATAGAATTATTAAATTATTAGATGGTAGATAGATTTATATTATTTAATATTTATAATTAATTTAATAATTTTTAATTTGTATATTTAGTATTTATTATAATTTTTATTTATTATTAATTTAAATATGTTAGTTGTTAGGTTAGAATAGAATTATCGTGTTGGTATTGAGTTCGAGGGAGTTCGACCCTCGACAATTGATATGTGCTGGTATTGAGTCCGGGGGTGTTCGACCCTTGACAAATGTGAGATAGAACACTCATTAGTAAACACCTGAATGACTATTACAGAATATAATGGATCGAAATTGGATTAATTTTGTTCGCATAAGTGATGAGTACAAAAGAGGAGTAGAAAAAATTATACAATTTGCGCAACGTAACACAAATAATAGTGGTCATAACAGAGCAAAGATTAGGTGCCCGTGCGTCAACTGTTTGAATTGAAGGATGCTGGATGTTAAGAAAATCAGGGAGCACCTTCTATGTGATGGGTTTCTATGATCTTATACAACATGGACATGACATGGTGAATTATTAAATTTACTATGTGTTTCCGTAACTGAAGAATATGTGAGGTCCACCATGGATGATGCAGTACATGATGAAGTAGATGATGATCGATTGGAGGACATGATTCGTGAAAAGTGAAACCCAATCATACATCACTAACACCCTTGAAAGAGAGAGAAAATAAATTTATTTATGCCCTTATATTAACGAGTAAGTTTAATTATAAGTCCTCAATTATTACTATTTCATGTTTTAAATATTTACTAACTCTTTTCATGTATGATATAGGGGTCATTGGCGGTTACTTGTCTTATCAACGGTTGATAAGACTGTTGTGTGGTTCTGTTCCCCCCATAAGAAGTCATCCACACATCTGAAGAATACCATTGATAAGTAAGTACACTATAAACTTAACTCCGTATGTTACTAATTAAGCATCTACTAACACGTTTTTTTTGTATTAATCAGTTCATGGCGTGGATATAACATCCTAAAAGGTCGATCAAAGTCAAATTTTCAAAGTCTGAAGTGGATGACAATAAAAGTTTGTAATTTTTATCTTTCTCTTTTCATTGTTTATCAATATTAACTTTTACTTTTTACTGAATTATAATGTAATAGACAACCAGGAAGCTATGAGTGTGACTATTACATTGTGCAATGGATGACTATCATTGTAAGACTAGGCCTTAAAAATGATTGGGAGCAGGTAACATGATGGTAAATGTTTTTATAATTCTTTAACATATATGTACCTTAACATTAATTTATCTTAATCTTATTTTGAAATGCAGAACTTCATAGAAGAGTGACCAATGTCTTCGGAAGTTGTACTGGACATGAGTGTTTGTGTGCTCGGGACCTTGGTCCAGATATTTGGGTATGATCAGCTCGGTTTTGGGCCCAAAGGGCGTGTCATAGGCTCGGCCCAGTTTCGTTGGTAAGCCCGGTGGAGAATAATTAAAATGAAGAAAATAACAAGTTTGGTCATATATTAATATAAAACTGTTAGTTAAATATATATGTCGATATATATTAAGTTGTTAGAATAGAATATATATGAATATGCACAGTGTTGTTAGTTAAATAAATATATGCATAAAGTTGTTAGTTGAATATATGAAGTTGTTAAATAAGTAGAGAGCACCCGAGAATAAAGGTGCATGAGATTCTTTTCTGTTAGCGCCGTGAGTAAAGGTGCATGTGGATAGAATACTTTCCTGTTGTTTGCACTCAAACATGAAAGGTGCACGTGAGCAAGTGATTTTTTATTATTATTTTATGATTTTATATTCTTGTGAGTGAAAGCTGTTAGAGGAATAACTATAAAAGGGACTTAAGACCCCTAGTAAAGGTATGTTGTTTCTGAGTATTAGAGACTGAAGCAAGTTTATAGTTTGAATGCTCTCATTGACTTGATCATCGGAGTGTGATCAACAAGTAGAGCCCTTTTTGTCCCATTGGAGCAGCGTTTCGGAGCACCAAGTGAAGACCAATCAAAACGAAGCTTAACTTAGAGACCGACCGAAGTCAGTCGGCGAGAGCAGAAGCCATAGCATATATGAGACATTCTTGGTCCACATATTTCCTAAATTTTTATAACTCTATGATAACTAATGAATAGTGTAGGAATTAGATAGATAGATAGAAATATAAGTAAAGATATATTACGAATGTTTGTAATACATATCAATATATATAAATTAATTATCTTAATTTATGTATTTGTCTGACTGGGTTATAATTGAACAGGTCAACTTAGATGGGAATTAGCATAAACAGAATGTACTAAAAAAAATACCAATATACAACGGTGACTATTTACCATAACCGCATTCTTATATGCAGTGCAACTATGGTAAATAGTCGCATTTATAAATGCATTACACATACCTTTTATAAATCATTTTGAAGTATATAAGAATGCGGCTATTTACATAGTCGCGCTTATAAATCACATTTAAGAATGTGACTAAATAGTCGCCTTCTTCTCTGTTGGACATAAGACCATGTGTACATCAAATGCGGCTAGAAAGCTGTAGTTTTAAAGTGAAAATAGCTGCCATCTTTTAACCTTTTTGCACCAATGGATAGCCGATACAAAAAGAATGAGATACATAGTTTATATGTGTGAAAGCTATTTATATGGGTTAGGTAACATCTCCCTTAAATTAATGGTTGGATTTGGAATAACCATTAGTTTATCCCTAAACAATGGATGAACCGAATAGAGATTTAGTAAGGATATCAGCAATTTGTAGAGTGTTTGGTATGTGAGTGAGAGTAAGTTCTTTCTATTGAATGAAGTCACGTGACGAAGTGAAAAGGAGAGAAGAGTAGTACTTTATTGATATTATAAAATAACTATGGATGTGTTATGAGTATATATTGAAGGGATCTAACAATGGAGTGATATAGTGAAGAATCATTTACCAAAACATAAAGAAAACAAGAAAATTAAAGACACAAAATGAATTAGAATTTGTGATACAATGCCAAAATTACAAATATCTTTTTTTTTTCTTCATTTGTTAAATTCTTCCTTCACTGTATGTTCTTGATTCTTGAAACTCAATTGTTTACCTCTCCAAATAAACATGGTCTTAGCAATGAACCACCAAAGAAAAAATTAGCTTCACAACTCCAAAACAAAAATTCTATTCAAGATGAAATTCACCTTAGGAGGCTAACAAGTAAAAAATCAAGAAAAACCCAATTAAAAATAACTAAACTCAATTGGAAATAATTTGACAACTTCAAAGAGTAATTTTAAAAACACAACACAAGAAATATAAAGTTGGGAAAACATTGAGCTCACAAAATGGAAACCTAAGAATAACACTAGAATAGATTTCAAAATGAAAATTCTAGAATATTCAGACACGGAAACTTACAAAATTTTTGAAAATATTCATCTAGAAACAGTTTATGTATGAAATTTTTATGTGTGAATCTCTACACAATATATGATCAAACGAAACAAATTTTAGGTAAAAAAAATGTGTATTTTAAGAGAAATAAATCAAACATAGCAGCACCAATATTAAAATTTGAAACTATTTTTTTTTTCAACAATGGCAAAGATGATTCAAGTATTTACTGGCGAAAATATATAACGAATTAGAGGCTCAAATTTTTATCCCAACTCCAAAACACATCAAATAAGGTCTAGTAAACATTTTAGGTTTAACCCAAGGAATAAGGTGCAATAAATTTTATACCGAGAACAACACCATACTAAAACTTGTTTTTCTGACCAGAAAACGTCATTGCTTTTACTGTTTATAACTTTTTTCTATTATTTTTTGGACATTCCTTTTTAACTAGACACAAACAACATAACAATCTATTTCTGTGAATTTTTCAGATTTTTTACCGAAAAACAAACCCAAACGGTTCTCAAAACTGAGACAAAATTTCACAAAATTTGGATAGAAGAAACCTAGGGAATGTAAATAAAAAATAACTTTGAAAGTTCAAGACATAATAGAAACTTAACTCTAATGAACTTGTTAATGATCTAATAACAAGATACGAGTCTCAAAGAAAACAAGAAAAGCTAAAAAAAAGAGCATAAAATGACTCAAATCAAATGGATATTCATTGCAAAACAAGAAACAAAAATCAAAATACTACTTGAATCTTATGACATAAACGGAAATAACATGACTTATGAAAACATGCAATGGATTAAAAACTGAAAATAAAACATAATAAACTGAATGTGCTGAAAAAATTGAAAGAAGACTATTTTTTTAAAAAAAGAACACAAGCAAACACAAATAGCAGTCCTACTTTTCTTCCGATTAAACAAAAAAAAACAACAATTAAACAGTGGAAATAAAAGAAAAACATATTCAAGACATAAAAAATAATGAGCAAACAAGACGAAAAAAAAAGAAAAAACATAAGCTAGAACAACTTAATTCTTGAAGACAATCAAGGCTCTAATACCAATTGCTGCAATCCTAACTTGCATGGCTTTGTGTCTTTTGTTTTATATTTTTGGGGTGCAGAATTTGGAGGGGTTTGGTTGCTTAAAAGGAGTGAAAAGAAACCATGAAGTATTGGTATATGGAGAATGATAATGAAGCTTAAGAGAGGTGAGACCAAATCCTAAGAAGTTCTAATCTAGACACAAAACTAGTGCTAGAAAAGAGTGAGCAAAGAAGAAAAGATGTGAACAAATTTGGACAACAATTCTAAGCTAATTTACAAGGGGGCTAGCACTTTTGATGGCAAATTTCATGAAGGTCTTCTTGAATCATGTAAGATATGGTGCGGAAGCTATGGATGTGTGTGTGCAAGATCCTCCTAAGAGTGGTGTTGATCTTGAAGGTGCATGATGTGTATGAATATTGGGAGGTTCGGCCAGCCCAAGGAAAGGTGAAAGATGTGAAGTTTAGAGCCTAGAGTTCTAGGGAGAAGCAAAGCTTGGCACAAAATGGCAGCATAACTTTACTCACAATAAACTTGAAAATACAAGGTGTAGGCTCCTCCTTTTATAGGCTAAGGAGGACCATAATGCAACCCTAATGCTAGCCAAATGAAATGTAAATGTGAAGCACATGGGTGCACATGGCACATGGGTGCACAAATGAGCACATGGGGAGGGGTGTGTCTAGTTTTTATGCTCACCCCCTCCATGGGCTTTCTAGACCGGCCTTGGTAAATTTAGAGGTTTTTTTAGAAACTCTAAGTTTACCTAGGTTGGTGTTTTAGGTGCCAAAATTAATTCTAAGAAAATTACAAATAAAGTTCCTATGCTAATTTTGACAAGAAATTAAAGTCTACTCTACACTAGAGTTTATGGCATTTGAACATGTAAAAGAACGTCTTCTTGGATTCTCTTGGCCATAACTCTATGGTTGGCCTAAATCTACCCTTTGGTGGGCTTGCATGTGGGCTTGTGCTTGGGCCTCTTCCATCAACTTTTATTTATAGTGCTATGGGCATTCAAAGTGCAAGCTTTAACTCCACTCATAGAAGGACAATGATCTAATTGGAGCAAATCCTCTCAAATTAGAGGTTGACAAGTGTCATCCTCTAATTGAAGACAATCCTTTTCATTCCCATTAATACAAATGGCCTTTTGGCATTGGTGGGAATCCTCTCCATTGAGGGGATGACATGTGGACCTTCATGTCTTCCTTGCCACTACATGATTTTTATTTGTACTATAGTAATTTATTTGTAACTCTAACTATCTTTATTTTTCTATTTATACCCTACTCTAATTGGCTCAATACATGACCCATAAAAATTAGCCCAAAGCATGGCCCTAGAAAATGGCCCAAGTACAAGCCCAAAATAAAGCCTATACTAATTTATACAATGTTTATAAAAACTAGTAAAAAAATGGAATAGCAGACAACAATTAGTTCTCTCTGAGATGAAAGTGTTTTGAGCTCCTTTTTTTTCTTCCAATCTTCTTAGCCAAATGTTTCGAGGCTAAATGGGTTTTCAGCAGGTTGCTTTTGTAATTTTTCCCTAGATGGTCTAAAGTTGCATTAGGTCCAAGAAGGTTCATTTGTAACTCTAACTATCTTTATTTTTTTTATTTACACCACTCTAATTGGTTCAATACATGACCCATGAAAATTGGCCCAAAACATGGCCCTAGAAAATGGCCCAAGTACAAGCCCAAAATAAAGCTTATACTACTTTATACAATGTTTATAAAACTAGAGAAAAATGGAAAAGCAGACAACAATTTGTTCTCTTTGAGATGAGAGTGTTTTAAGCTCCTTTTTTTTGCTTCCAATCTTCTTTGCCAAATGTTTCGAGGCTGAATGAGTTTTCATCGGGTTGCTTTTGTAATTTTTGGGAAGAAGAGTAAGTATCATGATTTAAAGAAAAATGAGAGTTCAAAGTATTTCAATTCCCCTTTAAGGATGCTTTTTCAACTAGGCTTGTAAGGTGTTTTATAAGATACTCCTCGTCCTTTTTAGATTCCTCTTTTTCTTTTTCTTTTTCAAACAAACATTGATTTGACTTTTCTGTTGAGGAAAAGTTTGTATCTCTATCTAGTTCAGCTCCAGACATAGATTTTTCATCAAGCACATCACCATAATAGTTTTCTATAAAAGATATATAATGTTATCAATATCTAGTTCAACTTTAGACAAAGACTTTAATGTTATTTCCTTTTCTATTCTCTCTTTTTCTTTTTTTCTTTCTTTCTGACAAGAGCTTGCAATTTTTCTTTAAACTCTTTTTCTCTTCTATTTTTCCTTTTCACAAGGAAGAACAAATTTTCTTCTCATACACGCCTTCAATTAATTCCAATTCAATACTTCTGATTTTCTGCCAATTCTAACATTAGTTTACCTTTGTGTCCACCAAGACATGACATATTCTTGAAAACTTATGGTAGCCATGGAAAATCTTCTAAATTCATTCACTTGGTGGTTTTCAAAGATTTGTTCTACATTTATCTCTCAATCTAAATATTCTTCTATATTTTCTCAACCATAGAAAGGGGGGATATCTATCTTTGGTTCTCTAGGGAAAGAGTCATGTTTGGGTCTATAATGGTCTCTTGGGGGTGGTTGATAATAGTCTTCATTATGATGATTATTTTACACCCGTTCACTTTGGGACTTGGAGTCATGACTATTTTTTCTTCTATGATTAGACTCCTCTTTTCTATGTCTCTTGCCCTTATTTTGATTTATGAAAAGTTGGTTAATCAAATCCTTTATATCACCAAATTTTTTATCAATATTTTCCTTTTGTTTTTCCATATATTTTCTTGTAATCCTTGTCTCCTCTCTACAACCATATGACTCCTCTGGTTCCTTATTACTTCCTTGTACATTTGATGCATGGATATGATCACTCATTTTGAATATAAAATGAAAAAGGTTTTCACTAGAGTTTGATTCAACAATGAGTGATAAAAAATTTCACAAATAGATTTTCAAAGTTCAAAGTTTCTCTCAAGGTTAAAGAGTCAAAATTTCTTTGAGTTCACTCCCAAGAAAGGGTGGTGAGTCACTAAGATCACTTCCTATGTGAACCTTTGAGAAATGAAAATTCTTTCTTCTTTAAACAAGTATCCCTCATACGCATAGAACCCTCCTTGTGTCTTTGTTGTCAATCCACAAAGGTGGAGGAGGAAATCATAGTTATTAACATATTTGTGTGATCAAATCCAAGAATTTGGACTCCAAGTTGGCTAGTAGAACATGCCTTCTAGACAAGGCACCAACTCTAGTGTTTGTTTTTTCCTTCTTGTATTTAATCATAGGCCTTTCAAATATTTAAGTGACCCATGGTCAATGTGAATGACAAACTCCTTAGACACTAAATAGGGTTTCCATGTTTGAAGGGACTGCACTAAACGATATAGCTTTTTGTCATAAGTGGGATAGTTGAAGGAGGCACCATGAAGTTTTTTTTTACTAAAGTAAGCAATTGGATGCCTTCCTTAAAACAAAATTGCACTTATACTAACTATCATCACATTCTAACTCAAAGGTTTTAGAAAAGCCAAGTAAAGGCTAAAGTTAGTGCATTGGTAAGTTGAGCCTTAATCTTTTGGAAAGCTTGTTCATGATTTTCTTTCCAATAAAATTTGATATCCTTCTTTACTGACTCATTGACTGGTGAAGATAAACTAGAGAAATGAGGAACAAATCTTTTATAAAAGCTTGTCAAACCATGGAAGCTCATAAATTCTCTCACATTTTATGGAGTTAGCCACTCTTGTGTGACTTACATTTTATTAAGGTTCATATGAAATCCATTTTTACTAACTACAAACTCTAAAAAATAACACTAACTACACAAAAGGAACACTTATCAGCATAAGCAAAGAAATGATTATTCCTAAGGACTAACAAAACATGTCTCCAATATCTAAGTGTTCATTAAGACTCTTGCTATACACTAAAATATAATTAAAATAAACAACTATAAATTTTCTTATGCAATCCCTAAGAACATGATTTGTAAGTCCCATGAATGTCCTTGGTGGATTAGTAAGGCCAAAAGGCACCAATATCCACTTGTAGAATCCAAACTTGGCTTTAAAATCAGTTTTCCAACTTTTCGCACCACTAGAACACATTGTGGATGTATGATTGTTTATGCAATTAACTTAACCTGAATTATGAAGTTGAGATACGCGCATAGATAAAAAAAAAATTATAATGAGTCTGATGTTAATTTATAGTGAAAGTACTTAATGTAGTCTTCCATAAGGCATTTGTTTGATATTTTTGTTATCTTATATCCATTTTAGCTTAGATTCATTCATTGATTGATCTAAAGTGTTTTTAAATTGATTAGATATAGTCTATTACATTTATGATATAATTGAATTATAATTGAAAAGTATGATCGTATTCTTGATAGCATACCATTCCTATATTTATTGTATCACTTTTTACTCTAATTATAATTGGTACATGTGCAAATAATGTTATAGGATTTAATTTTGGAAGGATTTTTTTTTAAGTTGTATATCAATGCAAATAAGTGAATAATAGATTTTTTAAAATTAATTATGTAAACATTATGATGAATATTATTTTGAATAGTAGAATTTCTATTATTATTAGTTTATAGTTGGTTGAGGTGTTACCGTCTATATGTAACTCATTAGCCTACAAAGACCAATAACCTAACCAAGAACAATAATTCATATTTGAAAAAATCAACTGAGTTTGCTCGGTAACCTACAAACTCTAGGTCGTACAACCTGACTTTTAAATATCTTAACTAATAAATGTGTGTCTTATCCTACACATATGTTGGTTTGCATGTTAAATGATTCACTTTACACTATACCACAAAACCCAGAACCAAATAATGAATCTGCTTATTAATTTTTTATTACACAAAATCTTATTTTTCAATTACATGAATTTCTTTATTACTATTAACAAGTTGTATAGTAAATATATTTTTAAAGTTGAATATGTTTTTAATTTCTATTCTATAATCCAAAATTGGTTTTTATCTTTGGTTTAAAATTTCAACCATTCAAATACTTGTATGAATGATTGAAATAAATCATTGTAAAATGATTAAGTTTTTTTTTAAATGATGGAAATAAACTGATGTTCATTATAACTATTTTCTAACTATAACTATTTTCTGATGGATTGATGAAATTTAAAATTAAACCAATTCTACATAAAATAAATTCATCTCAATATTTTTATATTAAAAATACGATTTTAAATTTGAAAAAAAAATCAATTTAAATTATAATGAAATTGATTTACTAAGAAAATGTGAAGTAAAGAAGACAAAAGACAGCCATAGCTCCCTCCGTCGGACCACACTATTTTATATATAAAGTGAATAATGACAACACTACAGTTATAAGAATAAGACACTGATAATGACAAAGTAGATGAATATAAGGCAGTAAAAAGCATTGGCATTACATCTATGTTTGTGATTTGTGAAACCTAGAAAACATTTGTGTATGCTCAAAATTCATCGTAGAAGATGGCGAGGAACACCGAGAGCAAAGTGTTTGGTTCAGAAGAAGCTTTGGCGATGGTTGAGGAACTGAGAGCAACGTTTGACTGTGGCAAGACACGTGGCTTGGAATGGAGAAGTTCCCAGTTGAAGGCACTCATCAAGTTGAGTGAAGAACATGAGAAACAGATTGTTCAAGCTCTTCACTCAGATCTATCCAAGTCTGAAACTGAAGCCTTTGTTCAAGAGGTAAACTATAATTAATTTTATTGCTTTTAGAATTTTATGTGCCTTTACGTTTTCGGTTTCTACTTTCTTCTTCTTGCAATCCAAAGAAATAATAATTTGGTAGGTTCCCTGGGGATCACAAATGTTAGAACTCCTCTCAATTTTAATAGGAAATTTCTGTATTAATTGGTAAGAATATGATAAATATAAATAATATTTAATTTTTTAAATTAGATATAGAGATAATAATACAGATACATGACACGGATACGGGATACACAGATATGTATAATCTCTAAAATGTAGAAGACGGAAACACGGATCTATATATTATATAATTATGAACTATATAAATTGACAATAAATATTTATGTGCACAAGTATGTGTTTCAGTTTTTTTTGTTTGAGCATAAAGATATTTTTCATGACTAATTCAAAAAGATTTGTTCCTTATTTTTATAATCCTACTAAAAATTCATACAATAAGTTTGAGTTTTTAGAAAATTAATGTGTTTTTCCTTTTTTTAATTGTGTTAGTATCGTGTTAAAATTGTTAGAAATCCAATAAATACTTTTTGAATTGGATACTTATCCAATACATTTCCTATGAATGTCTTTCGAGTGTATCCCACACGGACATATTATTTAAAAGAAGTCCCTGAACCATATAGGATAGTATGTATAGGTTGAGTCTCTGGCCTTAAATACTCACTTTTATTTTTGTTTTTCTATCCATTTTAAATTAGTAAAACACTTTAATGTATTAGGTAATCCAAAAAATTATCTTAACTTCTTTTAGTTGATATTCTAGATTATATATTTCTTATTTTTACTTTTTTTCTATAATTAGTTAATACTAATGAAATTGTTATTTGATATTTTAATTGAAAAAAATAATTTTTTTATATTAAATATTTGATAACATTATGTTTAAAATAATCATATTTATTAAATATAGAAAATATGAATAAATTTTTACTTAAAAAATTAAAATAAAATAGTGATATCTGTAAAATAAGATAGGTGATGTGATGAAAAGAAATAAACATTACGGGAATAATATTATAACCTTTCTCTAATTTATAATATCTACAGCCTGTGGCATATAGGTAGGAAGGAAGATGACACTGAAATAAAAACAAATTTATATAAATTAATGAATTAAAAATATCAAACTGATTGACTACAATAAATATATTTTATTAAAACTGGTAGAGAACTCTAATTTTCTTTATTTCTGACGATGCTAATTTTAATATAATAAAAAAACAAATATTATATTTTTACCAACGCATCTAATATTATTTTTTTGGGAAACACATCTAATATTAAATATTTTAGGAAACACAATTAATATTGTTTAAAAGATAACAAATATTTATTAGTGGAAATTCAACTAATAACAAGAAATTTACTACTACTTAAGTGTCTGGAAATTAAATATTTTTCTAAAATAACAGGAAAAACAAAGAAATTTACCAATATAATAGCTCCATATATTTTCCTAAATGACTAAAATTACTATTGCTGTGTGAATCCGGATCCAATTTCCAATTCACTGTCCTTTTTCTTTTTTTTTCGATTTTTTTAAAAATAAATTATATTGTTTGGTTTTATTAAAATTAGAATAATAAAAAAGTCAATAAGTCTAAGTTGTAAAATCAAACTATTAAATCATAATTATTTAACTAATAAGTAATATTAGTTTTACTAATTAATTCATTAATATTAATAATTAAATTATACTTATTAAATTATTAAATTTAATGAAGAATATGAAATTTAATAATTATTTAATTCATTAAGTTTTTAATAACTTTATTGTAATTAAAGTTTTAAATATTAAATAAATAATATTATAACATAATATAGAAAATAAAAAATAAATAATTTATACTTTAACTTCATTGATTATATAAATAACACAGTCATTAAAACTATAATTCATTATAGTGGTGAGTAGTTCACATTATGAACATATATGGTTATGAGTTAGATTTAGGGTTTATATATCCCTTAATAGTAACAAGTGAGTTATATGTTTTTTTTTATATCTTTGTTTTTATTTAAATTAAAATAAGATTATGTGAAATTAGGGATGATAACAAATCGCCCTGAACATAGATAATATGTACTCATTATTTGTTACCTTTTATGTACCTGTTTGTAAAATATTTACTGGTTTTTTTACACCTGCTAGTATCTGTTGATTCTTATGGATATTTTTAAAATAAACACATATTTTATTCTTTTTAAAATAAAATTATCTAAAAAAACACACTCTCTAAAAAGTATAAATTTAAGTAAATGATACTCTAAAAATATAAATCTAAATAAATTACATTATAAAATATAAATACAAATAAATAGTACTTAAAATATAAGTCTAAATGAAAGTAATATCTCTAAAAAGATTTTAATGGACAAGTCTAAAAAATGTACAATTTAATCAAATCACACTCTAACATTTATATTTTTCTTATTAATAGATTCATTTTGACCAATTGATTTTTTTAAATAAATAATATATAAATAAAACTTATGATCAATGGAGTAAGTTATTAACATCATCATTCATTAGTTCTTTTAATATTATATTAAGCTTCATCTTGTATTTTCAATTTTGAAGGGTCTAAAATAAAAATTAATTTATGAATTGTAAGAATTAATTTATACTACTACGAATATTTAATTTGATGAGTTAGCCCATATTCAATTTTGGACATACATAAAGGTTTTCAAAGTATTTGGATATAATCTATTATGATGTGAAATAAGAAATCTATACTAATTAATGAAGACTTGGAGGCAACTAATGAGATAAAAATTTAAAAAAAAATATGTTGTAATGATCTCCAAGTTCAGGTTTTTAACCCATTAGTCTTTAACCAAACAAAATGTCGAAATATTCTTATAAATCAAGCTACATTGCTCCTCCATATAATAATAAGGTTCATACTTATAATTTGATGGCTCATTTTTCTTTGCAACTTGATGTTCCAAGAATCTTTTCTTCCAACAACACTCTCATATACGTTTAGATTTAATTTTTTTGTTAAAGAATCTAACTTCTTATCCTTCATGTTCATTTCATATTGATATGAGTTGATTTAAGAATTACACATATTTTTATAGATTTCACTTGGACTAGAATTTTGATTAGCAAGGTAAGGTGATGACTTAGTGAGGATTACCACTGGACATAAACTTAACCAAGTGGTTAAGTAAGTGTGAATGTTCTCTTCAAATAGCAAAGGGAAAAAGACTCACACAAGGAATGACAATGCAAGTGGAAAATTAATAAATTAAAAGATACTAGAATAGGAGTTTGTGAAAATGAAAGAGAGGAATTTAGAGATTAAGAAAGAAGAACTTAGATGGTTGAAGACTTCCATGGAGGTGGAGAGATGGAGGAGTCACGTCACTTGCAGGAGGAGGAGTCCAAGATAAGTGATAAAGGGAGTCGCCACTTGAAACGTCTTTGCCAAGATAAGACTTAGAGAAAACTAGATACGCGAAAATTCACTCGAGTAGAGTTTTTTTACTAAAAATGTGTTGTCATACAAGAGGGGGTGGCCACCTATTTATAGTGATAGGTGCCATGTGATTAAGGCATGGAGGGAAATTTGAAATTCAAAATTAGCTAGTTTAACTCCTAAACATGTGCCACTAATTGTGGATCTAAAAGGGGTCATGTTGCTCACATTTAAGCATGTGCTTAATGTGGGAAGTGTGACTAGGGGTTGAACATGGGAAACCTTCTAGATGTTAGGATTTCTATGGGCCATGAACAAACTCAATTTTTATGTTTTTTAACACCTCCTCTTAAAAAGATTAAAAGAAAGAATAGTTGGTATCCTGACCCATGCTCTAGTGTTCTGCTCTTGATGATCTTTTGAAGGATGGGGGCCTTGTGTCCTATGCTTCACCTAGTCTTGAATAATCTTTTTTGCTCTTGGTCTTCTTCTTGTAAAGTTGGGCTAGTTTAGATGGTGATGTTCCTTTCATGGTTACATCACATACTTTCTTACCAAGTTTCTACGAATAATGTTCACCCTTTCAATTTTACAATTCATTTCTCTCCATTTAGGAAGAGAGAAAAAATCCAATAAGTTAACTTTGTAACCTAGATTTTAACTTAATACTATAACCATCACTCCATTCATCACACCTCAATACTTGTCAAAATTTGAAATCATAAATGTAATCATTCAATGAATAACAAAAATGAAAGATTCATGTCACTCCATCAAAGTCAACTTAACATATTTTTGGGAAAAAAATGGTTAGATCAAATTTTAACATACTTTTTAATTTGGTTTTGATTATGTGCTTAACAACAAAGTGTGAAGCATAACTTTGTGAGTATAAGTCTTGTTAGACGCAAATGCCCATTTGGACAAACAAATGCAAGCTTATAGTTTCGTCTAACCGAACAAACACAAGCTTATATGCAAACAAACACAAGTAGTTTAACTTATATGCTTTGTTTGATGAGCTTTTGCTTAGACAAATTATAAGTATACTTTGTTCGATAAGCTTTTTTTCTTGGGTAGACACAAGGGTTCTCACTTCGTCTAATAAATTTTTGCTTGGACAAACAAAGCTTACATGTAGTGTGGGCATTCATATTAATGTCGAAGACTTATACATGCTTATTTTATGTGTGTATGGAATGTTTGTCTCTTTGTTTCTTTCAAGAGGATCTCACAATGAAGTAACCACATAAAGATCTCTTGAAGAATATGTTTAAAGTTGATTCATGCAAACAACTTTTCTGAAAAGGAAAAATGGTTGTGAAGTCAATAAACTATTTCAACTTCTATGTTTTATGTGAAAACGAAAAAAAGTTACTCATCCATGGCTTGATAAGTCATGTTGTGTATCAGAGGAGTTGTTTAAATAAGTCACATGTATTTAATGCTACATGGAGAGCATTTAATGCATTTACATGGTTGAATGTGGTCAGACACAAGATATAGAAGATTAAGGGTACATAACCTACAACAACTCTAAAAGGATTTGCAATGACTCTTTTTTCTCAATTATATATGTAGAAGATCTTTGTAAAGAAGAAATGTTGAAAACAACACTTATGAAAAAGCTCTTAATGCTCATGCGTTTTTAAGTAATCCTTAGCTTCAGTTTGTAAGAAAGAACATTGTTTATGTTCATAACTATCTAGAAGAGTTTTCTTAAACATGTATTCATCTTAAGATGTTAACTCTCTCTTTATGAGCGAAACATGTGATCATTTAGATAACAACCTTTGTTAGTGAAATGTGGGGAATATTCATGCTTAGCCAAAAGTGGTTGTGTCCAAAATAAAACTAGGTCATGATGTTGATGTTACTTTTGTCTTACAACGAGTATATAAAGTCTTCCCAAATTATCTAACTACACAATGTCTCTCCAGGATAAGTACACAATTTCTCTTTAGGATATATAACAAAATGCTCACGAAACTTGTTTTCGATCACAAGCCATAAAACGACATCACGAAGTTGCCACTTGAACCATCATTTACAAGGTGTTGACTTTTATTCCACTCTCATTATTACTCTTTGTGTTATGCTTTCTCTGTATTTATGGTGTATGTCGTATGACCTCGGTAGTGGAAGAGGAATGTTTTGAAAATTGTTCTTCATAGGTGGAGCGTTGACCACATAGTTTTTGTTTGTGGGTTGAATGCTTGTTTCTTAAGGTTCAACATGTGCATAACATTGTCGAGGGAGCCTACACATTAATGGATTTTGGTTATTGTGTGATAAATTAGAATTATTATGAGAAAATTATTAGTGCAAAAAAAATAAGGGAACCTTCCCCTAAATTGCAAATTGGAAGAAGATTGAATTGTTTTGCACATACAATACTTTTACGTGAGGTTACTCATGAAGAGCTTTTTTCTTGACTTAGAGGACTTTGAACCTCCAAAAGGGTACCCACTACAATGATTAATATCCAACTACAAGTTTGTAATTTTAAATTCATGACTTATTTTATCTTCATGTTTATGTTTGAAATAACATGTTTTCTCTACAAAGGGAATGAGTTTGAATAAAGCTAATAAAATAATTTTAAAAAGCCTTTTCACAAGTAGCCTATAGACGATAGTAAGGGCTCGTCTGATGGTTTTATAAATAAGTTCACAAACCCTTTTTAAAGGGACAACCAACAAGATTTGCACGCGTAATAAAAGGTTCAACATTTAGATTTTACCCCAACTTAAGCTACATCTAATTCTCCAATTTCAATGAAAAAGGGTTCTTCTATATAAAAAAAATTACATGTATTATTATTGTTACTTTTTTTTACAATGAGTACATAAAACATTCCCAAACTATCTTAGTACATAAACTTTCTCCAAGATAAGTGCACAAAGTCTCTCCAAGCTATACAACAAATAATTTTTGTTTGACTATAAGGTTCACACTCACAAGTGTGGATATGAAAATAAACGCTCCTTGCTTTAGGGATTACTAATCCATAATAGTGAAGAGTTTACCATTAAGATTACTCTCTATTTTTGTGTCATCTAAAAGACGAACTACAATTATAACACTTGAGGCTTTTTAACACTTTTTACATGCACATGTGGATCACTTGTTGCATCTCTTTGGATCTTCTTTATTCTTTGCATGGGAGTTCTTTATCAGGTGAAAGTTTTTTTTTAAAGTTTCGTGAATTTCTACTAACAACCTCTGCCTGGGTGTATGATGAAGTGGTTAGATCACACTCTTTATTTACGTGATGACTTTGTATTACTTTCAATACCAAATAGAGTTTTCACACATTGATGATTGGTATTTTGTGTCATATTATTCATAGAGTTGTTTGAGTCAACTTGTAGATAGTAGACAATATGACATTTCAATGATGTGTCACGTGCTTGAGTTTTTTCATTAGGCGTCTATTTTATATGAATTAAGTTATTTGTTTCTAGGCGCTTATAATAAATTAATTTGTTGATGTGCTTTTGAAAAGGTGGATGAATATATTAACTTAATAAGGTGTAGAAGAAGCCATTTCCGGTAGAAAAAGGAGATAAGCTTGTGGCATCCATGAAGAACAAAATAAAAAATAAGAACAAAGTTGCAAAAAAAGAGAGTAGAAAAAGGTATTAGTAAAAGAGAATTGGTTTAAAACACACCATCTTCCAAGAAACACGTCAACAAACAACTCTAGTAGAAATTCCCAACAACAAATGACTGAAATCATGTAGAATAGACACATGAAAGAACTCAAACACTATACACACTATAAGAAAATCATTAAATAGAAACCAAATTTAAAGACAAAAATAATTAATCACTATATTGATTAAATTAGATACTAATTTAGAAACTAAAAATTATTCGTATCTAAAGTGGTTTCTATTATTAATAAAAAATTATAAAATGATTTCTAAAGTGGTATCTAACCATTAGCTACTTAGGTTTTAACTACTAATATTTTAGATTTCAAATTATTCTCTAAAAGACTAATAGAGACTAATTTAGAATATAAAGTAGTAAGTAGCTAAAACCTTGGTAGCTCATGGTTAAATACCAATTTAAAAACTATTTTATAAATTTTTATTAATAATTAAAATTACTTTAGAAACCAATAATTTGTTCAGTTTATAAAATTGTCTTTAATTTAGTAAAATAGTAACTATTTATTTTAATTTTTAAATTAATTTCTATTTAGTGATTTTCTGGTAATAACGTATCATTGAGATATCATCCGGTGGATCTAGAAGGTGACTTGACTTATAAGTTTCTTGGATGGATTTTGATGAGTCTGAGACAGTTTCTAAGAGAGATTATTGGATAAATTATTAGGTATTGTGTGAGATTATTAGGTGTTGTGTGAGAGCTAGTACATGTGTAGGTATAAGTTCTTAGCCATCATTCTTGGTCATTTTAGAGAACCAATTGGAGGAGTTTGTGGCGGTTTGGTGAATTTTGGAAGATGTTTATGTGGGGAAACCAAAAGCTTGAGAACAACTATGTGGTGGCAATGTTTTTGGTAAACTTCTTGATAAAATATTTTAGAAAAATTTAAATATCCAAAAAAATTATAAGACAAAGAAATACAATTTTAAATAATTGTTACACAACATAGCTACCTTTATCAGCTCCTCTCACAACCACTAAGACAACTAAACAGTCACAAACTAATTTATGTTTTAAACTTTTTTTCTTATTCTTTCACATTATTTTTCATAATTTTTGTCAGCTCATAATGTCTTAAAATTTCAAAGATATTTGAATATGTTTGGGTTATCCATTTACCATATATATACTCTATTATCAATCCTTTCCTCATCAACAATTGAGTTTAGCAATAATTTTTCCATATAATCCACCCATTTTTTTATATATTGATAAATAATCAATATTAGATCATTGTTTTGTATCTCATTATACAAATGGAAATAATAGATACAATAATTTAATTTTATTAGTGAGTTATAACAATAAAAATGGTCAATGGTGATAATCATTCAACATTTGCTTTTCTACCATTTCCTTCAAGTTTTCCCTTTTTCTATAATCACCCTCAAAGAACTTGTGTTACAAATATATATACTAAGAATGCAACATTATTGCCCACACCACTTAGAAAGTTGTCCAATATTCAACAAGCAAAAAATGTATCTCTCATGGTTTCAAAGGAATAATAGAATTTCACACCTCTAAACTATGATATGAAATATCTTCTTTAATACTCTAAACATTTGGTCAATTTCAATCTTATGATAGAGATTTTATATTCTTATTTTACTCTTAATTATATTTTAAAATTAAAAAAAAAACATATTTATAACAATATAAAAAAAACTTATTTATTGTACACAATATTCCTATTTTACTCTTAATTATACTTTAAAGTTAAAAAAATAAAAATGAACTATCCAAATACTTAAAATAATTACAAACACTGAAATAAAGTTAATAAATCTTTCACTAATTTATTTTTTAAATAAAATAAAAAAGAACGGTATTATTCCATATTACATAAATGCTAAACGAAAAAAATGTTTCCAAAAAATATTAATTTTAAAAATAAAAAACTAATATGGAATTATAACTTATTTGAATAAGATATCATAATTTAAATAAAAATTAATTATTTAGTGTATATATCTTGTATGTGATTTTCTGAAATACTACTTTTCTCTTCTACAATTTGTTTACACTATTATAAAGATAATTTAATTATTTAAAATTATAAAATTTAAAATTTTATCTCAAATTTTTAAAGTTTGCATATTTTTTTCCACATTTATGTCTATTTTATATATGTATATTCTCTCATTAATTAGTATGTCAGTCATCTTAATGTTGTATGCTCAAAGTAGAAAATAATATCAATTGAATAATATTTTTTTTCATAATTTATCCTTCGATTGAAAGTTGCTTTTACAAGTTAAGAATTTGATATGCCATTGTTATAGACTAAAGTTGACATAATGTACATTTTTTAAACATATATTTAAGTATGAATCATTTGATTAATTATTATTATTATTTAATTTTGAAGTATTATTATAAATATTCGTAATAATATATAATTTAAATTTAGATTGAAGAAGTTTACCTTTTGATTTAAATTTATTGATGATATAATAGTTTATAAAATTTATGCCAATATTGTTTAAAATATACATCATTACATTGTGAGGTGATAATCACAAATGAATATTAAATTATGTAAGATCCCATCAAATATAGGTGTGAAATTTGTGGTTTTGAAATCTAAAAAAGACACAAGTAGTTTACCAAGAAGAGAAAGAGAAAGGTTATATACATAGTTGTTAATACATTTTCTTCTTCTTCTTCTTCTTATAATTAAACGTTAGGAATGACTTATGTACATGGCTTCTCATGGTACCTTGCTTATTCACTTTCGGAGCTCAACATTTTCTGTCTCTCTATTATATATATATATATATATATATATAAATATATATATAAAGAGTATACAACATGTTTATGATAACTAATAAATTAGAGGTGCCAGGTACGTAAGTATAGATGAGTGTTCTAAATAAATAAAAAAATATGAAGTTTATATAATACATTTATGATAATTAATAATTTTTTAAAATGAAAATAAATATTAAATAGTGATAAAATCATAAATTGAAATTAATATTAAAAAAATCTTATTATTAAAAATAAGATGAGGATTCTCCCCATTTATATACTGTAAATTAATTTTATCTGTAGTTAAGGTATTTTTGTTGGTAGTTTAACATTAATTTTATAGAGTTTGATATGATAAGCACAAAAAATTTTGTTAAATAAAATCTGGTATTGAATTGAAGTCTAACTTATTCTTATAATACTTTTCGTGAGTTGACTATTCCTTTCACCTATTTAATAAAAACTAGACATATTTCTAATTAATGTGATCTCTAAAATATAAAATTTCTTATATTTTAAAAATATAATATAATATGAGATCAAATTTAAAAAAATAAAGCATGGCTAAGAGAGAAGTGTTAGAGAACTTTTTAATTCCTAAAATCATATTTTAAATATATTATATATTATTAAAAATATACTTAAAATAGAAAATTATAACAGAGAAGTATTATATAAATAGAAAATTCAAACAGTTATAATATTGATTAAGTTTTAGTTAATAGTATAGCGTATTTTCTATATTAATTTTTAATTAATGAGAGGATTAAAATTATATAACTGTAACATTTGAAAAACTCAACTGATAAAAAAATTAAAATCACATTTTTTATATCTAGAAAAAATATAAATTGAACCAATTAAAATGTAAAAAAATGAAGTCTTCCCATTACAATATAGAAAATGATAAAAAAAAATCCAACTTAAACTAAAGTAATAATAGAAAAGGTAAGAAGAAGATAAGATAAAGCAAGTGTTAGGAGCACCAAACTTTGTAAATTTGAATCTCCTCAAATGGCCGAAACCAAACAAAACGTGTATAATGAACATTTGAAGAAGCAATTTCTTTGTCCAAATGGACAAGCAACTTGCTTGTCCGTTACGCGCTCCCATCATCGTGTTGCACACTCTCCTCCCCTAACATACCAACCACTCAAAATATCAACAATTTTTATGATTTTTATTATAACATAAATAGTCATTTAATACAATTATAATATAAATAAATAAATATTTTTACATATATAAATATATTATAATTAAATTTTGCAGTTAATAAATTTATAAATAATTTATGATGTGATATAAGGTTATTTTAAACTTTAAAAACAATATTTAAAGAAATAAATAAAAACAGATTGATTAAAGTTAATGGATAGTTAAGAAGATATAATATGTAAGTAAAGATAAAAAATGATAATATTTTTATCCAGTAATATTGTGTGATATCACATCTAAAAGATGAAATGTTGAGAATGTGATAGTTGAAGTAATAATCTTACTCTCTAAGCTTTTTATTTTATTTAAATTGTTGTAAAATAAAGTTGTTTATTTAAACATATAAAACAGTTTTCAAAATTTAATTGGATGGTTTACTTAAAATCTATATTTTAATTCAATTTAGAAGTATATAATTACCAAGACTTCACCATTATAATTTATAATTATAATTAATTGTCATAAAAATATGTTAAAACCTAATCATATCATGTAATTAAAATTAATAAATGTTAATAAACTATGGTGTTATCATTAATTTACATGAACCAATAAGAAGGCATACCAACAAAATAAGAAAGCATACCATTGGATCCTGTTAACCATGATAAGTTGACAACATATTATATCATATTCAATTAATAAAGAAATGTTTTCACTCTAGGAAAGATATAACACATTTTTATCCATTAATTAATACTAAGATAAATACAAAAAATTCAAAATTTCATTTTATCAATATATTGATATTTTATTAATTATTATGATATTATCCTTTTGAACACAGCTTCTGTTCTGTGTGTGTTTTGTGTAAGCTATAAAATTGAATATCCTCACACAACACTGCACCAAATCGTGTTTTTTCTTCTCTGTTTTTCTTTGCGTCGTTTTGTCCGCGGCACGCACAGCAGCAATGTCGTTTCAGGACTCGGACAAAACGAAGTCAGAGGCGAGTGCATTCGACGCGCCGGCGGCGTCGCGGCTCGTGACGGAGTTGCGTGGAGCCTTCGCTTCGGGCAAACCTAGCAGTTACGAGTGGCGAGTGTCGCAGGTCAAAGCGCTCGCGAAACTCGTCGCCGATCACGAGCAGGAGATCGTCGACGCGCTCCAAAAGGACCTCGCGAAGCCGCCGCTCGAAACCGTCGCTTACGAGGTGCTGTCGTTTATTCCACTGTCGCTGTTACTCTCTGCGTTTTACTTTCTCTATATTTGTGGTGCGTGTCCTTTGACCTCGGTAGTGGAAGGGGAATGTTTCGAAAACTGTTATTCGCAGGTGGATTTTGTTATAGAGATTTTGTGCAGTTCATTTATTATGGTGACTGAGTGATGCCGTGTGTCACGGCCTCAGATTTGTTTTCTGAGAAATGCTTTTTGTGTGCAGTGTTGACGTGTTGCATTGTGCTTTTTTGGGGATATTTCTATTTATTTATTTATTTTAATTTTGTTGGAAGGGGTATAGTTGAATTTATTGGTTGGTGATTTCTCTCTGGATTGCGGTTCGCCTTTCTTTTGCCGTTTGACACTGGGTGGGTTTGGTGTGAGCATTAATGGTGCACTCTTTGCGTTCTACTTTTAGGATGGTCAATTTGTGGGCCTCGGAGTTTGTTTTTGAGTCTACTATAGGTGGCTTTGACTGTTTTAATTCATTGATTCTGTTTATGCCAGTACTTGTGGCTGAATCTAGACAACTAAAACCGGGCAGACGACTAGAAACTGTGAATTGATCAAAAAACATTTTTTCTTCTGTCTTTTTAAAAAAATTTTATGATGAAAAAAATCATCTTATATAAATATAGCGGTATGTGATTGAATGAGGAGATATTTGTTCACAAGGGTTAATGACAACTTTTTAATTTTTAGTTGGTTAAATGACTAAATATGTTGCCAGTACCGTTTAATGTAAAGCAGTCAAAGTGTTTACCCAAACTACTGCCACTGGATGTGTTGTTGCAGGCCACTTTGTCCTTGCACTATTCTGGTTTTTGATTTTCTTTAATTAAATTGAGTGTTTGTGGTGTGTTGTTTGAAAACTGTTTACGTGCACACTATTTTTGGGTATGTGGAGGAAATAATTAGAGAGATGAAGGAAAAAAAGTAGAGAGAGAAACTGATGATGTGATAATAATGTGTTAGGAAATGAAAAGGGTGATAGAAGATGAAAAGGGAGATAGGAAGAAAAATGATTGAAAGCAAATTGTAAGAGAAGTTGAATGTATGAACACAATAACTTGTTCAGAAGCACTTCTATTCTTTCATGCGGTTGACAAAAGGATTTCAGTTTAGCTGCGAGATGCCTCTGGATATGAAGTTACTAATGGCACATGCCCACATCATTTGGTACTACTTTTCAAGTACAATGCAATTCACACTTTGTGTGCTAGTTTAAGCAGGAAAACATGTGCCAGTTAAGGTTGAGTAAACATGTAGGATTGAAATGTACTTAAATAGTCCAATGAAGTACTTATATAAGCTTTCCTCTGAGACTTGTGGCATGCCTTTATCTTAAAGTACTGCATCCTCGCCTCCCAAATTTGTTACCAAAACAAGAAAATCTTTGCGTTTGGAGAAGATCCAGGGTGTCTTGACGTATTACATCGTTATTTTTTTTAGTAATGCCAAATGTATGGTAGGCAATTCTAATTGCAGATCTTGAAATTGCAATGATAATTTTCATTGCGTGTATGCATATTGAATTGGCTATTTCTATTTTTAAAGTTTTGGACTTTGATATCTTAGGCTGCTCAATCGTTGCTACCTTGTTTCTCAAATTTTCTCCACTTGATTTTGAATAAGGTTTTTAGGTTGATAGGTCCTGTGTACGTGGATTGGAGATCTCTGATGATGTGCAACCAGTGGTCCTGTCTATATCCTGTTATTAATACCCCTTAGATAGGAAAGACACTAAATCTATTTTATCCAAGGGATACTGAATTTTTATTACAGATTAAGAAATAATACTTGCTAATTATTACTAACCGAACATTTTGGAGCTTTAAATAAGGACATGAATCTGAAAATGTAGAATGAAAACCTAGTTTCCAGATTACTGCTTAATAGGTTGTGTCCATATTTTTATAATGGTGTTGAGTATGATATTTTCCAAATTCTCCTAACTGCGGGTAGTTTGTATTGCAGATTGCTATGTTGAAAAACTCATGTAAAGTTGCGCTCAAAGAATTGAAACATTGGATAACTCCCGAAAAGGTATATGTATGTGAATTTCTTTGCTGATACTGTTTGACACAAGTCTTTTTTATTTATCACATGAATTTCCCTTTATTGCAGGTCAAAACTTCACTCGCAAGTTTTCCTTCTTCAGCTGAAATAGTATCTGAACCACTGGGGGTTGTGCTAGTCATCTCGGCATGGAACTACCCTTTTCGTATGTTAATATTCTATTGACCTTGTTTCATTTGCTTTTGAGCTGACTTCTAACCTTTTTCTTTCCTCCAAGTTCTTTAAAATCTCTAGTGATGATAATATTACATTTTCCATCTATCTTTCCAGTGTTGTCACTTGATCCAGTCATTGGAGCTATAGCAGCTGGTAATGCTGTGGTTTTAAAACCATCGGAAATTGCTCCAGCCACATCGTCACTGTTGGCAAAACTGCTGGGAGACTACATGGATAAGTCATGTATTAGAGTTGTTGAGGGAGCAGTTGATGAAACTTCCGCATTGCTACAGCAAAAGTGGGACAAAATTTTCTATACAGGTTCTTGTTTGCAACTCTTTGTTTTCTTGACGGTTTATTAGAATCCTGAAATGATTTTGCTGCTCTCATTGACAATTGTTTCCATTAGAGGCATATTGGGCTGTTAGCAATTCTCCGTAACTAACTTTTTTCAACTGTCTTTATTATTTGATGCAATCCATGTGAGTCCCACGTGGGACCCACAAAGATTTTACTCTATTATTATTATAATGAAAATGTTTTGGAATGAGCCATTTGCAAGCATTTTTCTTTATGGTAGTAACTGGTGCATTTAGAAAAGAAAAACGGAACATTATAATCTTTTTATTTTGGTTTTGGTTGCAAAAGATCAGTTCGAGGATAACATTTGTTCATTAAGCTTCTAAAAATTCGCATGCATGCTACAAAAACATCAATGTGGATTCTTTTATTGTTAGTCGATGAATAGTTTGATGCATGCTATTGTAAGCGATCATATCATACATATCCAATATTGCTTGTTTCAATTACTTTAACAGGTGTGATATCAATGAAAGTTTATATTAATTTATTTTGGTGGACAACAACGGAAGTATTTCATTTTTTAATAATTAGCATAGGAGTATTAAATTATGTTTTAGGCTTCATAAATCTATATACTTTTATATAGCTGTTCTTGAAATTCTTCTTTAAAAGAAGAAAATACTTCATTCTAAACAGTGATTGACAATGCTGTTATGGTTTAACGATTGCTGTACAGTTTGGAATACATCTAGATGGTACTATTATTGGTCATGGAGATAGTTCAGATAACAATTTTGAGCAATATGTTTAGAAGAATATAGCCATATACCTTGTTGAATCGCATGATTCACATCATTTCTCAAGTTTAGGTAATGTATCCTACAGGATGAGAATATTTTAACCGACATACTGAAGGCGACTCAGTGATGGATAAGATAAATTTAAGTAGAAACATCGAAGAGCTGTATCTAATTGATACACAACTGGAAATCTGTGAGATAATCGCTTATAGGTAGTATGGAACTTGACAGTGCTCTAAACAGTATACATGGATAATTGATGATAAGAAATAGATTACTTTTGATTCTCTTGGCTCTTGAGCATTATTCTACTTTCAATGGTTGAGTTTTGACCAAGTCCCCTTGTACTTGTTTTAGACTTTCAGATGCATTGACTGTGTTTGTGATCTGTAACATATTGTCAGACTCTTAGTGTCAGTCTTATTCAAGAAATCTAGTTTGTTATTGTTCTGGTTCAAAGTTTAAATGACTTTAAACCAGAGCATTTAAGTTGAGTACCCTTGCTCACAGTGAGATACGTATTTTATAGGTTCTAGTTAGTTGTTTGTTACCCTCTGAATCTTAACTAATATTATCTAATCTTTAAAGTTTGTATCTTATCAACTGATTTCAAGTATCACTAGTAGATATCCCTTATTATTGACTAAGATTTTGGATAGTTTTATTCAATCTTTCTTGTTATTGTTAATAAAATTAATGGGTCCTATAACCGACTTTAGATAAGTTACATTCCCCATTAATAAGAGATCATACCGGTAAAATTATCAATATAAGGATCTGATGCTGAATTATCTTAAATGTTTATAAGTTTTATTACAATGTCTCACGTGTAATTGTTGGAGTTTTAGGTAATGGACGAGTTGCACGTATTGTGATGGCTGCTGCTGCAAAACACCTAACACCAGTTGTGCTGGAGCTCGGAGGAAAATCTCCAGTTGTTGTTGATTCAAACATCAATTTAAAGGTATACTTTTGTCATGTTTTATTTTTATCAGTTAGTTGTCATCACTCTGATCTCTTTGCGTTTTTTTTTTATCTAAATTAATTTGAATTTGAATTTGAATTGTCAAGGTAGCAACAAGACGAATAATTGCCGGAAAGTGGGGTTGTAATAATGGACAAGCTTGCATTTCTCCAGATTATGTTATAACAACAAAAGAATATGCTGCCAAGTTGGTAATAAGTTTTTCCTAACTGTAGTTTGAATTTTTTAGTTTTCTGCTGTTTGTTTAGTGTTCGTTGTCTCCTATTTCTAGGTGGATGCGCTAAAGACTGAATTGGAGAAATTTTATGGAAAGAACCCATTGGAATCAAAAGATTTGTCCCGTATTGTGAACTCCAATCACTTTAATCGCTTGAAAAAACTCTTGGATGATGATAAGGTTTCTGGTAAGATTGTTTATGGAGGCGAAAAGGATGAAAGCAAATTGTAAGTTCTGCATATGCTTTTCGGGGTACTTACGTATAAAGTCTTGATTTTGTGAAATCGAATTGATATTGACTCTAGCTTCTTATTTTCTCAAAATTGCAGGAAGATTAGCCCCACTGTTCTATTGGATGTCCCACGGGATTCTTTGATTATGAGTGAGGAGATATTTGGTCCTTTGCTTCCCATCCTCACGGTAGGTGTTAAGACACCATTACACCACACTAATTGTTCTATGAGATTTTCTTCAAACTCTCGTTAGTTTCTTTGGTTGCTTGCTTTTACACTAGTGAGTAGTCTAATGAAAACAAATATGCACAGTTTTTCAAATTGCTCAAGGATGATCGATACCTTTTATGGTAAGCCCATTTTCTTTTGCTTGAAACAGGTAGACAAACTGGAAGAAAGCTTTCAAGTGATCAATTCAGGACCAAAGCCTCTCGCTGCATACATATTTACAAATAACAAGAAGCTCAAGGAGCTATTTGTTATGAATATTTCAGCTGGCGGCTTGGTTGTTAATGACACCACTTTACATGTAATTGTTTTATTGTTTTTACACTCTACCCTTGAGTACCTCCTATTCTTATATGCAAGCAGAACAGAACAGCAATATAAGTTATCACTTAAATCTTTTTCAAGACTAAATAAAGACTAGAGGCCATGCGATAAATTGTATTACTGCAGAAGATTAAAGAAAATAACTTCAAAATAATATCTTCAAACTTTTTCAGATTCCATTATATACACTAAGGAGCTTCTTTTAAATAAAATGTGTTGTTTCCGACCCATGATTGGTTGATCCTGAAATGATTCTCTTCGTATTAAATGTGGTTTTTCCGTTTACAGATGCTCACATTTTATTTATTGTTTAAAAACATTATTCATATTTGTTTCTGTTTTCCGTTTGGGTTTTTTACCTGGATGCAGCTTGCGGTTCATACTTTGCCATTTGGAGGAGTTGGTGAGAGTGGAGTGGGGGCATACCACGGGAAATTCTCATTTGATGCATTTAGCCACAAAAAGGCAGTTCTCTATCGCAGTTTTATTGGTGATGCATCAGTAAGGTACCCACCATACACAACTACAAAGCAAAGATTGCTAAAAGCTCTTATTGGCGGTGGCATACTTGGTATTATTCGTGCCCTGTTTGGTTGGTCCTAGGCTTTAATTTTAAGTATATTGGAATCTCGATGCTATTAATACTGCTTTCATTATGTCTTGTATTTTAACTCCTGTTCACTCAACTCATCAACCATGACTTGTGTGGATGAAAGTAAATTTTATGTATATATTGCTATTCTTCAAATTATTTGTTTTAAGTTATCATCTCCTATCAGCTTCCACGCTAATAAACACTGATATTCCTATCATAATGGCACAAATCTTGGTTTAGATTAGTTGTCTTGATCTTACTTGGTAGCAAGTTCTATAACGTTTTTTCAGAACCACATCGGGCAAAGGGTTTATTGTGTAGTAAGATACCGACTTGCGTAGCTTGATACTTTGTAGATTCAATCCTCTGAATTTTTCTCATAAGCTGCCAAAGTTGCTCCAGTACATAACTTGGTTATATAAAGTGAGAAGTTGATTTCAAAATATAATTTTCTTTCCTTAATTTCGTACAGACTAGTCATATGATTTCAAATCCAAAAATCTAAGTTGCTCTTACTTGAATTGTCATTTTTATTGTGCCAAATGCAAATAAACCTTGGATGCACATGATTCTATTCAGGACTATGATATTTTGATAACTTTGATATATTATTATTATAAACTATTTCTATTATTATTTTATTTCAAAATTTTATTTATATTATTATTATAATCTAGATATAATATTTTATTATTACTTTTGGTTGTGAAGTGGGTAATTTAAAAAAAGTGGGTATGAAAAGATCATTTTATTCTCAATTGAAGATATATAAAATGCCTTTTCGAAGGCAATTCTTATTGAAAATCACAGTTTCATAGGCTTCACATTTTATTTAATGAGTATCCTGTGGTTTGGTAACTTTTAATAAACTGTAACCAAGAGAATGTTGCAATTACACCTTATCTGCGTGAAGAGAGGATGGAAGAGTAGATCATACCGTCATAACAATTAGGTATGGGAAAAAGTTGAGTGAAAAAGTATTAATTTGTAAATATTAATTTGAAATTCTAAAACAAACACGTATATATATTATAGACGCGAGTTGTATATAGTTTTACATTTTGAATAATTTTGTAAAAAATGTGATTTTAGATATCATATGTAAAAAAAATGTAAAATTATAATTACGGGTCCCTTTTATTTTTAGAAGTGAGATGTTCTCAAGTTGATCATATAAGTATAAAAAAGATTAAACATTTTTAAAGTTTAAAGTACATGCCAATTAGAAGATTCCCATTATTACTTTGACTCTTGGTTGATAAGGTGTTGAAGCCATGTCAGTGCACATCTTGTAGACTAAATTGCCAATGATTTACTTAACGTTTTGTTAAGTGTGTTAATGATTGAATTTTTTTCATTCGTCTTTAAATCTTCTTTTTCAAAGAACAAAGTTCATAGGGGTCAGTTCCTCCATTAATGTTTGGTTGCTTGGTCTGTGTTGATTGGGGAGAGTGAAATCAAGTTAGAAAGGGAGGAAGGACACATAACCGTATGTTTATACCCATTCCTAAACTTAATCGTGTATTTAATATTTTTTCATCAACAATGGTAGGTAACTTAACAAAGTTGATGCTACAAATCTATCCCCGATATATTAATATCATATAATTTCCTAACACTTATAAACTATATAATTTATTCTGAATTATAACTATTTCTAACTAATGGTGGCAAAACAGGCTCACCCGTCCTGTATAGGCCCGTCCCGCATACATAATGCGGATTGATTTTCATGGTCCGTCTTGAATGCGGGTTGGTCCACGGGCTTGTGGGTGGATTCGCATAACTTCTACAAATTGACTATTATATAGATAAATCAAGTCTATGAAAATTGATGCAATATGAAATTATGAATTAATCAAGTCTGTGGTGTACAAGAAAGTATGACAAACAAATACACCTCACAAATTCTGAAATTGATTAGACAAGTTGGCCAAAAATCATTCATAGTACACATCATTAATAGTTACAAGAGATTTGATGAACTTATAAACAACACTGAATAAGCAACTGACATCAATTAACAATCAAAACTAGTTACCACATCAAACACTTGTTATGAATTGCTATTATATCATTTTCTTCCACTTCAAGAATATTATATGCAACCTTAGAAGAACTTTCATCTTTCACTTTTTGATAATTATAATATTTTCCATCATCTGCATACATTTGAACAATGACAATGAAAGAATGAATTTACCCTAAGAAAATTCATGCTTCCAAAAGTAATACAATAACAATATGATTGGTTAAAATAATTAAATTACACTAAGAAAATCTATGCTTCCAACTAGAAATACAAATAATTGTTTCCACATTTTCAGGCAAAAGAAAATTCCTATACTTGTTAAGAATTCGAGAACCAATGCTAAATGCAGATTCTGATGCAACTATGGTTATAGAAATACTCAACAAATCTCTAGCCATTAAAGCAAGATCCAAAAAACGTTGACTATTATTTTTCCACCACTCTAACACATCCATATACTTAGAAAATCAAAATCCAAAGTTGGCTCATTCAAATAAGTGTCAACTTGTGTTCTTCCACTTTGATTAGCTAATTGAAGCTTGCGCAATTTTAAGTAAGCAACTTACATAAAAAAGAGAGGGGGGGGGGGGGGGGTTGAATTGCTTAAGAGAGGTTTTTGAAAACTTTTTCAATGTTTAAAAATTTCTTTGTGTGAATCCAGAACAGAAATCAGGTTATCCAAGAATATAAGCACTAAATCAGCAAAGCAACAAAAAAACAATCGGTTGTTTATACCAGAAAAGCTTAAAATAGAATTTAAATGAGTTTAGGGTAAAAGAGAGATACACCAACAGTTTATACTGGTTCACTCTTAAGCCAAGAGCTACATCCAGTCCCCAGAAAACTATTGAGTAATCCACTAAGTAATCAAACCATATTACAATACACAAACCACCACCTTGAACCCTTCAAGAAACACACTCCCTTTGGCAAAACACACACCAAGAGTATTGATCTTGACCACCTTAAGAGTACACAACACTCCTTGGCAACACAACACCAGAATACAGTAGGTTGAGAAGGGATCACACTTGTTTACAAAACAAACTGAAATCAATACAATTGCAATCCTATTCCACTCTCTTTCAAAACCCAAAGCTTGATGTGAATGTTCAAATCTTGAAATCAACTTTTTCACTACTGAAAAAATCAAATCTATTTCTCTTGCTTGTTTGAAAACATAAACAAACTATTTATATTTTCCAAAGATTGGTCAAAGCAGTTAATGAAGGAGCGTATAAAGTTGGAAATCATTTAAAGCACATTCAACCACCAAAACAGAATTCTGTTAGGATTTTCAAAGAAACAATCGGTTGAAACCACGAAACAACCGATTGTTTGGTTTGGCAGTTAAGTCAACCAAACTAAAACAATTTTCAACATTTTCAAAATCTCCTAAGAGTAAAACAACCGGTTGATTCGACAAAACAACAGGTTGTTTTTCACTTAGTTAGAAAAACACTGTTTTCTAAAAGATTTTAAATCGCATCAGTTTTAGATTCAACAAAGGAGTGAATCACATTCTATTCGACCCAGATCCCTCCCAAAACACAACAGCAACACCAACCTTACATCAAACACATAGGATTTGGATTCTTTAAAGCACTTGATCACTCTTGATCAACAGATTATCCTTGTTTACGCTTTAGAGTATTTGATGATGTTCTTAAACCTTTGCTAGAATATTCGGCAAAAAGTTTGTATAATTTTTGCTTGATGTTTTCCAATTTCAGCTCCCAAGTCAGTGAATCAATTTTTTCAAAGTAAAAACTCAATGTTTCTAGGTTCATCCTTGGGTCTAAAATTGCAGAGTTATAACAGTTTGTACAACAACACAAACACCATATTCTCCCCCTATTTGTCTTCACAAATAGACTTTAGGAAGAGATTAAACAAAATAGTTCAAAATAAAGCAATACAAAGATAGAAAGAACAACAAAGCCTTGACAGTCAAGCTTAACAATCAGTTGTTTTGATAGTTCAACCGGTTGTTTTTCTTTAGTCTTCCTTTCCATACTGCAGTTCGAAAATTTGATTCTGAACAGCTTCAATCTGTTCATCAAGCGTTTGAAACCGTGTATCCATGCTTTGGAATTTATTATCAAAGTTTTGAAAGTTTGAAACACAAAGATCATGAAGATTCCTTTGATTTTTCGCAAAGCCATCTAGCCTATTCACCATGTAGCTCTCAAAGGAAGACATTGAAGGAGTCCCATCTCCTTGATGTCCAACACTTGTCCCAGCATCAAAATCAGTAGCAGGCTGTTCTATATCTGGAAAATCCATATCATCATCTTCTTGATCTTCTTCACCATGTTCAGCATGAAGGCCACTTGAGGAACCACCTTGTCCACCATCCTTACTCACCCATTTTCCATTGATCTTGGTAAAACCCATCTTGCTTAGTGATCCATTGTTCACTTCAAATGTTGACTTCACCAACTCAAATGTTTCACCATCAAGATTCACTTCAAAATAATGCAAGAATTTAGAAATCAAGATAGCATAAGGGTAATGATAATCACTTAACCTCATAGAATTTTGCATATGCTCCTTGATGATACGTATCCAATTAATCTTGACTTTGTTCATTATGCAGTAGATGTAGACAAGATCTTCCTCAGTTAGAACAAAATGGTTGCTTCCTCTTGGTGTTAGAATCCAAGTGACAAAGAGAGCCAACAACTTTTCATTTAATTTCAGCCCTCCAACTGAACAAGTTCTTACTTGAGCATGAGGATTCTTCAAACAACTTTTGTAATATTGAATCTTGTTGAAGTTTTCCACCACACCAATGTTTCCTATGTTGATTCTCAACCCAACATACTTTAGACCAGCCACAACAACCCACACCTCATGAATGATCTCCATATCCACACCCTTGACATGAGAAACAAGATTGTTACCTTCAAATTTCAAGTTGGTGTAGAAAACCTGAATGAGATCCGGATAGATGTTTCCTTTCATCTCCAACAACCTTTTTAACATCTGTTCTTTGAGAAGCCTCCACACATCATCCAGCTTTTGGCTCTTCAACCAGTCAAAAGAGACAACTTTTGGGTTGTTTATCACTTTTCTACTTGTTTCAAAGTGATATCTCTCAATCAATTCATTGTCTCCTATAAACCAACCCTCAAGATGTCCTCCTGATCTCACAACCCTGGTTTTAATTATTTTTTATGTAGGAGGAGTGGAATCCATGAAAACAGAATGGGAAAAAGGCACACACACAAAGGAGAGAATGAGATGTAGCAAGAGATGGTCTAATGGATTGTTTTTGTGAAGGAAAACAACTGCAAAGGGTTTTTATAGCAAAACAGAATCCATCTTTGATCCTTTGGTTGAAGTGGGTTTCAATCTTCAAGGAAGAAATTTGGTCCAACTTTTGCACAGAAAAACGTCAGCGCAAAGCAGAAAAACACATGGTCAGCACATGTGACTTTGACTAGACATAAAGGCACTTGAATTTCCAAGATATGGAATATATTCCTTTATGACAAGAAGTAACTTCCTTCAGAACCAAATTAGGCTTTCATGACTGCTTTGAAAACTCTTTAAGATTCAAATATGCAAAAGATAGAATGCATAAAGAAATTAAATCCATTTATTCAGTGCTGTCAGAGAAGAAACAATCGATTGTTTCGAGAAAACAATCGGTTGTTTCGAGAAAACAATCGGTTGTTTCGAGAAAACAATCGGTTGTTTCGAGAAAACAATCGGTTATTTTTCTGCAGCAACAACATTGTTTGAATTTTAAGCAGAAACTGAGAAGAGTTTAAAGCAGATGCAATTTCTCATATGTAGATGAAGAATTTAATATGAATTTATAATTGACAAGCAGGGATAGGGAATGACTTATCCTTTTGTTGTGAAGTTCCTTCAATGAGTCATTGTTTGTGATCAAGAATGCTTCTTTTGGCTTTCAAGACATCTTGAACTGGTACATACCCTTAGTTCAGTTCCAGACACACTTCTTTTCTTCCAAAGGCTTGATCAGATAACTCAAGACTTCCTGCTTCTCTTAGTATCCCTGCATCATAATGAGTTCAAGCCACAAGATTTGGTCCCCTTACAAATGTGGGTTCTTTTGATTATCTTTATCATTTGAAACCTTACAACCTTTGAGAATCCATTTTAAAATACCTTTAGGAACAAAATATTTTCTAATTTTACAGAATCTAACTAAGTGGCCTCTCTTCATGCAATAAAAGCATGTAACAACCGGTTGTTTCGATCTTTCAATCGGTTGTTTTTCTAGCACTTTTGAAAAAGGCTTTGAAAACCCATTTTTCTTGTTTTGAGGATAAAACCTCAAACCAGATTTTCCAAAAACACATTTTTGGGATGCCAAGACAGTTTCAAAGTTGGATTTACCCTTTGAAAGTTTATCCACAGTTTTTACAAGATAGTGAATCTTACTCTCAAGAATTTTACAATTTTTACAAAACTTGGAGTCACTCAAGTGAGAAGAATTTTTGCAATACATTTCAAGTTTTTCAAAATCAATTTTTGACTTTTCCAATTCTTCTTCAAGAGTCTTGACTCTATTTTCAAGCCAGTTATTCAACCCTTTCAATCGGTTGTTTGAGAGAGCCAATCAGTTAGCTTCTTCATGAGTTTCTTTAAAAGCTTGAAGCAATTGGCTATAATTTTCAGCACTTAAGGAAGCACAAGAACTTACACTGCTTGAGCTGCTTGAATCATCATCTCCATCTGCCATTAAGCATAGATTGACTTTTTCATCTTCACTTGATGAGAAGCTTGATGAAGAAACTTCATTTTCATCTCAAGCAATATATGCTTTTTTTGATTTCCCTTTCTTTTCCTTATTGCTTGACTTCATTTCCTTGCCTTCTTTATTTGGGCAATCAGCTTTTATATGCACTTGTTCTCCACAACCAAAGCAAGTATAATTTTTAGAATTGAAATCACTAGTTTTCTTATTTCCATACTTTTCTTTGTTGGATTCTTTGTTGCAATTTCTCTTCAAGAATTTGCTGAACTTTTTGGACAGCAAGCTAAGGTTTTCTTCCTCACTTTCATCACTTGAATCTTGTTTGTTCTTGTGCTTGGTAGATTTCAAGGCAATGTTCCTTACATGCTTGTCCTCACTTTCTTGAACATTGAGTCTATTCATCTCCAACTCATGTTCTCTAAGCTTTCTAAACAAGGATGTTGTAGTCAAGGATGTCAAGTCCTTTGATTCAGAAATTGCTGTGACTTTAGGTTGCCAAGATCTATTAAGACACTTGAGAATCTTGATGTTTAACTCCTCTTTGTCAAAAAAAATTCCAAGACTCATTAGATGGTTGATGATGTGAGTGAATCTCTTTTGTACTTCAGCAAATGATTCTCCCTTGAGCATTCTAAACATCTCATACTCTTGTATTAGAGTATGTTTCCTAACTCTCTTCACATCATTTGTTCCTTCATGGGTGACTTCTAGAGTATCCCACATTTCCTTAGCCGATGCACACTGTGAGATCCTAAAAAATTCATCCAAATTCAACGCAGAGGTTATGATATTCTAGGCAATACAATCAAACTTGGCCTTTTTATTTTCAGCATCAGTCCATTGGGACCAAGGTTTTTCAATAGAAGATCCATCCTTTTCAAATTTAGGAATAAAATGGCCATTTTCAATTGCATCCCAAATTCCTTTATCAAGAGATTCAACAAAGATTTTCATTCTAACTTTCCAAAACTGATAATTCAAACCACAAAACAAGGGTGACCTGTTAATTGAGGCACCCTCCCCAAAAGACAGTTTTTTAGTCATAGAGAAAGATTTAAGGATCAAACTTGAGTATATTTCAAGTACCAAGCTCTTGATGCCAATTGTTAGAATATATGGCCTTAAACGAGAGGGGGGGGGGGGGTGAATTGTTTAAGAGAAGTTTTTGAAAACTTTTTCAATGTTTAACAATTTCTTTGTGTGAATCCAGAACAGAAATCAGGTTATCCAAGAATATAAGCACTAAATCAGCAAAGCAACAAAAAAACAATCGGTTGTTTATACCAGAAAAGCTTAAAATAGAATTTAAATGAGTTTAGGGTAAAAGAGAGATACACCAACAGTTTATACTGGTTCACTTAAGCCAAGAGCTACATCCAGTCCCCAGAAAACTATTGAGTAATCCACTAAGTAATCAAACCATATTACAATACACAAACCACCACCTTGAACCCTTCAAGAAACACACTCCCTAAACCCTAAACCCTAAACCCTTCAAGAAACACACTCCCCTTGGCAAAACACACACCAAGAGTATTGATCTTGACCACCTTAAGAGCACACAACACTCCTTGGCAACACAACACCAGAATACAGTAGGTTGAGAAGGGATCACACTTGTTTACAAAACAAACTGAAATCAATACAATTGCAATCCTATTCCACTCTCTTTCAAAACCCAAAGCTTGATGTGAATGTTCAAATCTTGAAATCAACTTTTTCACTACTGAAAAAATCAAATCTATTTCTCTTGCTTGTTTGAAAACATAAACAAACTATTTATATTTTCCAAAGATTGGTCAAAGCAGTTAATGAAGGAGCGTATAAAGTTGGAAATCATTTAAAACACATTCAACCACCAAAACAGAATTTTGTTAGGATTTTCAAAGAAACAATCGGTTGAAACCACGAAACAACCGATTGTTTGGTTTGACAGTTAAGTCAACCAAACTAAAACAGTTTTCAACCTTTTCAAAATATCCTAAGAGTAAAACAACCGGTTGATTCGAAAAAACAACAGGTTGTTTTTCACTTAGTTGGAAAAACATTTTATTTTCTAAAAGGTTTTAAATCACATCAGTTTTAGATTCAACAATGGAGTGAATCACATTCTATTATAACCAGATCCCTCCCAAAACACAGCAGCAACACCAACCTTGCATCAAACACATAGGATTTGGATTCTTCAAAGCACTTGATCACTCTTGATCAACAGATTATCCTTGCTTACGCTTTATAGTATTTGATGATGTTCTTAAACCTTTGCTAGAATATTCGGCAAAAAGTTTGTACAATTTTTGCTTGATGTTTTCCAATTTCAGCTCCCAAGTCAGTGAATTAATTTTTTCAAAGCAAAAACTCAATGTTTCTAGCTTCATCCTTGGGTCTAAAATTGCACCAAATGCAAGTACAACACTATATTCATCCCAGTATTTTTCAGATTTAACTATCATCAATTCAACAATATTCTTAATTAGTGCATCTTCATCTTTCACATTTTCCATCAACAAGCTTTGAATTTCCAAACTTGTAAAAAATACAAGTTGGAAGTTGGATAACTTGTAGCAGAAACCATGGTAATGATATCATAAATAAGTAACAAGAACTTACAAATTTTTTTTGCTCTCTCCCAATCTTCCTTTGAAGGGTAATATTTATAAGATTCATTAACCAAGTGCAAACTTTCAAAAACACAATGATAATTAAGAGCACTTTTAAGCATCAAGTAAGTTGAGTTCCACCTTGTAGGGACATTGTTTTCAAGGCATTGTTTGAATTTCACCATTCTACTCTCTAAACCCCTCACATATTTGATGTTATTTCTAATTTGGTTCAAAGCCTCACCAAGCACCTTTAATCCTTCATGAACAATTAAATTAATATATGTACACAACAACGAACATTAAAGAATTCACCACCACATACTAAACCATTTTGTAAAAGAAGATGGCTTTTAAAAGTATTTTTTAGAACATCATTAGCAGAAGCATTATCCAAAGTGATAGAATTTTTTTTTTCTAATCCCTAATTTTGTAAAAATTCATAAATTTTTTTAGGGAACTCAAAACCTATATGAGGGGGAGGCATATGACAAAAGTTGAGTAGTTTGCTATTTAATTTCCAATTTAGGTCAACAAAATGGGCAGTTAATGATATGAAACCCTCAGTATTAATAGATGTCCATAAATAAGAAGTTAAGCACATCCTACTAGGAATAGAAACAAACAATTCCTTAAGCACTGTTTTTTCTTTGATATACATTCTCCCAATATCAGCCTTAAAAATGTTTCTAGAAATCATAATTTCATCAAGTAGTTTATTCAAGTCCTATGTTCGGGATACTCAACAAATTTATAAGGCAAATTATGACTAATAATTAGATTAGACAACAATTCACAATGTAAAACTTGATCTATCTTTTTTCCTTTCAACTTTCCCTGCATATCTAAAATCATTTGACCCATATCTTCAGTTTTTCTTTTATCACATTTCATAACATGACGATTTAAATGAGAAGTGCCATATTTTCTTCACTCAGTTAGATATATTACAACTATTGCACCTTGTCCTTTCTTTTTTATCCTTATACACCTCAATCTTAGTAAAATACTTCCAACAATCAGATGTGGTAGTCTTATCCCTTTTCCTTTTGTCACCTTCAACAGTTTTGGATTGTTTTTCAAAATCATCTTCCTCAATTTCATTTTCACAAAGGGGAATATTAATATCCTCTTCAACCATTCCAATTTCTAAATTAAGATCCTGATTAATTAATAGCATAAACATAAGAACCTATCTAAACATAACCATGATAAGTGTCAATGTGTAGTTTTTATGATTGAGAAAATTGAACACTTTGGAACTTAATTGTTGCTTAATGTAAGAAAATTACCCTAATATGAGAATTATTGAATCTGATTATATATTTTTTGAACCAAGAAACAAATGAAGAAATTTAATCTCAATTTTTGTGTAAATTGCAGATGAATATAAAGCATTGAAAGAATGTATTCAAGATGGCATTGAAAGAAAAAAAAAAGTAAAAACTTAATTGGATCACAAGAAGATTTAGCTCAAGCTAAAACTGTTCAGAGTTGATTAAAGGTGTAGTACAATTCTAGCCCAGGCTAGAATTGCTAGCTCAAGCTAAACTGTCCAGAGTTGACTAAAGGTGCAGTATTGATCTAACTCAGGCTAGAATCGCTAGCTCAAGCTAAAAATGCACGGAAAGATCTAGCTTAAGCTAAAACGGGCTAGCTTGAGCTAAAGTTGATTATATAAATTTTGAAACATAACTCAAAACCAACGGTGGAAAAAGATTGGGTTTTTATAGAGAGAGACTAGTGAGAGAAAAGGAAGAAACCTCTGTTCTTAGGAGAAGAACTTGCTCAGATCAGCCCTTCTTATGCAATCCAGATCAAGAATGAAGATTGAAGGAGCTATCATGAGTGGCTAAGTTCTTTCTAACTTGGGATTGAATGTAATTTACCTTGATCAAATGTATTATTGGTGATATATATATATATATATATATATAATTCTCTTTTCTACTTGTTCTTGGTATTTTCGTTTTATGCTTATTGCTTGATTCTATCTGATCAATAGAGTCTTGATTTTGATCCTTAAATTTAAATGGAAAGTACCTTTAAGGATCTGAAATAAACGAAAATACTTGATAACTTATAATGCTAGGAATAGATTCCGGGTTATTGATTGCATTATAATTATGTTCCTAAAGCTGGATGATTTGTTAAATATCTGAGGAATCAGTGTTTGAGAAATTATCTTATGAATTTCATCTGTGAGGAATCAAGATGAATGACTTTAAATTAAGCATCAAGAATAAGTAGTTTTGAGTATTATGTATTATATTATTCCAAAATACAAATGATTGAGATAGACGCAATTCAATCCCAAGTATCTTTCTCTATATTTGATAAATTGGTTTTGTTACGTCCTGAATCAAACCCTAACTCTCTGAGTTATTTGTGAAATCTTTAATTTGGTTATGAACAAAGTCTCAAAATTATTTTCTATACTCAATGAGTTTTATAACAGAACATCTTAATTAGAATTGTTCTTTGTGGGTTCGACATTCGTACTTTAAAGAGTACTATATTACAGTTGATTCGGTACACTTGCCGAGAAATGTCAACAAACCACAAATACAAAGAGATAAACTCAACATAACCAGCATGACGTTGGATTTAAAAATTATCCCAAAGTTTTCACCTACGAAGATGTCACCTATGAAGCCAACACTACAACAAATATAAAACAAGCTTCTTCAGATCACTTGAATCTCTTTTATATTAGAGGAAGGCATCAACTATCAAATTAAAGATGTGTCCATGACTAAAATGTTGAAAAAAATAAACCATGTAGAGGTTGCTCTACAAATCTTGAATTGCTAAAATCTTAAAACTGTAGAAAAAGGTAAGGAAAAAAAATAGTCTCATGAGTAAAAGTTGAAATTAACATCACAAACCACCCTTCACCAACTTTCGAAAATACAAATCAAACAAATACACCTATAAATTTGTCTTTATATCAAAGTGGCGAAAGGTTAAGGAGGAAGGGATAGAACCTGGAGGAAGATGGTGGTGGAGGGCGGTCGCAGATGGTGGTGTTGGCGGTGGAGGACGGTCACAGAGATGGTGGTGTTCGCGGTGGAGGGTGGTCGCAGATGGTGGTATTGACCATGGAGGACGGTCACAGAGATGATGGTGTTCGCGGTGGAGGACGCTCGTCGAGATAGTGGTGTTGGCAGTGGAGGACGGTTCACGATGGAGGAATCGGTGACACAAAGTTTCTTGTTTTAGGGATTGAAAATTCTTGATGAGAAAAGAAAAGGCAGCAGCAACGGGTTGCATATACAGGATGTGGTTTCTTGCGGACTAACGGACCAGCCCGTCCCGCCTCGTTGTAAGTCCGCACGGGCCGTTGGTTATGCGGGCGAGCTTAAGTGGGTTAGCGGGTCAAATAGGGGAACCCGTCCCACATTATTTCTTGCGGGTTGCGGGTCGGGTCGCGCGGCCTGCCTTATTTTGCCACCCCTATTCCTAACATATCAAAATTCTAAGACAAGATATACATATTAATCAAGTTCAATCATGCATCATTAATTACAAACACTTCAATAAAACTATATTGTAATTATGTCTTAATCACCATATCAATAAAAACTTCTAATTTTATATATAAAAAAATATATTTATAATTCTAAATTCTAATTATTCCTAATACATCCAATTTCAAGGGAAAACAAATTTCCAAATTGAATTACACATAAATAGTTATAAGACAATTTATGAAAACTTTATTTTCTATTCTAGATTCTCTTATTTCATGACACCATAACTTAAGTGTTAAAATTAATATTTAATTCTCAAAAAATGATTTTATCTATATTTTAGTTTATGTTTTTCTTAAAACATTATAGAATAACCAAGTATCCACATTACACATAGAGTAAAGTAACATTTGGACTCTAGAAGGGGAAAATGGTTGAATAAGACATAAAATTTGTATTTTCTTCTTGCACCTCCATACTCTTTTTTTTTTTATGAAAAGTCTAATTTATCTTTAATGGAATTAAAAAATAACCCCAAATCCCTACATCCCACATCTTCTACCTCCAATCTTCAGCAGTGCACACACCCTTCATCTTGTTCGTCCAATTTTAAGTAACGCGCACCCTTTCATCCTCTTCCTCCATTCTGGAGCACTTGTGCATCTGTTGGCACCCCTTCATCTTCTTCCTCCATTACTGAGCAGGTGTACCACATTGGCACGCCCTTCATCTTCTTCCTCAAATCTTTAGCACATGCGCACCCTTGGGACACCATTCATTTTCTTCCTTCATTGTTGAGCATTTGTGCACCTTAGGACCCCCACACAGTCCTTTTGCGATGTGTGGTTTAAAGCAGTTACACAGTCCTTGGATTACCTTTCTCCATTAACAAGGTTTGTTTTAAAGTTGTTTATGGTTGTAATTTGTGCATTTGAGATTGGGTGAAACGACGAAGGAAAGGAAATTTTGGATTAATATCTTTCAAATTGTACAATCCGAAATTTGTAAAAACAATTAAAAGCATTCATCCTAAACTATTATTAATGTAAGGACGATGTTTTTGACATTTATAGCTAGAATAAGCGGTGCTTTATCACAAGGTAATGGAAGGCAGAGACCTACGACATCAAAATCCATAGATAGTAGGATCATGGATTGAAGGTAGTATCTCATAGTCAAAAATTAAGCAAATTCAGGTTGCCTCATCCTCAAGTTGAGGGTTTTGTGCTTAATTTTGGATTATTTTCTTTGTGCAACATAAGTTTTGAGGTGGTGGATAAAGGGTTCATTTAAGCCTTTGTGGAAAGATGAAAGTGAGACACTGACACCTTCCATCTTCCCAGTGAGATGATGATAGCACTTGATGATGTGTTATCTTTGCTACATCTCCTAATTGTGGTCCAGTTTCCTATGTACGTCCCCATGGAATTTGCTACAACTTCAACTATTTTGGTGGACTTGCTAGGGGTTCATGACTTTCTACCACCACATTGTCAGAAGTAATAATTGTCCCTAAGGACGGATATTGATCCCATAAGGAACAGTGAATTATCGAGTACAAAAATCGTTAAATATAAAATAGAACAATTAAAAAGAGTGTTGAAATGATTGTGTTGGTTATAACCAATAAGAAAACAGACAAAGAATTAGTTGCTTCAATTGCAAAAATAGGGATTGGGTTTCATCTCTCTCACTCTGATGTATTTTGATTAGCGTACTAATGTTAAGTTCTTCTATTGAAATTGATGCCCGTAGAAAATTTATTTATATCGATCTCTTGCATACTTATAAAAACAACTTAGAATCACACTCAGACGTTAATGGCAATTAACATTTCAAGTCTATCTCTAGCACTCAAATATGTTAATATTGTTGTTTAGGTCAGAACCCTAAAAATACCTCTCGGTCAGATTTAAGATTCTCAATTTGTCACAACAATTTAGAAGTAAAACAACAATACCAATAATCAATCAAGATCTGAATATTATAATATATAAGATATCACCTCAATACATAAGAGTTTGAGTAAATTACTCCCAATCCCAAAGGGTAGAATTAGCCATGCATACTTCTAGCACCTTTTATTCTTCTAATTGGGTTATAATTCACTCAATGGTGTTTTCCTCTCAATCTGGAACACTAGGGTTGTGCCTCTAGTCCCCTATTTAACCTAATTTCATAGGGCGACTTCCTACGTCGCGTTAATGAGCTTCTTAATAAACATAAAAATAGCCCATTTTGTCTGATTCAAGTGAGAATATTCTCGCTCAAGCGAGAAAGGCGGTGATTTCCGAAAATGTTACTGGAGCATTCTCGCTCAAGCGAGAATCCCTGTTGCAAAGTTGGTTTTTTTGGCACTTTTATGCATTTTGAGACCGTCCAACTTTCTCTTTTTAGCTCAAATCATTCTTCTTTAATCAAAATCTCCACTCTTCCCTAGAAACCTGCAATTAACACCAATTTTGAGAATAAAATGCTCTTATTCAAATAAAGATCATAAAAAATGTAAAAAAGTATAAATTCACAAATTAGGGTTTATTTTATATGTAAATTAGCAATTGATACTCATAAGTACCTATATTTTAATATGAAATATTAGTTAAATTAGACACTTATCCGGGGTTAAAAGGATTATGCCTAGTTAGAGATAAGGCAGTGTCGAGAGACACACGTATGACTTAAATGACTCCAAGAGGTGTATGAGGAGTATTATGTATGTCATAATTGGGAGTGTGCTAAGGGCAACCAATGTTAAGATTTTAACCTTAAAAACTCTTCACTCTCATGGTGACAAATGACTTTCTCTCATTGGAGTAAATCTTCTTAGATTAAAGGTTGACAAGTGACATTTCTTCATTGATGGAAAATCCTTTCCATTCAGGACATGACATATGGACTTTCATGCCTTCCTTACCTATGCTTAGGTGGAATCCTCGTGTTTCTTGTGCCACACCAACTATTTACACTCTTTTTTCCTATTTACATCTTACTTTACTAGACCCAATACATGACCCATGAAAATTAGCCAAAAAACAAGCCCAAATAAAACCTACACTACTCTGTACAAATTTTCAATGCTAGAGAAAAATAGAAAGATTCTTCCAAAATGTGATGGCCAGATGGTCCTCCATCACTTGAAGATGAACATTTGAAGTGAAGATTGTCATTCATGAAATCAAAGATACTAAGATTCTCTAAATTAAATAATATAAGGAACAACCTAGCTCCATTCTAAGAGGACACATATTCAATTGTATTCAATCTTTAGTATAGTTCTTGTAAATATTAAATTGGCGATTTAAGGATTCAAAAACATATAAAGCAAATTGAAAAAGGAAATCAGAAATGAAAACCGAAAGTCAAGAAGATCAAAAGGGATCAATCACATATTCAATAACCAAATAATCCAAATATCACATCTCTCTAAAGATTTGGATCCAAGTTTGAACAATTTACAAATTCAATTAATCAACTGAATCAGTTATACAAATTAAATCTCAATGTCATTCAATTCGGTTTGTATTTAGTTATAAAATTAAGTTTCAATTGATTACTGATTTGAATTCCAAAGTTAGAAATGCATCTTTGTATCACAAAGACAAAAACTAACATCTCACTTGAAGAGATGACATGTGGACCTTTATGTCTTCCTTACCTATGCTTAAGTGTACTCTTCATGCTTCTTATGCCATGCTTACAATTTACACCCTCTTTTCCTATATACACCCTACTCTTTTAAGCCCATTACATGACCCATGAAAATTACCAAAAAAAAGTTCCAAATAAGACCTAAACTACTCCATACAAATTTTCAATGCTAGAGAAAAATAAGAAGATTCTTCCAAAATGTGAAGATGGTCTTCCATCACTTGAAGATGAAGATTTAAAGTGAATATTGTCGTTCATAAAATCAAAGATACTAAGATTCTCTAAATTTTATAATATAGAGCATAACCTAGGTCAATTATAAGAGGAGACATATTCCACTGTATTAGAACTCTCTATCATATCCAAGTTTGAAAAATTAAGAAATTTAATTAATCAACTAAAAAAATTATATGAATTAAATCTCAATATCATTCAATTCAATTGTTATTTAGTTATAAAATAAAGATTCAATCGATTACTAATTTAAATTCTAAAATCAAAAATGCAATTTGATACCACAAAGAGAAAAGTTAAGATTAGAGACAAGAAGAACAAACTCGAAGTGAAGAACAATCAGCCAAAACTCAATTAGACTTGTTTGCTCTTGATTTTGTGAATTGAGCCTTAGACATTTAGTTTTTCAATGGTGAAGAAAAGAGAATGCAAAAGAGAGAAGAATATGAAAAGACAAAAATGAAAAAAAGAGTGAAAAGTGAGAAAAGGAAAAAAACTAAAACTTTGAAATTTTTTAAAATGACTTTTGTCTCCTTGTTTTGAGTTTATTTAGGAATTATATATAGGCTTTGAAAATTGAAGCAAATGTTGGCCCAAACATGGGTGATAATAAGGTCCATAAGCCCAATTATAAAGGTGTAAGCGAAAACACAAAAACTAATATGTAGGGTTCCTTTAGAAATTTTCAACAAAAGTGTCTCAAATTCTAAATCATAAAAAAATAGGAGAGAAGATCAAATCCAGAAAATCATATGTTTATTTTGAAGCCCTGGAAATATAGAATCAAATGCAACTGGAATCAACCAAAAATAATATCTAAAAAAAATTTGTGGCCAAAATAATGAGCAAAGGTTAAATGAGATGAGAATACAAAATTAAAGTAAATATGTACAATAAACCCAATTTATTACTAATAAAAGGAAATGAAATAAAATAAAAAATAAATTATATCGAAAGTGCATTCATTATACAACAAGGCTATAAATGTTTGTACAAAATATGTCATCGATGAAGATTTGAAATGAATACTCTCAACAGGCATAAAAGGATTTATGTCTCTTTTCTAAACTTTGTATTTAAAGAAATCCTCCAAGTTCAAGAAAGAAAAACAAGTAACCAAGAGTTACAAAAATGTTGTCAAATTCATTCCTCAAAGCTTTTTGGTGTTGCTATAGCTGAGCAAGATTTGTTGAAACCAACTTTGTTTGAAGTTAAACAAGATTTGATCAACTATTCTTGAAGATTTTTGAAGTTTGAAGACTTATATGTGTTTAGAGAGTGTTGATTAGGATTTACGTAAGTTTAACTTTTAATAGTTTGATCTTATAATTACTATTAAAAAGTCATTTCAATTCATTTTAGAACTTATCTTAGTGATAAGAAATTTTTAATTGACTAAAAATGTTTTTAATTTGTTAAAATGTTCTTATGTTTGAAACTGAAACCAAAATTCAGAATATTTGTTCCTGAAAATGAAAAATTCCAGAGAAAGAAAGTTGCAATAGATGAGGAAGTATCGAACTTGAAAAAACTTAAAAGTAAGATGATGAAAAAATAAAAAATTTGGAAGAAAAAACTACATGTCGTAAGCATGGTTTTTAAATTTTTTTTAAGAGCTCTAAAGTTCTAAACTCTTTGTTTTCATCATTTAGACATGCATTTGACAAGTCTAGTTTAAGGTAGATATGAAAATCAAGAAAGAGACAAAAAGAGCTTTTATGAAAATATTAAGGGTGTTTGCAATCATTATGGCAAGTCTGGATATGCAAGTGTCAGATGTAACACAAGAGGCAACTTCCAAAAGCTAATTGGATTGGACCCAGAAAATTTGGGTACCAAAGAAGCTTATAATTCCTATTGTATATATTTCTTATGGGAAGAAGCTAGGAACTAAGTTAATTCTTGGACAATGGATGCTTGCGACATATAACATACGCAAGGTTTATGTTCCCCACCTTAAGAAAACATTATAGAGGCAAGGTCATCTTCAAAGGCACTGACAAGGATAAGATCTCGGGTATTGACTTTCAAAATTTCTTCCCTTGTTTCTAATAAAAATATTTCATACTTTGAAGAACTCAAGTATAATATGCTAAGCATAAGTCCAATACGTGATAACAATTATATGATCTTGTTCAACAAAAATTAATGTATAATATCATCATCTAATAAACAAACCATCTTTACTACCAAACGAAAGAACAATCTATATGAGATTGGTCTGATAGATCTTAGTAACAAAAAGGTCACCTTTTTTTCATAAAAAGATGACAGAAGGTTATTGTATAGAAAGCTAGGGCATTTAAACTTAAATATATTTCAACATCTCATTTACCTTTTTATACATCTAAAAGTACTTTTAAAAGTGATATTACAAATGTTCATTGAGATCATTTTGAGCTATTTTCATTTGTTAAAAAAGTGCTTTAAAGATTGTTCAAGAAATCTTTCAAAAGGATATGTAGTGCTACTAAATTACTCTTGTGATTGGCTAACATTCTTTATTGCTTGAGTGTTTCCAGTTTGTTTCCTCTAGAGTGTTCAAGAGTTGTATTAGTTTCTTTCTTCTTGGTGTGATCCAAGGGTAGGATATGTTCTATTGATTGTGTTTAGGAATTAATCTTATACTATTTCCTACCTTGTATATGTTTTGCATGTATTGGAGTGCTTGTATTAAACATGTAAAGATAGTGTATTCAAGTTATTCTAAGGTTGAATAACTAAGACTAGACTAGGATCACTGGTGATTTGAACTAGTATAAATTTGTGTGTGACCTTTCTCTTTCTCTGTCTCTTTTAACTTGTCATTTATAATCTTTATCAACTTTGACTCTAGAATCAATTGCATTCAATTTTCTAATAACATTTTTTTTTTTCAAAAAATCTTAAGAAATGATTAATCTTTTCAAAAAAAATAAATTCAAAACGAATTCACTCTCTTCTTGGTTTAGCTTTGTTGATCAAGAGTGATCAAGTGCTTTGAAGAATCCAAATCCAAGGTGTTTGATGAAAGGCTGATGTTGCTGCTGTGTTTGGGTGGGATCTGGGTAGAATAAAGTGTGATCCACTCCTTTGTTGAATCTAAAACTGATGTGATTAAAAACCTTTTTGAAATCAAGTGTTTTTACAACTAAGGGAAAAACAACCTGTTGTTTTGTCGAATCAACTGGTTGTTTTGCTCTTAGGAGTTTTTGAAAAGGTTGAAAACTATTTTGGTTTGGTTGACTTAACTGTCAAGCCAAAACAATTGGTTGTTTTGTGGTTTCAACCGATTGTTTCTTTGAAAATCCTAACAAAATTCTGTTTTGAATGGTGAATTTGCATTAAATGTTTTTCAATTGAATACACTCCTTCATTAATTGCTTTGACCAATCTTTGGAAAATATAAATTGTTTGTTTATGTTTTCAAATAAGCAAGAAAAAGTTTTGAGAAATTCAGTTTGACAAATTTGATTATAAGATTTCAAGATTCACATCAAGCTTTGGGTTTTCAAAGAGAGAGTGGAATAGGATTGCAATTGTATTCAATTCAGATTGTACTGTGATCAGGTGTAATCCTTTCTAAACCTACTGTATTTCTGGTGTTGTGTTGCCAAGGAGTATTGTGTGCTCTTGAGGTGTTCAAGATCAATACTCTTAGTGTGGTTTGCCAAAGGTAGTGTGTTTCTTGAAGGGTTCAAGGTCACTACTTTGGTGGTTTGTGTTTTGTAATCTGGTTTGATTGCTTAGTGGATTACCCAGTGGTATTCTGGGGACTGGATGTAGCTCTTGGCTTTAGAGTGAACCAGTATAAATTGTTGGTGTATTTCTCTCTTACTTTGAACTCATTTAATTTCTTTTTTAAGCTTTGCTGATATAAACAACCGATTATTTCGAAGAAAGAATCGATTGTTTTTCTGTTGCTTTGCTGTATAATTGCTTAAATTCTTGGCTAACTTGATTCCTGTTCTGGATTCACACAAAAAATTTTGTTAAACCTGAAAAGTTTTCAAAAACCCCTCTTAAACAATTCACCCCCTCTCGTTTAAGACCATATATTCTAACAAGCTTAACTTAACATTTTTTTTTCCAACGCCTATGAATTGTGGAGTAACAAAAGACCCAATATAGGTTACTTTCATTATTTTGGTTGTTCTTGTTTAAGACCAAGGATCAAATTAGAAAATTTGACTCCAAGGTTGATAAATGTATATTGCATGGTTGCTAAGACAAATAAAAGGTTTACAAAGTTTTTAAATCTCATACTTTGGTTGTTAAAGAAACCATAAATGTTTTTGCTTAGACTGAAAGAGACTATCATATCTTAATAAAGATTTTGCATATCTTCATATCAAGCAAGATATTAGACGAAGGAGTGTTATCAGAAACATAAAAAGAATTAGACACACAGAAAGAATTAGATACAAAGAAGGTGTAAGACGAAGATCCATCTAAGCCAGATCATGTGAACTAGACCTTGAAGAGGGACTAAAAGTATGTTTCATCTCATCCTTGAGATCAAATTTTAGATGAGAGAAGCAATGATTTCAAGTCTGGGTCGTCTTCTAGAGATGGAGCTATTTTGACTTTGATGACTCAAGTAAAACCAAAGAATATAGAAGAAGCTCTGATAGACAAAGATTAGATTCAAGTCATGGAGGAAAAGTTGAACCACCTCACCAGAAATAGTGTTTGGACTTTTGTGCCTCCTTTTACAAATCAGATCGTGATTGGAATAAGATGAGTCTTCTACAACAAGCGAAATAAAGATGACAAAATGGTAAGAAATAAAGCTAGACTGGTTGCACATGGCCATAATCAATAAGAAGGTATTTGTTGACCAATAAGCTTTGATGAATCCAATATGTATTGAAAACTTATTGTTGTGTGCGTGTTTGGTTAAGTAGCTTTTGTTGTATAAATTTGCATTACATTATGGTCCAATTTACTTGAATAATAATCTCCTTTAAATGTTTGTTTTTTCTAAATTTGTATTTTTTTTAATTAGTTGATTTATGTATTATTCAGTTGAAATTACTTCTATTCAAGTATTTTTTATTAAATGATCAAACTACTTTTACAATCATTATTACCTTATATAAGGATGTATTCTAATCATTTCAAATAACAAATTTTCATAAAAGAGAAAAATAAAAAGTTTTAAATCATTATTGGATATTTTAGTTTGCTTCTTGGATCATTCTTTTTCTATAAAGAAGATTTATGGGTTTACATTTTTGTTGTGCTTCATTTGTAATAATTCAGGTGTACTCAAACTCTATTATTTTCACTTTATTTTTCTATAAGCATATTCATATAGGGTTTCAGAATTTTGTGTGTGGTTAAGAGTGTTGTGTTCTTGTAAGGTTCAAGATCTACACTTTTGACTATTCTTGTGTAACCTGATGTGTTTGGTTTAGTGAATTCTCAATGGTTTTCTTAGTAATGGATGCAACTCTTAGTGTAAGAGTAAAACAGTATAAATCTCCAGTGCAATCTCTCTCTCACTCTAATATCTATTTTATCAATTACTTTGTAGTGTTTTGTGTTTAAATCAATTGGTTGAATTCTTGTAACAACTGATTTATTTTTTTTGAATATATACATGTTGTGCTTTTTATAATCAATTGAACAGATAAATCAATTAGTTGATTTTATTGAGTTTTCAATCTGATTCCAGTATTTACGGAAATCTTCTGAAAACAAATAAGCCTCTCTCTTGTTGCAGGCTATCTATTCTAACAGTATCTACTTCACGGAAACCTTTACACCTAGTGCACGTCTTAAGGCAATAAGAATTTTATTAGCCTTTGCTACTTTTAAAAACATAAAGCTTTTTCAAATGGATGTGAAAAGTGTTTTTATTGAAAGGAAGTCTATGTTAAACAACCTTTAAATTTGAATATCTTTCAAAATCAAATCATGCTTTTAAACTCAAAAAGGCTCTATATGATCTTAAGTAAGCCCCAAAAGCTTGGTATGTTAAACTGAGAATTTTTCTTTTAAAAAATGGTTTTTGTCAAAAGAAAGGTTGATACAACCTTATTTTGCAAGGAACCTAACAAGGATTTCGTTATTGTCTAAATTTATGTGGATGATATAATATTCAATGCTACTAATGATTTTTTTTTGCAAGGATTTTTCTATCTTAATTCAGAGAGAAATTGAGATGAGCATGATGGAAGAACTTATGTTCTTTCTTGGGCTCTAGATCAAGCAGCGGAAAAAGAATATCATCATACATTAGCAAAAATACATCAAGGAGATGTTGATGACATTCAACATGGCAGATGCGAAACCCATGAAGACTCCCACACATATGTGTGAACCCTTTAATGAGGGTATGAATGGTAAGAAAATAGATAAGACAATCTACTGAGGTATGATTGGTTCTTTACTCTACCTTACAACCAAAATGCCATAACGTCTCATTATGCATAACGTCTAACTATATGAAAGATTTCATGAGGTCGAAAAAAGTCTCATTAGAAGGTGTCAAAAGGATCTTTTGGTGCTTTGTAGGATCTACTAATATGTACTGGTGGTAGGAGAAAAATGTTAGTTTTAGATTAGAAGAATTTTGCAAAAAAATTATTTTAGGGATAGAGTTGATAGAAAAATAACCAATGGAGGATGTCAATTCATTGGACTATGTGTGATCTCATGGTCAAGTAGGAAACAAAACTCCATAGCTTTTCCACAAGAGAGGCATAGTGCACCATAACTAAACTCCATAGTTTTTCCACAAGAGAGGCATAGTGTACCATAACTGCTAGGTGCTTCTCACAATTTCTTTTAGTAAAGTATTGACTAGAAGATTACTATAGTTTTGAAAACAATATACCGCTTTAGTCACATAAATGCATCAAACAAGATTTAACAACTAATGTAGTGTTGTGGATTTATCTATATCACATTCCCAAGGAGCATAAAGATTTAATCTCATTTTCAATTTCAATTTCAAAACTAGGTTGAGATTTTATAAATATTTAGTAATTCTACTAATTCTATCTTAACCACATAATAATACCTATTAAGTTCCTAATATTCAAATTTCAAACAGCTAATCAAAATTATCCATAATTCAATTAAAATGAGTATTATGAATTTAATTCAAGAAAAGAAACTATGTAAACCTAAATTCGATTCAAAATGCAAATTGAAGAAGAAGTTTCACTAAGCAAAATGTTAACATTTAGAACCATAGAAAACAAAATCTCGAAGTAATAAACCAAGAATGAATCAAAAATTAACCTTGAAATTTAGATAGTCATAAAGAAAACTATGAAGTTCTGAAAATTAAATTGCATGGTTGGGAAATAAAGAGATAAAGAAGAAGAATGAACCAATTAAAATTTAAAAAGTAAGAAGAACTGAATTAAATTTTTTAATCTAAAGGTGCTATAATAGTAGAAGAAAACTTGTAAAGAATAGATGAATTAAAGTGCATTAAGCAAAAAAATGCATGTGCTGAGTAAAATGGAAAGTTAAATATATTAATTGTAATTTGAATCCTTCACCAAGTTAATAGGTCCTTGATAAGCAAAATGATAGTAAAATAATTATTTGCAATGGTTGATGATCTACTGAATTATATCTTTCACTAACCAAATTCTTCATAATTTGAAAGTTTTTTGTCCATATTTATGTCTTCATCACCTATCTAAAGAAAATTAATATATATCTATAAGAACCTACAATATAAGATCATTCCTAACTAATCCCTCTTTTACAACTCATGTACCAAATTAAAAATGAATATTTATGCACTAAAAACGTGGTAAATAATCTAATTAACTATTGTTAGAGAAAAATTCCAATACCTTATAATTTTGATTAAGTGCTAAAGTTAGTTAAGTATAAAACATATCATGTTTCATGTGAAAAACAATAATTTAAGTTTAATAATAGATAATGTAAGATGTAAGTGTTTCGTCTGACAGACGATACAACACTATGTAGTGTTATTTTGCAACTGCATGACACGTATGTGTTTAAATGATAAGTGCATATTATTCTCGTACAAAATGAAATATATATATATATATATACATATTTATTTTATGTTGCACTACAAGTCACATCAAAAGATTTTTTAGACAGAATAGAAACTACTTTTCTTCAACAAATTCCTCAATTGAGCATTGTCAACTTTGAACGAATTGTCTACATCGTATGACACTACAATTTAGATTAACCAAAAAAAATGCATTGTTCAAGAATAAGATAAGTAGATCCAACTATTGTAATGTAAAAAAGGAAAAAAAAAACATTTAATATTGCATGAAATACATTTAATGCATCTCTCACTATCAAGTTCATCTGGTGAAAGAAAGAGATTCAAACAAGCTGAAGATGCTCAATGACTAATAAGAAGAAGAACTTAAATAAAAATATAAAAAAATAAATTATATTTTAAATTAAGAACATATTTTAAATTATAAATTATTATATTTTTAAAATATATTTAATTAAAATATAATAATAAAAGCATCATTAGTTTTTATATGTATTTACTATATTTATAATTTAATTTTTATTATTAAACTAACTATTTTTACAATTTTATTTATAAATATAATATGTTGGCATACATAAATATTTGTAAATTTATAAAAATATATTTATATTAATTATATTTGTAATAACATTTATAATTTTTTATTTATTTTAAAAATGATTAAAATTTAAAAAAATGTAAAAACATTTAGGAATGAGTAAATATTTTGGTATTGATTTGGTGTTTGTAATACTTTCAGAATGAGTGTTTTTGCATTTCAATGCCTATTTAAAATCTCGAGCTTATAGTGTTTATAAATAAAAAAAAACGCTTTTAAAATAAATCGAGTCCGCAATAAAAAAAAAAAAAATTCTGTAAAATAACCACAATATAATCTAAAGTTTTATCCGCCGAGTATATGATATCAATTATATCTTTTAATTTAGTTCAAATATATAATAATTTACATTTTAATAAACTCTAAAGTATATACCGTTAAGATGTAATGAAAAAGTAAAGTAATTGAAATTAAAGAAAGTTAGGGTTTTAGCATAAACAGTTAATACAAGAATAAATTTTAGAATAAAATAAAATTTAAAAAATGCAGTGAAAATATCAAATTGTTCTTATCATATAACTTAATATGGTAAAAATTAAAATTCTAGAAATATATTAAAATTTATTTTTAAGGAATGTTTGTAAAAAAATTTATCAAGCATATACTGTTTTAACTTTTTAGAAATCATAATTTGCAAAATTCGTGGTTTATGAATATAAAAAAAATCATATACCAAAACTTCTTATGTAACTTCTAAAATTCACATTTTTATCGAAAAATCCCAATCAATAATAAAAAAACGTATTAAAAAAATTCAAATGTAAAATAAAGCATTAAATAACGTTGGTATATGCCAACTGCCCCCGACCAAAAACTTAAGATAGAAAATAGACACCGCACAGAAAATCCTTCGTTCTTCTTTTCTTTCGAGATTTCTTCACTTGTTTCTAAGACAACTTTTCCTTGTATCATTGCAACCTTTTTCCCTTTTCATTCATAAAGTTCTTTCCAACGATGGATTTTAGAAGCAAGGGAATAACATTGCACTCGCTTTTCGTATCATTTCTTCTATTTTCTGCCATTTTCCCACTCTCTTTCTCAGCAGCCAATCAACCCCACAAAGTCAAGAACCTCGCCACCCCACGTCGCCTTTCCTCCTCAGCTGTTTTCAAAGTTCAGGGAAATGTGTACCCTCTTGGGTATGTTGTCATTCTATCATTATTTTTTGGTCAAACTTCTTAATCACTTTCTTACTGTTCATTTTTCTCTCAGTTTTTGTTTAGTATTATTGAATGTTTTCTTTTTCTTGGATGACTTTGTTCTGGTATTTCTGTTCTAAGTTGAGCTGTGGTTTTTCTTTGAAACATTCTTGTCCTGCTTTCTTATATTTTTTAAAATTGGAAAAAAAGTGCAATTCTGTTTTTGATCAGTTCTTGTATATTTGATTCCTGATCTAGTCTTAGACTTTTCATATCTGCTGTTTCATTGAGTTTCATCTACCATTCAATTTATAATTTAGTTAGAGAAGAATGAAAAGTAGGAGTGACTAGCCTCTTAACTTTTTCTAGTCCTTTATTTTTGAAGGGTGGGGTAGTTGGACCCCATCTCTATTAACAAAATAATTCACTTTTTGCTTATGCATGTTTTGGGGGAAACACAAGGAACTGTGGTTGTTGAACTTCTATAGTGAATTGGTTGTTAATGTTAAGTTTAAGTTATGATGGTTCCATGAAAAGTATCTTTATCCTCTTTATGCAGGCATTACACAGTGTTTTTCAACATTGGCCATCCGCCCAAGTTTTACGACCTTGACATAGATTCGGGTAGTGACATCACTTGGGTTCAATGTGATGCACCATGTAAAGGTTGCACCAAGGTATGCGATGCTTAAACTAATATTAGGCCTTTTTCTGAATTCTATCCTCAGAATCAGTATTCACCTGGTGTCAATCTTTGTAGCCTCGTGTGCAACTTTATAAACCCAATCACAACCTTGTGCAATGTGTGGACCAACTGTGTTCTGAAGTGCACTTATCAACAGACCATAATTGTGCTTCCCCAGATGACCAATGTGACTATGAAGTTGAGTATGCAGATAATGGATCATCTCTGGGTGTGCTAGTCCGGGACCACATTGCTTTTCAATTCACCAATGGCTCTGTGGTGCACCCTAAGATTGCCTTTGGGTGAGTGTTTTTGTTTACAGTGAGTGACACGGGTTGTATCTGCTACTGATGTTCTGTTTGGATAAACTTATCCATTAACGCTTATAGACAAAGAAAATAAGAAGGTAAAATGAATTGACCTCCCATGAGCTAAAACAAACTTCTGCAGTTAACTTTTTATAGAAATTCTCTCATTTAACTTTTCTAGAATTGTTGCATAAGTTGATTTTAGGTAGGAAAAGCTCAATTCATTTTAGCTTTTAGTTTTCTTCTTTTACAAGTATTTATAGAGAAGTTTATTCTAATGGGACATAATTAGTAATTTCTATTAGTGAAGTTACAATGCTAACAAAAATATGGTGAAATTTTGCGTAAGTAAATAGAACAACAGAACAAAATTGATCAGCTCACAGGAAAGAAGTTACCATTCTCCTTTGTGAATAATTAAGAGTTGCTTTGTCTGTTGCATGGCTAGGTGCGGATATGATCAAAAGTATTCTGGTTCTACCTCCCCACCTTCTACGGCAGGAGTCCTTGGCCTTGGCAACGGCAGAGCTAGCATATTAACTCAGCTTCATTCTTTGGGTCTGATACGCAATGTAGTTGGACACTGCCTAAGTGCAAGAGGAGGAGGGTTTTTATTCTTTGGAGATGATCCCGTTCCCTCTTCAGGAATTGTTTGGACATCCATGGTGCATAGTTCTTCGGAGTAAGTTTTAAAATTGATGTTATTTTTTCCTTCTTAGGTTTTTGTTTCAGACATGCATCATCTGTTGCCACTCTTGAGTGCTTGCAAACAATCACTGCTTCAGAAAACACTACAGCTCAGGACCAGCAGAGCTGTTGTTCAATGGAAAGACTACTAAAGTTAAGGGTCTTGAACTTATCTTCGATAGTGGGAGCTCTTACACATACTTCAACTCCCTTGCGTATCAAGCTGTTGTAAATTTGGTGAGATAGAAACTAGAGAGCCTCAATATTAGCCATAAATTTCATTGTCTTATATGGCCATTAGTTAGACATCTTCAGTTAATTATCCTTGATCATGATGATTCAGGTGACTGATGATTTAAAGGGGAAACAGTTGACAAGAGCAACCGAGGATTCATCACTTCCAATTTGTTGGAAGGGTCCAAAATCTTTCAAATCGTTAAGTGATATCAAGAAATACTTCAAACCCCTTGCATTTAGCTTCACAAAAACTAAGAATGTGCAGATGCAGCTACCGCCAGAAGCTTATCTTATTATCACTGTGAGATCCGTTTAAGACTAAATCTCTAGCTAAGAGAACAAATGAAATAGTCTAACGTACTGTCCGTTCGCAGAAACATGGCAATGTTTGCTTGGGGATTCTAGATGGCACTGAAGTAGGACTAGAAAGTCTCAACATAATCGGAGGTAAGGCATGTCAAATGTTAAGTATAAACAATTCCACTTTTGTTTCTCTTTTTTTTTGTTGTTGTTTTGATGGCAATACACCTTTTGGCGCTGTCAGACATCTCTTTACAAGACAGAATGGTCATTTATGACAACGAGAAGATTGGATGGGTTTCTGCAAATTGTGATAAGCTTCCCAAGTAATATGTTTACATTATGATTTCTTATATAATTGTGAGCAACATCAAGTGTTTACAAGAGTGTGTTTTTTTTTCCCTTTTTTATTACCAGTGTGGATCGTGATTTGGAAGGTAATCCACACCCATACGCAGCCAATTTGGGTATCTTTGGGAACGGTTTCCCTGCATCTTTCGAAAATATAGACGATCAATGAGTTGTTGTGAAGGGGTGCTCGGATGTACATTAGATAGCATCTACAATTCCATGTGGAACAACATATATATACATAGATTCTTTTGTCACCTTAGTACAATATTTTGGGCTTCATAAGCTTAATTTTGTGAAATTGTAAATGAAACTATCAAATGACACAAGCTACAGTTACCAATCCTTGCTAGCGAAAATTTCATTTAGTTGTGCGGCCTCAACACCCATCGGTAGCAACTAGTTATTTACTTAAATTAACTGATACGGCTTTCACTGCTTCCATACACCAGCACAAGTATGATTGACAGGTGGTTGTCAGTATTTTGGTAAGTTATAAAGTATACTGTATCTGCAATAGTAATATGCATATTAAGTTAAAACCTAAATTAAGAAAATAAAAATCAGAGTGCGTATGCAAAGGAATCGCTACTCACTTCGAGTACCCCGTCTATAACACTCAGCAGTCAGCAGAAAGATGCTACAAGTTTTGATTTGCGTACTGCAAGATGTTAAATAACATTAATCAGTCACCACAGATTGGTCGCAAGAGATTATACTATTAGGTAGAAGATTACAGACAAGTAAGACATGTCACCTTTGCATGACAAATCTTTGTTATTGCCTCAATATGAAGGTTTTGTAGTTCCTCAAGAGCCATAACATCCAGACCAGCGATATCCTCACCCTATTACATGGTTAAAAGTAATATCATTTCCGATCTTTCTTCACGTATGAAAATCAGAAAACCAAGTCTAGGCTTATCTAATGCCATATACATGACCACCAAAGGAAATAACCATTTTGGGCAATTTATGTTTATCTACTAATTATATTTCTATGACAGAAATTTCTATTTTATTAATTATAGTTTTATAGAATGAGTTAATCATATATAATCATGAAGACATTCATTGTTCTTCCCTTTTCAGTCTAGCTTTTCTCAACTTTCTCTTTCTTCATCATCTTTCCTAAAAAAATCACCTAAACTCATTTTCTCGCCCCCAATCTTAGTTAAGATAAGAAGTCTAGAAATTTACTCAATGCAGATAATTAGTATGATTAATATTATCTTGGAACATCAATGAAATATGAAATGAGATCATCAGAATGAGATACCTTCAATATAGAAATATGATTTTCAAGTTCCTTGCATCTTCTTCTCTCTCTTTGATAATTAGCCCTTAGTTCTTCTAATACAATCATATCTTCCATGCTTCCAAAATTTTCAGTTTCTTTGTACTGTTTCCTATGAGAGTAACCATTAGATGTTGGATATCCAATTTTAACCTTGGTTTGTACATCATCACGCACATGAACCGTTGACTTGTCCACAACATTAATGCCAGACTTTCTCATCTTTGACATCAGTATCTGCATGCTTGTAAGCTCATATTCCAAATCTTGTTTTTGGTGTTTTATTTCATCAAGTGTCCTTCTTAGGTCAGCTTCAACTTCGACTTTCACAGATAGAGCTGCTTCTAGTGCAGCTTCTCTTTGGAGTCTAGCACTAAGGTCCTTCTGCAACTCCTCAACAAGAAATTCATTCCCCCGCTTTTTTGATTTCCCATCTAGTTGAAAACTATTATTAATATTTTGCTTGCTTTCATAAGATGTTGGAGACAAGTTTGACTTGCCAGGTGTCTCTTTTGCAGCTGACAGATCACCACTCAGCTCTGCATTTTCATATGTAAGTTTAGTCACTTCTTCAGCCAGGTTTCGGAGTTCAACTGCTGCAGCTGCTGCCAGCTCTTTTGCGTATGAAGCTTCCTCTGCAAGTTTCTGACTTTGAATTTCAAGCCCGTCTTTCTCTTCCACCAATCTCACATTCTCTTCCCTTAAACTCTCTATTTCAGCTGCCTGCACAATTTTATAATGAAAATTATATCACTCCTAGTGAAACACAAACAAGCAAAACCATGTAGGAACCGGTTCCCAAATTTATCCATTGAAGTTTCCTTCCGTAGAAGGTGCCAGAAAGAGAGAGAACCTGCACAAGAATTTCGGAATTTTTAATTGAATCGTTGCTTCCTCCCTGCACTTGAGAAACTATTACATTCATGTTTTTGACTGATTGTGCTTCGTCATATTTTCCCAATACATCTCTAGAACAGTCGGTCTGATTATCAGCAACATGCTGATAATTAGTTGCAGTTTTATCCAAGAAATTTATCTGTTTCTTTAGTGAAATAATTGTCTCATGCATCTCAACATTCTCTGAATTCTGTAGAATTTAAGCACGTCAGGAATTGCAACAAGTCGCCTTAAAAGGTTGTACAATTGTGTAATATACCTTCAACTGTAATTGCTCTTGAAGTATCCTGTTATCTGCAGACTTGATCTGAATGCTCAATTAGCATGAGAACGCCTTAGTATAGTACTCAGATTAATGTTTACTTAAATGCAATGAAACCATTACGAAACTACTGAGGACAAGACAACCTACCTCAAGTTCAAAAAGTTTTTCATTGAGCTCAGTGGTAAGCTTGGATAGAGCCTACATTAGAATAAAGTTATGTGTTAGTTGATGTTTACCGATAAAATATACCCCAATTTTTGTTTTAGAAAAAAAGAAAGGTCTTCAATACGTAGAAAGTTTGCAAACTACGCTTTCATTAAGAACCATTTGAAAATGAAGTGTCATTTATTCGAAACTACAATCACAACTAAAACTTTGGGTACGATAAGTTTTATATTTTAACCAAAAGAAGTGGGGTATCTCTCCACAAGGGAAGAAAAGAGAATTAAATTTGAAGTTCTCATTTGTGGAGCATAGGGCCCTGTAGATACCCAAACCAAACCCATTGGGTTAATGACCATGGTCGACTAGATAAATTTCTATCAAAAGTAGTCTAGTAACACCCACATTGTTATCTCCAGGGATTCTCACCACCGAGACAAACAACTCTTAGTCAAAGTTTGGTTTTCTTGAAGAAACCGTTTAATATGACAACCTCCTTGAATTGAAGTGGGGGACAAATTTGTTGTTTGTAAATTGAACAAGGCACTCAATGAGTTAAAACAAGCACCACAACAATGGTTTGACAGGTTGCAGTTGCCACTTCGTCAGCTTGGTTTTGTAAGCAGTAAATGTGACTCTTTGCTTTTTATCTATAGAGATCAATGTCAGGCTGTGTATTTTTTTATCTGTTCATGATATAATAATCACTAGCAGTTTTGTTACTTTAATTAAACAGATTAGAACCAAACTTCATGTAAAGCTGTCTGGTTGTCACGTACATAATGAGAAGTGTTGCAAATAGTAGATTATTAGCAAAAAATATTCTCAATATCTTCTTGATAATTAGGAAAAACATCTTTCGAATTGTCTATATTTATTTCCTTATTTTAAAGAATTTGATTATTACAAATAGAAATGATGAAAATGTAATTAGTCTAATTGTTATCAATAATATAAATCTTTATTTTCCTTACACAGTTTAAGTCAAGGTCACTTCAAGTAGATTTAAATTTGGTTACCTGAGACATTTCGCTATTACTTGGTGCATGTCCTAAGGATCCAATCATCCGTTGCTCTAGGATACGGATCTGATTCTTCTTTTGGCTAATTTCACCCTTCAACTTATGCATGTCTTCCTGTAATAATCACCAAAATAACCCACCCAGTTTTACTCTAAAATATTAAAGTAGTTCTTCATTTGTCAATCTCAAGTAAAAACCTCACTTGTAATTGGATATCTTCAGGCTTATTAGCAGCTTGTTCTGACAGTCTTTTCAGAGAACTAATGCAGAATGCCACCTCGCCAGCCAACATTTTCACTTGTTCCCGCAGTAGATCCATTTGATCTGTAACAGTAGTCCCAGTCTGCAAGAGTCATTCGGCACAATTTTGGTCACATGTATCATGCATATATCTTTCCAAAAACATTGATCACAAGTATTTGTGATCTTACCGGAGGAAGTTGACGGCCTCCAACAGTTACACTGAATAAATCACCAGCTTGAGTTCTTCCTGTAAAAGAATTGATAGATGGGGCATTATCCTTTCTGCTGACTGAATTCCTGCGTGAGTCTTTCATGTCATAAAGCATAACTCTAGTTGGAGTTAATTTTGAAGCAGACGCAGGTGACCCATTTGCAGACCCCTCACTATCAACATTTGGTGATAATCCATCAACATTATCAGGTTTCTGCATTGATGGTAAATATTACTGGTCGGTTAACAACAAATATAAGATACTAAGTTCATGTAAAATTTAGATCGAGCAAATGCCAATAGTCAAATCCAAATCACACTAGGCAAGAAGTTCCCAATCTTTAGTGAACTATTATTTATGAATTGGGATTATATTATTATTATTTATATATTCATATTAACTTCTGTATTCATCAATCAGCTAGTTAATTATTTCAACATAATAAATAATATATTTTAAATAAAAAAGAAAAATAACTTACTCTTAACTTCAACCACCCAAGCATTCCCCGCCGTTTGCTTCTTTTGTAATCCTTCCCCAATTCATCTAAATTGGTAACATCATCCTTTTCTTCTGGTGAAGGAACTGAAGCATGGCTCCCTGCATCATCATTAATCCAGGACTCACGTTTTCTATCTGGTAAATATGCTAGCTGCATTCAAAGAAGATGAACATCTGTCATTATCATAAATATTATTTACAATTTTACTCCAAAAAACTAAAAATGTGTATGTAAAAACAACACACTGATTGAAAGTCAATACATTTAAATATCAAATTCCAAAGCATATAATTGACTGCTGCACTAAAGGGAGTACCCTTGTCAAAAATTACCTCATCTTCTGCAAAAGAATGCCTTCGTCTATGGCTGGGCCTTTCTAGAATGCTTGATGACATCGCATTCTTTGTAGAAACTAAGATTAATTTGGTTAGACGCTGAATTCTTCCCATCAAGGCTGCTTTAGCTTGTTCCTCCTCTTCCAATCTTGACTTCAATTTGGATTGGCCAGCTTCGAGCTATTACATAATAAAGTAATGCTTAATGTGGGGAAATGAAAGAACACCATACAGAATATGACCCAAGGTATATGCCTCAGCACAAACCTGAAGCTTCAAAGTAACCAGATCTTCTTGTGAAGATGTGGTCGCCATATTGGGATTCTCAACCATGCCACGCTTTAAATGCTGCAGCTCCTGCTTTAACTCAGAAATTTCCCTCTGATATTTCTTGATCAGAGACTTCTCATCCAAAATCTAGTACAGGAAATCAGATAAAAGTTAAATAGCATGAAATTAATATGTCAAGAGGTTATCAGAATATCAACATTTTTCACATTAACTGACCTTATTTTGAGAAACTTTGATTTCAACATGCTTACTCCGGTGAGCAAATTTTAATGTGTTATGTGTCTCTTCACTACTGCTAGAAGCTGGAGTAACTGTGCAAATGAGCTTCAACAACCAAACCATAATCATTTTCAAACATTAGTTGGCCATGCAAATATTTACAAATCACAACTGGCAGAAAATTTAAAGAGAAATTGTACTTACAGAAATCCTTCCATGGCCACTAAGGGATGATTGTAACAATCGAGTGAGCTTTGAATCTCGATAAGGAATATGAGTTGCCTTTCCATCTGTTAGTTTAGCAATCACCTGCAATGCAGAAACAAGATAGAGAGAATTACTTCACTTACAAAATTTGAGATTGGGATATAAAGCATCCGTGCATCCGTTGATATTCTTTACATGTAGAGAAAACTACAACCTGGTAGCATAGTATAATACTTGAAATGCAACCAAAATGTTACTTATAGCCTTATAATATAGACTTATTGTGGACACAGAGATTGTACTCCAAACAATTGTTAAGAGACAAAAGGACTCGATAAATCATTCACAGCACATATGGACCAATAAGGATTTTTAAATGCTAAAGGAACTCAAGAACAAGTTATTACCAAAGCTATTACTGAAGAGGAAAAATTGTTATATTTAATACACTACAAAAAGATTAAACTGAATGAGAGAAGATTTTATTGAAATTGATCTTTGAAATACTACATCAACCTCTATATGTAGAGAACTCTAACCCTAAAGTAATGATTACAAAGAGATCACTAGAATCTTCTAACAGCTTCTAAAAAACACACTTGTAACTAATTACAAAATCCTATTGTAGCTTATCGACTATATTTTGTCTTGAATCAAGACTCCCCCTCAAGATGGTGAATGTATCTATCATTCCCACCTTGCATGTCATATCATGAAATCATTCAGTGGGAATAATTTTTGCAACAGATCTCCTAATTGAAGCCCAGATGGGACATAAGAAGTAGTGCTAAGGCCACTAGCTAGTTTTTCTTTAATAAAGTGCAGATCTATCTCTATGTGCTTGGTATGCTGAATTGGATTGTGAGCAATGCTAATAATTGATTTATTATTACAATAAAGAGTCATAGACAATTCACATCTTTAAGATCATTCAGAATAATTCTCAGTCATAACAATTCACACACCCTCCCTATCTGTCATAGCTTGATATTCAACCTTTGCACTGGACCTTGCAACAACATTTTGTTTTTTACTTTTCAAAGTCACCAAATTTCCACCCAAGAACATGCAATATGTTGAGATGGATCTCCTGTTTGTGACAAACCCTGCATAATTTGCATCAATATACACCTCCATTTTTTTTTCATTCCTCTTGAAAAAGATTCTCCTTCTTGGACATGTCTTCAAATATTAAATGATTTTGTTCACAACCTGGAAATTTCTCTCCCTTGGATCATGTTGGAGATTCCACATTGACTAGAGATTAGGATATTTCATTCTTTATAAATGGGTGCAAACCTCACCTTATAAGCCGATTTTATGAGGTTGAGTTAGGCTTAAAGTTCACTTCTTAACATGGTATCAGAACCATTTAAAACTTATCCTAGCGAGAATTTGTTGGGCCTATCGTGTCAACCGCTATCTGACCATTATTGGACCACCCATAACATATATTTCCACGCACGAGTTGGTAGCCTCGGCATGAGGGGGGGTGTTGGAAATCCCACATCGACTAGAGATTGGGATATTTCATTCTTTATAAGTGAGTGCAAACATCATCTTATAAGCCGGTTTTATGAGGTTGAGTTAAGCTTAAAATCCACTTCTTAACAGATCATGCATAAATTGACTAACTACACTCACAACATAAGTTATGTGAAGTCTGGTGTAAGCTAAGTAAATGAACTTCCCCACAAGTTTGTACGAGACCAAGTTTCTTTCCTTAAAGCAATAAGTAAGTCGTCAAGGTGAGGTTCACAATTATTATTCAAGAAATTTTCCAAAGGTTCAAGGGTGTCGAAGGTGATTGGAGTTGTCTTAGATTAATTGTTTTTGTCTCCTTTGTTATTGTATGTGAAAAAAAAAAAAATCTTTGGAGAACTAATTTCTAGAGCTGACCCTAACTCAAGAAAAAAGTTGCCCTAGTTAGGAGCAACTTCAAAGACATCCATATGAGATGTGCCAGGAGAACTATCAAGAGTATCAAGAGTAGTATCAACAAGAAACAACCCTGAAGGAAAGGAACAAAAGATAACTCGAGATTCAGAAGGCTTAACTTCTATAGAACTCTCCTCCTGAAGTTGAGAACACACGTAAAAGGATTCAATTTGATATAAGAGTCCCATTGGCAACAATAATGTGGTTACCAAAAAGAGAAACATGTGAAGTTAAAAGAGGTGAATGAGAGGTAATATGGTATGTTGCACAAGAGTCTAGAACCCAAGGGTCCTTACATAAAATTTTAAGAACATTAAAAAAGGAATTGGAGTGATAACCAGTCATAGTAGAGAGCAACTATCAAAAGATGACGGATTCAAAAATCCATGAAAGGTTAGACATTCCATTTTAGGGGGTAATGTAGGCATTCCTTCTTCAATTGAAGAAAATGAAGGAGTTTTGCCAAAATTTTCAGAATTTGAAGTTGCCTGATTAACCTTCCTTGAGAGAGGACCTTTTTAGTTTTGCTAGACAAACAAGAGCTTTCTCCTTTCCATGTAGCTTGAAGCAATCTCCTTAATGTGGCCAGATTTCTTACAATGAGTGCACCAACAATCCAACTTTCCTTTTGAGTTGAGTTTCATGTTCAAAGGATTTGAAGTCCTAGGATTGGAAGCCTTTTCAGAGAACATGGCAACTCCTTTAGTGGAGGGCTCATTCATCATGACCATTCAACGAATCTCATCACCTCAATAATGTAGAAGACTTCAGAAAGATAAGGAAGTCTTTCCTTCCCAAGAATTCGTGCCCTAAGAGGATCATATTAATGATTCAATCTTAATAAGAAGTTAAACATCTAGGATCGTTCAACGAACTGAGTAAGAGAAACAACATCCTTGCCATGCCAAAAATAGGGATTCCTCAGACCCTTTTTTTAAGTAAATAAAAAGATCAGAGTAGAAAACACAATAGTGTCTCCTTGAATAGTGCTTCTTTCAAAAGAGACACACAACTTGAGGCAAAAGGGAAAAACAATGGCAGGTTTGGAACTATCACCTCAGGGTGACTTCAACGAAGTAAGCAACAGTGGGATTGGCTATCAGATGTGCCAGAAACGAGTGGTGTGCAAAACCCACTCAAGAGAAAGAAGTCGCACGCACAACCATGCGACTACTCAGATGGCGGTGCGACTCCGACAACTAATTGATCAAAGGATAGTGAATCTTTTTGTGTGATCATTGGTCTGATTGGAGGCTCCAACGGCTACGGAGATAGTGATGGTAGAGACGATGGTCACGAAACTCAAGTTGGATGCACTTTAGGAAACTATATCAAAACGAATCATTGCTGAGACAACAATGAAGAAATGTGGAAGGAGAACTCCATAGTCTAGAGCTTTGATCCCAACTTCAAAAATATTAAACTGAATGAGAAAAGATTTAATTAAATTGATACATCAATCTCTATATATAGAGAATTCCCTGAAGTAATGATTACAAAAAGATCTCTAAAATCATCTAATAGCTTCTAACAGCGCACTTGTAATTAGTTATAATGTCCTATTGTAACTTATGAACTATTTTCTCCTAAATCAACAAATATGCAACTAACCTCAAAAGCAAACACAATAAACATGTACAGTAACTCCCTTGAAATAAATACGGAAGCATGCATAAAACAGGGCAAGAGAAAAACTAAGATCTAAAACAATAGTATAGTATTACCGTTCCAAGAGTAAGCAAGCTTTTATTTATATAAGAACCTTCTTTTCTCCTCAAACCAGTTGTTTCAGTTTTAGAACTTTCTGAACCTGCAAGATCAATTAAGTGCTGGAAAAGGAGTTGGGGGAGGGGGGGGGGAGCTCTTAGAAATAAACGAAACAATGGAGGCATTACTGGAGCAATATAGTAATCATAATCCTGGTCTAGTGAAGGTTACCAGGTGGGACAATGTCACATCCTCTTCCCCTATATTTTCCCCTCGCGAACTGCTTTCAACAGTCTAAAAGAAACAATGTATTCACTAAAACAGCATGAGCCACATAAAAAAGTAGAAACAACAATAAAATACAATCCCAATTACGATTGATGAAAACAAATTCATAATGAATTGTGTTATATAGCTAGCTACACATGAAATTAACCAATTCATGAAATAATATACCTCCGAAGCCACAAAAGGTAGTTTAAAACTTAGAAGAGTGCAAACACGGAAGTGAAAGAAAAAAAGGTTATATGATAATATTTTTTTACTTAGATCTTTCAATTGACCGGTAATGTAACTAGTGCACACGAATAATATATGCTTTTTGGAGTCAGGACCATCTGATACACCCCAAAACTTCATTTTCTTAATGAATTGTCAATTTGATTGGTCACTTTCCATCATCTTGAAAGAAAAGAAAATTGGTACTTTCGCTGAAACTAGCTGGAACTGTTGGAATTCTAATTTAGTTTGTTATTATTATGACTGTGGTAAATAGCTTCTAACTAGCTCAATAATTATTTCAGGATTAGCTTCTGTATTCAATGCACTAATAGTATTAATAAGAAGGATTTTGTTAAGAATTAAGAAGCAATTTCTCTCAAGCAACCTCTGTCTTAAGATTGTAGTGTAGGATCAGAATCCTCCATAATCTTCTCAATATTCTTCTGACATGTTCCCAAAATATGAAACTCCTGAGAAAAAGTACATTTTCTCCATAAGAAGCACGGACACCTCAAAATAGTCACCATTGCAGTGTCAAATACTTTATTGACACTAAAAATACTCATTATTGCATTCTACTATTACATTTAATAATATTACCAATGGAAATACACTAATAATTTGATTATCTAACATCAAGTCCAGAGGCAACAAAAAATATTTAAGAGGTAGAAGATTATAATAAATGCAACCACATTTACCTATGTTCTGTTGCTGCTGCTAGACTACTACAATATTATTGTATCTAGACAGGTATTTTAATAAGACTTTTAGCAACAAATAGAAAATTATGAGTAAACATCAAAATGTTGAACACATTTTAAATCTAAGCCCACTAGAAAGTCTTTTGGAATTTTAAATGACAAAGAAGCATGCATTTAAATCTTAAGCATATCGAGATTATCTTGACATACCAAGGTGAAAATAGTGTGGCTTCGACTGCTAACAAGATTGAAATTATTTGAACCCACGTGTCTATGCTCTGCATTATTTCAGAAACTAGACATTAATATGCATGAATTAGAATAAATAAGAATCTAACAATACATGACCAAAGGAAATATTTCAATCATAAATAACTCCCAGGAGATCATAAAATTGCAGGAGGCAAGAAAATTTAAGAGCAAAGGACGGTCATGTTTCAGTTGGAGCAGAACGTAAGGCATTGTAAAGGAAAAACAAAGAAGTGAATGCTACCAATGATTTAAAATGATAAGAAAGGGGGAAAAACATAAAAATGTTTATTATACCTTCTCCAGTAGCAATTAAAGAAAGGGCATGAGCAGGAGATAGCACAACTTCCTCTTTGATTCCTTCAACATAAGTACCCTGTCACCATTACATATACCTGTAGTCTTATTATAAGATTCAATTAAAAGGCATATCATGCCTTCTTTATGCAATGTCTACAACAAGAAAACAAGAACCAGTAGCCTTTTGTGCGTAACAAAGAAGATTGCTAGCAACAAGTACCAAATTTAGCTAGTTCCAGCTATTACTTAAGTAATGACTGTAAGAATTATGTTTATTGATACTGTAGAGAGAAATGGTATATATTGGTGTGGTATAATCCTTTTGTCTTCCTATTTTCACTTAGGAAGATATATACGTATAAAGCATTGCATAGGGATGGGCCAAGCCCATATACAAAATATATCTAACAGATATTAAATTGAATTGGGATCTCTAATGGCAGAATTAGGATTGTTTTCCTAGTTCTGTTCATACAAGAATTAGAAGAATGTGGACCTTACAACTTTTAGAATTAAGAATCATATTAGAATACATCATATTGATCTGATATCCTATTATTCAAAGTCTCAAATCTCTCTTTCCCCCTTATAATTTCAACAATCAAAGTTCAGACATTCGGAAGTTGAAGATAATCTGGCCCTGTAAAATTCACCGAAGTAAAACTTTTAACAGTGAGAACACAGAGCTATGAGCTCTAGAAAAAGCAGACCCAAAAGACTTTTGGATAAGCTATTGGTGAGATAAAAACAAGAAAATAAATAATGGCCAGCTCTTGAAACCAATATTATTTAATGAATATAAATACCTGAGCATCCTCTCGTATTCTTAGATTCTGCCCAGTTGGATCCAGCAAGTCATTAATGACCTACAACAAGAGCAAATAAAATTGAAGAAAAGGGATACATGATCATTTAATATATAAATATATATAATATACACACACACACCAAGGATAGATGATAGATTCATGCCTGTAGAACTTGTCTACATAGAAACTTGAGTCAAGGGAAGCCAAAAATAAAATAAATAACTCCAATAGTCAGGCTTGGACATGATAGTCAAATTGGAGACAACACTGAGCCAGAAGATATTTCAAATAATTTTTCTTTAAAGCACAACTTTGTATGCTTATATTCCCTAACACGTAACAACTGATGCAACCAAGATAAAGTTTTTAGCCAAAATTAATATTTTAAGTCTACTGCAAGAAGTCAATGATCATATAACTAACCCTTTTTTGCAATAGAGATTGCTAAGCCTCTTTCCATTTTCATTTGCAACAGACTTTGGTGGAAAGCATTTTTTTTCCTTTGGGAAAACTGGGTTCCAACAGGCTTTTATGTGCTAGAAAACATGTAACTTCCATTTTCTGTTAAACAAACACTAACTATGCGTACTCTTTTCAAAATTCCATGTGTGTACTTGTATTATAGGATCAATCTCACATAATGGTCCATCCGTGTCATCCTATGTCATTTGCAATCATTTCATATTGAGTTAAAGTCACACTTGCATTTAAACAAACTTAATCTTTTTATCCATTTTTATGTCATAACTAAAATTTAGATTGTCCTTTGTATTTTGCATGGGCTATTCTCAGACAACAACGGAGTTAATCTGGTCATCATTCTTGCTATTTAAAGATGAATTCCCCCAGAATAGGTATAACAAGCTTGATAAAGACGAGAGAGGTCAATATAACATAGTATTAGTATGTGATGCTAACCTCATTGTAAATCTCAAGATACGAGACACGTAATAAGAATTCCCGTCCAGGAGTCTGAAATGACAAACACAACCAATCAAGGATATGAACAGATTTAAAGTGCAATTTGGAAAACTAAACTCAGTACCTCTTGTATTATACTGAAGACATCCTTCACTGCAAGTGGGATAACTCCTGGTGATTTTTGCTCCCCCTGCAAAAATTATATAGCAAATCTAAGTTTCTTTTTGTCTCTTGCTATAGTGTTCATAATACGAAATTATTTCTTGAGCTCCTAGACTACTAGTACATGCTGATGTAGATGATTAGCCAATTTTATAACTTATAGTTAGTTACTTAGCATTTACACATCACTCTCCAACATTGTGAATTTTCATTAAGTGACTAGATTTATAAGTGTTGGAAACCACAGAAATGTATATATACCCATTCCACTTTCCAAATTGCTCAGAATCATTGTAAAGTGGGGAATAGAGTTAGAATTATTCACTTAATTATTCCTTTTTGTAAATTAAGTATAGCACACCTCCCCAAAGTCAAGAAGTTGTGTGCTCTGTTCAAATGTGTTTCTCTAAAATTTGTCCCAAACAAATCAGAAGACTAAAGGGAATAAAAATATTATGCAGAATGCAAATAACAAAGATACAGAAGCCTATTCCTACTACTAACTAGTTCAATAAAAAATAGAATTAAAACAATAGCCATAAATCCCATTGCACCAGTTTTGTCTTGCAACATTCAGACTGTCAATCACTGTGTGGGTATCAAGAACAGGTTGGACTATCAAAGACATTTCCATTTTGCAAAGCTCAAATAAAATAATACAGAGTTTGGTGCCATATATGATGACACTTCTATGTAGATGATAAAACATTTAACTTACATGCATAGTATGAGTCTTTCCACTACTAGTAACACCATATGCAAAAACAGTACCTGCAGATCAGCAAAGCAATTTTCAACCAATATTGTGTTAGGTGCTATGTTTGATTTGTGCTATCAAAGAAGACCACTTATAAATTTTATGGCTATCACTGAGAGTGTACCAATGTTTTTGAAGTTAATAGATGAATCTGGTGAAATAAAGTACAAAGATTTTATTGCTTAACACATGAGAGATGCAATTATGGAGGTTGGGCCGAGAAATGTAGTACAAATTGTAATTGATGATGCATTTGTATGTAAGGCAGTGGGTATGCTCATAGAATTAGAATTTCCTTCTATTGGACTCCTTGTATAGTGTACACCTTGAAATCTTGCATTGAAAAATATATGTGCAGCAAAATATACCCAAAAAAATAGTGATACTCATCAACAATGTTCTTGGATCTCACAAATTGTTGATGATGCTACCTTTATTATGGGGCACTCTATGAGATTATCAATGTTCAATAACTTCAACTCATTGAAGTTGCTTTCTGTTGCTTCAACAAGATTTGCTTCAACCATAGTTATGCTAAAAAAGTTTAGAAGTTCAAAAAAAGGACTCCAAGAGATGGTTATTAGTGATGAATGGTCTTCTTACAAAGAGGATAATGTGGATAGTACACAATTTGTGAAAGGAACTTTGTTGACTGATAATTGGTGAATGAAGGTTGATTACATACTTGTTTTTACTGCCCCTATTTATGATGTTCTCAGAAAAAACAGATACAAATATGGCTACTCTTCATTTAGTATATGAAATGTGGGATTCAATGATTGAAAATGTGAGAAAGGTCATATACCAACATGAAAGAAAGACAAAAGCTGAACATTCATCATTTTTAGGGTAGTAAACTCAATATTAATTGATCATTGGACTAAGAGTAGCACATCTCTTCATTGTCTTGCTCATTCTTTAAATCCAAGGTAATACATTATATAGTTAAATTATTTTATAATTATATTTTATTAAGTACATATTATTTATCATAAATTTATAATATGTTAATTTATGTTTATATATTTTTTATGTAGATATTATAGTCATGAATGGTTAAATGAAGATTCACAAAGACTTGCCCCATATCAAGATATGGAACTTCACAAAAGGAAGAAATGTTTTAAGAGGTACTTTGATAATGCCGAAGTAAGGAGACAAGTAAATATAGAGTTCGCAAACTTTTCAAATGGAAGAGAAGATTTTGCTACTGTTGACTCTTTAAGGGATAGAGGTAAAATGGATGCAAAATCATGGTGGATTGTTCATGGAGCTCATGCACCAACACTTCAAAAGATAGTTCTTAAACTATTTGGACAACCATGTTCTTCCTCTTATGAGAAATTGGAGTACCTACTTCTTTATACATTCTTTAAAAAGAAATAAGATGACGCCCTAAAAGGGTAGAGGATCTAGTATTTGTCCATAGTAATCTTCGTCTTCTCTCAAGAAACTCCTCAAAAATACAAAGAAGAGAAAACTAAATTATGAGATATTGCAAGAAATGACTTTTCAGTAGATGACAATGGCATTCTTGAGATTGCTAGCTTATCTTTTGATGAACCAGAATTAGAAGTTGTATTTTTTAATGAAGATGAACAAATGCAAAAATAAAACATTATGGTTTACATAAGTACATCTTTTTTTAAACTATTTTTATTAATGTTTCTCTTGATTTTTCATATAACAAAATATATTACTACATTTTAATATATATATATATATAGAGACATGTCCTGTGTCCTATAAAATTTAGCTGTATCTCTGTTTCGTGTCGTATCCGTGTCTATGCTTTATAGGTGTAGAGGCAAAATTTAGAGCAATGGCCTTAGAGATTTATGAAATACCATAGTTTGAGATAATTTTAGAAGACCTAACAATTGATTGGGAGAAACTTGTGAAAAATGTATTGTGATAACAAGTCAACAATAAATATTGCACATACCAGTGCAACGTGATAAAAATGAGCATGCTGAAGTCGACAGACACTTTATGAAGGAGAAGTTGGATAATGGGACATTTGTACGTTCGGAATTCAACTTGCAAATGTAATTGACAAAAGGGCTAAGTGGTGCTACATTTCAATCTATTGTTGGCAATTTAGGAATGGATGACATTCACTCACTAACTTAAGGAGTGTCAGAATCCCTTGAAACATGTTAGAGATAATATTTACTTGTACAGATTTAATTACCTTCCATAATATGTTGGAGATAATATTCACTTCTACAGTTTAATTACATTCCCCAATTAGGAGCTAAATTATAAGGATAGATTGTCTCTGTAGTAAATTAGGAGTTTCTGTAATTAAGATTTTTGTATTCGATTTAAGAGAAATTGCTCTTCTCTGAATGTCATCAGAAATAGCTTTTCTGACATACCCCAATCAAGTTAACATCATCAATTGGGATTATTAGTATTAAATTGCTCCTGCAGACAGCTTGCATGCCATTAATAAATCATTAACTTAGTACAAGTCCTCAATCCATTAATTTCTTCCTTTTTCAAAAAGACAATTTAACATAACGATAACAGAAAAATCATTACCGTTAATCCCTTCCATTGTACCACTGACAACATGCTGAGCAGCCACATCATAAACATGCCGAGTTGTTGTGGCAGGCCCAAATACCTTATCTGCCACAGAAAAAAAATTTAGTTACAAATAGAAAGAACGCACAAAACCAACATGTACTCTGCATTCTTCAATTTAGAAATGCTGGTGAGAAACAATTCTGAAGCCACATAAAGTCATAACTCTCGTGTCTGAACTATTTGTTTTCACCATCTACCATAGACCAACAGCTTTCAGAATTATTGGAACGGATTAAATGTTGCAACATCTTTGTAATTTTAAAGTTGTGATCGGAGCCAAAATACAAGGTAGTTTGGCTTAACATTTTAGACTTGTACGAACTACCGCCACTCCAAATATTTGGAAAAGAATAACAAACTATGATTTTGTAGCACAGTTTAGGAATGGATTCTTTTGAGAAATAATCATTTTTCATAACCCTTAAAAGACTGCCAAAAAAATATTATTTTCTTAAAGTAAGCGAATATCAGTACACAAAAAAACAATTGTTTTCTAAATAAGCTAATTTCAATAAACAGGAAAAATAATCATTTTTTCAAATACGTTAACTTTAAAAAGCACAAAAAACTATAATTATCTCAAAATAATCTGATTAAAATATGCAGTTAATGTATGGACTATTGGACTACATAAACAAAAAATGAACTGAAAAATTTGCTCACCCCATGATGTTATCACTATCAATTTGTATATAAAGCATCAAACTAACTTTACTATATTTTATTAAGCAAGAGCTCAATCACTGGCTTAAAACTGAACTTTAGTGAAATACACCAAGAACTTATTATCCAAATAAGTTAAAACAAAAAACTTATACGAAATATACAAGTATTTCTAATAAATTTAAATAAACTCTTTCAAACATACACTTAACCCATAACCTACCAACATTCTAACACTTGGTTAAGTATAATAACTATTGTTGGTTAAATCAGTTCAATAATCCTTTTACATTTTAACATATAAACCGAAATAGAATACTACTTCATCAAGCCACACCAAATAGCCTTTTTCCCAACATTAATTCCTCAAACCTTAGTTATGCCACATACACACTAACGGATTTTTCCTTTTAGTACAAAACATTTTAGATTTAAGCATACTTCTTCACAAGTACGGTAGATCTAGGGATCCTAAACTATTTTTATGATACGTCTAATGGTTGTATATGTTGTCTATTAGTAAGGTCATCTAACAGTTGTAGACATCGCTTAATTGTAGAGTTGTTTGATGACTCATTGTTACGACATCTGGCAAATTAGTAGTTTGCTGTAAACATTTTGTTATGTTAGTTAATTATTGTTGTGTACTTCAAACTAACATGTAACCATTTTGTACCTTGTATAAGGGTAGTTTGTGCTTGCTGTAAGTGAATCAACAAGTATCGAATTATAACGCTTATTTGTTTAATAAGCAAAACAATTATTCATCTTTATCTTTGTGTTCTATTCTACAATCTACGCCTCTAGTTGGGGTGATTTACGCCTCTAGTTGGGGTGATTTGCAATCAATATTGCATTGTTTCGTGCGCTGCTCTTTGGACTTGTTCTGATGCGGATGGATCAAAATAACAAATCAATAATAGAGCAATATGCAATGGAATACAATTCTCCAACTTGAAAAAGTCTATGAGGAGCACAAAAGAAAATAGAGCACGACAACATAAGTACACAAGACACAGATATTTTTAGTGTGGAAAACTTCTCAGTGTAAGGGTAAAAACCACAAGTCATTTAGACCAACGAAATAGAGACACTATGACCAATAAAGGGTACAAGAGAGTTTCCAACAAGTGCATAAACAATGCAAAGCAAAGCAAACAACAATGCACACAAATAAGAAAGAAGATTGAAAACCACAAATAAAGTTGTTACAAACTACCTTTCTCCCTCTCTAGACTTTCAATTAATATCCAACCGTCAAAAACGAAAAACCATCTCTTACAAAATTGTTGTCCAAAAATATCTCAATCCAATGGTGAACGAACTTATAGTTGTGATGGGGATCCCACATTGACTATAGATAAAACTAAATTACAATATATAAGTGGGAGAAATCCACACCTTATAAGCTAGTTTGGTAGGGTTGAGTTAGGCTTAAAATCCACTTTTTAATATGGTATCAGAGTCTATCCTAGCCAGATTTGTTGGGCCTATTGTGACACACTATCAGAGCACCCACAAATATCTAATTCCATGCTTGAGATGTATATGTTTTGGTGTGAGGGAGGTATGTTAGAGATCTCGTATCCACTATAGATAAGGTCAATTTACAGTATGTTTAGTAATGAGGAAAAATAGTAATAAGTAATAAGTAAAAATGATAAAATTGGACCATATATAAGGAAAAAGATCCACAAGTCCTTGTATTGAAAATCTCTCCGGTGGAGGTTTCAAAAAAGCGTGTCCCAATGATGAACGATAATAAAGTAGTGAATCAATGAAGTAGTTTCTACTTGTTATAAGTGAATCAATGAAGTAGTGATTGTAGTGCTTACATGCTTATTAAACGAGATGGTTATTTATCTTTATCTTATTATATGTGTTCTTTGTTTTGCACCTCCTGTTTGTGTGATACGCAAACTATTTTTTTTATTCTTCTTTGCACTCGTTTCGTCAATAGTTGTACATCAAGTACTAAAAACTTTTTAAAAAAAATAATGTAACTTACAGAGAAGTTCATTTTACTTTTTCTTATTTTCGTTTCTCTAAAAGTGCTTATGGAGTATATTGTCCATACATACATATAAAATACTTTTACACTATCATTCAATTATAAATAAATTAAGCGACTTTTACAATTACTACCTTAAAAATCATAATTACCGTGATTTCTAATAAGGGAACAGTAAGTGCATACAAAATAAAGTCAAACATTTAAATGAAGGAAGGAACATATCTAATTGCAAAAAAAAAATGGAATATAGTAAGAGTTTCCTTTGTTGTATGGAAGTAATGTGTGTATGGGGAGAAAAAGCAATTAGTGAATAAGAAAACTAACCAAAGCCATAAGCAATGGAAGGATTGTACTCATTCCTCACTATATGATCCCCGTCCGCATACCACGCCACCTCGTCCCCTTTATTAATTTCTCTCCCACTATTCAAAACCATGACACAGTAACCACATAGTTTAATAATAATAATAATAATTAAAAATATACGAATTGAAAAGACACACACTAACTAACTAACTAACTAACTAACTAGAGAGGAGAGAAATTGACGAACCTGAGGGGTCGGAACCGGACTGTGACAGTGACATTCTCCTTCGCCTTGCTCACGTCGGCCACAGCGGCGGTAGCCACCGAAGAAATGGAGGCCTTGGTCGACGGCCTCGACGAGGTGGAGGAGGAGGACGGTGTGGTAGGTCTTCCGGCGGGCTTGGCGGGTCCCGCCGGCAACTTCCGCGAGCGGAGCGGCGAGACGGAGGCTCGTTGGGAGGATCGGCCGTAGCCGGAGGCGGAAGACATGGACGGAGAAAGAGAGGTAGAAGAAGGCGGTAAGAGTAAGAGTTTAAGAAAGAGAGAGAATGGGTCACGTGCCGGCCATGGAAGTGCAGAGACTTTGGAGTTTGGACTCTGTCTTCTCCCTCCAAAAAGAGGACAATTTTTTATTTTATTTTTATTTTTTATTACTTTTGCCATTCTTTTGAATTTAAATAAAAGTGAAACTTTAAACGTAAAGTTAATTTTTATGTACGATTATTCATAAATGATTATAATATGTTTTAATTGTCATTTTATTAAAATAAAACGAAAACTAATTAAATTTAACATTTTAATATGTGAACTTAATATGATACTGTGTTTAACATTAACTTCTTTATGTTATCCTCACTTATTTTTTTTCTATGGAATAAAATTAGAAATATTAGTAATTATTCATTGTTGATTTATAAGAAATTGCTTAATTAAGTTTTCTTTGTAAACGATGATATTACTTTGCATATATATTCAATAATTTTGGATAAAATGAAATACGTGAACTAATTTTTTACACCTTTATGGCTATGAAAGAGCACTTTTACAATTTTATTTTAGTTATTAGAAGTGAAATGATAATTTAACTTTTATTAGAACTTATTTAAAAAAATATAGAATTTTATTTATTTATCTTTTTAGAATTAAATATATTTTTCGTTAATTATTTCCATGTAAAATTTATTTTTTCCTGATAAATTTATAATGTGAATTAGAATGTTAAATATTTTATATTATTTTATTGTTAATATGAATATTATAATATTATAATATAGATTATATTTAAATTTTAATTATTATATCAATATAAAAAAATTAAAATTTAAGCTATAAATAAAAAATTAATTTCATATTATTGTACAAGTAATAAAAACATACTTAACTTTTTTTTTATAAGTAATACATATTTTTCTTCTATTTTTCTTATCTTTTATTTATTTCTTTATTTCAATTGTCTATGGCTAGTTCTATTGTTGATCTTATTCAAGTTCGTAATTTCTTATCTTATTTTTGTTTTACAAAAACATTTTATGATATCAACATTTTTTCGTATAATTTGAAAATTTTATTTTTAAATCATCCCTGAGCTAATTTTAATTGTTGAGGTTATTTTTTTAAGAAATGTGAGTGTTGTTGGTTAGTAAAAATGGTATCAAGCTTCTGTGCCAAAATATATTAAAAATTCTGGTACAGTGCAGAGGCCTTTTGTCTGTCCTTATTAGACAAAAGGATCCCTTCAACTCTACCAATAAAAACTATTTTTTTTCAAAAACTAATTAATTTATTTGCTTGTACTGTATCACAGAAGGACATCACCTTCTGTCGCATTATTTATGGAACCAAAAAAATTAATTAAAATGGAAATTTAATATTCTACCAAGATTATCTTTATTTGTTTTATAGTAGAAAATTATGTGTGCTAAAATTTGAAAGATAAAAGGTTTTCATCAAGATTTCTAAAAATTACTGTTGTGGTTTTTAATGTAATGTTTTGCAAAATATTGATTATGTAATTTGTTGTTTTCCATCTTCTTTAATTCTAATGAGATAAAAATAATTTATTTCATTAAATTAATTAAAATATTTAAAAGACTAATATTGCAGATAATTAGAAAATATTTTGGAGATAAAAATGTTGGAATATTTTTACACCAAAATTTTAAGACATGTCTAGGAACACTAGTAATTGAATTAATCAGTATTTAAAATATAGTTAAGTAACTCAATTAATTATATTTTATGAACTTTGAATGCTGTTTTGATATATAAAGTTATTATTATATCAATTTTTTTTATTAAATATGTTCCTCAAACTACTATGAAAAATTATGGTTCATTCATAATTCAAAGTGTAAATTTATTGCATTAATCTTTTTAGGAAGTCTTATGATACATCTTGGTCAATAGACAATGTTAATTAGTTAATTAGTTTGTCGTGTAATAAAGAATGTTTCAACATGAACTCTAATATAATGCCCATGCGATTTTGTGTGGAGATTGTGGGTGTTGCAATTTTTGTTTGGCGTGCTTCCACACCTGTATTCGAAAGACATCACAGTAAAACACTATGTATTCAAATCCTTTATGAAATCATTTAATTTCAGTAATTTTATTTGAAAATAATATTTTCTATGATTTAGAAATATCAAATAAGATCTGAAAACATAAATGTTGTGTTATAAAAATTCTAAGAATATAAAGATTAAGTATGGATACTTCCATGTTATCATGTTTCGTCTAATGCTTGACCAATGCTTTATATCGTCTGATATGTACAGTTTCAATATGTGTTTGATGCTTCTGATCTCGTGCATTTGACTTGTGTTGTCGAAGCGGTTTGTATGATATAATCTCGTGCATGGTAGTTTTAGGGATTGAGAGGGAGAATGTTCGAGAGATGAATTACAAAATAGAAAAAAAAATATCAAAGGAAAAGCTAAAAACCATGTTTTCTCAATACATGCATCAATAAGGTAAATCTAAGAGTAAATATGGAGAGCAATCAAGAAAAAGACATGTGCCCCCTCCTATTATCAAAGGGAGTTGATGGATTAACTCCGTACACTCCAATAAAAGAGCATGAGTGAAATAGTATAGACAAAAAATAGAGTTATTCATGATAAGGGTGGGGATTATAGAAGAACCTAGGAAAATGATAGTTAGGTTTGAAAGTGATTTTAACCCAGAGATTAGGGATAAAGTTGAACTATTACCCTATAATGATTTAAAAGAACTAGGTCAACTTTGTTTAACGATAGAACAACAATATGCTCAATATTAACCTCTTCACAACCTTATCATGGACTTAAGAGGGAGGGATACTCCTCCAATTCCATATCTAGGTTCAAAGAGCCATGAGATAGGGATAAAAAAACAAAAACAAAGATAAAATCAAAAGGAGAGGGAAATCACTTTAGACTCTTCTCATTTAATTCATGATTCTAACTTTTTTCTCAAAATTTTATAGAAAACCACTTTATTTTTTTATTGCATAGCACAACCGCAATAGCACAACAAAATGAAGAAAAATACAATTTTAAAATAAAGACCCATAAATCTATTCATCGAAAATTTTACAAAAATAAAGGGCCTTATTTCTTATGCTTTTATGTAAATACATTTGTCTTTAATAAAGAAACTTATTCAAATAATTTTTGTTGCTTTTTGTAAATGGATCTTTGATCCAAGAGAAAAATAAAAAGAAAATTGCAATATTATGTCGGATGATGTTTAGTCAAACTCAAGTTTTAACTTCGCAAACAATCTGCTAAAAACCTACATTATAGAAACTCTTCTTCTTTTGTTGATTCAAAATTGATAACATGCAATACAAATAAACTCAAGGAAAAGAAGGATTTTAGCTTGATGTTTTTATATTGGTGCAATTATAAAGGAAAACTACATCCAGTTCTTGATCAACTGACCAAGTTCCACTAAGCATACTAACGCTGCAAAAGTGAGTATTGTTTAGACCTCAATTACTCCTAATTAAAACAACCAGAGTATTTTTTAAATACGTAGTCACTCCGGCTAAATACCCAAGTATTCTTTTGAATGTACGTACTATTGGCTAAAAACCATGACTATTGTTTGGAATATAACCATTTCTAACTAAAACACTAAGGTTTACAGAAAGAGTGATCTAAAATATCACAAGGTTACTCACTAGAAATATATATTACTTATTTCGATGGATACAAAAGGGTATACACACTTCTAAATAGTTATTGAAAACAAAAAACGTTCTTGCAAAACTTAGGGCAAAAAGGATTGAAAACTTTAAGTGTTAAAAAGTTGACAATGTTTTCACAATTCTAGCTCTCTTGTCTCTTATTCTTCTTCAACTTGAGAGATTGCTTTATATTTGAAGAAAGTAATCATTGCAAATCTTTTCTGCCCATTGTGAAGCTTCAACTCGGGTTTTCATCTTCAAGCTTGGATTTAACCACTCAAAGACGTAGAGATGCCTTTAATGCTCTCCATGTATCATGAAATGTTTATCTTCTCTTGAAGCAACATCTCAATAGTTGGGATGACTTATCAAACATAAATCATAGTTCTTTTACCCAAACTGGAGTAAAGCAAGAAACCATTATTACGAAGTGGACTTTAAGCCTAACTCAACCCTATAAAACGGCTCATGAGGTTGATGTTTGCACCCACTTATATACAATGAAATGTTCTCATCTTTAGTCGATGTGGGATCTCCAACACACACCCGTCACGCCGAGAGTGACAGCTCGTGCGTGGAATAACATATTATGGGTGGTCCGATAACAGCCCGATAGCGGGTGGCACGATATGCCCAACACAAACACTTGCTAGGATAGGCTCGAAAATGGCTTTGATACCATATTATGAAGTGGACTTTAAGCCTAACTCAACCCCATAAAATCGGGTCTGTGTTGGAGATCTCACATCGACTAGAAATGAGAACATTTCATTGTATATAAGTGGGTGCAAACCTCAACTTCATGAGCCGGTTTTATGGGGTTGAGTTAGGCTTAAAGTCCACTTCGTAATATGGTATTAGAGCCATTTCAAGCCTATCCTAGCGAGTGTTTGTTGGGCTTATCAGGCCACCTACTATCGAGTCGTTATCGGACCACCCATAATATGTTATCTTACGCACGAGCTGCGTGCTAGTATGCTTGTTGGTGTAAAGTAATTTTAACGTGTCCTTCAAGAGATCTTTTATCTAAACATGAGCTTTAAGACATCTTCTTGGTAGACGTAAGACAAAAACATTCTCGGTAACACAAAATAAACATATAAAGAAATTTCACGAAGTACAACAATAAATTAAGATTGTGTGTATCGTTTGAGTATGACTTCACTTATTAGATGAGGCAATGACTGTAATTTGTTGTTGGGTTTGTCAAATGAAACACTTGCCTCTTACATAACTTTTTTGAAAAACTTATGTCTTATAGGATAAACATATTCATGATTATATATTTTTAAACAACACTTAATGAAAGGTATCAAGGGTCAGTTGGACTTCCCTCTAACAAATTTCTTGTTGCTTTTCTAGGACCGTGTTGAAACACCTCTTCATGAAATTTAAAAATGTTTATGGGCTCCTCCTTTGGAAGACTAAGGCATTCCCAAATGTGATCGTGACAGCTTGGAGAGTGCTGCTGGATAGAATCCCAACAAGGGTGAGTTTGAGTAGGAAAGGGGTGATGATGGAATCTACGCTATGTGCAATGTGTCCGCTTAAGGAGGAGTCTTGTCAACATATCTTCTTGGAGTGTAAATACGCACAAAGGGTATGGTCCTTGTGCTTCAAATGGATAGGTATCTCTTTTGTTCAACAGAATGATTTAAATCTGCACTTTATGAGTTTTTATCTGAGTAATGTAGCAAGAAGCTAAACCTAGTATGGAAAGGTGTTTGGGCATCTGTTATTAGGTGTATCTGGGACCAATGGAACCTGATTGTATTCAAAAAAGGGCTAGTAGATGCGGAAGAGGTGTTTCAGAAGGCTCAACTCAAATCCTGGTTTTGGATGAAGCACAAGGTGCATTCCTTTACTTATTTTTTCGTAAACTGAATTCTTAATCCAATGCTTTGCATTAGAAGTTATAATTAGTTCTCCCAAATGCCAAGAGTTTTAAGACTATGGCCTATACTGGATTTATAGTTGGTTGGAGGTGTTGGTGGGTTTGTCACGGCCTACAGCTGGTGCAAGATGGAAAGGACATAGGTGCTTGTATGCAAGGGAGTCAAAAGGAATGTTAAGGACATGATGGAGGATTCTATTTTGATATGTCTTATAACAGACCAATAGAGGCAGGGTGTATGCTGGTTCAGGATTCTTTATGCAGGAAACAAAAACTGTGTTTTTTTATGTGGTGTTTTGGTTGTTGTGGAAATCCCTAAGTGTGTTTGCTGATCAACTAGTGGTCTCACATGTGGATGGTAGCAGTAGAGGTTGTGGTGGGGATTCAAACATGTTGGGGGATGTAAGTCGAAGTTGTAAACTCCAACCAATCTAAGTGCGAGATGGACCATGGCAAGTAGGAAGTTGATTTCTGATAAAAGTGAGCTTAAAAGGAGCAAACAGGGGGAAACCAAAGTCCAAAAAGGAGCGAATGGAAGATGTTGCATTGAAGTGATTAATTCTGTGACAAGTGCTACAATCGTGCCACTGCAAGCTGGGTAGAAGGAATGTCAATGAGGTGGTGGAGATAACCAATATTTTGGTGTATTTTGATGGTTTTGTAGCTGCAGTTTGCAGTGCTTATAGCATTCCAATACAAGCACGGTGCTAGCTGGAATAGGATGTCTACCTTATGCAACAAACATTATCTATCTATTGCTTCTGGGGTGTTTGTTCATCTCTTTATTCTTGGAGATTCTTAATGTGGTTTGGTTTATGTAAAAGGGTTGGGATACCCCTTTTGTATCCCTCTTAATTTAATTTCATTCTTTGCTAATAAAAAAAAATGAGCAAATTTCCTAGTTTCTAGAACAATTTGCAGATACTTTTACAAATAGTTTTTTCTTTACTTCATATAATGGTGTTTAATATTTTTTAAGCATTATTTTGCTTTCTTTTTAGCTTGCATTTCAGATAGGAATACTGGGATCAATACAAGGAAAGGACTGTCCTGGTAGATATTGGGAGAGAAATGACAGTGTAAGGCTTATGCCACTGATTGTCCAATTTCTAGGCAGTTTGTTTAATTGATCTTATTTTCATTATCAGTATCACAGGTTTGTTCAACAAGTGCATTTGGTAAATGATTTGGCTGACATAGAATGTATATTGCTATCCTTCTCTTTTCCATGTTAATTTTCCCTCTTGGATTTGTCTAACAAACATATGTTAGTTATATTTTTCTCTAGAACTGTGATAGTAGAGTATGCACAAGCACAACTAATTTATCTTTCAATGTGAGTAAAAGTCCATTCAGTTTGCATGGGGAATATATTCATAAATAATTACGAATGCATGTTATGGCAATGATTATGCTGCAGCTTTGGAATGGAATTTATGAGTTGTAATAATTATGACAAATTTGTCTTCTGTGTTGGAATTGGGATCTGTTAGTATCACTCCTCTACATGATAAATATTTGCTATGCAACAGTAGCATAATCTGGATGAAAAATCATGTGGATTAGAAATAAAGAGAAAGGATCCTGAAATGGGATAACAACAGAGGGAAGAACATAAAGTGAAATGTCATTGATTGAAGTGCTGGGCAATGGGTCATATTTATGGATTTATGTGAGAAAACATAAGTATCTCTACAATGGAATCTATTTTAAATTATCAGATCCATAATCACCATATATATATATATATTCTCAGTCCAGAGAAATACAATATTGTATACCTGTGCACATTAAACAAGAAGATCAATGAGGTGGCAATTGGCTAAACTATTTTTGTCTTTCACTGCCTATTTTCTGAGACACCTTGAATTTCATACTGTTTTGATGGTGTAAATAACCATATGTTACAGGCCAAAATGGATTCATGCAGTTCTTTATTTTCTCCTTGTGAGTGATTAAGGAAGTGAGAAGAGATCTACTTGGATTTGCTTCCCATGCATTATGATAGTTAAGTCTTTTCAACGCTGAATGAATTCATGCAGTTCTTTAGTTTCTCCTAGTGCATGATTAATCCAAAATGACCACTGATGTGTCTCCTCTACCTACTTATATGCTTTGTCATTTTCATGCTGCAAGGTACCTGTTAGGTGGCAGTAGACCTGTAATATGGGATTCTAGTTATTATGATAATGCCTTGGCCTTCTCCTGCCACCCACTGTCCTCTTGCCCCACTATCTCTTCTCTGCAGATGCTGTTTCCCCTTTTGTTTCATCTTGCCTTCAGGGCCTAGACACAAGTTTCATGTCTTAACTTTTTCTTCCACATCAACATTATGATTCATGTCTTAAAGAGTGGTTCAATACTTCAAATTCTTCAGTTGTTTTCACCACTCCTATCTAGCTATTCTGTTAAAATTTTAAATTAATGAAAAGCCAAGTGTTATCTTATAAAAAATATCTACTTGTAATAATGAGTCCCTTTTACACAATCATATATTTATTATTAGTGTAATTTTTTTTTATCTCATCAATAACTATCTTTTTAGAGACACTTTGCTGACTTTTCCATTAGTTAGTACTCACTATTTTTAATCTTGCAAAAATTTCTTACCATTTTGAAGATTTAATGAATTACTCATTTTACTTTTAATTAATAATATGAGATATATTAAAATTGAGTTTTACTTTCTTAAAAAAAAATTATTAAATAGAAATTAATTTTAAAGAAAAAAAAATAACTAGTTGCTATATTGATTAAATTAGATACTATTTTGAAATTAAAAAAAATCTTAATATCTAAACTAATTTTTATTATTGATAAATAATTTTAAATTAGTATATACCTGGTAACTAATTAGATATTAATTTAGAAACTATTTATCAATAATATAAACTAATTTAAATATTAATATTTTTTAGTTTCTAGTATCTATTTTAATTAATATAATAATTAATTATTTTTTATCTCTAAAATTATATTTTAATTAATAATTTTCTAGTAATGTATTAAATAAAATTAAAATAATTTATTTGATCAACCAGTAAAATCTAGTCTGGTTCACACCACCCTGCGGCAAAGTGTGTGAAGATAATCACAATGTCAACATTTGCCTTTTAAAATTAGCATAAAGAAAACATGATTCAGTTTAGAAACAAATAAAATCTGGCCAATGAATATTTTTATAATTAATCAGACTCGGATAATGTCCAAAACAATTCATAGATTCAGTACATTAACCCCGTGTGCCCAATTCCATTGTAGATGAAATTTTATCTCTTGTTCCACATATAGATTTGATGTATGGCGTTTAAATTTCAACGTTGTTGGTAACATGTTTATTCCTTGTAATGAAAGAGTGGCACTATCAAGCTAAACAGCTGTGAATCAAATAACTGCTATGGGTGCAAAAATGTTACAGATGCAGGGTCAAGTTTGATACATGGCAGCTGAAGTGCTGCATGCAATCTGGGCTCAAATTGAGAGCTAAACTATAAGAGCGAAAAGCAGAAGGATCCAAACCATGGATTAAATAAATGAAAAAAGAAGAAAAAACAGTAATGTTTATATTTAAGAATGAATATTAAATGAATTATAAACCTACAACAATGTCCAAGAATCAATTAGAAAAAAGGAATTGTTTATTGGGAGGGGCAAGGTGGTGAAAAAGGAGCATGTTCCCGACAGAAGTGGACAGTGACATATTGTCAATGTAACATCTCTTGTGGCTTACAAACATAAAACATAGCCACTTTACAGCAGAAGCTAGTGTACATCCCAACATCAGCGACTGATACAAATGAAAAAAAAAAATGAAAAAGACTTTTGACAATTTAATTAAAATGCCATTTTCCCCTATGATTCAAGTTTCTAACACCTGTGGACTGACCTGTACAATTGTAAACATTTTTTCTTTACCGTGGGAGCATCCTTTTCAAACCCTTGCCACTAGACATTTATAATTTAATTTACACTTACAACTGAAGCAACTTAATCTGCAGACTACAAAATTGGATCATCCAAATATGCTGATAATTACAAGCAAAACCATTTCCAGCATCCCTCATGCATGTTACAGATTATGTTTTATGCTTCCACCCAACAAGTAGCTTAGTGTCATTTTCAAATGTCATCATTGGAGATCCTGTTGGACCATATAATCTCAATTTCAAGTGTTCGGGAAGAACCATCTTTGTTACCATCATGATTAAGACTGAATAATCCACTATAAACCCCCTCTGATACAACTTTATCAATTTGAATGGTGACTCTTCCAAGAGTTGTCTGCAAAAAAAGAGCACAATACTTTCAGTCAGTAATTAAAGCACTACAGTTTTAGCATGTGCTTGGTTGAGATACATTACAGGTAAGGTGACAAAAAGGGTAAAGGTTTTTCACCCAAGAGTGAAGTACATTTATGACAGAAATAGACAGGGATCCTTTCAGTTATTAACAAAATAACTCTAGTATACATCATATCATAAAAAGAAAGGTAGACATTCATCCTCTCGGAAAAGGAACTGGTATGCACTTACCACACATAAAAATGGAGAATGAGTATATCACTTATGGAATGAATATCTAGTTACCTTTCCAAAAGTATTCTTGCTTTTGCATATGATATGCAATTTTTGGCCCTTTGGAGGTACATCAAATGCCCAAGTGAATCCTTCTTTCCATTCGGGAGAGGTACTATGATTCACTACCTAACAGAACCAAAAACCATAAACGGTATCAGTAATATTGTACAATAAAGTTTAACTCTCAGAAGAGACGGCACAAAAATCAATTAATAATGTAATAAATAAATTTTGGACGATGAAAAGTAAATCTGAAATCTTCACATCACATCGAAAACTGGAGTGATTCACAGATAAATTACACCCAATATGATTCATTGAAGTGAAATTCTATGATAAAAAAACTGAACCTTTTTACCTCGTTGCAGATTTGAGAAGTTGAAAATTATGACAGGAATGCTAAGTGCAGGGTACTCCTAGATCTATGAATATTTTAAATAAAATGATTTCAAAATTACTGCAATTGTAATCAGCACGGTGCTTACATAAAAACTGGGCATAGTGAAACTTGTAATAATTAATAGAAGAAAAAGTTCAAAGAAAAAGGAAAACAAAGAAAACGGACTGCAAAGAACAAAAGACCAACAGTTTCAGCTTAAAAATTATTGAAGAACTTCAATGGTATACATTGGCTAAGACATAATATTAGTGTTGTTATAGCATATTTTTGAAATTAACAATGTACCTTGGTTTGTTTTGGAGGACCATTTCCTATTGTTAACCGGCAGAATGCATTAGTGCTTCCCATAGTTTGCCTGAGGTTGTTTCCACGCTTAATGGTGACAGTCAAACACCCTGGTAAGCAGTGCAGAAGAGTATCTGCCCTCTCATGGAAACTAGGTGGGCAGGTTTTCATGAGCATTTGCAAAATGGGGATGGCTTCGGCAGCAATCATAGCTTGGGACTTTGCTATATCTATTGGCATAGTTGACCAAGAATGTCTTAGCAAGCAAAACGTGTCAAGTACAGAGTCCTGAGCCGCTTCACCACCAGATTTAAGTGCCCCTACCAAATGAGGAATGCAAAGAGTTGCTGCTTCAGATGTGTGGAGCTTAGGGAAGTTCATGAATATCACATGCAAAGTTTTCAAAACCGCTTCATTGATTGTGGCAGTTGACCATAACTCTCTTTCCAGTGCAGCTGCATAACAAAATTGGTAAAATATATAAAAAAGAAAAGGATCACAATTGCTCCCAATCTATATGTGAAAATTGATTTTTCTCAGTAATATAAATTTGAGACCGATACAATAAAAAACCTATTTCACTAACTCTCACATTACAGAAAATCTTTACTGGTCCTCCATTTCTCTGAAATGAAACTAAAAGCAGAAAAGTCTATGTTCAACAAAAGATTTATACTACGAAAGAAACAAAAATAGAAAGGAGAATAGTGTTTTTGCACATGTTGACAATTTCTAATCCATGAAAAAAAATGAACAATTAAATGAATTTCATTTTAATCTGTTAAACCAAATATTACTAATAGATTATGTAAAATAGACATGACTAGAGCTATGAGACAAATTCCAAAGGTAGTTGCTTAAAAGTATGCATCAGTGTGAAGCAGGGACATTTTGAATACGAGAGTTTATGATGTACCTGTCAAAGACCTGATCAACTCATTTGATACATATTCTTGCAGTGTATGTGTAGAAAACAAAAATTTGATCAGTAAAGCAGCTTGTGCAGCAACTTCTGTGTTTAGTGACAGCAGCAATTCTTGAATCACCAGTATGCCCCCAGCTTCTGCAACAGCTCGTCTATTTGTCCTGCTGTTCATGACAAAGTTTTGCAATGCACATATAGCTACCACCTTCATTTCTTCAGTTGGCTGATCTTCAAGTAAACTTATCAATGCCCGACATGCAGAAACAGAGGCACTAGATCTAGCATGTCCTTCATGCTGGGAAAGATCTCCCAAAGCTAAAGCAGCAAGAAGCTTACCAGACTGTGATCTGGTTTGTGGATCCAAGAGATACTGGGACAAAGGTGCTATAGCATACTTAGACACCTTCATCTCTCGTACTCTCACATTGTTAAATAAAGCTTCTAATAATCTGCCAGATGCTTCTTCACAATGATGAGATCTTAAAAGGTCTAACAGAGCCTCTATAACTCCAGCTTCCATCATCTGCTCAGCACTTGAAGCATCACTTCTGTCATGAACTATTAAAGCATTAAGTGCTATGCTAATTGTACTCTCAAGTGTTGAGTGCAAAAGTTTTACAAGAACTACCACAGGAACTTTAAAGTAGTAATCGGCATTGGAGTGTAATACATTAGAGAGAACTAAAGCAGCGGATTCCCAGAGTGCATGTGGTGGCTGAGGGTCTTCTTGAATGATAACCTTTGCAAGCTCAAAAATACCTCCTGCATCAGCAACAGCCTTTGGCCAACTAGTGGAAATTTTTTCCAATGCTTTTATAGCTGTTTGCTGTAAGTTTAATATTCCGATTCCTGCAAGCTGTACGAGGGGCACAACTGCATTCTTAGTTGTAATATCTTGCTGAAAATGTTCCTGTGCAAGAAGATGAGATAACAGTTCTGTGCCAAGCTGCTGAATAGCTTGGGACGGGGATTCCAGAAAAGAAATCAAGGGTTCAATAACTTGGCTTGGAGTAAGCTTCAAGGTGGCAAGACTTTGTGGTTTCTCCAATATATTTACAAGTGCTTGTAACGCACTATGCTGTCCCCATAAATTGAAATCTCGACGGAGCAAAACATGGAAAAGAGGTTCTACAATTTCTGCAGCATCTGAACTTCTTGCAATTGCACTACTATTAGTTAAAATCCGAAAGAGCTCAGATATTGTGGAGCATAAAGAGCTAGGTGCTAATTCTAGTAGCTTGAGACAATTATCAATAATGCCAGCTTTCATCATGTCCAGTTTACTTGGAGTCCTATCTTTGCCCAATTTGATAAGAGCAGATACGGTAGCCTCGATAAGCTGATAGTTAGTACCAGAAACCAAGCTCACAAGGAGATCCACAACATTGTAGGCTGCTGCAAGCTCTACCTGTTGTTCATCTTCCAACAATCTCTCAAAAGCACAAGCCCCAGACTCTATTGCTGTCTCGGAACCTGACTGCATCAGTAATATAAGAGGTTCTATGCATTCTGAGGCAACTGGATCTGCTCTGATCTTGCTATTGGCAAAAAGAGCAAAGCAGAGTTGGGCAGCATGGCTCTTCAGTTCCAAGGATGAAGCAGAAGACAGTATTTTGTATAAACATTTAAGTGGGTTTCCTTCCATATCAGTAAGAAGAGATACTTTGGAAGAATTTTCTGAAGTTAACTTGATCAAGGACATGAGAGCAGCCTCCTGCTCATTCCCTGAGGTCGTATTAAGCATGTCAACCAATGGCTGAATGGCTTGTTTAGCTAATTCTGAGTCTCTAATGTTGTCAGCATCAAAAAGTTCATGAAGTGCTCTTGCTGCACTGTATCTAGCGGTTCTTGATCCAAGACGCAAAACAGCTATGAGTTGGTTCAATGAACTAATTGATGCTTCATGTTTAACAAGATCAGAATTGCAAAATAATATTCTCAATAACTCAGATATAGCGGCCTCAGTTGAGTCTTGAGGACTCAAGGACAGGTATTTGTTCAAAGCTTCAAGAGCTCCAGCTTCAGCAAGGATTAATTTATTGCTATCACTTCCATCTGCAATGGATATCAAGAGTCTAACAGCAACTGGTGGAGCAGTAGGCCTTTCTGGTATTGGTCTCAGGAGATCCACCAAGAGCGGTATAGATTTCCTGGCAGTAGACCCCACTTTTACATCTTCAATTTCAAAAAGGTGATCCAAAACAACTTGATCAGGGTTTTGTACCAAAGAAAATTCTTCTGACAAATCCATGAGATTAGGCATATCTGACTCTACATGTCCAATAATAGTTATCAATCCAGCAACAGCACCAGAATTCGCAATGGCAAGATCTATTCCCTTATTGCCATTACAAACAAGACTGGCCATAGCCTGGGCAGCAAAATATTTATCAATTACTTCATCAGATCTTAGCAGAAGAGTGATAGAAGGTATAATGCGCATTGTCACAGGAGATTGAACAACATTTGCATCCTGAAATAAAATGGCCAAGAGCAAGGCATTGATCCATATTCCTTCTGTATCCTCATATTCTGCCTGTCAAAAGTGGTAGGAAGGAATCTGTTTAATTCAGCAACAGAACTCATGCCATGATCAACACACAAAATCAAATGAGCAATCAAGATAAGTAGATCAGCAACAGAATAACAATTGAATGTATAATGTATGTTGATCGAGCCTTTAATCTTTTCACTCTTTACTTATGTTTAGAATTCAATCTTAAGCTCAAGCTTAATAGAAATAGGAGGGCCCGAAGTGTAAGTTAAAATAAAATTAGTAATAATTAATTCATAGGAAGGAAAAAGAATTCTCAAAGAAGCTGTTGAATTATAACACAGTTTAGAAAGCACATATGTCAAAATTATGAGATAAGTAACTTATAATTTAAAATATTAATTCATATTAATAAAAAAATAAATCACTACATATTTTTGTAGATTCATGTCAGGCTACCCCTAGTTTGGAATCTTTTTCACAAAGCCCAGCCCAAATTCAGTTTCCTACTAAAAACTGGTCAACCTCCAATTCTAAGTTTGCTTTTTCTTTGGTTAAACCCTTCTCATTCAGTTCTTTACACTGATTTTTTCTGAATGATCTATGTTTCAGTGTGTCATTTACCAAATGATAAAAGATGTTGTGAAAAACATAACAATTTTTCTTCATTGTTCACCTCTTTCTTCAAAAATCTGCTTCTTTTATCACACTATCAAAAGTTTGATCCACTTATAACGAATTCTAAAATGCAAATTCATATGCCCTCAAAGTTATTGTAACTTTTCCAATTGCAAATAGATATTTTCCAGAAAGCATAAAGCAATGCCATCACACAGCCGAGAAGGCATATTCTATTTACTGGGGATATGGATTAGTACAAAATATGAAGAGGCTATCTAGAAGACAATGGGAACTGATAAAGGCAGCGTTAATAAAAAGCCTATTTGTAATATACCTGTGGATTTGAAGTGTATCTTCCAAGTTTGTCCGAGAGAACTTCAAGTCCACCAGCTTCCATAATTGTGAGCTTGCTCTTTATATGGAAAGAAGCAATAACTGAAAGCAACCACATCGCAATAGTGCTTCCCAAGGCAGTGGCAGGATCAGGAATATCAAACTCATCAACTTCTTGAAAACCATTTCTCTCCATATAACCTTTAGAAGTGAGAACTTCAATTTCTAGCGAAGAATATCTAAATGTCTGCTTTATCATTTCAACTAAAGAATATATTAATGGTTTCAGATGCCCAGAAATATCAAGTGAATCCATTGAAAGCTCTTTCTTCTCCTTCGCAGCACAAATTAGCAAGGCAGCCCCTCCAATTTTTACTTCTAAATTGGAGGAGTTCATTATTCTATTAGCCAATGAGCCAATGGATCTGGAACTAGTTGATAACAAATCACCAAGAACGACTGGCTGATCCCCACAAAGTCTAGATAGAATTTTAATTGCCTTGTCTTGCACAGGGGAAGGCCCCTCGGCCAGGCAGCAGACAAGAAGTTCTAAGCTTGACGGTATTTCAGCCAGAGCTGACCATGCAGAGTAATTGTTGCTGACACCCTTTTTGGTCCGGGCTAGCAGTGCAATTACTTCTAAAGCATCAGCAGCATCAGCTCCGTCCATATCCATAGCTCTTAAGGAATCAACAAGTGCAAGCACAGTGAAACGACATTGAGCACTACCCTTGAGAACATCACCTACAGGAAAATGCAACAATAATTGATGAAGTGCCCGAGATGCATTTTGTTTACCTTCCAAGGTCCCTTCTGCCAGAACTCTAGTTAAAGCTGAAACAACATCTTCAGCTAGAGCCTCAGCAGCAATAAAAGGATCAAAGAGAAGATTAGCCAATGCAGCAACAGCAGTTTCAGCAGCATCAACTGAGGATGTTTTAGCTAACTTGATTAGTGGCTCAACATCACCCTCTACAATATAAGACATTTTATTTGCAGCCTTGTTCTTTGTTGGACGAGATAGAGCACTTAATGCTCGAGCTGATTGAGTGGCAACAACTTGAGTTTTGCTAGTCAACAGCTTCATGCAAGAAAGCACAATCTCATCAGTTGCAATACTATCACATATGTCTTGTCTTGTGATAAACAAATCAGCCAGAACCGAAGCTGCATATTCTTGGGTTTCCTCATTCGATGAATTGAGGACCTGAACTAGAGATCTCAAGCCCTTATTAGCAGCAGAACCTTTTTCAAGGAGATCATTCTGTGAGGCCATAGTAAGAACATGACCTAAAACTCGGATTATGTTGGCTTTCGAGCTTGGAGAATCCCCCAGGAGCAATGCTAATAGCTGATTAATTGTGGCAGAATCAGCTATTCGAACAAGCTTTGTGAGTGCCATAGCAGAAGCTTGCTGCCCTTTTGGTCCACCACTCTTAAGAAGCCATAAAAATGCCGGTATGGCTCCAGCACTTTCAACACAAGCACGAATATCTTCACTGTGACAGCACAAACTCCACAGAACATTTGCTGCTTCCTCTCTTGCTTTCTGTGATCCTGTCTCCAACAACTGCACTAGTGGAGGAATCCCTCCAGCAGCAGTGATTGCCCACTTGCTGTCATCGACCTGATCAGTTAGGATTGCTAGCAGCTGAACTGAGTACTCTTGATGCTGCTCACTGGATAATCCAAGCAATGATATTAGTAATTGGATACCTTCTCTCTTTTTTATGGCCTCCCATAGACCAATCTTATCGCAACACAAGGTTGTCAACGAAAGTATCAGATACTCTTGCACATCAGTGGCAGCCATGGTTATAAGTCCAATAAGAACTTTCTTTGAATCTGCCTGAATGAGCCACTTTGAGAGACAGATGTTTCCATAAAGGCTAGCCATAGCCTCAAGGACACGCTCTTGAATCAGTTTGTTGTCCCGAGGCTTTAAAAGAGTTACTAGAATATCCTCTATCTGAGTTGCATCAAAATGTTTCTCATCAACATCAACTTTTTCCTCAAAGACCATGAGTGTATAAGCAAGAGCCCCAATTATATCCCCAACTGGTGCATCAAGGCGAGGAGAACGTGAAAGTTCTCCAAGATATAGTATTAAAGCAGACATGCCACCACAGATATTGGCTAAAGCTCGAGTTGAGTGCTCTTGTAGAGCCTGGCCACCATCACCTTGCATACACTCATTAGAAGGAGCAACTATTGCTCCTATAAGGATTGGAATTCCATCTGCATTAACAATGGCCTTTTTAGCCATAGTAGATTTTGAAGAGAGGGCCTCTAGGGCATCAGCAGCACTAGCCCTTACAGAAATGTCCTTTTTAGGACCAACAAGCTGCAGTAAAGCTTTGACTGCTCCAGAGTCTATTACTTTGGGGATGCTATCACTGAAAGCCAGCATTAAACGTGCCAATAGAGAAGCTGCATTTGACTGAGAAACAGCATTATCTGAAGACAAGAGCCCTACTATGATATCCACACCTCCAGCTTCTAATGTTGCTTTCCAGTAGCCATCTTTGTCACCACAAAGATTTCTTAATGCTCCAGTAATAAAACCCTCCACAATTTTGTCTTCCTTGTTCTTAGGATTTAGTTGACTCCATAAAGTTGGAACTACACCCTCTGTGACAAAAATTTTCATACCAACATGATCATCAGACAGACCACCTGAGGAAACTTCGTATATTGCTTCAGCTGCTGCCTTCCTGGTCTCGGTGGATTCATAGTTTAAAAGTGACAATAATGGTGGGATACAACCACCAAGTAGTACTTTTAACCTCAGGTCTTCATCTTTGCACAGGACACTTAGAGTTGAAGCAACATTTACCTTTGCAAGAGGGGTTCCATTTCTGAGAATGTTTATGAACAATGGCATGGCTTGGGCATGAGAACCAATGAGTGTTCTAGCATCCTTTTTTCTCCTGGCAATGCCTAGTAAGCGTGCTGTAATAGTTTCTTTCTCAACTGGTGATGACAAGTTGGCATGCAGTTTCTCCACAAAATTAGCAACTGTTGCCATTGTAGATTCTGGATCATCCATTCCCATTGCCTCATTAAATTCCCTGCGTATATATTTAGTGGCCACTTGTTAATGTCTATTTTCACATTTGCAAGTGAATGAGGTAATTCCAAACTCAGATAAGTCAAAACCAATCATTCCTTCTATTTGAATAAATTTCACCATAAACACTTATAAGAAGGGAAAAAAATATTCTTTTGTAAATTAAAATTAGCTAATGTATAAGCTACTTTATAGAAACTCACTCATAATAGTTTCTTCAAAAGTTGATTTTAACTTACGCATAAACAAATTTTAACTAACGGGACTATCTTATTTTTTCCTTCTTATTTATTTCTCCTATAAGTCCTTGTGGATCTAAATTCTAGAACAGAACATAAAGTACTTTTACTTACTAAAAGGTTAAGCACCAATTATCACTAATGTTATTTGAAGTTTTTATATCATATTTTCATCAAGAATAAACTCCTGATGAACAAAAAAGAAAATTACTTACCCAGGAAGAGAGGCAGAATAAATGGACTGTCGCTGTTCATGAGAGGGAGACTTTGACATTTGCACCAATTCGCCAGTTTACCCTCCTTGTTGTTGCCTGAAAATTCACATATTCTAAAAATTAAAACAAAAATTCCAGAAAAGCAATCCACATGGACATTAGATGGAAACGCATTTGGTTCCTCATGCAAGACTAGTTGACAGAAACATTGTTTTAAAACAATTTTACCGGAGAGAAACCTACTTTAAAACAAATCACACACTACCAATTGCAACAACAATATCAACAACACCACTCTAGCTAGACCACATGAAAACGCAATCCACAGAATTTTACACTGAGGCTAAGTGATCCAAAATCCAAAAGCATCCAACCAGCATCTCAGTTCCTAAGTTCCACATTTTACATTGAAATCAAGGTTTTAAAAAACAATTGAGTGACACAATAGTCGCATCGGTTGCATTTGTCCGTAATTTCACGCAATATCAAGCAACGAAACGAGATGGCGACCGGAATTTAAAACCTTGGTTGCAGTACCACAGTTCACAACGCAGCACACCACAGAGGAAACATGTTCACATCAAACACACTGCCCCGAGCAAAAAAAACACAAAATCAGTTAAAGCCAAAAGAAGCTACCTCGCTGAAATGCAAATGCCGCAGAACTCCTCCCTCCTTCCACTACCTCCAGCGCCACCACATCCTCAATTCCCTTCAAATTCCCGCGAAACAAAAGAACAGATCAAAAGCTGAACCGTATTCAGATCTTCACAAAATTGAACAAAATCAGATCCAACAAGCACAGATCGTTCGCAGAAGCTAGGGCACAGTGAGACAAAGACAAGAGCGAATCGAATCGAATCGAAAATTAGAAAACAAAAATGAACTACTCACGCATCTCTATACCTCGAAATTCAGAAGAAGAAGAAACGCAGATAAGTAGGTGAGTGAGAAGAACGTGAATGGAGAGGCAACGAAAACAGAGGGAAACGAAGAGTGAGTGAGAAGAGTGTGTGAGAGTGAGTGTTTCTCAGTCTTTTCCTTTCCTTTCCATGGCTTTTGTTTCTTCTTCTTCTTCCTTGTGTGTGAATCTTTTTATTTTATTTTTCATTAATAGTACGATTATTTATTTATTTATTTATTTATTTATTGTAATAGTACTATAGTTTAGTTTTTAGTTTTGACGGCGTGTAGCAGCATTTGAGGGGGTAAAATACGTGTCCAATTTTAACATTTTTTTCTTGTTTGGGATTTGTGCATTTTCTTGTTTTAACTGATTACTCTATATCTGCACCCGTTTTTTAAATTGGTTAAGACATTATTTAAACATTAATGATTCAATTCAGGTTTAATTAATATTAATAAACTGTTTTTAATAATTAAAAAATATAGAAATTAAAATCAAAGCTAAATCTAAAAGTTTACATAAAATTTATTTATCATATTTAAAGTGAACTATACATTAATATTTATAGATATTGACAAGTTTATATGTATAATGAAACAAATATTAATATTTTAGGTTAATCTTTATTTTATTAAAATAATTATGATAGCAGTTTGATCGATTTTTAAAACAGTTTTATTGATTTAACATTCATTTTTATCGGTTTAATATTAGTTGTGTGCGTATACCTCAATTAAGAGACCAGATTTGGTAGTTTGTTCATTGGTTATGTTATGTGCGTGTTTGGATGAATTCCATAATTAAAATTAAAATACTATACTGCTTGTTACTTTATTCAATTCTAAAGATGTTATCTATTTTTTTACGTTTTAAAATATTAGGAGTATTTTGACAAATTTGTTTGGAAAAAAAAAATATAGGAAAGAAAAAAGTAAATAAATTGTCATAAATTAAAATTAATTTCTATATAAGTTAAAGGTAAGAATTTAAATAAGTTTTTGAAATAGTTTCAACAAATTAAATGATATATAAGCAAATTTTAAGCTTATTTTATTCCTTTTTTAGCTTATAAGTAATTTTTTAAATTCTAAATATTTCTTTTTATCTAAAAGTACGTGGTAAATTGAATTTGTTTCCTTTAATTTTTGACTTGTTTATAAGAAATTGATTCTTGGAACTTTAAAAAATTATATTAAAAAAATAATTGATCTTGAAAACTGATAAAGCACAAGAAAATATATAATTGTCTTATATAACGACATGTTAAAGCAAAATGATTGATGCTTTGAGTTTGAATTGTCTTTTGATAAAGTTAGACAAAGTCTTGCGTGAGAATCTCTTCTTCATTTAATGGAAGACCATGATCAATGAATCTTAATAATTGATCCATTGAATTCATTTAATGATCGACATTTCAATATCTTGAAATTTTATCTCTCTTAGAAGACTATGAGGTTTAACTTAGAAAGTTCGAGATTGTCTTTTCAAGGTAACTTGAAAATGTGATAAGTATTTATTATTCATTATCTCTTTATGAAGAAATCTTCCTCTCCTTCTCTATATGAAGGGAACTTGTGAGGGAGAGAAATGCAAACAAATGAGAAGACCAACATAGAGAGTAAATGAGAGAGTTGATATCCAGTATAGTGTGAGATTAGAAATCCTAGTGAGAGGCTAGAAAGATATTGTTTTCCATCCTTGTTGGGTGAGATTAAGTGTTACGCTCAAAGTGAGAGAAACAAATATTGTAATCATACTTTCATAGTAGAGACATTTTCTAGACTAGGTCCCACTTTAAAAATTTTCGGTGTCATTATTCTATTTCGCTCTATTTTCTTTTATCTGCTTATTGCTTCCGCAAGTGCCCATTTTGTATCTACACCAAAGAGGGAGAATTAGTTCTGATTTTTTCCAACACTGGTATCAGAGCTTGGTTCTGATACAAGATGGAAGGAGCCATTACTGATGGTGATATGTTCAAATTGACAGCGGACAACTATTCCTATTGGAAGCCCATGATGGAGGATCACTTATATTGTAAGGATATGCATGAGCCAATTTCTTACAAAGACAAGCCAAAAGGTAAGAGTGATAAAGATTGAGAACTTTTGAATCGAAAGGTTGTTTCAATGATTCGAAAGTATATTGATAAAAGTTTGTTGGAGCATGTGTCCACATACACAAATGCTTATGAGTTGTGGTCAAAACTTGAATCTATGATTCAAAAGAAAACTCCAAGAAATAAAGCATCTCTTGTTAGAAGATTGGTGAAACTTGACTACAATGATGGTCAAAGTATGATGGATCATTTAAATTCATTCAAGGGTCTTGTCAATCAATTGACAAAGATAGATATGAAGATTGATGGTGAGTTGCAGTTTGTTGACTGAAAGTTGGGACACACCAGTAGTCGTGCTCAACAACTCAATCCTAGATGGGAAGATCTCAATGGACATTATTTCATATAGTTTGTTGAAGAATCCAGAAGGAAAGAAAGAGGTACAAATTTTCAACATGAAGCAAATGTTATTGAGAAGAAAGGAAGAGGTGAAATTTGTGGGAGAAATGAATCTCATGGAAGAAACAAAAGCAAATCCAAAGGTCGATATCAATCTCGTACAAGAACAATAATATGCTATTACTGTAGCAAAGAATGTCATAAAAGATTTGAATGCAAATTTCTAAAGAGAGACCAGAAAGCTGGAATTTTCCATCCAGACTTAGTTGATCCAAAGAAGAAGGGTTGTACTCCAACCACAACCATCGTCTTTTCTCATTAGAGAAGAAAATTACCTAAATATTGCATATGGTGATTGCTCTTGGATCGTTGACTCCAGTGCCTCTTTCCATATAAGTCCACATGAAGATTTCTTTTCAAATTACAAGAAAGGTGACTATGGTACTATGAAATGGAGAAACCATGTTATAAGCAAGATTGTAGGTATTGGTGATATCGTGTTACTAATAGACACAAGAAACAAGCTTGTAATGAAGGAAGTGAGTCATGTTCCATAAATGCTCCTCGACCTATCTCAACGAGTAAGTTGGATGATGTGGGTTTTATAAGCCACTTTGGTACTGGAAAGTGGAAACTAGCAAAAGGGAACCTAGTCATTGCCAGAGGTTCAAAGGAAGGATCCCTTTACATTATGCAAGGAAGATTTTGTTATGGAGAAACGAATGTTGCTACAAACTTCAAAGATCTTTGGCACAAACGATTGGTGCATATGAGTAAGAAAGCACTCTAGATGCTCGCCAAAAACCACTTTCCAGGTATAAAGGGTCAAATCTTGGAATCATGTATTCATTGCATTTATGGTAAACAATGCAAAGTCAGTTTTTCAGAGATCAGGCGATCCCTCAAAGAGACAGGAGGTACTTGAACTTGTGCATACAGATGTTTGTACACCATCTGAAAAATCTCTTGGTGGAGCCTACTACTTTGTCACATGTATTAATGATCACTCAAGAAGATTATGGGTATACTTGTTGAAAATCAAAGATCAGGTATTGTCTGCATTTAAAGAATTTCATGCTCTAGTGGAGCGTGAGAATGGAAAAAAGCTTAAGTGTCTAAAAGCAGACAATAGTGGAGAGTACCATGATCCTTTTGAAGCCTATTCCAAGATGTATGGTATCAAAATGATGAAGGCACCACCAAAGACTCCTCAACTGAATGGAGTAGCTAAAAGAATGAATCATATTATTGAAGAGAAAGTCAGATGCATGTTACAAGGTGTTAACCTCCCTAAGTCTTTATGGGTGAAACAATAAAGACTGTAGTTGACCTCATAAAACTGACACCTTTTAGACCTCTAGATGGAGAGATTCCAAAGGAAGTGTGGTACATAAAGAAGGTATCATTCAACCATCTAAGAGTATTCGAATGCATAGCCTTTGTTCATATTTCAAAGGATGAAAGCAAAAATCTAGATGTTAAGACCAAGGAGTGAAGATACCTTGGGTCCTCAAAGGATGAATTTCGGTATAGATTGTGAGATCCTATAAATAAGAAAATTGTTAGAAGCAGAGTTGTTGTGTTCTTTTAGGATCAAATAACCAAAGATATTCAAAAGAAAAATCAGTGAAAGTCCAAAGTTGCATTGATTTAGGGGGAGATATTCCTCAACGGATAGATTCTGCTCCCCCATTTCCTGACCAGACTGATGATCAACCAAATCATGATCAGATAATGTTAGAACCTCAAATATAACAAGAATTTAAGCCATTAGAGCAACAAATGCGAGTTAAATTGAGACGTTCTGAAAGAAGAAGAGTGTCATCATCAAAGTATCCTAAAGAAGATTATATTACTTTGACAGATAATGATGAACCTCAAAACTTCTCAGAGGCTATGGAGTCAATTGAGAAAGGGGAGTGGATCAAAGCCATGGAAGAAGAGATAAGCTCTTTACATGAGAACCATATTTATGATTTGGTGGAGTTACCTACAGGAAGAAAAGTCTTGAAAAACAAAGGGGTATATAGGCTTAAAACTGAAAAAGGAAACTTAAGACCAAGGTACAAAGCTCGAATTGTTGTGAAAGGGTGAAATCAAAAGAAAGGAGTTGATTTTGATGATATATTCTCACAAGTGGTAAAGTATTCCTCCATAAGAGTAGCATTAGGTATAACAACTAGTATAGACCTAGAAGTTGAACAACTTGATGTCAAAACAACTTTCCTACATGGAGACATCAAAGAAGAAATATATATGGAGCAACTAGAAGGCTATGAAGAACCAGGCAAGGAACACTTAATGTGTCATCTGAAGAAGAGTTTGTATGGTTTGAAGCAAGCACCCATACAGTGGTATAAGAAGTTTGAATCCTTCGTGGCCAAGCACAATTTCAAGATAATTGTTGACCATTGTGTGTTCATCAAGAGGTATAAAGATGGAAACTTTATTTTCCTACTATTATATGTCGATGATATGTTGATCATTGGATAAAGTAAAACCAAGATTGATGGTTTGAAAAATGCTTTAAGCAAATCTTTTGCCATGAAAGCTTAGGTCCTGCAAAGAAGATCATTGGGATGAAGGTGATTAGAGATCGCTCCAAGAAGTTGATATGGATATCACAAGAGAAATACATAAAGAAAGTTCTCAAGAGATTCAACATGGATAAGACAAAACCTGTCAGTATTCCACTTGCCGAACATCTCAAGCTAAGCACAATGCAATGTCCGAATAATGAAGAAGAAAAGAAAGAGATGAGCAGAGTGTCTTATTCTTCAGTAGTAGGAAGCCTAATTTACGCCATGATTTGCACAAGACTAGATATTGCCCATGCAATTGGTGGTGTGAGTCGATTCTTGTCCAATCCTGGTGAAGAGCAGTAGAATGTAGTGAAGTGGATATTAAGCTATTTGAGGGGAACTACCAAAAGATGTTTATGTTTTGGGAATGAAGATCCTATGTTGGTAGGATACATAAATGCATACATGATTGGACATGTAGATTCCAAAAAATCCACATAAGGGTATTTAACTACTTTTGTTGGGGAGTTGTATCTTGGAAATCCAAGTTACAAAGATGTGTTGCTTTATCAACAACTGAAGCAAAGTACGTTGTCGCATCTGAAGCTGGAAAAGAAATAAAATATATGAAAAATCTCTTGCATGAATTGGGTCATGTTCAAGAAGGATATGTTGTCCATTGTGACAACCAAAGTGCAATCCACCTAACTATAAGAATCCTACATTTCATTCTCGAACAAAGCACATTGATTACCGTTATCATTGGATACAAAATGCTTTGGAGGATGGAGAGTTGCAGCTAGAGAAGGTTCATACAGATGACAATTGGTCTGACATGTTCACCGAGGAAATTTCCGCTAAGAAGTTAAAAAGTTAAAGGTTGTCTTTTCAAGGTATCTTGAAAATGTGATAAACATTAATTATCCATTATCTCTTTATGAAGAAACATTCCTCCCCTTCTCTATATAAAGGGAACTTGTGAGGAAGAGAAATGCAAGCAAGTGATAAAAGCAACATATAGAGTAAATGAGAGAGTTGATATCCACCATAGTGTAAGATTAGAAATCCTAGTGAGAGACTAGAGAGATATTGTTTTCCATCCTTGTTGGGTGCGATTAAGTGTTACCCTCAGAGTGAAATAAACAAATATTGTAATCACACTTTCATAGTGGAGACATTTTTTGGGAGGTCTCATGAGTTTTTATTTCTCAAGTTAAGAAGGTTTTTCCACATTAAAAATTCTCTGTGTCATTATTCTATTTTGCTTTATTTTCTTTTATATGCTTATTGCTTCTACAAGTGCCCATTTTTTATCTACACCAAAAATGGAGAATTAGTTATGATTTGGTTGAAATAGTGAAACAAAACTAGTTGGCTATACTAAAACTGATTTGGTAAAAGTTATAGAAGCACATCAAGATATAATTTCATCTTAGCAATGAGACGTTATCATGGTCTTCAAATAAATAACCAATTGTCCCCTTATCAACAATCAAAGAATGCATTGTAACAACTAGTTGTGCAACCCAAACACTCTAGCTAAGAAGAATTTTGGAAGTAATACATCAAAAGCAAGATACTCCCACATATATATTTTATGATACAAGTCTGTAATTTCATTATGCAAAGTGTTTCATGGATGATTCAAAGACATCGATATTCAATTTCATAAGATCCAAGAGTTGATTGAGGAGAAGAAAGTGGAGATCAAATGTTGTCCAACTAAACAACACGTTGCATATATTTTGACTAAGACATTAAAAATTTAATTATTTTACAAATAAAATGTTTGAGATGATAAGAATTTATGTTTGATTAAAGGACGCAATAATAAAAACTATTTTTTACTAAATCTGACATGTAATCACCTTATCTTACTCCTTTGTATATGAGGTTTTCCCTCCAAGTAGTAGTCATGATTTTCTTATTTAGTACTATTATTTAATATATTTTATGAAGTGAATATAAAAATATTACCATCATTTCATAATAATAACAAAGATGAGTTATTGAATAAAGTTTTAAGAAGTTTTCTTCCTAATGTCATGCTTCCGTGAGTATGTAAATTTCATTAAGAATACATATATATTTCCCATTTAATATATACAAATTATTTTTAAATTACAACACTATACCTGTATGGACAAAGAGAGGCCTAAATAGTACATGAAACTAGTTGTATAATTGTTGACGTATCGGTTGCTTCCTTGTCCCTCACTTTAAGTCTCCTCCTTTCATTGTTGGTGTTCGGTCGGGGTTGACTTGAAAATGGTACTCCGACGCTCAAGTAAGTACTCTAAATGAAGAGTGTGTATTGTAAAGTTGATAAAAGCGTACCTTACCCCTTTGTGGAGAGTAGTTTATTTATACTGTTTAGTCATTGACTCTTTGTTGTGATGGGCTGAATCTGAATCTATCAAATATCATTGTTAGCTGATTTCTCATAGATCTCACCCAGATTCAGTAGGACATGATTATGATTTATAAGGAGTTTCCATAATTGTCGTTATTGTCATTTATTGAGCATCTTTAATGTATATTAATACGGTCGGTCGGTCGTCGAAATCGAATGACTCCAGTATAAACACAAAATTCATATAAAAATATTATATAAAAAAATACATCACACTAGAAACTAATTAACAGAGAAAGTAACTCCTCCATAGAATTAAAACAAAATATAATTGCTCACAGTTTAGGTAAAACTTTCTACTATAATATAACTTAACTACAATAAACAATATATTTAACTATTATATTTCATATAATAAAAAAAAATTCATAAATAAAAAATTATATATATATATATATATATATATTTAGTTTCTGTAGTTTTTAATATACTCTTCCGCTAGAGTATATATATATATATAGATAAATATATATTTATTTATTTGACATTTATCACATATGATTGGTGCCTTAAATCTCAATTATTCGTTGATTGTTGGTGGCCTAAAGCGGGAGGTGCCGTTGTATCACTCTGCAATTATGCAAACAGCTTGCTAACTGAATTTGGTGATTTCAATTGATTTGGCACCCGATTCGGCAACATTTAATCACTACTCCAACCGGAATTAAAGCGAGTTTGGTGCTTTCAATCCACAAATCGAAGAGATTAAGTTTTGATACGTTCGGTGCAATCAAGAAAGTCACGTCTTCAATTCAACTGTTTAGACTATTTTCTTTTATCAAACGTCTTTTAATTGGATTCTGAAAGAACTTCATCAAGTCACTTCTTTGCTTAGATGTAGTTCCCCAAAGAAGTTCATGTAGCTGTTTTGACTCAATTTTTTAATCTATTCTTTTAATACTCTTTGTTAACTTTTTGTTTAATGTTTTCTTCACATCGTAATCTTTAAAATTCATTCTCTTATTGATAATTTTCTTTAAATTTTTAATCTCTTGATTTTATTTGTGAGAATAATAACTGGTCACATAATTTAAAATGAATTTTAATATTATATAAATATAAGTTATGTGATAGAATTTACATTTTGATGGTACAAAGAGTTTCAGTTTTACTCAAGTATACGTTTGTTTTAAAAGATGTTATTGATGGGTAAGGTGATGGTTGAGTTAGACGAAGCTCGCATTTATTTACCTGTAAATATTGGTGTTAGATTGAAAACTTCAATTAAATCAACTAATTGATTTATGTATTCTAATTGATTTACATGCAAAACACTTTAAAACAGTTTATATAACAAATATCAAAGTAAGAGATAGATGATGAACAAGAGAATTATACAATTCACTCTAAACCAAGAGCTACATCTAGACCTCGACACACCACTAAGGATTCACTAAAGCAATCAAACAAGATTACAAGAACAACCAAGAGTGTTGGTCTTGAACCCTTCAAGAACACACAACACTCTTAATTACACACATATTTCAGAAACCCTATATGAATATGTTAATATGTTTACGACACAACAACAGTAAAGAAGAATGAAGTTCAAATACACCTGAGTTTGATACAAATGAAGAACAACATAAATCTTAACTCATAAACCTACTTCGCATCACAACAATGATCCAAGATTCCAATGTAATCTCAAAGAATGATTTTAAAACAATTTGTTTTTTTCTCTAAAAAAGTGTTATGTTAAATGATCATAAAAACATCTTTATATAGCCTAAGAAAGATTGTTAAAACATTTTGATCATTTAATGAAATATGCTTAAATCAATTAAATACAATTTGGTAAACATAACATTATTCTTTTAAAATCATTTAATTGAATTTTGAAACTAACTAATAGTTTTCTTTAACAGATGAAGTCACCATATAAAAAAAACGGTTCATTTATCAAAATAACTGGTTGATTTCACTTAAAAGAAAAGACAAAAAGAAAATAAATCATTTTTAAATCCTTTAAAAAAACTTAAGTGTTCAATTTGTTAAAATACTTGTTATAATGTTATAATCATCAGACTTGAATAGAAGTAATTTCAAATGATTAATATACGAATCAACTAATTAAAATAAACATAGATTCGGGAAACAAAACATTTAAAGGAGATTTCAAATCAGGTTTACTTGGATCATTGTGAGATGCAAATTTACAAGACAAAATCTATCTGACTAGACACACACATACAACAACAGGTCTTCAAGACATATTTAAAAATCATCAAAGCTCCCTGGTTCAACAAGACGAGGATATGAGAAAGAAAAGAAAGGTCGAGTGGAGGGAGAATGACTTAAGGATGATCCATTGGATGGGTACAAAGCAAGAAATGGGGGGAAAAAATGGTAAGGTTGCTAGAATATTATTAGTGCATCAAAGAGACTTCAAGGGTTGTTAAAATGCTTTTTGAAGGTATACTTCCTCATAACGTGGAATGCAGGCAGGCACACCAACTATATATTTTTAGTAGATGACGTGTCATACTGCTTTCAAATATTAAATCAACAGCCAAATAGAAAGGCTTTGCATTGATATCCCTTGGATGCACGACCCATAATGCACATGAGTGTATAAGGAAGAGTTTAAGGTGAGGTTTTGGTGACTAAGTTCAAGTAGAGGGAATTTAGAATGTTAAGGTGGCCCCAGTTAAGGTTTGGTTTGATGGTGTATTAGGAATTTTCGCTTATCTAAGAATGGGAAGGTTTGAGGTTTAGGTGAGAGGTTAAAGTGAAGTCTAAGCATGTTTATGTAGTCTATAGTGAGAGGTTATCCTTCATGAAGGGGTAAGGTTTGAGTGAATGGTTCATAATGGGATGTCGGAATGACAATGTAGTCTTCTATTGGTGACATTGTTCATCCTCGTTTTTGCTAACTTGGACAAGGGTAGGTGAAGATGGAAGGTGAATTTGCAAACTATTAAAGCTTGGTAGGTGAGGAAGCTTCATTTGAGGGTTATGCAAAGAGCCTTACTTGACCACTACAAGACTTTTGCCTCTTCTTGGATGACCAGATCTTTCATGTCTATAAGCATTTGCCCTTAGTTTAGTTGGTTGGACAAATGTTGAAAATATAATTTGATGCTTGAGCCTCTTCAACTTTCTTTATGGCTTGACTTTTGTTTGTTATTATTGTTATTGTTTGGGAGAAATATTGAATATCTTTTGAGTAAGGATCAGGTTTGAGTAGATGTGTTGTATGACATTCTTCCTAGTTCTTGAATGCTTAGGTTCTCATTTAAGAAACTCCTCTACTTGGGGCATTTGCACCATGTGACAAGTAATTTAATGCTTCTTTTGTACGGAAGGCTTTAACAAATGAATGTTTCTTCTAATTTTGGGCGTTTAAGGAGAATGACTTGTTTTTCTTATTTTGGGCTTCTTGAACTGTGAGGGTACCTTTAAGTTCCTCTAGAGAGTAAAGTTGTCTAGATTCATAGAGGTGCAAATGATACCTGTGATCTTCATGCTTTGGTAACCTTATAAGGATCTTATCTATATGATCATAGCTTTGATATAATCTTCCTATTGAGAAAAAATAATTTAGGATGGCTTGGAACTGATTGAACATGGATTAATGGTCTGAACCTCTTACGATAAAAACAAGACAAAACACACTTTTCTAAACAACTATGAACACGAACAACGTTCTTCCTCACAAATACAAAGGCTAAGGATACTTATGATTACAAGAGCTTGTTTTTTTTGGCAAGAGTTCCATCAATGTTTCTTCTTCATATAGATCTTCTTTATATATAGTTGAGAAGGACACAAGATTTTTTAATATTGGTTCACCTTTACTCTCGGAGTACATCAAATTCTCCTTTTAAAAAACTCTTAAAGGATTCTCTTATAGTCAAAATTGATTATAAATGAGTACACAATGCAACTCCTAGTGAACACGAGTACACCAAGCCAAGAAGGACACAAGATGTTTTATATTGGTTCTCCTAATTTTTAGGCTACGTCTAGTTATCTTTTAAATATATCTTAAAGGTTATGTTATAATCAAAACTAATTACAAATAAGTACATAATGACACTCCTTGTGAATATGAGTACAGAGTGACATTTCTTCTGAATATTAGAACACAATGACACTCCTTAGAAATAGAAGCACACCAAGCCACTCCTGACTATTTTGTCATAACCTCCTTTGGAGATTAAGAACTATATGTAATGTTTGTTATCACTTCTAGCTATAGATAAACAAGATATAACCTAAGGAATTACTTTTATAAAGAAGATATATGATATTGATTTCTTTACAAGGTTGTGACTTAACACAAAGTGAAGGATATAATAATGTTTCTCTCTCCCAATTGTATAATCATTAAGACACACTGAGTATAAGCTTGATTTTTTTTGTAGAGTATAATTGTAGTTGTGTGTCCTCTATATATATCTTCAACTTATATTTATAATTCCTCATAATGTGACAATTGTAGAACAATATTCATCTTAATATCTTTGTTGTAATTATTGTGAAAATAAGTCAAATACACAAGAAAGGAGGATTAAATTGTATATTAATTTTTTTTTGCAATAATTAACAAAAACAACGTCTCATATGGCGAAAAAGAGATTTCTAAGTTTGATGATTGATCAGAAGTAGTTTTTGTTGACAAACTTACTATCAAAAAGATTTTTACAAACCTTGTAAAGTCTCATTCTTTAACATATTAAACAATAGTTTGATAATATATAACTTGAAAGAGTTAAAGAATGAGGAAGATTTATGCTTTAAATTTTTATACTAGTTCATCTATAAATGAGACTATGTCTAGATCTTGATCAACTCAATCAAGTTTATATATACTCAAGTTACAAGATACAAACTAAATATTCGTTAGACCTCTACAAATTGAGTATGTTTTGGATAAGCAGTCACTTCTAGCTAAACCGGGTATTATTTGGACAAACAATCACTTTTGGTTAAGACAAGATTACAAAGAAAGCGGTCAAAATCATAAGGATGCTAACTAAAATAGGATTTACGTCCTTAGACAGATACATAATCAAGTTTTCTAAAGAACACTAGAGTGTTCTATCAAACAAATTGCATAGTATAAATGAATGAATTTATAAATAGAAACTAGGATGTTAATTGTGTTATACCAATTTTCTTTATTAACAATACTACAAACGTTTAATCGTATTATTATATAGAAGATTCTATTATTACATGCCTTGCATTAACATTCTATTTGGCATATGTGTATGTGATGACTTAGTTATTACCTATATTATAATGCATATATGATAAATGGTATAATTCAAGTAGAAAGAAAAAAAATTAAACAATTTTACCCTTTTTGTCACCAATAACAAAGATAAGATGTGACTATCCTTTTAAGTGAAAGATAATCTAAAATAAAATGTTGGATTTAAATATCAACAATTTATTCTAAAATTTATCAAATAATAAAAACTAAAAAAATATTATATTAAACTATTTTTAAAGTAAAAATATATATTACATAAATAATTCCTTTATGTGAAATTTCTATTTTGAATATATTAATTTATTAAACGCCTAAAATAAAAGTTTTATTATTCATAAATATTCACAACCAGAAAGACATTGACAGCCTGGTTCCAAGAATGAATTCTTGCAAATATAAAGTGAAAAATCAAAGAATAAAAAATTATTAAAACTCAGAAAACTAAGAAAAAAATCTTAGTTCTTCTTTCTTCTTCGCAAATGTGTATTGCGCGGAACTAATTTAAATATATATTATATTTTTATATTATTAATTCATTCATATTATAATAAAATAAATATATTTAGTTATATAATATAATATAAATAACAATAATTATTAAAATAATAAAAATATTAATAAATATATAAAATGATAATTAAAATAAAAAATATTAATAATCGTTTATACAATAATAACTATAATAAAATAATTAAAATAATAATTAATAATAAATAATATTAATAATAATAAAATTATTATTATTATTATTTATTTAATTAAAATTAATTTATAATAATATTAATTAATTAATTATTATATATATATTTTAAATTTTATCAAACATTCACAAATTCTCATAAACTTTTTTATTTACCTTATTAATCATAAACTTTTTTATTTGCCTTAATTTAAACCATATAATTTTTGTACACTAATCTACTTCTTCAAACATACTTTCTATTCCAAACAAAACAAAGCATGTAAGTGAATTGGGAATGATAAAGTTAGATTGTACTGAAACACGCAAAAGAAGTCACAAAAACTTTTGAAGCTGAACTGTGTGCAGAAACATGTGTGAGTTCAAAGCTATGCTTCTCTGAAATCCTATGCAATCTGTAACCCTTTTCAGTCAAACTCTCATTCCATCATTATTATTATGACAACATGCTGTCGGCATTCCAACAACTATTTATCTCTGACAAAAGTAAAAGAGTACTTGGCATGGTGGCAACTAACTAACAAAATGCCATTTATACATATATATTTCCCTTTTCCTTTCAGTTTTTACTATCAAAATTCTTCACATCCAACACTATAATGATAGTTTTTATGACATTTACTATACCCATGGAATGATTAAATCCTCATTAAATATTTATTACAAAGTGAACTTTAAGTTTAAATCAATCCCATAAAATCGATTTATGGAGTGATATTTGTACTTATTTATATATAATGAAATATTATCATTTTTAGTTGATGTGGGATTTCCAACACACTCTCATGTCGAGAGTGACAACTCGTACGTGGGACAACATATCATAGGTAGTCCATAACGGGTGACACGATAAATCCAACAAACACTCGCTAGGATAGACTTTAAATGACTCTAATACAATATTACGAAGTGGACTTTAAGTCTAACTTAACTCACTTATATACAATGAAATATTCTCATCTCTAGTCAATGTGAGATCTATAACAATATATTTCAGATGCAATTTCCTTGTTGCATGGAAGAATGATTACTCAATATGAGATAAATGGTTAGTAAGTTGGGAGCTACCTTATTACTATATATAGGAGTATGTATTATTTACAAGTTAGAATACATGTAGGAGGAGAGATAAGTGAGGATTAAAAAAGTCCCAAGAGTGGAGGGTAGAAAAGAGAAGTGAGGAGAGTGTGGTTGTGAGGGAAGAGTGTGGGACGAAGGGAATTGATTGAATTTGGATGGTTGTGAAGAAAATGACAGATGCATGGTTGGAGTTAGAAGTGAGTGAAGATGATCTGTTTTCAACTATTATTTATAGCAAATGTCTGTTTCAATGAATCCATCAGAATCTACTGTGCTCCATCTGCATGTGCCTTCATGCACCTATTTTGACCCTTGTTACTAATTAATTATACTCACCAATACAACTTATTTATATATAATCTCCATTTCTTATCAACATCTCTCTAGGATAAACAGATTAAGTATTGATATATTTGCGATTAACTTTAAAAGAAGTCTTTTCTTTCAAAAATTTAAAGTCTTTAATAATGGTTTTTTTAAATTTAATTGTATACTAATATTAATTTTTTTTAATAAACAAACTGAATTCATGTTAGCTATTAAAAGAATTCAAATAAAATTAATGTAATTAGAATTATTATATAAAAAATATAATTTTTTATTATACTAAAAATAAAATATGTCAATATTTATTATATAAATTCATTATTTATTTATTTTATATATATTATGTATAAATTGTACTTTAATGAACACAAGATATCATTGTTTTTTCTGGTAAATGATACTGAAGTCAAGAAAATATTTTAAAGAAAATAAATATAAAACATAAAACATGATAAAATTCAATAAATTATTCTTGTAGAAAATTTTAAATAAATTTGATATCATATGAAAAAATAAATTTTAAATTTAATTTAATTTTAAAAATTAACTTATAAAATTAAAATTTGAATTCACCTATATAATAAAGAAGTGTCTCTAGAATCTCCCATAATAACATTATCTAATTCTGTGACTATAGTTAGGTCTAACTAAAAAATTGGTGGCAGAAAAAGTTTAGGAAATCAAAATATGATGAAAATATTATACTGCAAAAGGGGAGAGATACCATAAATTAGAATATTTAATGTTGTACTAAGAATTTTTATGGATTCTAGAATTCTTACCTATATTTGGTTATTTGTCTAAATCAGGTGTTATTTTTAATGTGGCAATTAATTTATGGATTTGAAAATTTGGTCTAAAAGTAGTCACATGAATAGAGTTATTTTAATAATCTAGATTTATTATAGAAGAGAATATAAGGATATTATTTTGGCAAAATATTCATTATTTTCATTATTAGTTTCAGGATATCATATTGGCACATAATACTCTTCCTTTCTATGTGAAAGTGAAGATTTTGAAAAGAGAGATTGGTTATTATTTAGTAGGTTTTTAAGTAGGGTTCCTTATTTATTTAGAACGTTTTCTATTTCTACAAAGAAATAGAATAGTTTGCATATTTTACATCTGGAATCTCATTAATTTAATCTGTGATTTTTACCTGTTTGGTTGGTAATAATATTGTTTTTTTAATCCACTTGGTTTGAATTGTGTGCAGAGATGTATGTCAATGATTCTCCAGACTTATATTGGATCTTGTGTTCTATTATTTCTTAATTCATTTTAAATTAATTAATCTGACCCTATCTATATTTTATATTATATATATAATAATAATAATTTTAGGTTTGTTTTTACATTATAAAAAAACATTCTAATTTTTACATTTATTATAAAATTAATAAATTATGAAAGAAAAATACCATATTACCCATGTCTATTATGTTGGTTTTCTTATTATTTTTACTTTTTTATAACGGTAGACTTTACCTTTTACCAATAATTATTCTTTTAACACTAATATGTTTTCTTGTTTTTTTTATTTGTTATATGTAGAATACTATCAATTTTATCTTGGTTTTTCCATTTTTCACCTTTATTTTTATAATTTTTTATTCTGTGATATACTATTAAAGAACTCTAACCTGTAAACCCAAAACTGCTTCGAACCAAAAATCATAGATTTAAAATTCAAACATTTGTCTACCTTTAAGTTTCATACTTTACTGATCTTCATATCAGTTGAATGGTGTTTCCAAATCTAGCTTTTAAGGAATCCCTTTAAAAATATAAGGTGAAAAGTTTAAGGATTTTTTTCTTTAAAAAAATCTTTTAAGAGTAGAGATAAAAATAAATAAATCATATCTTAATAAAGATAATTACTTTGATATATTTTAAAATTGACCTTGTTTTTTTTTCTTTTAAGACAAGATCAATATGTTTTCTAATATTATGAAGAATGTTATTTGGCACGAAAAGGTTTTTACGTTCATGAATGTTAATCATTCACTTGTCTCTAAACAAATAAAAACGAATGCATGTTTTTGTTTTTCTAGTTTCTTGGAGTAGAAGACTAATTGGTAACAAATTTTCACAAGATGGAACCCTGATTATTACTCATAATTGTTTAGTAAATGCAAACATTTAACCCTTTCGATCGATTTGTTTGTCGTTTTAAGAAATCCATTTGTTATGACTTTGAGATTTTTGTTAAAATGTATAAGCACAATTTTCTTTAAAAGCAATTTGAGTCCCCAACACTGCTATTACTCATGCATAGATTTTGAAATGTTATTTCTCACTGTTAAAACAAACAAATCGTTTCCCTTACCAAACTCAACCATTTGGGCCATTCTTTATTGGTTTTGTGTAGATATATGCTATTCTCACCCTTTTTCTTTAAGTTCACCGTTTCTTTTCCCTCAAAACACTATATTAACCCTAGTCCTCCATTTTAAATTTCTTCTCACCCCTTGCGCTTTTCCTTCTTCTTACACCCCACCATCTAATGTCGACAGCCCTTTTCCCTTGCTTGAGTTTCTTTTGCATCAGCCACCACTCACATTTTACACTCCACTCCTCCTCACTTTTTTCCTCACATTTGGCATTGGAGTTCCTTTCCAAGAAAGTTTTGTTATATATATAGAGAGAGGGAGGGGGAGAGAGATATGTTTAATCTCAAGAATACAAAAAAAAATTCCAAGAGAACAAATTAAAATGAGAAGAATAACTCTTTTAAATTAATGTAATGTGTTTTAAAATCTCAGACATTGATGTTTTGGAAAATCTACAAAAAATAGTTATATAAAATTTATCATATCAATTTTAATAGATTTAAATATTTTAACTTGTTGATTTTACTTACTACTAAAAAAAATCAAATTATTAATTAAATATTCTAAAAAATAGAAAATTTTAATATATTAAAAACTTGTTTTAATAAATTAAAACATTCTCTTATGATTTTAAGTAATATTAATTAATTAAATTGATATAGTAATCAATTAAAATATTCATTATAGTTATTTAGGACTTTAGATAAAAATGTTTTAATGGATTAGACTATTTCTTAACAAATTAAAATTAAACTTAAAGAGGAAAGAGATATAAATAAAAAAATAATATAACAGACCCTTTATACAAAACTAAGTTTTTTTTGTCTAATTTTTTTAAAAGTGGACTCATAATATATTGCAATACGAACAACTTAAACAAACTCTCTCTATTTGTTGAAGAAAATTTAGTTGAGTGTCTTGTGGACTTTGTAATAGACCTATGCTAAAATAACCTGCACCAATACACAAGAGAGAACCAGAAAAAAAAAATTAGTAGCAACACACTACACAAATATAAAGCAGAAAAACAACTAGTTAAACATAGTTAAGATAATTTTCCCTTATTGAAATAAAGTAGAAAACACAAAATGTAGTTTAAAAAGTACAAACCGAAATTTTTTAAGAAATAAAAGTAACAACACACTTAAAGAAATGAAATGTGAATCCTAATTGTCATTAGCAAATTTGAGTTTATTAATTATATCCTGAATCATCTAAATATAGAAAATTTGTAACACATAACTAATAGGGATCTTTTTGGTCAATGGTCATAGTGTCTATCCTTATCAACAACATATTCTCAAAAGGTGATAATGGAATACCACGATCAATAGGTGAAAAATAAGAATCATTATATTAGCAATAATGTCAATGTCTTGATTAGTTTGTGATGTTGGGACCAACTTCATCAGCATTATTAGTTTTTGATGCAGTAGAGCCATCTTCATTATCTTTGCTCATCTAATGATCACATTTTATGAAGTGTCACATCGGTGATTTCATTGTGATTTTAATCACCTCAAATAGCTCTCCCTCAATATTTACTCTAAAATGGATCAAAAACTTAGATATCAACAAAACAAAAGAAAATTTATAATCTGACAATCTTTTGGATTTTAGGATGTGATTTTTGATGACATAAATTAAATTAATCTTAATCCTGTTATGAATGTAGTAAATTAAAACATGTTCCTCTTCACCATAACATGATTACTTTCCCTAGGTGTTATCTATTAAGCAACAATGAAAGCCAATCATCATTCTTCAAGTTTAAGTCTTCTAGCGTGAAAATCCCTGATTGAGGCAAAATATTTCTTTACACAACTTTTGAAATATTGTAATTTATTGAAGTTCTTAGTAGCCCCAATATTATCTTTTTTGACTTGCACACCTTCATAGTTGAGTATAGGAATTTCTTTCCATATATTACAAGTGATTTCAAGATCAACAACACCTTTGACTTAAGACTTCACAACATAACCTTCAAAAGTTTAGGTTAAGGTAGATTGATAACCACTCAGTCACGTATTTTTTTCAAACAAAAACTAAGCTTCCCCTGATGTAGTATATGAATAACTTAGGTAAAATCCCCAAAGACGCATCTCTTCTACATTCAAAAAAGGAAAGAGAATGTCAAACTCTTTAAAGAATAACTCGTACACAAAATTAAAAATCTCACAATTAGTGCTCGGTTTCATGTCAAACCCTATCATCAACATTACAAGTCTCAATCATAATAAACTTGGACATAGTATTAGAGCATATGTTGAGAGACAAAACAAACTTTTTTACAAAGTCCCTAGAGGTAAAATTGGAAGGATATAAGTTATAACTTCCCCAAGTACCCATAAGTGCTAGGGATTGAGAATTTGGGAAATTTGTTTTTCCTTTTCCTCTTGACAACATTTGGCTCAGACACTTCATTAGAGTGAGTTCACTCTTAAAGAGCTAGCCACGACTATTCTAGCCAACGCTGATAACCATTATGTTGGCATTAAAGGAAGGAAGAGAAGGATTTTCTTCTACGACATTCCCTTCTTAAGAAAAAAAAGTCCATAGGACTAAAGGATAACTAGTATCCAATGATAACAAACACTTTACATACTAAAAGGTTATTTTCGCTAGAAGAATCAGAAAAAAGAAGAAGAAACCATTAGAAATGTACCTAGACAAAAATGACGATGAATGGTGACGAAAAATACTAAATGCTCTCATGAAAGCTTAAAAAAAAGGTAGAATGAAGAGGAAATAATGTAAGAAAGCTATGTTCTAATATAAATCAAAACGAGCAGTTAAAACATTTCAGTTTTAGAAACAAATTAACGGGAGTTAAATGTCATGTCCTAGAATAACATGGTACAAAAAGGTGAAACATTAATCGTCAAAGATGTAAAACCCCAATATTAATGTTGATAATCTCTTATTAATTTATATTGAAAATCACACTATTATGAAGCACATCATATTGACTTGAAATACCGAATAAACTTAGTTTCTTAAAATTTAAGGTCACAAAGCATCAACCTCAAAAAATATTGTAAAAATACAATCTTAAAACTAATTACTCCAAGTTGATATTTAATTCCAAGTTGATATTTAATAAGTACTAAAACTCCACTATAAGAAAATCATTAAATAATAACTAAATTTAAAAATATAAAATAATTAGTCACTATATTAATTAAATTAGATACTAATTTAGAGACTAAAAAATTATTTAAATCTAATGTAATTTTTATTATTAATAAAATATTATAAAATAATTTTTAAATAAATATTTAAATTAGTTATCAAAGTTTTAACTACTAATATTTGATATTCTAAATTAGTCTCTATTAGTCTCTAAAAAGTTAATAGTTTTAGAGATTAATTCAGAACATAAGTAATTAATAGTTAAAATCTTGTTAGTTAATAGTTAAATATCAATTTAGAAACTACTTTATAAATTTTATTATTAATAAAAATTATTTTAAAAATTAATAATTTTTTAGTTTATAAAATAACTTTTAATTTAGTTAATGTAATTTTAATTTAGTTAATGTAATGATTAATTATTTTAGTATCTAAAATTAATTTTTATTTAATAATTTTCTTTTAACTTGTATTTCATGTATAATTTTGAATTTGTGAAACTTATATACTTAGACATCTAGATATTAGAGATATATTTATAACTAGAAGTAAATAACAAAATATTTATCTATTATTTAAACAATTTATATAATAATAATAATAATAATAATAATAATAATAATAATAGAAATTACATACTGAATAATCAACTATATAAATTAATCTCGTAGGAAGTACTTACTTATTCCTACAATTTACTAATATTCATATACTTTATAAATTCTCTAATTTTTACTAACAGTATTGGAGAATCTATTCAATATTTTCAACTCTCTTATCAATCCTTAAAAATTAAACTTAACTTTCTAAATCACTCTTCCTGTTTAATATGAAAGACAAAAACCTACTAAAATAATTATGCAATTAATAGAAAAATTAAGTGTAAATTTTATTTTGAAAACTGAAACACAAATTATTACCATGGTTCATATAAGACTCTATGCAAAATTTGACATAGATAATAATACTAACATTAAGTGAATTATCATAATCATAATAACTATTATTATTACTGAAAAAGAAAAAAGCAAATATACAAACGTTGTCAGGTTTTATATCCGTATATTTTATTACGTTGTCTAATAATACACATACATATTACTTTTATTTTATATATGATTTGTTTATTAAAAAATAATTAAATATATTTTTATTATATATTGTATTAAAATTATGTTAGAATAAAGAATTTGTTTATATAGAAGAATAAAATATTTTAAACACTTATTGTAAATAAACATGGGTAGTTATTTTTCTTTAATGTAAATGAGACTCTGTTCTCACTTCTGTTACTTTCTTTTATGTTTCTAATTTTCTTTATTATTCTTAATTTTTCTTCTTCTTTTTACATTGTGATTAATTTTGTACCGTAACTTTAAAATATTATCAAGGATAAAATAAAAAAATAATTTGTATTTCCATAAAAAAATAAAGAAATATTGAATGGGATAGAGAGAAAAAAATTATATTTTGGTTTTATAAAAAAATACTAAAAAGAGAGAAGTTTTTATTTTTAATTATGTGTAAATAAGGTTTAATTACCTTATTGGTTGTCATAATAATCACATGTACATTATGCTTAATGTATAGTTTACTTTCCTAAAAGTTGAACATAAGCCCAACATTCACCACTGGATTTATATGCCTAACCATACATTTCTCACCAACCCAATAATGGCTGCACCTCCCTCACCTTTCACTTCTACCATTCTTCCCCAACCAACAATTGCCATCCTCATACAAACAAATCAATGTATCATTTTTAGTGTATTAAATCATTAAATTATTAACACATCATTAACTAAGTATCATTAATAACCCCACATTAGTACTATATTGTATTAATATTTCATTAATTTAATACACTTATAATTCATCATGTACAAACCATTTTTTTTTTGTTTTGTTTTGATAATATCACCTTGCACACCAGCACGGGCGCACTCACGGACATTCCATCACTTGTCTCGTGCTTCCGCGCGATGCAGCCACCGCAAAAATCGATGCGTGCGTTCATACGCACGCGAACGGCGTCGTCTTGGCGCCTAATTTTACTCTCACATCGGTTTGGAGAGGTACATGAAGATATCCTGCAGCGGCGACATCTGATTCGCGCTATGGAACTCCGACGCCAGAGTGGCATCCACGTAATTGTACGTAAACTCGCTGTTTCTCCTCTTGGGCTCGCTCTGCACCTCGCTCGCCAGCTCCGGCGACACCACCTGCTCCGAGCAGCTGGAGTCCGTGGTCAGCAGTCGCGGCACCGAGTCCGACGCCTCGAAGTACATGCAGTCCGCCTCTGTGGCCTCCGCGTAGGGTTGCGCAATCGGCGGCTTCTTGTCCTCCAATTCGAAGCACTCAATTTTGAGCGGTGGTTGCTTCTGAACCGCCGCGCCTTTCTTGTTGTATATGCGACACAGCACCCAGTCATCCAGCTGCAAAATCAGAACCATGTGCACACATTTCTCATCAATTTCTTTCTTTCTAATTTTTAATATCCCTTATTTTATCTTATTTTATTTTTCTCGTGATTCGTTTGTATCAAGTTATCGTAATCCGAAACTTCTTGATGTGTGAACCAATGCAGCAGTAGCATTTACTAAAGGGCAAAACAGTAGTTTTAGGTAGGGAATGGAGAGAGAAAGAGGGTGTATTAGTATATATACCCACCCTCAAGCTGTTTTTTCTGCGAACGGAACGATCCACGTCTGCGAGACGATACTCGTGCATGATCCAGTTTGTTTTCTCTCCCTTGGGCGCTTTTCCAGCGTAAAACACCAACGCCTTTTTTATCCCAACCGGTTTCGGTTTACCAATCGGTTTATCTGCTCCAGTTGCTTTCCAGTACCCGGTTCCCGCGGACCGATTCGGCCTCGAACCGTTCGGGTACTTCCGCTCCCTCGGCGTGAAGAAATACCACTCTTTCTCTCCGTACAACGCCATTCCTGCACACAATAAAAACCCTTATTTAATCATTTCACAGTTAAAATATTAAAATAATAGTAATTTGAATTTGAAATTTACCTGGGAGATTCCAAGGGTCGTATTTGTAGAGGTCGATTTCGGCGATTATGGGAACGGTGATTTGTTGGTTGACGCATTTCCGGCAGAGGTAATGAACGACGAGTTCTTCGTCTGTGGGGTGGAATCTGAATCCCGGGGGAAAGTCAAGTTGCGGTGCGGTCATTGGTCTTGCTGAAAGAGAATAATCGGAAAATTATGTGGTGGCGGCGTTTGAAAGTCGGAGCGTGAGGGAGAGAGGGGAATTTATAGGGTGAGGATAGGGTAGGGTTTGGGTTGGGATGGTGAGGAGGAAGGACACGTGTCGAGTGTTGAAGTGTGGTGCGTGCGTGTCCAGAAGTCACAGCAAGAAGTTTAGTCACTGCTTACGACATTAGTTTGGTTTGGAGTGGGGCGTCGTGTAATGCTGTCGGTTCGGACCTACCCCTCTGTCTTCCTAGGGATTCGCATCCTCTCTGCGCACTCACGGTATGTTTTAAATTAATTTGGCCTTATAAATAGAAATAACATTATTTAAATAAACTAAAAATTGTGTTTCTTAAATATTTTAAGATTAATTTAACCTTACTCATTTATTTAATTACTGATAAATTAAATTAAGATAATTATTACCTTTACATACTAAATTATTTTATTATAATTAATAATTAAAACTTAATTTGTAATATATTATTATTTACGATCGGTTTTGACCTGCTACTTTATCACTCTTAATTTATATTGATGTTATATTAAAAGTAGTAGTAAAAAGGTACCTGCACTTTCACTGTATTCACAATCACGTTCAATGTTAGGAATATACTAGCAGTCGCTGAATAATAAATAATGCTTCAGGCATGCCAAATTTAGATGTATTAGTCTTTGTTGCCGAGAAAGAAGGAATGGACGATAAAAAAACACAATATCTTTTGATGATAAATTCTATGTTTTCCTTACAAACTTTTTTTTTTCCTTTTTATTAATTGTAGAAGAGTTTGTTGGACATTCACATTTATTAGAGATATAAATATTTTATAATATAAATGAATATGAATTTTATCTCATAATGATGATGATCAAAGAAATGAGTAGCAATGAGAGGATTTTTTTTATCTGAATGAATATTGTAGAAGATGTAGATTAAGAAAGTTGATAGAGATGGAAGTTTAGAGCAGATAAACATTGTTCCTTTTCTTGATCAGATTTTTCTTAATGAGGAAGAAGCATTTGCCTTTTTCTAAGAGATATGTATATTAATAGGGGTTTTCAATTCCAAAACGTAGAGTTATCAAACAAAATGAAATCGTAAGCAGACATGATATTTTTGTCATCGTGACAGAACCGCTTTGAAAATCATATAACATCCAAAAAAACAAGAAAAAGAACAAGAAAAGAGACAATCATCAAAATGTGAATGTAAAGTTCATATAGGTATTGCATTAAGTACAAAAAGCTTATAACATATTTTCACGTGAGTGATGGTTTACGAAGTTTTTGTTGAACATAGCCATGTTTTGCTATCTTATATATGCAAGTATACATATGAAACTTTTCCCACAAATACCCATAATTTTTATAATAATAATAATAACCATAATAATAATAACTGTATCGGTGAGGGCCGCATGATCGATGTAATATCTCATACCCCAATGACAGACCAATCGAACATAGCCAAAGCACGCATCCGTCATGCTGACAGATAGCTCAAGTCCAATTATGTCCAATCGAGGTCAGCAATGTTAATCCTTGATTAGGAACTAGGTAACTCAGCCTTAAACACGATCCAACCCCTTAACCTGACCCAACAAGAAAAGCCCACCACAGGTAATATAAATAGCTCACATTCTAAGAAACATGTACGTCATTATCTACAGTACTCTGACAACCGAGTGTCGACCCCTTTTGCTGACTTGAGCGTCAGAGTGCCTTTTGCAGGTACCCCCCATTCGGTGTTTGCGAGAAGATCGAGGATACGAAAGGAGGGTGAGTAACGAGCAGAGGAGGTTGGAGAGCAATACGATCGACCAACAGGAAGGAAGAAAACGTATCCTCTCAATAGTTCTCCAGGCCCCAACCCTTACACGAGAATAATAACCATAATAATAATAGTATATAATAATAATAGATAATATCATATTTTGATATTTTGATGTATCTACCAATATTATTTAGTGTTAAAATTAATAGAGCCAAATGACTAGATAAAGCATAATAAAGCATTAGATGTATGTCTAAGAAGCTTAAACAAAGTCTTTAAGAGAAAAGTAGTTTAGATGTAGTCTATTAAGAAGGATACACAAAGTCTCACTAGTTCAAAATATCACTGTAACGACGCTATATAAAGACGGTTTAGTTAAAACCATCGTTAAAAAAAAATGGTGGCAATCTTGTAATTATAAAACAAACGAAAACATTTATAACGACGGTTTTTGGGAGGACCCGTCGTTACTTTCAGGTTCAGCGAAAATAAGGACGGTTTTGGAAAGGAACCGTCGTTACTTTTTAGGGTTTTAAAAATTTCGCGCATTCATTTTTTAGGGTTTTAAAATTCCACGCACTCATTTGGCAACAGACTTCATTTTTGCTCCTACTTCACTCTTACACACTTCACTTTTTATCCATCTTCACTCTTTCCCACTACAATAGCGCCTATGCTCCTCACTCATTGTGCCAGTGGATTATGTTCATCACTGTAAACCCAGCGTCGCGATCCAACACCACCCACCAACTACCATCTTCACTTTGCTACGCTTATCGTGCCCGTACCACGAACCAGTTGCCACTGCGCCACCAACTAACTCACCAACTCCGCGTGCCGCACCAGTCGTCGAGTGTTGCCCTAGCCGCCGCCGTGATCCCACGAACCAACTGTCACTGCATCACGAACCAACTCACCAACGTCGCGTGCCGCCAACCTCATCTGCGTGTCGCACTAGTCATGCCGCGTGTTGCCCTAACCGCCGATGCGGCGCCACTAACCAGCTTCCATCGCATCACGAACTAGCTCACCAGCCGCGTCTCACCAGACTCCTCCGCGTGCCGCACCAGCCATGTCGTGTGTTGCCCTAGCTGCCGCCGCGTCCCGCGCCCTCCACTGTGTGTTGCCCTAGTCGCCATCGCATCTAGCGCCCGCTCTGGAAAACTTCCCCTTTCCTCAACTCCACCGTGCACGCCAGAAAGCAAAACGTAAAAAGGTTACTCTCTCCCTCATTTCACTTCTCATTCTTCTTTTTTGCTGATTCAACATGGCAGAGTCAATCCGCTCTACATGTTAATGAAAGCACCAATGATATGATTTTGCTACAATGTCTACTGGAGCTAATGAGTACTCAAGAAAACGATTACTAACTAGGATAAAACTTTGTTGGACTCATTCACTAGTACAAAAATAGACATTAACGACGGTTAAAAAAGACATATAAAGATGGTTCCTGAACCGTCGTTATTGCGAGTGTCGTTAAAAATAAGGCATTTATAACGACGGTTCTCCAACCGTCGTTATAAATGAATTATAACGACGCATGTAATCAACCGTCGTTACTTTGACTAGTAAATAACAATTTTAAAAAATATTTTTAAAGACGGGAACCGTCGTTGTAAGTCTGTGCAGGTGTATAAAAAAAACTGAATCCATAAAACTAAAAAATACAATTAAAAAACTTTTTAAAACATTAGTTTGCAATCTAACTAGCCTATAGGTTGTATGACCCCACAAAAACAGGACTAGTGTTAGAAATAATTCTAAAGTAGTAAGTAGAGGTGTGCACGCAAAGACTCATTTAACCTTCAATTTTAATGTTAATTAAAAAAATGCAGATTTTCAAAATATAGTGTTTTTATCCAATCTGAAATTGAAATTTTATTTAGATAATCTGTAGAATAAAACATTTCATGAACTATTATAATCTATTATTTAATTTATTAATTTGTAGAATAACATACTTAAAATCCTATAAACAATTCCAATTAAAGCACATTAATAACATTAAAATATTATACATTCTTATGCAAAAATTGCCTTTAAATTCCTACCTAACACCCATTATTTATCATTCTAAACCAGCTTGATCTTTGAAATTTAAATACCCCCAAATCATAACAGAGTTCGTATCTTATTTGTTTCACCTCGTCATGTAATTTGAGATACCCATCAATTATTGGAACATGACCCCTTTTGTATTGTGTTTAGAAATAATTTAAAATCTGTTAGCATTTCAAATTTACATACCCAACCAATAATCCATCTGCATAAAAGTACAAAAATTAATAAAAAAAGATGGATTGGTTTTAGTTCTCTTCATCCTTCTAGTTTTCCCTTCACACACCACCATGGGTAACGATAAAATATTCACAGCGCAACTAGCCCCAGAAAACAAATATCATCAAATATTTCTATTGGGAGAAATCAAATTCTCTCATGGACACAATCAAAACATCATCGTGTTGCAAGTAATCATAAATTGGAAAATACTGAAATGGAATACATCTATTGTTTATGTTAGTAAGAAGATCAGTGTTTCGGTTTTATTTTTCTTCACTTACAAAGGTTTCCACATTAATAAGATACAATAATACATCACAATGTCAGCCAAGATTGATTTTAAAAAGCAAACCTTGAAGACCCGGATTGACTCTGCCATGTTGAATCAACAAAAAAGAAGAATGAGAAGCAATGAGAAGTGAAATGAAGGAGAAACTAACCTTTTTATGTTTTGCTTTCTGGCGCGCACGATGGAATTGAGGAAAGGGAAAGTTTTCCAGAGCGGGCGTTGGATGCGATGGCGACTAGGGCAACACACGGTGGAGGGCGCGGGACCCAGCGGGAGCTAGGGTAACACGCGACATGGCTGGTGCGGCACACAGAGGAGTCTGGTGAGATGCGGCTTGTGAGCTAGTTCGTGATGCGGTGGAAGCTGGTTCGTGGCATCGTGGCGGCGGCTAGGGCAACACGCGGCGTGGCTAGTGCGGCACGTGGAGGAGGTTGGCGCGTTGGTGAGCTAGTTCGTGATGTAGTTGTTAGAGTTAAGCAGTGTCTAAGATCAAGAGGGGAGGGCGAATTGAGCTTATCAAATTTTCGCAAAACAATCTAATTTACTATGTAACAGAGGTGAAAAGAACAGATTGATATTAAATGGAACAGATTGTTTTTACAGATGAATCTAGCACAATTAAAACAAGATCAGCACAGTTTAGATCAACCAGCAGCAATACCAGAACCAAATTGATTAACTTTTACTGTTTATAACGTTGCAGCTTAAGGTACAAAATTAATCAATTTTTACTTAACATAAGCCATCTAGAGTAATGAACCAAATGTCACAGTTTAGTTAAGGGAACCAGTTCACCCTTCTTATCCTATTACAGATTCACACAATAGCTTGATTTATGATTAGAGGATTGATTAACAAGTTAGAACAACAAATCTATCCTGGTCCAGAATTAATAGATTTAGTTTCAATATAACAAATTCCTTTCTTGACAGATTATGTGAAATTACAGAATTAAGTGCAGGGATGAGAAAAGAATCACACAAGAATTTTTATACTAGTTCACTCATCAAGAGCTACGTCCAGTTCACCTCACTCCAAGGTGTAATCCACTAAAAACTGATACAATCAATTACAAACACACAACAGTTCTTGAACCCTTCAAGAACATCAACTATCAAGGCTGAAAAACACTATTCCAGCATACCTTGCACTCCAAGAAACCCTATCTAGAGTGACTAACGCTCAAAACCAATACAAGAATGAATAAGGAAAAGATTACACCTGAAACAATGTTGCAAGAACATAAACTAGTTGTTCTATTTGCTCCAAGACAGTACCAACACCTTCATCCAGCACAAGGTTCTTCAAGAACAAGCTCACATGTATTTCACTTTTTGAAAAACCTTTGCAAAACCTTTCCAATTTACTTTCTCACACACAAAATGTTGTATCTCTGTTAAAATTGTGATTGTTCAACATCCCTTTACGTGAAAAGGGCATTTTATTTTATAGAGAATAGTTTCTAACTACTTTTAAAAAAAGTTACAGAGCAGTTAGCAAAACAACAAATTGATTCTGAAAAACAACAGGTTAAAAGATGATAAAGCTGCCAGCTCAGCTTAACTGAAATAACAGACTGAGCTGTACCTTTGGTGCCCTAACAGAATTTCGAAAAGCCTTTAATAGAGAAGAAATAAACCGATTGCTTCTCAATAAAACAGATTTATTTTTGTACTGAATCAAACCATTTAAGAAAACTTTAAAAAGCTTTTCCAAAAAGACATTTAACCACATCATGAGCTTGATCTTACTACCTTGATTTGGTATCTAGGATGGGTCATGCAACAAAAGGCAACCTTGACAACACACAAGCCTAAACAACAGAATCATCTAAGCCATATAGCAACCTACAAAGCAACCTAGCTAACATTTACATCAAACACACTAAGACTAGGTACAGATGAGCTTCATCCATCTTCAACAATCTCCCCCTGTTTGATGGAGACAAAACCATTTTGCTTTGCATACTTTGATGATTAGAACATGCACAGTACTAACTGCCAAAACCTGCACAACAACATTTATAAATAAAACCAGAATATAGCAGTGTGTGAGTTTCGTGCTACCTCCCTACAGCTTTAACCAGAACATCAACCTTTGTGAGCTGTTTCTCTGTTCTTCTCCCCCTTTGGATTCATCAAACAGAATAAGACTTGGGATAAAGATATACCATAGACATTCATAACAGTTCAAACAAACAACCAGTATAGAGTTCTATTACAACCCAAAATAAAACCAACTAAAACCAGTGCAGAATAAAGACAAACAGACTAAACCCAAATTGTTCAACAAGATATAAAAGATAAAGACTATGAAATAGGATCACTTGTTGTGGTAGTAGAGCTCAACCAGCTGCTCTTGAACTCCTTCAATTTGGTCATCCAAGTGTTGAAACCTGGCTTGAGCCATTTCATAGTGTGCCTTTTGGTCATATGTGAGTATGTCCAGCCTGCTTAGAACTTGTCTTTCGAACATGGACAGAGGTTCACCTCTATACACAGGTTCCTCATATGCAACCAGTGCATTTTGGCTTGTAGCAGCAACATCCTCATTTCCAGAAGAGTGCACTGGTGACTCATCCATGTGTTGCACCCCATCAGCATTTTCTTCTTCTTCATTTGCTGGATCAGCTGCTTCATTCTCAGCTCTATTTGCAGCATTCCTTCTAAATACCCAGCTGTCATCTTCCTTTTGGAACCCCATCTTCAAGAGAGTGGAGTTCTCTATTTCACTTGCTGCCTTAATGGTGTCATTTCTCTCATTTGCAGTGTCAACTTCAAAATAATCAATTAGCTTTGACACAAAAATAACATTTGGAAAACGATAATCTGGAAGCCTTGTGGATTTGAGCATATGCTCTACCATTGTACTCACCCAATTTACATTGAGTTGATTCATTATGCAGTACAGCAAAATCAAATCCTCTTCATGAAGAGTAGCATGATTACTTCCTCTTAGAGTGAGCTGCCAAGCAATTATGTAGGCTATAAGTCTTGGAATTATTGTGAGATTTCCAGCATGAAATCTGGCTACTGGTTCAGCAGGGTTTCTAACACAGCTCCTATAAAACTGCATTTTGTTGAACCCTTGAATTCCAGCAGTATTCCCTTTGCTAACCTTCATTCCTGAATACTTGATTCCTCCCACATTACTCCATATTTCCCTTGTAATTTCCAGCTTCACACCTTTCACATGAGAGACCAGATTTTTGCCATCTTGAACCAGATTGCTGTAGAACACTTTCACCAAGTCTGGATAGACATTTCCAGTCATTTTTAAGAAGTTTTTCAGCTTTTGATGCTTGAGCAGAGTTTTTGCTTCAGTCAGATTTTCTTCCCTTAACCATGAAAATTCCAACACCTTGGGCGCATTGACTTGCTTTCTGCTTGTCTCATGGATGAACCTAGTCATGGCTTCAGAATCTCCAGCAAACCATTTTTCCAGGATGCCTTGGTTACTGTTAGATTGTTCTTTGGATTTCTTCTTTCTATGTGAGGAGGATGCCATGCTTGATCTGTTGTTATCTGCACTTAGTCGCCTAAAGATAAATCAGCTAGAAGAAGGGTTAGTAGCATTTCACATGATCACTTGAAAATAGAAATTAAGCACAGTAATCTGTTTTGAACCTAGACAACACGTAGCAGAGATGAGAAGGTGTGAGAGAAAATTGATTAGTGCTAGGTTTATATAGAGCTTTAACTCAGATTTCAAAAAATCACAATATTTAGAGGAAATCAATTTAATCAGATTTCAAGAATTATGGGTTAAATCAAACAGATATGCTTCAGATTTTATTCTTGTGGTGCAGCAGGTTCAGGTGTTGATTTATGTAAGAATATATTGGAACCAGATTTTGTTAAATCAAATCTGTTGCACCTACACAATATCCAATCAGTTAGGATACCCACACGCTAATTTGCATAGACCTGCTGGTTAATAACCGTAAAAGCAGTCAAAGATAAAGAGAGAGAGAGAGAGAGAGAGAGAGAGAGAGAGAGAGAGAGAGAGAGGAGAGAGAGAGAGAGAGAGAGAGAGAGAGAGAGAGAGAGAGAGAGAGAGAGAGAGAGAGAGAGAGAGAGAGAGAGGAGAGAGAGAGAGAGAGAGGAGAGAGAGAGAGAAGCAAATCTTTCTCTTTCATAGTCACAACTGTGATTCTGAAACAGGGAACAAAACATGTTAAAAAATAAAGTAACAGATTGAAATTTTTACTGTAGAGGACAATTTAAGCTAATGATACCCAATTCATTTAGAAGAAAATAAAACCTGTCTTTAGCAAGAGGTTTAGTGAATAGATAAGCTAATTGAAATTCAGTGCCAATGAATTTTATATCACAAGTTCCATTAGCTATATGTTCTCTTAGAAAGTGATGTCTAATTTCAATATGTTTAGTCCTTGAGTGCATGACAGGATTTTAGACAGATTTATAGCACTAGTATTATCACAATTTATAGGTATCTTGTTTAATAAAATTCCAAAATCACTTAGCTGCTGCCTTAGCCATAAGGTTTGAGCACAACAACTTCCAGCAGCTATGTATTCTGCCTCTACTGTAGAGAGAGCAACACAAGTCTGTTTCTTGCAATGCCAAGAGATTAGACTTGATCCAAGCATGTGACAAGTCTCACTTGTGTTTTTCCTATCAACCTTGCAACCTGCAAATTCAGAGTCTGAAAAACCAATTAAATTTAAAGATACATTGTTAGGATAGCATAACCCAACATCCTTAGATCCTTGTAAGTATTTCAGAATTCTCTTTGCTGCATTGTAGTGTGATTCCTTTGGATCAGATTGATATCTAGCACATAAGCACACAACAAACATAATGTCAGGCCTGCTAGCAGTTAAGTATAATAAGGAACCAATTAGACCCCTGATGAAAATCTTTATGGAGTCTATTGACATGGGGATTTGGGATGCAGTGGTCAGTGGACCTTTTATACCTATGTAGGTTGTCAAAGATGAAACAATAAAGAAGCCTTGGTCTAAATGGAGTGAAACCGAGAAGAAGAAGGCCCAATATGACTCCTTAGCCAAGAATATCATCACCTATGCACTGAATATGGATGATTTCTTTAGAGTCTCTCAATGCAACTCAGCTAAGGAGAGGTGGGAGGTACTAGAGGTAACTCATGAAGGGACTGATGATGTGAAACGGGCAAGGAAGCATTCACTAATTCAGGAGTACGAACTGTTCGGAATGCAATTAGAAGAAAGTATTGCAGATGTGCAGAAACGATTTACACATATTGTAAATCACCTCACTGGCCTTGGTAAAGTCTTTGACAAGGAAGAACTCAACATAAAGGTGCTAAAATGCCTTGATAGGAGCTGGCAGCCTAAGGTAACAACAATCTCAGAATCCATAGATTTATCTAAGATGTCCACTGTTGCACTTTTTGGAAAGCTGATGGAGCATGAAATAGAGCAGAAAAGATTGAAAGAACAAGAAATTGTGGAGAAGAAAGCCAAAGGAATTGCTCTGAAAACTACCATGGAACATGATACAAGTGAGGAAGAAGATGATCCTGAACATGATGAGACTTTGAGTCTGCTCACCAGAAAATTCAGCAGGTTTCTTAGAAAGAAAAATCGTGACAGAACTCAACAAAGAAAGAGGTACTCTAAACCCAATGATTCGAATTCTTCCAATTACACTTGTTTTGGATGTGGTAAACCAGGTCATATAAAGGTTGATTGTCCAAACAATCAAAACAAGGAAAAATCAGCAAGCAAGAAGAGTGAAAGAAACAAAGGCAAAAGAACATACATCTCATGGGAAGAAAATGATGTATCCTCATCTAGTAATTCCTCAACCGAAAGTGAGGAAGCAAATCTGTGCTTTATGGTGAATGAGGAAGAATATAACTCTGATTCAGTAAGTGATTTTTCTACTGATTCTGAAAATTATGATCATCTGTTAATTGCATTTAAGGAAACACATGATGAAGCAAACAGATTAGATGTAATTTGCAACAAATTGAATAGAGTAAATAGGGTACTTGAACCTAAGGTCAAAGCTCTTGAAGAAGAGATGCACAAAGCTAAAACTGAATTGGTCAGCCTTGAATTAACTTGTTTGCATGCATCAATAAAAACCTGTGATAATTGTAAGAAGCTGGAAAAACATGTTGAATATTTGTTAAAAACACTTTCAAATTTCACCAAATGAAGAGAAAATCTTGAAACTTTATTAGGTTCACATAATGCTGTTTTTAATAAAAATGGTCTAGGATATAATTCTGAAATGAAAAGCAATGTGAAAAAGCTGTCTAGTTTTTTTGTTCCTTCCAAAACAGGTTTTTCTTCTTTTAGTTATTCAAAAGCAATGCATACTGCAACATGTTTTTACTGTATGAAGTCTGGTCATACAGTAAATGTTTATCCTCTTTTCAAGCAACATTCTGGTAATAGGCATGACTCATCAAACCTAGGTCAAAAACGCTTTTACCCAAACTTGAGTAAAGCACAAGATAATACGAGGCAAATAGGTTTTTTAGAATTAACATAGAAGTGTGTTAAGATGGTTGTTGGTGTGGAAAAATATTTAGCATATCTTTCAAGAGGTCGTAAATATAGACGTGACATGACATGAAAACATTCTACTAAAAAGAACATAATAGAATATTTTGCACGGTATAATGTTAGCTTAACACTGTGTTCTTGTCATTTGAGTCAGACTTTGCTTATCAGAAGAAGTAAAGATTACAAGATATTATTGCATCTGTTAAACAAAATATTTGTGTCTCACAAGATCTATTGTTAAAGAAAATATATCTTTCAGACAAAGTGCTTTCATGAATTATACTTTATTGTAACCACATTGAATCAAAATTAATATAGATGTGTTGAACTCTACTCCAATAAAAAAATATATATATATATATATATATATATATCCATTAAAAGTACATAAATATATGTGGAAAAATATTTTCTCATCCCTCCACACTCCAAAAATACAATGAAATGAAGAAATTTGTTTAACATTTCATACTTCATTAACACAATAAAAAAATTAAACTTCAAAAGTAATAAAAAAAACATAATTTAGATAATTAAATTGCAAGCTCACAACAAATACATCATTTAAAAAAAAGTTAAAACTTGACTGAAAAACAGCAAGAAAAAAAAAGAGCAAATGCTAGTTTAACTAAACTTTGACCATTTCTCATCACAACCCATAATTTTATTTATTATGTTCAACTTCCATGTTATATATGAGGAAAATAAAGGAAACAAATTAATATAAAATTTATATAAAAGTATGTAAAATTAATCATATAAACTATTTAATATAGAAAATAATAAAAATATTTAGATGAAATATATAATTTAAATATTTACTTTCACAACTTTTTTATATTTTTTTTAATAAAAAAATATATTTTATTTTAAAGAATATGTAGTAGTATTATGCCCGATACTTTGTAAAATTCATATGTATTGCAATTTTATGATAATTTGTTAAAGTAGGGCTCAATACCATAGGTTGACCAAATAGGGAGAAAAAAAAACACATTATTTGGATGGAAGATTACCATAGGTTGGCCAAATAGGGAGAAAAAAAACACATTATTTGGATGGAAGATTATGTAATATAATGGGGTAGATGGTCAATATATAATAGTAAATGTGCTCACGTAAGATCAAGTCTCATGTAACCAAGAAATATCACCTACTTAAGTGATATGGCTCTGAATAATCACTAGTACAAAATATCACTATAACGATGCTATATAAAGACGGTTTAGTTAAAACCATCATTAAAAAAAACGGCGGCAAACTTGTAATTATAAAACAAACGGAAGCATTTATAACGATGGTTTTTTGGAGGACCCGTCGTTACTTTAAGGTTCAGTGAAAATAATGACGGTTTTGGAAAGGAATCATCGTTACTTTTTAGGGTTTAAAAAATTTGCGCACTCATTTTTTAAGGTTTCAAAATTCCGCGCACTAAATTGGCAGCAGACTTCATTTTTGCTCCTACTTCACTCTTACACACTTCACTTTTTTTCCGTCTTCACTCTTTGCCACTACAATAGCGCCTGTGCTCCTCACTCATTGTGCCAGTGGATTTAGTTCATCACCGTAAACCCAGCTCCGCGATCCAGCACCACCGACCAACTACCATCTTCACTTTGCTACGCTCATCACGCCCGCACCACGAACCAGTTGCCACTACGCCACCAACTAACTCACCAACTCCGCGTGCCGCACCAGTCGTCGCGTGTTGCCCTAGCTGCCGACGCGTCGCCATGAACCAGCTGTCACTACTGTTAAAGATGGATGAAGCTCATCTCTACCTAGTCTTAGTGTGTTTGATGTAGATGTTAGCTAGGTTGCTTTGTAGGTTGCTATATGGCTTAGATGATTCTGTTGTTTAGGCTTGTGTGTTGTCAAGGTTGCCTTTTGTTGCATGACCCATCCTAGATACCAAATCAAGGTAGTAAGATCAAGCTCATGATGTGGTTAAATGTCTTTTTGGAAAAGCTTTTTAAAGTTTTCTTAAATGGTTTGATTCAGTACAAAAATAAATCTGTTTTATTGAGAAGCAATCGATTTATTTCTTCTCTGTTAAAGGCTTTTCGAAATTCTGTTAGGGCACCAAAGGTACAGCTCAGTCTGTTATTTCAGTTAAGCTGAGCTGGCAGCTTTATCATCTTTTAACCTGTTGTTTTTCAGAATCAATTTGTTGTTTTGCTAACTGCTCTGTAACTATTTTTTAAAAATAGTTAGAAACTATTCTCTATAAAATAAAATGCCCTTTTCACGTAAAGGGATGTTGAACAATCACAATTTTAACAGAGATACAACATTTTGTGTGTGAGAAAGTGAATTGGAAAGGTTTTGCAAAGGTTTTTCAAAAAGTGAAATACATGTGAGCTTGTTCTTGAAGAACCTTGTGCTGGATGAAGGTGCTGGTACTGTCTTGGAGCAAATAGAACAACTAGTTTATGTTCTTGCAACATTGTTTCAGGTGTAATCTTTTCCTTATTCATTCTTGTATTGGTTTTGAGCGTTAGTCACTCTAGATAAGGTTTCTTGGAGTGCAAGGTATGCTGGAATAGTGTTTTTCAGCCTTGATAGTTGATGTTCTTGAAGGGTTCAAGAACTGTTGTGTGTTTGTAATTGATTGTATCGGTTTTTAGTGGATTACACCTTGGAGTGAGGTGAACTGGACGTAGCTCTTGATGAGTGAACCAGTATAAAAATTCTTGTGTGATTCTTTTCTCATCCCTGCACTTAATTTTGTAATTTCACATAATCTGTCGAGAAAGGAATCTGTTATATTGAAACTAAATCTGTTAATTCTAGACCTGGATAGATTTGTTGTTCTAACTTGTTAATCAATCCTCTAATCATAAATCAAGTTGCTGTGTGAATCTGTAATAGGATAGGAAGGGTGAACTGGTTCCCTTAACTAAACTGTGACATTTGGTTCATTACTCTAGATAGCTTATGTTAAGTAAAAATTGATTAATTCTGTACCTTAAGCTGCAACGTTATAAACAGTAAAAGTTAATCAATTTGGTTTTGGTCAATGTTGCCTTCAAGATTGACCCTAAAAAATCTTTTGAAACTCTTAGTTGGGATTTTTTTAATATAAGTTGATGTGAGTTGATTTTAAGATTGCACATTTTATGTTTTGCACTTTGTTCATGAGTTTTCGAATTAGCAGAATATGATGAGAAACTTAGAGAAGATTGTCACTGGACACGAACTTAACCAAGTGGTTAAGTAAGTGTCAAGGTTCTCTTCTAGAGGGCCAAGAGAAAAACAAAAGTTATATGGTGAATTGATTATGAGATGCGGAATCAAAGAGCATATAATGGAAAGAAAACACAATGAAAACTGAAAATGAAATGAAGAACACAAGAACATAAAAATGGAAGAAGAGTGGTGCGAAAAAAAAGGAAGGGAAAAGGTGAAGAGATGAAGAAAACTTATGGAGATGAGATATTGTCACGTCATTTGGAGGATAGGATACTCCAAGATGAGTGGTGTAGAGCCCTAACTTGAAGTGTAGTGCACTCAAGATAATACCCAAAATACTAAGAGACTCAACTCACTAAACACTTTGATAAAGTTTCTTTTCTTTTTCAAAATTCAATGTGTAAATACATGAGGCAAGACACCCTTTATATAGGAGAGAGTGACTTGGAGAGAAAAGTGAGAGGGGTATGAGCGTTATTAGTGAGAAACCTTCTAGATGGCAGATCAAAGTTGAGTGCCTCCCAAGCTAGCCTACATCTTCTAGAAACTAGGTTAAGGGGTGGTTTGGAAAGGGTTTCTAGAAGGCAAGTTTTTTGTGGGTTTAGAACAAGCCCAATATTATACTAGGTACACCATATTCTAGCTTATTCTTATAATTGGGGCCGAAAGTGAGCCCAATTTATTTACTCGATTTTGTCTTGTAAAAAGATCAGAAGAAAGAACAACTGATATTTTGCTCCATGTTTGGTTTTTCTTCTATTGAGGCTCTCCTAAGGTTTGGTGGAGCCTAGTCTTGTATAATGAGATGACGAATGTTCTACTTGTAACCATAAAATAAAGGTACAAATTAATGAAATATTTTTGCTGTTGAGATTATATTCTTGCGGTTGAAATTATATTCTTGTTGTTGAAGTAATATTCTAGTTGAAGGAAATTGTTGAAGGAATGTCTATAAAAGGGGTTTAAGACCCTAAGTAAAGGTAAGTATTTTCTGAGAATTCTAGATTGAAACAAATTTATAGTTTGAATGCTCTCACTGACTTGATCGTCAGAGTATGATCAACCGGTAGAGCTCCCTTTGTCACAAAGCATCGACATCTTGGAGCATCATGTGAAGACGAGTCAAAGCGGATCTCACCACCAAGTCCGACCGAAGTCAACCGGCGAGAACAATTACATAAACTAGGTTTCACTTCCACTAAGAGTGATACCTTTTTTTTTGTTAAATTGCTTCTAACCGTACTCTTTTTTGTTTTAGTTTATGTGAATGATATACTCATGACAAACTCTTTTGATCCTGAAATTACTTCCTTTATTACTAAGCTTAATTATTGTTTTTCGTTAAAGGACTTGGGACCTCTTCATCATTTTTTTGGGCATTTAAATATCTCATACTACAAGTGGGGACATGCAATTATCGTAGTCATAGTACATTCCTGACCTCCTTTAATGCACAAATATGATGGCTTCCAACTCTCAACCCACTACTACGGTATCCTCCACTCGTCTTCAACAAAATTCATCAGAAGTTTTCATTGATCCAACGTTGTATTGATCCATAGTGGGTACCCTTCAATATCTTCTTGTAATCGTCTTAAGTTATCCTACTCTGTTAATAAAGTTTCTAAATTCATGCACGCTCCTCAACTTCACCATTGGCAAGCTATCAAACGTATACTTAGATACATTGTAGGAACCATTGATCATAGTCTTCTTATTCCATAGCTTTTTCTGATGTCGATTGGGGTGCTAATATAGATTCTCGCAATTCAACAATGAGTTTTTGTGTATAATTGGAGTCAAATCTCATTTTGTCATCGACACACAAATAGAAAATTGTTTCTCACAGTAACACAGAAGCATAGTATAGAGTAGTCGCTGCTGTCATGATTGAAATCCTTTCGCTTAAGTCTTTTCTTCATAAAGTTCACATTCACACAACATATTTTTTCAAATAATCTCGGTGTTGTGCTCTTAATTGAAAATTCTGTAATGCACTCTAACTTCAAACACTTTGAGTTTGACTTACATTTTGTTAGAAATAATATACAAAATCAACAAGTTCAACTTCTATACATTTTTTAGTATTATCAAGTTATATTGTATTTTTCTTATAGTGAAATAATATAATACCTTTTTTAGTTCTGAAATGTCTTTTAAAAATAAAAATTATAATTTTTAAAGCACATACTATTTCAAATATGGTAATTAACTTTAACAATATTGTTTTAAGATTTATATTCTTTTAGTTTTTCAAAGACTAAGTTCTCATTCAATTAACACATGTACATGAACTTGTGATTTAGCCCATAGTATATGATTTGTTGAAAATTAAAATTTGTCCTAATAACTCTTTGAATTATAAAAAAACTATTATGAGAAATGTGGTGAAGATTTTGTTGTTGGAAATGGTTGGTGGAAATTCAACGATGGATAAGATATACACGTCACTCTGACATGTCGCACTTGCTTTGGATCATCATTCTCGCGTGGTTTATAATTTGTCTATTCCTAACTTAAACACTATTCTACACCGTTCACACTTCCTTCTTCATTTAAAATTTTAATAGTCAAAAGCCAAATTATATCACATGCTTTAACACTTTTTGATACCCATGATTTATTGAAAATATTGACATTTATTTTTTAATAGAGTCAATAGAATATGTATTTAATTTTCGTGTAAGCAAATTTATTGAATAAATATTAATTGTAGTTTCACGAATAAAATTAGTACATAATCCTATCAATTTAAAAAATCTCTGACAAAAAACTTGAAGTTAATAATAAACTGTTGTGTTTAATAAAATTATTAACTTTTAAAATACATTTTCATGAGTAAGTATTAGTATTCAGTTAAATAATGTTATAAAGACAACTTCCGAATACATAATTTTTATTTGGAATATTTTATTGTAAATAATTTATATATTCCAAAATTGTTAACCATACTATTCATATTTATTCTTTTATTAAATTATTTATATTTTAAATTTTAAGTTAAATTTGGTATAAAAATAATAACATTGAAAATATTTTTTTATAATTAAAATTTATTATTTGTTTATGAATATAATTATTGACTTTAAATTATATATTAAAATCATAATTATACAAATTTATAAATTAAAATCATAATTATAAATTTTCTTTTTGGGTATGTTTTGTGAATTGCTTATTGTTACAAATAATTCATTAAATAGAAACTAATTCTAGAGATAAAAAATAACTATTTGCTATATCCATTAAATTAAATGTTATTCTAGAGACTAAAAGATTATTCGTATCTAAATTAGTTTTTATTATTGATAAATAATTTTTAAATTGGTATCTAGTTAGCTACCAACTTTAGAATCTAAATAATTGGTAACTAAAACCTATGTAGCTAATTAGATACCAATATAGAAACTATTTATCAATAATGAAAACTAATTTAGATACCAATAATTCTTTTAGTCTCTAAAATAATATTTAATATTTAATTCAGTCAATATAGCAATTAATTATTTTTTGTCTCTAAAATTTGTTTATATTTAATGATGTTGTAGTAGGGTTGGGTATGTTTTGTTGTTTGAATTTGTATGCTCTGATGGTTAAAGTATGTTTTAGACACACACTAGAAGTTGTTTTGCCATCATAAAAAAATGGAAGATTGTTGAGACCTTAGAAAATCTATCTAGGTAGTCTATTAAGGCCCTAGACGTTTTGATGAACTCTAGAAAACCTTTGAGTTCATGTCTCTAGGTTTTAATGATAACAAAAACCGTTTGAATGACTTACATGTATATTACAAAATCTAAACAATGTTTCTACAATTGTAGTGTTCTTTAGATGGTCTAATAAACAATTTGAGCATCTACAACATAAGTTCATGATAAACAGTCAAATAAATGATCTGAACGTCTATAGAATATGTTCATTAGACATTCTAATAAGAATCGTTAAGTGCATAACAGAATTCATACATAATGTGTTACTTGGCTCTAATAATGATTTGTACAATTGCAATATAAAGTAGACTCTTCGAGCATCTATAGATTTGTTCTTGTTATATGGTCTAACGAACATGTTGAATGAGTAACAGGTTTTTCGTATAATTGTTAAACATAATCTTCTGAATGATATATCTACTAAAAACGCGTTCAATCAAAGAGATTTTATGTTCAAAAATGAAAAGATTTTAATCTATTTAATGAATTTGTTCATCCCTATTTAACATAAAGAGATTGAAGGTGGAGAACAAAGGAAGGGCAAGCTAAGCAATAAAATGATATATTATGATCTTGTTGAAATACTGAGAGCTTTTGTGAGCGTCTACTATAGTCTTGAGAGCATTTAGTTTTCTGGGTTGAGTGCAAAACCATTGTAATTCTTCACTTTGTGAAGTTATACCCATGTGAACTTTCTTTCGTGTTCTCTTTAAAAGTGTTCTTTGTTTCTTTTGAGAGTTTTAATCTCAGTGTGAGATTAAGAATGTATAACCTGGAGAGGTGTGAATACTCGTTGTAACCTGAAGAGAAGATAATACTCATTGTAACCTAGAGAGGTGAGAATACTCGTGTAATCAATTGTTTACTGGAAGCTCTTAAGCAGTTGCTTAAAAGAAATGGATGTAGCCTGACTTTGGGTGAACAAGGATAAATTCTTTGTGTGTTTATCTTTCGTTACTCTTGTTGTTACTCATGCTTTGTTATTTACTCCATTCTTTTGGCTAGACAGTTTGTTAGACAATTACTTAGATGGTATGCCTATACGACTATGCTAAATGATCAATTTTTTTCTTATTAGATCGTTGTTAAGTGTCATACTTCAGTAATATTCCATATTAAAAAATATGAACTTATGGATATTAATTGATTAAATAACTATAATATAACCCCTAATTTATGAATTTAAATATTTTTACATATTTTGTGATTATAATATGAATAAGAACGATTTATTCCAAAGTTTTTGTTAATTTCAGGATTTTAGGGAATAATGGAGATGAAAGGTCAAAAGAAGAATATACAAGATAAGAAGGGAAAGTTGGAACGCTCCAAACACTCGCCCAAACTCGTTCAAGCCAGAAGCTCCCAAAGGATCTCGCTCAAGCGAGCCCAATCTCGCCTAGACGAGATCACTTCAGAGACGTTGGGCTTATTTTCGTCCAACTCGCCCATGTGAGTTCAATCACGCCCAGCTGAGAAGTCACTTAGCCCAAGCCCAACTAGGTTAAACATGAGGCATGAGACATAACCCTAAACATCAATTGGGATAATAGAAGGTGATAGAAAACCCTAGAGGAGGCATTTGTCTAGGAGAAACATCTTGGATCTTCTTTTCTTGTTTTCCATGCTTGTAATGGCCAACAAGGGTGCAAAAGAATCAATCTAGTGAGCTTGATGCAGCTAATCAAAATTTTGTCAAAGAATCTACTGTGAATGCAAGATTGCCTAAGGAATGGAAGACACCCAGGGATCTTACACTAGACAATGTAATTGGTAAAATTGAGAAAGGAGTCTCAACAAGGAATTCACTTAATAATTTCTGCAGAACAGTGGCCTTTCTTTCACAGATTGAGCCTAAAAGTCTGGAAGAAGCACTGCAAGACAACAATTGGATAACAACAATGCAGGAAGAACTGAACCAGTTTGAATACAATGAAGTGTGGACTTTGGTTCCAAGAAAGCATGAGATGAATATCATAGGAACCAAGTGGGTGTACAGGAACAAGATGGATGAACATGGGACTATCACTAGAAATAAAGCAAGGCTGGTTGCTAAAGGTTATAACCAAGAGGGAATTGATTTTGGTGAAACCTATGCACCAGTAGCACGTCTTGAAGCTGTCAGATTACTCCTAGCATTTTCCAGCATACAAGGTTTCAAGCTGTTTCAAATGGATGTCAAGAGTGCATTTTTAAATGGTTACATTAATGAAGAGGTGTTTGTATCTCAGCCTCCAGGGTTCGAAGATCATAAAAATCCAGAGCATGTGTACATGCTTAAGAAGGCGTTATATGGATTGAAGCAGGCACCTAGGAAATGGTATGAGAGGCTAAGTGTTTCTCTCCTATTCTATTTTCCCTAGCTAAGGAAGTCTTGAGTCGGGGGATCTCAACTTTGGTGGATTCTCAAAAAATATTACCTATGGCTAGTTCCAAGGGTTACTCATTTCCATCTCATCTGTTATATGTTGATGATGTTTTTGTTTTGTATAGAGTAGGAATTCACTAACCTCATCAAATTCTTGCACAGTTATGGTATGACTTCTTGCCAATGGTTGAATGCTACTAAGAGTAATTTTTACACTTTAATAGGAAAATTAAATATTTGCTTGGTTGTCAAAGAGGCTCTTTTCCGTTTTCTTATTTAGTTGTTCCTAACTTTATAGGGCCACCTAAAACTCAATTTGTGTAACCTCTTAGTGATAAAATTTGTCTCAAGACTTGGAAAAGTTAAACTCTATAGAATTTAGCTTGTTAATTCTATGATAGTTGGTGTTCTTTACTATAATTTAGTCTCGTTAAAGAGGTTGCTAGATGAATTACAATTTCATATGACTGGATATGTTAATAAATTCAATTTAATTACGCTTAAATGGAATAACTTATGTACTATTAAGCTTGAAGGTGGCTTCTAGGTTGTAAATATTCATATGGAAAATAAATCCTTTTTTTCTAAGATTGGCTTGGGACCTTTCTTATACTTATGCTCCTTTGACTTGTTTGATATACTTATGCTCCTTTGGCTTGTTTGATGAGAGCTAGGATTTTAAAGTATAAAATACAAGATGATTTTTTGGTACAAGTCCTCCTCTATCTGATCGGGTATTAATGATTGGTATGATATTGTTTTGGATAATACCTGTTGGACTGTCGGTAATGGAGAACAAATTAATTTATGGAATGACAGTTGGTGCTCTAAATGTTTCATTTATGAGATGATTGGTGTTCCTTGTAGGGAGTAGTCGAAACTTTCTACTAAAGTCTATCAAGCTTGGAGTTGTAATAGTTGGTTTATATCTCTTCTCCCATCTAATATGTCTGAACTAGATAATTTAAAGAATTTGGTTATTTTTTAATTGATTGATGAACCTATTGGTCTTTGGAGGGTTATTGAATGTTGACTCAAAAGATTGCATGGAATTTCTTTTTTTCTTTTTACTTTCTCAATCTTCTTGTGATTGGGGTAGATTAATTTGGGTGAATTTCATTTCCCCTACTAAAACTTTGGTTATCTGTAAGTAGTTACATAATCATATGCCTACTAGTAAGGAGGTTCAATATAAGGGTGTGTCTACATCCTCTATGTGTTCTTTTTGTATTATCATCTCCTATTGATTTCATTCGCTTTTTAAAGTTGAAGGTAGCACTAGTACAAAAGTTTAAAACAACGACCCATTATTTAATGTGATTTAGGGTTATACATTGTCTTTCAAAACGTAGTGACATTTTTTAAACACTACAAAAAAAATCAGTATTATCTACGAATTTTTACCCACGGACCTGAGTCCGTAGGTAAATTCAGCATTACCTACGGACATTAGCTACGAACAACATTACCTACGGACATTACCCACAGATTCTGAATCCGTAGGAAATTCAGCATTACCTACCAACTATTACCCACGGATCTTATTACCTACCAACTTTTACCTACAAATATCTATTACCTACCAACTATTACCACTAATCTCTATTACCTACGAACTATCACCCACAGATCTCTATTACCTGCCAACTATTATCATAATAATTATATACATAATATTAAAAATATTAATATAATATGAAGAATTATAAAATCATAATTAATATTCATAAATAATAATAACCATAACTAATTTACAAATAGCCGCATTCTTAAATAATTTTTTACTCTAATTCCGAAGCGTGCCACTTATGCTTTCATAGTTTATTTCTTCTTGGCGCTTCACATTTTCTCTCTGTTTTTTCTCTGGTGTTCCTATCTTCTTCTGCGGGCTTCATTGTGTTCTCGTGCCATTGTAAGTTCTTTTAGATCAACTCTTTTTCTTCTTCACCAATGCTTTATAATTTTTTTTCATTAAATTTATTTGTTTGTTTTCTTGCATTGGCGTAGGGTTCTCTGGCGCTTCGTTTTATCTTATGTTTTTGCTCTCGTGCTTCCCCTCGTCTTTTGCGACCCTTCATTGTCTTCTTCGTGCCATTGTAAGTTCGTTTCGAGCTCTCTTTCTTTTTCACCATTGGTTTATATATTTGTTTCGTTTCTCTTATTTGTTTGTTTTCTTGTATTGGCAAAGGTCACCACTGCTCTGTCGTTGTTGCCTCCGCCATTGCTGTCTTAGGGTTTATGGTTTAGAGTTTTATTTTTTTTTTAAATTAAATAAGAATACGACTATTTATCATAGTCGTATTTATAAATAATATTTAAGAATGCAACTAAATAGCCGTTTTCTTATCTCTTGTATTTACGACTACATGTACAACAAATGTGGCTATAAAATCACCATTTTAAATAAAAAATAGCCGCCTTCTTTTAGTGTAGTCTCTTTTAAAATATTTTCATTTAGTTGTTATCATTTTTTATGCTTGGCTAATATGGAAAATGAAAAATCATTCTAGATTTCAACGAAACATTGATATGAAATCAGTTATTTGTACAACTAACGGTTATATCTCTTTATTAGGTAACCTTAAACCCTAAAAATTAATGAAGAATGATATTAGTGATTTTACTATTTTTAAGTACTTTGATATAAAAACTATAGGTCTAAGAAAGATCTTAGGACTGTTCAAATTATTTGAAAGATCTTTGATAAGGGTTGGATTAATATTGATGGGCTACAAGAGAATGTTCCGATCTTGCTTCTTCTGAGAGTATTTTTAAAGGCAGTAAAGGGGAACTCATTGGATGCTTCACCTCTTATTTAGGAGGTCATAATGCATTATATGTGAAAATTACAAGTGCTATTTTTTTGCTATTGTGTATTCTTGGAAAGGTGACTACAAGAAAGTGTGATTAATGTAATTCTTCCTTGGTCTGCCAAACATTTTCTTCTCATCAAATTGTTCATCGGTCTCTTAGAGAAAGATGGAGCAGATGCATGAAGAGTTGTAATGTTATAGAGTTTAAATTTTTTCATATTTTTATGAAGAAAATCATTATGCTGATAAACTTGATAATTTTAGGGTTAAGAAAAAATTAGACTTCAAATGATTTCACTCTCTTTCATCTTTTATTAGCATATAAATAATATGTATCAACTCCCTTTATATGTTTATGTGCATGTGTTTTATTTGATCCTATATTTTTTTTTCATTTTTCTTTTTTTTATTAATATATATTTTTTATTTAGTGGTAAGTAATTTTTTAACTATGGAATGTGAGTATATTTGAGAGGTTATAGTTTATAAAGATGTTTAACATGAATTTATAAAGAAATAACAAAATGAATTCAAGCTGAAAAATCATATATTTTTATATTTAATGTTATGAACCCTAAACTCTAATCCCTAATGATCATGTGTTTAACATTTTGTATGAAGTGTAATTATTCGTATAAAGTTATTCTAATTAGAAAAAAATTATTATTAAGTTTTTATATATTTAAAAATATTTCATTTTAATTTCCATACATGACATTTTAATTTCTTTTTATTTTTTACACATTTTATTTTATTTTATTTTAATTCATCTAACAAAATTGAAAGAAGTTAAAATATTTTTAAATATAAGAATGAATTTATTTTACTATAATAACTAAATAAGCAATTACTCTTAAATAATATTTGAAAGTTCTAACATACAAACATGGTTAAGTCCACCCATTTCAAAATAAAACAAACCCAATTAACGAAGGACTATAACTTAATTTCTTTTTTCTACAAATTCACTTAATCGTTAATTATTTCCATAACCTAATAACAAATCCCATATATAAATCCAAACTCAACAAACAAATTACACTCTTGAAGAGAGAGATTGGGCATGTGTACTTGTTTAACATGATTGTTACACATATCTAATCGTCACGTTTCAAAAGAAAGTTTCAATTTCTTGTGACATTTAAATTAATTTTCAGGTTAAAAAATATATCATACTAATCACACTTGACATAATATGTACAATTATTTTATTAATGCCAGAAATGTGGAACATCGTCTCACCTTTATCATTAAACTCCAAGTTGTTGTTGGATACACATTGCTTTCACCTTTTTATAGTGAATTTTGGTGGCAGATAAGAAGGTTAGAAGAAGGTTCATTGTTTTTGGAGCATCTCATGTTGCAACATGTTCAAATATTAAAGGTTGTCTATTTATGTATCACATTCTTCTTGTTTAGTTAAAGGAAGAGTTTGGCCTAGCCGACATGGATACAACATTCACTGAATTTCTATAAAGTGTGTTGGATTAATACAATAAATAATTTCAAAATACACAAATATCACCACAAAGAGACAAAGAAAGGAGCAAAATATCGTGTTGCTAGAACCCTCTTTCCCTAGTGTATTCTTAGAATACATTTCAATTTTCAACAATTTTTCTACTTTCACACTTATGGAAAGAAAATACAATACTACTAATTCTACTATTACCTAACATAATGTCATACTTATATATATTTTATTACAAAACAAATCATTAAATAATAATTAATTTTAAAGATAAAAAATAATTAATTACTATATTAAATAAGTTAAATACTATATATTTTATAAACTAAAAAATTATTAATATCTAAAGTAATTTTTATTTTATTATTAATAAAAATTTATAAATAAATTTATAAATTAGTATTTAATATTAATTATTAATTATTTATATTTTAAATTAATTTTTGTAGTGACTTATTCAAACTTTAAAGTACTTCTTTAAAAACTACTTTTGTTAATTTTTATTAATAATCTCTACAAGAAAATTACTAATAGAAATTAATTTAAAGATAAAAAAATAATTATTTATTATATTGACTAAATTATATATTATTTTAAAAATTAAAAATTTATTGATATTTAAATTAGTTTCTATTATTGATAATTAATTTTTAAATTTGTATTTAATTAGTTATCAAGATTTTAACTACCAACAATCTAAATAATTGATAGTTAAAACTTTGGTAGCTAAAACTTTAGTAATTAATTAGATATAATTTAAATACTATTTATCAATAATATAAATAAATTTAAATAATACTAATTTTTTTAATCTTTAAAATAGCATCAAATTTAGTCAATATAACAAATAATTTTTTTTTTCTAAAATTAATTATTATTAAAGAATTTATTAGTAATGAATAGAAATTACTTTAGTATGAATACGTTAATTTATAAAATAATATTTAATTTAATTAATATAACAATTAATTGTCATTTCATAATTTAGTGTATTTTTTTAATATATATATATATATATATATATATATATATATATATATAAACCATTACGTAACAATGGTGACAATATATACTTATATCAATATTAGAGCAAATTGTAGCAGTTAAAATGGGGTGAATTCCATGTAACCTTATGTCATATGAAAGCCATGTATTTTTGTTACACATTGTTATGCAAAACTTAACTTAAACCGTGTGATGTAAAATCAGGTAATAATTTCGTGCTAAATACGATTGTGAGACAGCTATTGTTTCATTTACCAGGTTTTTATTTTAATTAAACTTTACATATAACATTTAGAGTAATTGAAAATATCCGAACTATAAAGTGATGAAATGATTAAATTCAAAACTTATGTTCCGCTGATAATTTTTTTACTTAGTGGAAAGAAAAACAAAAAAATATATATATAAAAACACGGCAGCAGCAGAGCACACAAAGGCCAACACAACGAAAGAAGTGGGCTAAGCAATAATGCCCCGACAGGAGGGATGGAGGACGGGTGACGGAGGACGACAATACCGACACGAAAGACGCATCGGTTGGCATGAAGATCACGGGGAAACAAATGAATCTACAACTTTTTTCTTCTCGAACTTCCCAGACGATCATGGTGAGTTTGAAATGTTTAAGGTGTTTCAAAGATGGGCTAGAGTGAAAGAGGTTTTCATCGCACGAAAACCAAACAAATGGGGAAGGAGGTTTGGGTTTGTGAGGTTTTTAGGAGTAAAGAACGTAGGGTGTCTGGAGAGAGATCTGGATAAGATTTACATAGGGAACCAGAAGCTCTTTGTGAATGTACCAAAATACTGTCGTCAACAACTTGAACCAGCTGGGGTGGAGGGGAGGATTCTGAGGGAGCCATTCAGGGAGAGGAAGAATGTCACAGGGCAGGAAGACAAGCTGAAACACAAGCCTAATCCGGAAAAGTTAAGGGAGGAGAAGTGGGTGGAGAGGAACGGGAGCAGGTCATATGTCGATGCTGTAAGAGGTGAATTCCAAAAGCAATGGAAGGGCCAAAGTATTAAAGCAGAACGATGTATCATACCGTGGATGGAAAGAAGTGTTGTGGGAAAGCTCAGAGATGACTTGGGAGTTGACCAGCTAGGGGAGGAGTTAGTGAAAGGGGGTATGAATATGGTTGAAATGAGGTCCCTGGGAGATAACCTAGTGCTGCTTACGCCAAGAGCAGGGGAGAACATGGAGGATGTTATCAAGCTTAACAAGGAATGGATTGACACTGTGTTTGTGAGTGTCAAACCTTGGTCAGCTGACAGCAATCCGAGCCATAAGACAGTGTGGGTGAGATGTTATGGGTTACCTTTTGTCTTCTGGAATAGGGATTGCTTTTCTAAAATTATAGGTCTTATGGTTCAGTCGGCCACTCTTAAGGCTGTTGCAGATTCTACTACTTCATGGGAGCTACTAGAGTATGCTCGAATACAAGTAAGAATTTTGAAGCTGGAGAATGCGAAGATGGCGAAATGCGTGAGGGTAAATGATCAGTTGTGTAACATTCTTATTGAAGAAGAACCCCCGGAGCCTCCTAGAGGAAGGTGTGAGGATTTATATCCTTCATCTGAGTCGGCGGATAGCGTTTCTTTGTCAGAAACATATATAGAAGAGACAGATTTATCTGTGAACAATGAAGAGGAGGTGCCCAAACTATGGGAGGAGGACGACCGCCGTGCAAATGTGGAGGAGAAAGGGAAAGAGAAAATAGTGGAAGATGAACAGTACTCGTATAAGACAAAATCACCTTTTGGGGGCTCTCTGACAAAAAGCAAAGTAGGGCAGAGGTCAGAAGAAAAAGTAACTACTACGTATAAGGAAAGTATGGGGCATAAGGGAAGTGTAGGAGTTGACTTGGTGGGTGGTTCAGAATTAGGCTGCGGAGTAGGTTTAGAGGGGCCACTTGTACAAGCTGATTTGTCATTATTGGTCATGGAAGTGGAGCATAAAAATAACTCCAACAAAAAATATGGGGCTTTGGGCCGTAATGGGAAGATGGAGGCTCAAATAGCAGAGGGAGGGCCCGGTGCTGCAGTCCAACAAGGAGAAGAAGCGGAGGGGTCTGTGGGTAGGCCCGATGGAGAGGAGCCCGGTTAGTGCAACGATCAAGGTCTCACCTGCACGCGGAGAGAAAGCTCCGTAGGAGGTCAGCGAGTACCATCATATATACCAACCGTTGATGATAGAATTTCAGGGGATTGGGTATTGCAACGTGGGGTGTCGTTAGGGCCAGAAGAGATCACCAGGGTGGAGCACAAGACTGCAGGTGACGAAGACAGTGGAGAAGTCGGACTGAGACCCTAAGGTGCGTCAATCTTTGTTATCTCAGTAGGAGAGGAGGGGGTGAAGGAGAGAAGTAAATCCAATTCTCCACCACGTAGGAGGAAGAAGAAAGGCCTTGCTGATTTGGGAGAACCTTATTCCCACCCAAGGCGATCGGCAAGGCTGAGTGGTAGGTATGCACAGGTGGCCACTCCGGCTAGCAATAGGTATGAAATATCCTTAGCATCAATCTCTAATAAGGATATAAATAATTGTAATTCTCGGCTGAATCATACGTGTGAAATAGAAGAACCACCCAATCTATGGGAAGTCGGAAAAAAGTGCGGTTTGTTCTGCAGAAAAGATGAAGATGAGGTCATCAAAGAATATGGTAGTCTGGAAGAAAGAGATTTGGAGGTTGTGAACCAGTGTAAGGAGGGTTTTGTGAAAGGTATCCCATGATTATAGTGAACTTAAATATTAGAGGAATGGGGGGCAGTACCAAAGCTAGGTACTTGAGACATCTTATAGATAGGGAGGGAGCGGATTTTGTATGTATTCAAGAAACGAAAGCAAAGGAGTTATCAGATACTAAATGTTACTCTCTATGGGGGGATAACAACATTGGATGGTTACATTATGGAGGAGATAACGGAAGAGGAAGCCTTCTGTCGATGTGGTCTAAAGAAGTGATTAGGTACTCTAGCCATTTGATGGGAAAGGGGTATATAGTTGTTTTTGGCTGCTACATCAAATCTAATCTGGATTGTGCAGTGGTGAATATCTACTCCAGTTGCAACCTGGCTGAAAAGCAGTCTCTCTGGGCGGAGTTATCTAACATCAAAGTTACATCACAAATCAAGGTGTGGTGCTTATATGGTGATTTTAATGCCATAAGTCATAGCGAACGGAAAGGAAGTGCGGGCACGAGAATTCTCCCAAACGACCATTCAAGAGAGATCAAGGGGTTCAATACCTTTATTGATGACAATCTTCTGTTTGATATCCCCTTAGTGGGGAAAAAATTTACTTGGTTCAACGCGAATGGCTCGGCAAAGAGTAGATTAGACAAAATTCTTGTCTCTGGGGAGTGGATGGATAAATGGCCCATGTGCAAACAGTATGTTCAAAATAGAGAAGTGTCAGACCACTGTGCAATAGTGGTGAAGTCGTTGGATAAAGACTGGGGTCCGAAGCCTTTTCGTACCATTGACGCATGGTTTATGGAGAGGGGCTTTTGTGAAATGGTGAAAGAGAAGTGGAATTCCTACCCAGTTCAGGGGAGTGCCTTTGTAAAGTTTAAAGAAAAACTGAAGTGTCTAAAGGGTGATCTAAAGGCATGGAATAAGGATGTGTTCGGTGATATCAATACAAGTAAGAAGAGAACCCTACAGGAAATTGAGGTTCTTGACTGTCAAGACTGTTCTGGAATCCTTACAGAGGCTGATAGGTTGAAAAGGAGTGTGTTGGTAACTCGCCTAAGGGAACTTGATAAGAAGTTAGACTCTTTAGCGTGCCAAAAAGCCAAAGTAAGCTGGCTCAAGTATGGTGATTCTTGTACCAGATTCTACCATTCCACTCTGAGATGGAGAAGACTTAGAAATGAAGTTAAAGGAGTGGAGGTAGGGGGACAATGGTGTGAGGAACCTTGTATGGTGCGTCTAGAAGCTAAGAAGTTGTTTGAGGCTAGGTTCAAGGCAACGAAAGACCTCGGAGTAAGGCTTGATGGGGTTGAGTTTAAGTCTCTCTAGTTAGAGGTCAGTCTCAGTTTGATAGCTGTTTTCACGGAAAAGGAAATAAGAGATGCTGTGTGGCAGTGTGAAGGCACAAAGAGTCCAGGGCCGGATGGGTTCAATTTTAACTTCCTTAAGAAAAACTGGGAAGTTATGAAAGATGAAGTTGTGGCAGCCATGATTGTGTTCCACGAAACTGGATGTATTCCGAAGGGCTGTAACGCTTCCTTTGTTGCTCTAGTACCCAAAGTCAGGGATCCTGCTAAGCTTGAGTAGTACAGACCAATATCCCTGGTGGGCGCTTTGTATAAGAACATCGCAAAGGTGTTGGCGGAAAGGATTAAGAACGCTCTCCCTCATGTTATTGATGAAAGCCAATCGGCATTTCTCAAGGGAAGAGGAATCCTAGATAGCATTCTTATGGCTAATGAGGTGGTAGAGGACTTGAGGAGAGGTGGGAGGAGTGGTCTCTGCTTAAAAGTGGACTTTGAGAAAGCATATGACTCAGTTAGATGGGACTTCCTCTATGATATGCTACAAAGGATGGGCTTTCACAATAGGTGGATCTTGTGGATTAGGGGGTGTATGGAGAGCGCATCGGTATCAGTTCTGGTAAATGGAAGCCCAACGGAAGAGTTTATACCATCTAGAGGGTTGCGTCAGGGTGATCCATTAGCACCTTTTCTCTTTCTGGTGGTAGCAGAAGGTCTTACGGGGCTAGTAAGGGAAGCTGTAAAGGCCAACCTTTTAACTGGCCTGAAGATAGGAAGAAAGGGGACCCTTATGAGCCTCCTACAGTTTGCAGATGACACCTTATTCTTTTGTGAGGACTCCTTCATCAATGTGGTGACTCTGAAGGCTATCCTAAGGGGTTTTGAGCTAGCATCAGGGCTAAAATCAACTTCCACAAATCAAAGCTCACAGGTCTTAATGTCCTTGATAAAGACATTGAATGCTACACCAAGACTCTAAACTGCTCTACGATGAAAACACCGTTTAACTACTTGGGTACTGAGGTGGGGGGTAATCCAAGGAAGAAAAAGTTTTGGGAGCCTGTCATGAATAAACTGAAGTCTAGACTTAGCGTATGGAAAGGGAGATTCCTATCTATGGCAGGCAGAGTATGTTTGGTGAAATCTGTCATCACTGCGGTACCGCTCTATTACCTCTCTGTTTAAAGCTCCGGAGTCGATATGCAAAAGCATCATCAACATTCAAAGGAGGTTCTTGTGGGGTTGGGGAAAGGATAATAAGCCGATATCATGGATAAGCTGGAAAAACATTTGTAAACCGCGGGAGGAAGGAGGTTTAGGCATTCGTGACATTCGGAAGTTCAATATAGCTCTTTTAGCTAAGTGGAAGTGGAGATGTATATCGAACGAGAAAGGGAAATGGAAAGAGTGTTTGGAGTCAAAGTATGGTACGAAACAAGATGGAAACCACACCCCACTGAACCATCAATCTTGGTGGTGGAGAGATCTAGTAAAGGTATGCCGGCAGGGAAGGGGAGAGGGATGGTTTAAAAAAGAGGTTAGCTGGAAAGTAGGGAAAGGAGATAAAGCAAGATTTTGGGAGGATTTTTGGACTGGGAATGCCAGCCTTAAGGCTCTGTTTCCTAGACTATTCTCTTTGTCACTACATCAGGGCCAGACGGTGGGAGAGGTTGGGATGTGGGAGGAGTCAGTGTGGCAGTGGAAGTTAAGGTGGAGACGCAACAGATTTGAGTGGGAGGTCCCCCTCGAAACTGAGTTTTGTATGCTTATTTCCAGGGTCACTATGGAAAAGGATGAACAGGATAAGCAAGTATGGAGGAGGGACGAATCAGGGAGCTTTACAGTGAAGTCTGCATATAATGCCTTGAAGAGCCCGAAGGAGGTACACAAATATCGCCTTTTGGCTATCTTTGGAAGACAAAAGCGTTTCCTAATGTGCTCATCACTGCGTGGAGAGTGCTTTTGGGTAGACTACCAACAAGGGAGTGTTTGAGCAAGAGAGGGGTGATGGTGAACACCACAGAATGTGCCCTTTGCCATATTAAGGAGGAATCGTGTCAGCACCTCTTTGTAGAATGTAAGTATGCAGTACGGGTGTGGGACTTATGCTTTAGATGGGTTGGTATAAGGTCTGTCCAACACAATAATCTTAGGACCAATTTTGAAGGTTTTCCCCTCCCCTAACACTCTTATAAACAAAACCTGGTCTGGAAAGGTGTGTGGGCAACTGTAGTCCGATGTCTATGGGAATAGAAACTCAATTATCTTTAACCAAAGAGTTGTAGATGCAGAAGAAGTTTTCCACAATGCCCAACTTAAATCGTGGTTATGGTTGAAACACAAGGAAAATAAATTTTGTTACTCCTATGCAGAATGGGTTAAGAACCCGCTGACCTACATTTGCAGTATTAAATAACAAGGGCAGGCATATAGCAGGCTAGACTGGCTAATGGTGGTGTTGCTGGAAAGAAGGAGGATAAGGACTGGGTAATAGCCATACTAGTTGGAGCAAGGAAGTGGCATGGGTACAGTAGGTCCTTGGTGGAAGTGGCAAATCTGGAGTGGATGGGACTACAGTCGGTGGTCGTCGAAGGTATGCAAAGGTCAACATAATCGCCGGTCGGTGAAGTGGTGTTCTCCATAGGTCAACATGATCGCCGATCGATGAAGCGGCATTCTCCATTTGTGTGTAGTCGGTGGTCGCCGAAGTTATACAAGGTCAACATGATCGTCGGTCGATGAATCGGCGACCTCCATGCGTGCGTAGTCGGTGGTCGTCGAAGTTGTGCAAAGCTCAACATGATCGCCGGTAATTGAAATGGCGATATGTCAACATGATCGCCGATCGATGAAGCGGCGTTCTCCATATGTGTGTAGTCGGTGGTCGCCGAAGTTATTTGAAACGGCGTTCTCCATATGTGTGTAGTCGGTGGTCGCCGAAGTTATTTGAAACGGCGTTCTCCATATGTATGTAGTCGGTGGTCGCCAAAGTTATACAAGGTCAACAGAATCGCCGGTCGATGAAACGGCGACCTCCATGCGTGCGTAGTCGGTGGACGTCGAAGTGATGCAAAGGTCAACATGATAGCCGGTCGACGAACGACGATCTCCATGCGTGCGTAGTCGGTGGTCGTTGAAGTTATGCAAAGGTCAACATGATCGCCGGTCGAGGAAGCGACGTTCTCTATATGGGTGTAGTCGGTGGTCGCCGAAGGCAATGTGCATGGGTAACTCGTCGCGTGGCAAGGTGAATGTAGAGGGCCTCGGTTCTGGGCATTTCGGTAAAGCTGAATGTTGCTTGAGGTAACCTGCTGGCTGTATTTTTTGGTATGGTTTTCTCACTTTAAGGTTGCTCTGCCCCAACCATAAAGGAGAGTCTCTTTTGTGAATGATATAGGAAGTCCACTTCTGGTTTACTGTATATGGGTTAGGATACCCCTGAAGTATCCCCTTAATTTTATTTATTCATTGCTTATAAAAAAAAAATTACAAATATATAAAATCTCCATTTAGTACTTTGATGATTCCAAAAAATTTTAGATATAAAATCTTCCATAAAGAACTTTTATTCTTAAATATTACTTTTATTATTTTTTAAAACATACAATTTTTATTTTATTTTCTTTCAAACCCATAGTATTTTTCAGCTGAAAATCAAAGGCTAATCCTTGAAAAATACAAATCCCTTGAATAATACAAAATCAATTTAGTTATAATGCATCTTTCTATAGATTTTTTTCATACATAAACCTAAAATTGAAAATATAATTGCATGCGGTTAACAAACAATCATACTATCACTCCATATTAGTAAATATTGTTATTCTTTGTTTAAGCAAATGTGTAATTTAGAGAATTTTCATCATATTATATCTATATCTATATTTTGTTATTCTTTCCTTTTAAGTTAAAGTGTTTAATTTAGAGGATCCATATATACTTTCTATACGTGAAATATTTATATATTTATTTTGTTTTTTTAATTAACATGAATAAATAAGGAGTATTTTAGGGACATATCAATTTTATCATAAAAAGACAAGTTAACATAAAAAAAACAAAGGTTAACATATATATTATAATAATGTATGACCCTCTAAAAAAGAGTTGTGATTGATCATGATTCTATTTCTGCTCATTAGCTCCTAATTTCCATAATCCATAATCCTTCATATAATAACAATCCATAATCCTTTCCACACAGCTCTATTTGTAATTTAAGTAAAAACATTAATTGAAGAAAATGGTTAAATGAAATCCAGTTGTTGCATAAATTCTAAATAACCAATGGTACCTTACATGTGATGATGAAAAGATGACTAACAATTTCATTATCTTGCGGACATAAGGTAAAATCTTTGAATCTAGATTAATCCCTCTATTTTTTAACTAGTTCTTTACTCAAAATTTGTGTCTTTGATAGAAATTTAACTGATTTACTGGCAGGCACAGATAAATTTTCCTAAAAACACACCCTCGTGCATGTACTTGCTTTGTTGAAGTGTGGATTAGTTATTGCGTGGTGATCAAATGAAAAAAAGTGATTTCTGGAGAATGCTAAACTAGAAAAAAGATAGAGATGGGTGAAATCTGTGAGTGGCAGCATCCTATTTTTATTCACAATCCCTTGAAAAGTTATTTGTTGTTTTGTGAAGTGGATTGTTTTGTGGACAAAGATAACTACTATTCATGTCTTGCCGAATCCCCTTTCGCGTGATTCACTTTTCGTGCTTCACATCATACCCCAACTCCAACAATCAAATTCACTTCATTTGGACACATTATGGGGTTTAGAAGATTGAAAAAGAAAATGTGAAAAATGAAAGAAACGTTACTTTCAAAGGTCAAACCAAGCCACTATCATCGCTGGCTATTATGGCATGTTGAGTGGAGTTATTACTGCTTCAGTTAAACTTCATTAATATACTGTTTTTCTGCCTCCAACTCCAATAATACCTTTGCTTTCAATCAAGCCATTAACTCAGTTTAGTTAAAGGTGTTCTCCCCCACTAATAAAGTTGTAAGAACATTCATTTCCCATGAAAACACAAAAGTTTGCCAACACCCTTTTTCCTCAATATGAACTGCAAAAGGGGCTTATTAACTTTGTGTGCCATGAAAGTTTATGTTCGTGAACGTTGAATTCGTAAGTTACACATCTCACTACATCAAGTTTCAAAATCTGTTTGTTTTTATGAAAATGAGAATTCACATTGTTTAAAAGAAAATGAGGATGCAATATTTCTATTTATTTTATGTATGAGGCAGATTTTTCATATTAAACTATTAACCAAACCAAATACTAACTCGTTCATTGGAACTCGGCAAAGTAAAAGCTTGGTATCAGTATGGTTTTTTTATGTTTACAATTTTTTAGTTCTCATAAAATTATTATTTTTATTAAATATGGAGATTGAAAAAGAATTTTTTTCTAAGAAAAACTAAAATGAAAATTTGGTATAATTTTAAAATTCAAAAATTTATTTTATTGAAAATGGTCGGGTGTCGAACGACGTCATCGACCGGTCGAAAGTATATTTAAAACACAGTTATAATAAATGGTAGTTAAGGCAGTTGTGGAGACTACCTAAGAATCAGGGTTACATCCCATCAAATTCGGGTAATGTCTCAAAAAATCGGAATAACCATTCTAAAAATCAGCTAACACTGATACGTGCTAGATTCGAATGCTATAAGTAAACCATCTACAGTGCAATAAGATAAATTTTTATTATGATTATAAAATTAAGGAACAAATCCTTTTGAACCAGACATGAAAAACATTTTTTTGTTCTAAAAAAGATCTGAAACATATTTGTGCACATAAATCTTTATTGTCAATTTATATAATTCATAATTATATAATATAGATTTGTGTTCATGTTTCCTACATTTTAGAGATTATACATATTTTTGTATCCATGTCTATCGTATCAGTGTCCATGTTAGTGTTTGTGCTACATAGTTTATTTTCTATTTTTCGCATATCATTTATTAAGTAATCTTGTTTTAACATTATTCTTCATAATTTTACTATGTAATCTTTAAGATAAGTTTTGCATAATTATTTTAATTTATTTGCTTGATATGTTGTGTGTCCTTGTAAAAGATAATGTTTCCATTGAGTTGTATAAAGACAAAAATAATATATATATATATATATAATATTATTTTTTTAATATTATTTGTTGCAAGTACTTTTTGAAATGATTCTATATCAAATTTTTTTCTATATAGAGTGTTTAGAGTTTATAATTATTGTTGAAATTATTACTTTTTATATAGAAAGTTTAAGGATGTGGGACACTATGGAAATGTTTAGCTCAATTCTAGTTGTGTCTCTTACCAAATAAGATTGATTATATGTGTAGATATTATCAATCACTATTGCTTATGAATTTATTTAATAATTAGCAATTAAACTCTTAGAGTGTTTGATATTTTATTTTAAGGGCAACCTTGTATGAATAGAAGTTGTGTATTTGGTCAAACACAATAGAGATGTGATACACCACAAGTCAATATAAGAATATAATTAATTCAATAATTAATGATATTTATTATTATTACCAAACTTCAATTAATGGATAGTTTAGTGTCTCTTGGTTGTATTAGATTGTTCAGGTCCTAATATACTTTTTTTAGACTAATTTTATTAATTCTAACTAGTTTTAAGCGTCAAATCCAAGCTAATTTATACACAAATGCATTGAATTGCTAGTTGATTCCAAATATACTTATTCACTACTAAAAAAAGTCAAAACAACACAAAATGATTTAAGGCAATTACTTTAATTATTCAATATTCTATAACCCAATCATCCTTATTCAACGACGTCATTTAGTAAATCCATGATAACAGGAAATAAATTCCAAAAGTATTCAATAATAAAGATTAATTCTCCTTACCTAATAATTTGTTTCCCTTCACGCAATAATCCAAGATAAGAAAAGAGATAAAATAATTTCAAAATATTTAGAGAACTAAAAAGAAGTAGACTTTAAACAGAATTTGAAAAGATAACAAATTTAAAATAATTAATTAATTTATAACTTATATCCTTAAAATATAACTAGAGTTTTTATATTCATTAAATCTTTTGAAACTGGTAAAAATATGTTAGAATAATGATCATAATCATTATATTTGTCATATTAATCATATTTTTTTTTATAACTGAATGACTAAATAAATATTATCTTTTATAAAAACAATATTATATTTTTATACATATTAACCTTTATGTCACTTATTTAATAAAAAAAATAAGGAGACCTGACTTATTTATTCAAAAATATCATTTATGCATTTAAAACATTAAAATAAATGTTTCTATACCGTATTATTAAATGAAAAACGCCAACCGAATGCTACATTGTTTTTTGGTAGATATCTTTACATACTTTTCAATCAATAAATCCACTTAAATTGGTTGAGATAATATTATTTTAATTTTAAATAAGTTTAAATATTATTATTAAGATTAATCATCGTATTTTAAATTTTTAAAATAATATTATTTTAATTTTAAGTATGTTTAAATAATATTATTAAGATTAATTATCAAAATATTGTTAATATTATAATTTATAATTTTATATCTAAAAATTTGTTGAAAAAAAATCTATATTTAAATTATTTCAATAAAAAATTAAAAAGAGGAATATTAATTTTTACAATACTTTTTTAATCTCTTAGAAGACGAAGATTTATCTTTAGAAACTCGTCAATATCATAAACCTCATCAATATATGAAAAAAATTATAAATATATAATTCTATGTAAAATGCCTAGTTTTGAGTGCATGAACTTAATATTAGTCTTGTAGGTTTTGTAATTGGCCTCAGATATAATTGGTAATTAATTTGTTGGTTTGGAGTGATGAAATAAATTTTATATATTTTGACATTGAGTTAAATTGTATTTTAGAACATTATAGTTTTTATTTAATGTCATATATTATGGTATAAATACATTTTTAAAATAGTAATGCATATCTTTTAATTTAACGAATAATGTTATAGTATATTTATATAATTAAATAAATAGTTCTAATGAAATTTAAAATTAAATAAACAAAACTTGTGGCCCAATTTCACAATCAAATCCGTAAATGAGAAATTGAAGCATACACGTAAGGGGTATACGTGTAAGCTATCAGTAGCGAAAGCTTATCCCATTATATTATTACTAGCAAGTACAGATTGACAGATATACTAAGGAGTCGAACTGAACGGTATTTTATATATCTCCTCCATCCATCGAGACACTTTTTCAGAACAAAATGGTAAGAGCACAAATTTTTAAAAAGACAATATCTGCGAATGTGGTAATTGATAACGGATTTGAGGTCGAAACAATAATTGATTTTTTAGAAAAAAAATAAAAAAAATATATTGAATGTAAAATAATTTTAAATAGATAATATAAATATTTGAAAATTAAAAATTTCTTATTTATTACAATTAAATAAATAAACATATGACGTAAAACAAAAAATTAAAGTAAAATAGTAAACAAAATCTAAACTTATCCTTTTTCACCATAGTAAATATACTATAATACTATAATATTATAATATTATGAAGTGGTAGATGCAAAGCAAAATATTATTAAGTATACTTAAAGCTCACCATAATATTAAAAAGAAAACATAAAGATATTAGATGAAGATATATTAGTTAGATTTAATAACTTATTTTCTCATTATAGTATTTTGAACTTTTTTCAAATTTATTTTTTTAATTCTTTCAAATTGTTCTTATTATTTTTAGAACTTTTAATTTAATCTTACTTTTATTTAAAAATACTTTAATATATTTTCGTCAAATTCATAAAAAATTCATTAACATAATGATAACATGACATGAACAAATCAGAGCTAATAATAACCATATCATCGATGTAAATAAGTAGAAGAACAAATCCTGTAATTGTGTTGTCATCATCCAAACTCGTTCGGGTATATAAAATTTGTTTTATAAAAATGATGATAATAATAATAAAATATAAAAAAAATTATGACCAAATTTTTCATTTCAAATATTAAAAAATTGATAATAAATTTCTTTTATTTTTTTGTTGTAATAAATACATGTTTTTAAAATATGTTTTGGGCCTAGCCCATTCAGGTCCAAGTTCTCTCAAAAAAAAATAATAATAAAGCAAAAAAGAGGGAAACAAAACAAAAAAAAAAAAAAAAAAAAAGAGCACCTAAAGTTCACTCTTTCCACTCCTTTTTCTCATACTGACATGAACCATCTTACACACATCCAAAGCACACAGTTTCTCATTTTTTTCTCCTTACTCTCGCAGCACGTAAGTCTCACCTTCTTTCACCCTTTCATCCACCCTTCACTCATCCTTCAACTCCAATTTTCTGCTCAACACTCACACGTATCACTCATCACGCACAACACCCTACACTATCCATTACTTCTCACTCACACTCGCACAAACACTACCCAGGCCTCTCCCTCACCTCACACTCACACTCACACTCAACACTCATTTTTTTTACTCACCCCACTGCACCTTCCTTCACATACACTCACTCTTTCACTCTACACCATTCTTGTAGCTCTTCTCTTCTCTCACCGCGTTTTCTTCACAAAAAGAATAGTAGAGAAAAGATTAAAATCAGAACACGTGCAACACCCAACTTCACCTATATTGTTGAAGCTTGTTGTAATAATCAAAGTAATTGTAATTTGTAACTATATTAACTTACATACAAAACATATAAATACTTGTATGATATATATTCACTAATAATGAGAAAATTATCTCTTGTTTTCTCTAGACCAGTATCTGTCTGTGTGTAACAGATTTGAGTGAGTGTGTCAGTATTGCCTTAACCCAATATATTCATATCTAGAGCTCAGGTTGTGGATCTATGAAGGAGTCAAAAGAGAAAATACTGTGATTGAAACATTGTTATGGTGTATTTCATGGTTGTTGCAGGTATACCAGGAAATCTGTCCATATTTGATAGGAAAGATTATGACGATTGGTGTGTTAAGATGGATGCAATTCTTTGTTTCCAAGAAGTTGATGAGATTGTCAAGATTGGGTTTTAAGAACTTTCCAAGAATGTTGGAGAAGAGCATAAGACACTTTTTAAACAAAATAAGAGGATGGACTATAAGGCAAGAGTACTGCTGTATCAGTGTGTTTCAACAACAATCTTTCAAAAAATTTCAAAGGTTTCTACATCCAAGTAGGCGTGGGACACTTTAAAACAAGTTTATTGAAATTCTGGAAAAATAAAGAATGTGAAATTGAAAACACTTAGAAGGCAGTATGAGTTTCTTTCAATTAATGATAAGGAAACCGTTTCATATTATTTCAACAGGCTCCAAGTTTTGTTGAATCTGATACAGGCATGTGATGAAAGTATAGGAGACAACAAGATTTTTGAAAAAGGTGCTTCAATCTCTAACTCTTTAATTTGATTATATTTTGGTTGAAGAATCAAAAGATCTTGGAAACATGACTGTTGAAGAATTACAAAATTCTTTGGAGGCACATGAACAACGTGTGATGGAGAGAAAGAATGCCGAAAAGATTATTGAACAAGTCTTTCAAGATAGAACCAGTTAAAATAAAAATAAATAGCGTGGAGGACTAACTAAAAGATCAAGAGGCAAGTCAAGAGGAGGAAGTGGTTGTGGTAGAGTTAGAGATTCAAACTCTCAAGATAATGTGAATGATGGCAATGGCACTGAGTAAAAAGACAATTATGTTCCCAGAGGTAGAAATCAGTACAGAGACAAGAAATTTTTTGAAAGAAAGGCGGTGCAGTGCTACAATTGTGACAAGTTTGGTCATTACTCTTATGAGTGCTGGCCACGGTAGCAGTAAATAAAAGAAAGGTAAGAAGACTGATAAGGTAGACTTAGTACAAGATGATGAAACTTTTGATTCAAATCATGTGCTACTGAAGGTGACTACAAATTTTAATTAAGAATGCTCTTCTTTGTATCTTGATACCGGGTGTTCCAATCACATGACTGGAAATAGAGAATGGTTGATAGATCTTGAATCCAATGTTAATAGCAGTATGAGATTTGTTTATAATAGCACCACTGCAGTAGAAGGTGGCCCTCCATCTCCCTCCTCATTTGCATTATCAACATCATTGGGTCAAGTTGGCTAGTCTTTTCCCCTCCTTGCGTATTATTGTCGTTGTCTGTCATGTTCCTTGTTGTTACCATGTGGACACTCTAAACGGTTTCTTCTCAACCCAATGGTGGGCGCCAAAAATATTCTTACAAGTTCGGGTTCCTCCTAAAGTGACTTCTTTTGTCTTCTGCTTCCGGTTTTCATAGCCTCTAGGTGCGGTGGTCTCCGATTGATTCTTCCTTTTGCTAAATGAGTGGGGGAACTTGTAAAGGTACTCTGACGTTCAAGTTAGTCCGAGTACAATGTGCATGTGAGTCGAGAGAGAAAAATTACCTCTAGCACTGGGTCTCCTATGATATTTATACCTTTTGGATGGGCCTTGACTATCATGGGTCTGCTCTTGGGTCCAAAAAAGGGTCCAATCATGCCTTAATCATGTTTTACAACTAAGCTGACGTAATTACGATTAATTGTGGGTTTATTAGTTGTGTATGGATTAAGAGAGTCATTCGACCATGTTGACCTTCTCGGCTACCCGTTGTATAGAAGGGATTGGCAAGGTGTTGATTACATGAAAAGATGGTAAGACAACCTATATACATGATATCTTGTATGTTCCTTCAATGAAGAATAACCTATTAAGTCTCAACCAATTACCTGAAAAAGGTTACACCATGAATATGAAACAAAATTATATTGAGGTTTATGATCATAAGCAACAATTATTAGTCAAAGCACCTCTATCCAAGAACAAAACCTTCAAGATAGATCTTAATGCTACTACAATTCATTTTCTAAGTTGTTAACTTTGAATAAGAAAGATGATTATGGCATTATAGGTTTGGGCATCTGGCTAGCCATTAATACGCTATCCAAGAAGACTTGTGATGGTTGTGTGATAAGGAAGCAACCCAGGAAAATGTTTCAGATTGTTGTATCTCAAAGAGCACCTCAAAGAGCACCTCAAAGAGCCAAACACCTTCCCAACACCTTCCCAGTGTTGTTCATTCAGATGTACGTGGACCATTTGATGTTCCATCTCTTGGAAGTAATAGATATTTTTTTTTACTTGTTTTTATCATTTGACTAGAAAATTCCGGTTGTATCTAGAGTAATCACTTTGTGCTTACCGAGGAGGACCTTGTCTATATATATTGTATCATGAACAAGGTCAAAATCAATTGGGTCCACATCATCAAGGAACACATGCAGAAATCCATCAGGTTAAGTGATTTCCATTATCCATATGCTATCTTGATTTCTAAATTTTTGAATTATTTTGAAGTGGATGTTGAGGAAGAACAAACTGAAGTGGTGAAATCATCACACGAAGTGAACAATGGTTCACTTAAGTAAGATGGGATTCACCAAAATTGGTGGAAGATGGATAAGTAAGGATGGAGACCAAGGTGGTTCCTCAAGTGGTGTGCAAGCTGAACATGAAGAGGAAGAACAAGTTGTTGCTGTTGAAGGTGCTGGAGGATGAACCTGCTGTTGATTTTGGTGTTGGACCAAGTGTTGGGAACATAGGAAATCGCATAACATCAATGTCACCATTTGAAAGATTGATGGTGAATAAGATGGACAACTTGTGCTTTCATAGTGAATAAGATTGATGGTGAATAATATGGACAACTAGTGAATAAGATCAAGGATGATCTTGTGCTTTGATGTCTCCAAATCCATGAAGTTTAGTGGAAGGCTGTTGCTGCTTGTGTGGGTGGGTTTTGGGTAGATTAAATGTGTAATGCACTCTTTGTTTGAATCTAAAACTAATTTGAATCAAAACCTTTTTTGAAAAATATTCTTTTCTAAAGAAGTGGAAAAACAACCTGTTGTTTTGTCATTTCAATCGGTTGTTTAACACTTAGTGTTTTTTGAAAAGGGTTTGAAGTTGTTTGACTTGGTTGACTTTGCTATCAAACCAATTCAATCGGTTGTTTCGAGAATTCAACTAATTGTTTTTTGAAAATCCATGACAGATTTATGTTAAGTTTGGTAAATCAGTTTTAAATGATTTCTAATTGTTTTGGCTCCTGCTTTAAATGTTTTTAACAAACCTTTGGAGTATATAAAGGTTGTTTTATGCTCCTAAAGGTATTGAAATAGTTTAGACATTTTGAGATTGAGAAAACAAATTTGAGTTTTCAAGATTTGCATCAAGCTTTTGGATTTTCACAAAGGAATGGAATAGGATTGTTGTAATCTTTTGTTTTTGATATTGATAAGGTGTAATCCTTTATTTATCACTTGTATTTATGAATATTGGTGGTGTAAGAAGAATCAGAGGGTGTTCTGTGGTGTTGTGTGCCAGAGGAAGTGTGTGGTTTGAGGTGTTCAAAGTCACTTCTTTGGTGTGGTTGTTTGTAATCTGGATTTTGATTGCATAATAGATACCCAGTGGTTTCTGGGGAATGGATGTAGCTCTTAGGATAAGAGTGAACCAGTATAAATTTCTTGTGTGTTTTTCTCTTGCCCTAAACTCATTTACATTATGCTTTTAAGTTGTTTTAATCACTGCTGATAAAAACAACCGATTGAATTGCAAAAACAACCGGTTGATTTTCTGAAAATCAACCTAAACAATTTTGTTTCATTGTTTCCTTGATTTCTTTCTCTGTGATTCTGCATTGGAGTTCATTATACCTTCAAAGTTTGCGAAAATATTTTATAAACAATTCACCCCCCCCCCTCTTGTTTAAGGTCATATATTCTAACAAATTATGATAAATTCTTATGTGTTGATCTCTGGTTACTCTTATTGTTGCGCATGCTTTCTTATTTATTATATTCTTCCAACTAGATAATCAATTAGACAATCTGCCTACATAACTATATTAGATTATCTAATTTATTCTTATTAGACGGTCTAAGAGATAGTCTATCTTTATCCAATGTAAACAGAGTTTAAGGCTTCATTCAACCCCCGCTTCTAGAGCCAACTGCACTGTAACTCTCAATTTTCTCATAATTTTCTAAACTAATTGCATTTCCTTTTTTTTTGTTCTTAATTCTTTATTTATATTTGTATTTTGTATAGAGTATTAGAGTTTTTATAAAAACTGCCTTTTACAGCTTACATTTTACTTGAACCGTCTAACAGTTGCTTTGATAATTTATAAGAACAATTTTTAATTAGACTTTGCCTTGAGAAGCTTCAATGACAATGATTTGACTATGAAGAGTACAAAAAATTGAGTTAATGAGTTAAAATTTGTAGAACTTGCACTAAATGGTCAAAAGTCATTGGTCAACAAAGCACTAAAAGGTCAATGAAAACTTAAAGAAGAAGTTGAAGTTAGTTTAGTTAGTTTTAGAACAGTTTTGTGGGCTTGATTTTTGTTAGAACCAATGCTCATCCATTTGTTAAGTTTTGAATCTCTATAAATAGATATTAGTTATAGAAGTAAAGACATCAATTCATATAGCGAGAGACACTTAGATAATGAGTACATTAGACACTTCGTGGCAGTAGCTTAATTAGTTTAGTTTTTTGTTTTCTCTAGTTTTAGTTTATTTTAGTTTTTGATGTTTTCAGTTTTATTTAGTTCTTCGAATTATTCTTCTTCTCGTGGTTCCTCTCCTCTTTACATTTTGTATTGATTTACATTATGCATTTTATCTTTTGAAATGAATTTAGTTCTAGAATTGGGTAACAGTGAATTAAAAATCATGTATGATTATGCTTTGTTTAGTGTTTTATTCTTCAATTTGGAATTCTATTTTTGATCGAAAGTAGTTTTTTAAGAACATACAAATCAATTGGTTATGTTTTCTTCAGTAGCAAAGAATCCAGATTTGGGTCTCTTTCGTTTGAAGTTGAAGATTACTGAAGCATGGTTTTAAGTCCCTGTTTTTCATTCCAATATTGAATTTTGCTTTTTTTGTTTGTAATACATTTCAATTCTTGTTCATTTATGTTTCTACACTTTTCCTTTTCATTTATGTGAATAGAACCATTAGACGATCTAGTAAGAAATTATTTGTTAGACGGTCTAATAATTGTACTTAGCTTCATTTTCATTTATTTTTATGTATTTCTTTTTCAATTCTTTACATTTCACATGTTGATAAACGGTCTACTAGATTATTGTCTATAGACGGTCTATTCTTAACTTTGCTTTACATCCCAATTCATTTTTCTTTACAATTTTAATTTGTTCCCCTCAATTTTAATTTATTAAGAGTAATATGAATAATGAAAATATAATATACAAAATGTCTCTTTTGAGGATTCCAACTAGGTTCGTCCGATACCACATGAGGGAATACTTAGTTTTATTTTTAAAATTGACACGACTAAAACAGTTCATCATTCACCCTATAACTCACATCGTATACCTTTAGAGTAGGTAATAAGAATTGTGATCATGTGCAGGAACTTAATCATGAGATTAAACCTCATTTAAGCTTTCTAATTACGTTGCCAGGACTCAACCATGCTTCAGGAATGGACATTGCATGGCTCGTCATTTCTGTTAGAAGATTATTTTTTTTATTTGGTTTCATGAAGAGGATGTAGTTTACTCACGATTTGTACTCTTTCTTTTTTATTTTATTTTGACTTCATATAAAAAAATTCTACAAAAATCTAGACAAATTAAACCAGACATGCAATAGGAAATTGACGGAATGGAACAAGCATTTGATATAATTTGATTTTAAATCAGTTGTATGTATGAAACATCAAACTTCTGTTATTTACAATGCTACAAAGTTTCTGTGCAGCTTTTATTTCCTGAGCTATTTGCATTCAAATTTGGATTGAACAAACTAAAATCCAAGTATTCTTAACTAACCATCTTGGGAGCAGAAATTTCAGTGTTACATATAGGGCAAACCTTCTTCATTTGAAGCCACTTGCTTATGCAATCTGTATGATAAGGGTGCTCACACTGAAGTGATACCAATGCTTCACCTTCTTCATATTCAACCTGGCAAATCACACAAAGATTTATTCCACTTTTGCTCTCAGCAGAATGGTAAGTGTGAGAATGCAGACATGAACAAATTTCATTTGCTGATAACCCTCTCTTCTCTTGCCCTATAAAGTCTCCCAACTCAATCAACTCCTCATAGGTCAACTCATCCACATCGATCTCATCTTCCATTTCCTCCTCCTCATCATCATCATCATCATCATCGTCCTCATTGCTTCCTTCACTCTCAAGAAACTGAAGTTCAGATTCAAACTCTTGACTCAGGAAAAAGTCAGAATCCTCATCATGGTCATTATAAGAGGACTCACTCTCACTTCCACTTTCTAACGATGCAAACGTTGTGAATGTGCCACTTTGCTCCTGCAAACCATTTTCTAGAGCAATATTGTCAGAACTATCAACTGGGTTGTGTGATGGTGCTTTCTGGGATGGTTGTTTGCCTTCTTCACGTTGATCCATTGAAGAACAAAAATGGATAATTTGCCAAAAGAATTTGAGTTGGGGTTTGGGAAGAGAAGAATGTGTTAGAGGTATTTGAGGAGATGAATGCAAGCATAAGATATTTGGAAATTTGTTTGAAGATGAACAAAACTTGCATGTCAAGTAATAGAAAACCGTTTTCATGTATGCTTATCAATATTCCAGATTCTTGACTATTCCCAGTGATATCTCCTTAACTTTTCTCTTTTTGGATAACACAGCGTAGGTGCGAAGCAATAGCAAAACATTATCCGTAAGTTGCAATATACCTTATTCCAAAATGGAAGGTTTCATCTACCAATTATAGTTAATTAAATTACCCTGTGATTGTATATATACAGTAAGTTAAATTATTGGAGTAATCTGGTTCTAGTTTATATTCATGTTTAAATTTAATTAATTAATATATATATATATATATATATCATGAGAATATTTTCACGGTGTTTTATTTAATTACAGATTATTATATAATTCAAAATGATTGATATTTATATTAATTCTTGAGTAAAACACTCACATAGTACATTAATTTAAGTAGAATGAAAAGACAATGTAATTTTATTGCATAATTATTGAGTCGTGGATGGCCGTTATGACAAAATTATTATTTTTATAATAATTATTTTATGAACATATTTATCTTAATTTTTTAAAAGTAGAATAACAATAATTAAATTATTCACATTTCAATATATTATTTTTAAAAAGTACATATTATTTAAATTTAAATCTACATAAATCCTAATCTTCATAAAATACTAAATACTATTCTATTAATATAAAATTTTGTTTACATATATAACGCGAAATAAACTTTTAAGGTAGAATCCGTAGTCATGCATATAAAGAACATATGTTAAAAAATATTAACTCCCTATATAGGTTTGATTACATTAAAAATGGTGTGTGAAAATAATTCAAATCAATGGAATAAAATTATTAAATAAAAACTAATTTTAGAGACCAAAATAGTTTGTTACTATATTAACTAAATTAGAGATCATTTTATAAACTAAAAAATCATTTGTATTTAAAGTAGTTTCATTATTTAATAAAAAAATTATAAAATAGTTTCTAAATTGTTATATAATCATTAACTACTACCTACTTTATATTCTAAATTAGTTTCTATTAGTCTTTTAAAGACTAAGTTAGAATCTAAAATATTAGTAGTTAAAACCTTGATAACTAATTTATTAGATATCAATTTAGAAACCATTTTATAATTTTTTTATTAATAATAGAAATCATTTATATACCAATAATTTTTTAGTCTCTAAATAATATATAATTTAACCAATATAATGACTAATTATTTTTTGACTCTAAATGTGATTGTTATTTAATTATTTTCTTGTAGTGAATACACACATAAAAGGAGAGTTAAGTTGTGTATTTATACTTTGTGTAATTTTTCCAAGATATTGTATGTTGATGTACTTGACAAGTGATTTGTCAAAAGTTTTCCAAACACTTAGTTCATAAAAGTCTCATTTAGTTAATTCAATGTGATATAATGAACACCAAATAAATAAAAGAAATATTTATGTTAGGAATTTTATTAATTCGTCTAATAACGCAAACTACGTCTAATTCTCAATTAATTGATTGAATTTTCACTACGTAGAATATCGCTGCAAGTTACAACATAAGTAAAATTTAGACATCAGTTACTAGCTAAAAGTAATTCATGTATTATTTAAAAATCCCCCATTCTTGGTTAATAACTCGAGTACTTTTGGTTAGACAACCCAAAGTGTTATTTGAAACACAATCACTTCTGATTAAAACTGAGTATTATTTGAACCACAAACAATCATGGCTAAACAAACCGTGTTTGTAAAATGATGTGATATAAAATATAACAGGGTGTGCTCACGAGAAAGGATCAACATCTTTAGACATATACAAAGGATAAACACTCTTATAGGTTGATAAAGCAAACACATTAGTGTTCTCACAAAGATTTGTCCCTACCAAATAAAACAAAGGAGCTTTTGAAAATTAGTTAATTTTAATTATACGTTTCTAGTTTTGCTTCTTTTTTTTTTATTTTGTAATTTTTTTAGTTATATTTTTTTTTTCTTTATTTTAAATTTTCTGGTTTTAGTTAATTTTTTTGTTACAAAAAATAGTTTTTATTTTTTATTTCTAAAAAAATATATTATCTATTTTTTCTTTATTTTAAACTTTTAGTTTTTATTTTATTTTTTCTATTTTTAAAAAAAATATTTTTTATTTGCTTTTTGTGTTAATCCTTGTTTTAGTTCTCTTATGATATATGATAATATGAGAATAAGTTTCTAGAGACCAATTGCAGTCAGATTTAGAGATTGAGAAGACAACTCAGGAAGAATAGAAGTAAGAAAAGAAAAGTGTGGAGAAGTTAGAAAAAAATCTTCAACTACGTTTGTCCCTTACATTGAGATAATTCAAGAAGAAAGTAACATGGCTAAGGAAGGACAACCAGCACCTAGAATAACACTAGTTTAATCCTATGGAGTAGTGGAGTTGGAGGACCCAATGTCACACAACAACTGGGTAGTCAATGGTCAAAGGCCGAAGCCTTATTTAAGTGGTGAAATTGAAAGGCTCATCACCATGATTTTTTTGAGGGAGCTATAAAGAAACAGGCGTCAAGTTATATAACATTAAACAAACGCTTGTTGGGGGTAACCCAGTATTTAAATTATTATGTTTAGTTTTTATGTGTTTTGTTTAATTTTTGTTTAAGTTGTGTGTTGTGTGGTGAAACCAGGTTTGATGACCCCAAAATAGTTTGGATCATTTGTTGGGGACAGGTACTATTTTCCGGGGGCAGATCCAGCAGATGAAGTAGGACCATCTACAATTGTAGATGAGGAATTTAATATAGAGTTGTATGAATTGCTAAGTAGAGAAGATTGAGCATAAAATAGGACAAAAACATGGTTTTATCTTTCTAGTTATTTCTTTTCAGTTGTTTAGTTTGCTTATTTATTTCTTTCCACACATTTAATTTGCTTACATTTATATTGTTGAGGTATTTACAGTTTTAATTTAATTGTTGAGGTATTTACAGTTTTAATTTAATTGTTGAGTTGTTTTTTCATATTTATTTTTTCTTAAATAAAAAGAACTGCAATATTAAATTTGAATTGTGAAAAAAAAAGACTTTGTGTTTAAATATTAAATAGTGAAATGAATAACACACAGGTTAGAAAAGAAATTGTGATTGAATCCCTATTCAAATGTAGTTGAAATTGTGATACATGAAAACTTAACATGATGATTGATTAGAATAAAGAATGGCAAAACAATAAGGAATGAGAGCAATTAAACCAATAAATAGAGAAAAAACACTTACCTATGAGCTTATGAGAAGAAATTTTGTGATGAATTGTCATTTTATTGTTGTAGTCTGATCTAGGAAGTTGATTGTATCCATATTTTCTATATTTGAAGTTAGAAGAACCATAAGTTCTAATTTAATCTGTTATTTAGTGAATAAAGTTATTTTGATATTTAAATTCAAATATGATTTAGTTATATTCATTTACTTTGCTTGAGGTCAAGCAAGATTCTAAGTTAGGGGAAGTTGATAAGTGTCATATTTCAGTAGTATTTCATATTAAAATAAGGCACTTATGGATATTTATTGATAAAATAACTATAATATAACCCCTAATTTATGAATTTAAACCTTTTTACATATTTTGTGATTATAATATGAATAAGAACGAATTATTCCCAAATTTGTCTTAATTACATAATTCTAAGGGAAAATGGAGATGAAAGGACAAAAGAAGAATATAAAAGATAAAAAGGGAATGTTGGAATGCTCCAACACTCGCCCAAAACTTGCCTAAGTCAAAAACATTCTAGAGGATCTCGCCCAAGCGAGCCTAGTCATGCCCAAGCAAGATCACTCCAGAGACACTAGGCTTGTTTTCGTCCAACTCGCCTAGGCGAGCCTAATCACGCCCAAGAAAGAAGTCATTTAACACAAGCCCTATTAGGTTTAATATGAGGCGTGAGGTAAAACCCTATACAATCATTGAGAAAATAAAAGGTGATAGAAAACCCTAGAGGAGGCAGTCGTTAAGGAGAAATATCATGGATCTTCTTTTCTTGCTTTCCATGCTTGTAATGACCAACATGAGTGACTAATTCTACCCTTTGGGATTGGGAGTAATATATTTAAACTCTTATGTATTGATGTGATATTTAAATATAATATTTTGTTCTTCATTGATGATCGGTATTGTCATTTTATTTGTAATGCTTGTTTATCATGATTTAGATCCTTAGATTTGACTAAAAAGTATCTCTCGAGGTTTGGTGGGGTATGGCTTTGTATACTGAGATGATTGGCCTATTTGTGAAGTGCTTATTGTGCCCTTAGTCATCTGCTGTTTGATGTGGTTTGTATCACGCCCCCCAAGTTGAACAGAATTCGACCTCGAATTTAGAACTTCTACAAATAAAATAGTTACTTTGTTCACTTGATTTATATATGAGTTGTGAAGCAAATTTATGTTCATTGATTTTTCGGAGTTTGGATGGAATGATTCTAGTTACATGTAATGTTTGTAGATAACGTGTAGGATCCAAGGGAATTTGGTGTGAAAAAACTTCTTATAAGGTGTAAACCTTTAGAAAGATTTTGAAAAATATTCCCACATTTCTCTAACAAATGTTGCATGTAATTAGAGTTATGAATAGATAAATAAGAGAAGGAAGGAAAATACCGAAGTGAGCCGACAATTTTTATTTTTTGACGGATCAACATTACGGTTTTCACCATGTTTAGTGAGGTGATGAGCCCTGTTTTGTTATTTTCGTCATCTTTTTCATTTCTGTGTTTTTGTTTCATTTTTATTTGGTCTTTATTTACCTCGTTTACCATCATGGTTCTTTTGGTTGGATAGTTGACAACTATGTGCCCAAAACCTAAACATTTAAAACATTTGGTACTTGAGGTTTTGGTGGGTGACTTATTAGTAGAGGTGGAAGGTTTTTCTTTAGAAACTATATGGTGAGAAGTGGTTTCTTTTGAAAAATTGGAAAGAAAATATTTTGCAGAAATTTTGTTTTTATCCTTCCATAAAGATTTGTAGAAGCCATCATTATGGGTATTTTTGAAATTTGTTTTCTTCAAAAGTTGTGATTCCACCTTGATGGCTAGGTGAACCACTTTCTCTAAAGAAGAGTACTCATATAACTCTACAATATATTGAATTTCTCTCCTCAAACCACTCACAAACCTAGCTATCTTTGACTCTTCACTATCATGCATATTAATTTTAGTCAAAGTAGTTTCTAAGTCTTTAAAGTATTCATGTACCGTCCTAGCCCTACAAGTTACAATGGTTAAGTGAGGTTGGTGAGCTAGTGGTAAACAAGCAAGTCCTCATTACATTTTCCATTGGTAAATATAAAGATGAGGTCTTGTGTGATGTTGTTCCAATGGAAACTACTCATATTCTTTTAGGTAGGCCATGGCAGTTTGATAGAAAATTTTTTCATGATGGCTTTACCAAAAAAATTTCTTTTAACTTCCATGGGCACAAAGTCATTCTTAAGTCTCTCTCTCCAAAGGAAGTGCATGAGGACCAAGTCAAAATGAGAGAAAAGAGAGAGAAAGAAAATGATAAAAAAAGTTCCAAGAGAAGCCTTCTCATGTCTACCCAACAAGTTAAAAAGGTAATAGTTACTCAAAGGCCTATTTTTTTAGCTATTCCTAGAACTATTGAATGTGAGTCGGCTAAGGATAGTCTCACATGTTTGGAAAATTTGGTAAAGGAATATGAAGATGTGTTTCAAGATCCTCCTAAAGGCTTACCACCTCTAAGAGGGATTGAACACCAAATAGACTTCATGCCCGTGGTTTCTTTACCAAATCGCCCTGCATATAGGACCAATCCCCAAGAGGCCAAAGAAATTCAACAACAAGTTGAGGATTTATTAGCTAAGGGGTGGGTACAAGATAGCATGAGCCCATGTGTTATGCCTGTCATACTTGTTCCCAAAAAAGATGGGACATGGAGGATGTGTACGGATTGTCGCGCTATAAATAACATTACCATCAAATATAGGCATCCCATTCCTAGGTTAGATGACTTGTTGGATGAATTACATGGGTCTAAAATATTTTCCAAAATTGATCTTAAGAGTGGTTACAATCAAATTCGAATTAAACATGGTGATGAATGGAAAACCGCTTTTAAGACCAAATTTGGTTTATATGAGTGGTTGGGGTCATGCCTTTTGGCTTGACTAATGCTCTTAGTACCTTCATGCGACTCATGCATCATGTCTTAAGAGCATTCATTGGCAAGTTTGTTGTGGTTTACTTTGATGATATTCTTATATATAGCTTGTCTTTGGAAGATCATGAGTCACATGTTAGACAAGTATTAGAAACTCTTAGGAAGGAGAAATTATATGCTAATCATGCTAGATGTTTCTTTGCATTAGATCATATAGACTTCCTAGGGTTTGTGGTAAGTCATAAAGGGGTGCATGTAGATCAAACAAAGGTTGCAGCAATTCAACATTGGCCTACACCCACCAATGTCAATGAAGTACGAAGTTTTCATGGACTTGCTAGTTTTTATAGGCGGTTTGTGAAAGACTTTAGTACAATTGCCGCACCTTTAAATGCCATAGTAAAGAAGGATGTGGTTTTTAAGTGGGGACAAGAGCAAGAAAACGCTTTTCAAACTTTGAAAGATAAATTGACTAAAGCCCCCATTCTAGCCCTTCCTAACTTTGCTAAGACATTTGAAATAGAATGTGATGCCTCTAATATAGGCATTGGGGTCGTTCTCCTTCAAGAAGGACACCCCATAGCTTATTTTAGTGAGAAACTCAAAGGGAGTCATCTCAATTACTCCACTTATGATAAAGAGCTTTATGCTCTTGTTAGAGCTTTGCAAAATTGGCAACACTATCTTTTTCCAAAGGAATTTGTGATCCATAGTGATCATGAGTCCCTTAAATATTTGAAAAGCCAAAGCAAGCTTAAGAAGAAACATGCTAAGTGGGTGGAGTTTATTGAGCAATTTCCTTATGTGATCAAACATAAACAAGGTAAAATTAATGTGGTTGCCGATGCTCTTTCAAGAAGATATACCTTGTTAAATGTTTTGAATGTTCAATATTTAGGATTTGATCACATAAAGGAACTTTATCATGATGACTTAGATTTCTCTCTAATCTATCAAGAGTGTTCTAAGGGAGGTCACAAAGACTTTTTCTTACATAATGGTTTTCTTTTCAAAGGAAAAAGACTTTGTGTTCCCCAAGGATCCATAAGACAATCTCTTGTTAGAGAGGCTCATGAGGGTGGGCTTATGGGACATTTTGGGGTAGCTAAGACTTTAGAAACATTGCATGAACATTTCTTTTGGCCTCACATGCGCAAATCCGTACATAGCTTCTGTGATAAATGTATAGCATGTAGGAAGGCTAAATCTAAGGTCCAACCCCATGGTTTATATACCCCTCTTCCTATCCCTACAATGCCTTGGGTTGATATTTCTATGGATTTTATCTTAGGACTTCCCAAGACATCGAAGGGTAAGGATTCCATCTTTGTGGTAGTGGACCGTTTTTCTAAAATGGCTCATTTTATTCCATGCCACAAAGTGGATGATGCATGCCATATTGCAAATCTCTTCTTCAAGGTAGTTGTTCGTTTACATGGACTTCCTAGAAGTATAGTATCCAATAGGGATTCCAAGTTCTTAAGTCACTTTTGGAGGACCTTATGGGGGAAACTTGGCACAAAACTTCTTTTTTCTACTACTTGCCACCCTCAAACTAATGGTCAAACTGAAGTGGTTAATAGAACTTTGGGTCAATTATTGCGATGCTTTATTTCCGGGAATCTAAGGGGCTTGGGAGGATTTACTACCTCATGTTGAGTTTGCTTATAATAGGGTAGTAAATTCTACCACTAACCATTCTCCTTTTGAGGTTGTTTATGGGTTTAATCCCCTCACGCCTCTAGATCTTCTTCCCATTCCTGTACTTGATGAGGTTCTATGCAAGGACGGTTTTGAAAAGGCTTCTTTTATTAAGGATTTGCATAACCGCATCAAGTTACAAATTGAGAAGAAAGTTGGTAAGTATGGTGACACTGCCAACCAAAGGAGAAAGGCATTAATCTTTGAACCCGGCGATTGGGTTTGGCTTCATTTGAGAAAGGATAGATTTCCTTCTCTAAGGAAGTCCAAACTTATGCCTCGTGGTGATGGTCCTTTCCAAGTCATCAAGAGGATTAATGATAATGCCTATGAGTTAGATATGCCTAATACTTATCTTGGTAGTAATTCTTTCAATATTACTGATCTCACTCCTTTTGATGCAGGTTTCCCAAATTCGTGGACGAATTCTCTCCAAACCGGGGAGTATGATGGAAACCAAGTAGAGGACGCTCAAGCCCATGAAGCCCAAGCCCAACAAGGGGCCCAAGCCCAACGAATCACTAGGAGCATGGCAAGAGCTTTGGGACAAGAGTATCAAAAGATGACTCTTCTTATTTCTATTGTGTAGAGTAGGGGTGCGGATATTAATAAATAGATGTGAAATTAGTAAGGGATGCTAGGGGGAGTGTAGATATGAGTTAGGAGGTGCCAAACTAGGAAGGAAAGTCACACTTCCTTCATGCATTAGTTGGCGCCGAATTTGAGTGTCATTTAGGGGCACATTTGCATTTGATTAGCTTAGCATTTCAGCACCTTATAGGCTATAAATAAAGGTGCTACCCTTGTACAAATCACATTTGGAAATTAGAAGTAGAGAAACTATACTCAAGTTTAGAGAGAAATTGTGAGTCTTGTTGTCTTCTTCTTCCTTTGCCTTATCTTGTGTGCCAATGGTGAGCTTCAAGTGGCGGCAACCTTTCACTTATCTTAGAACAAGACTCCAAGTGGCGTGAATGCAGTTACAAAGTCTCAAATCCAGCAAGCTTCATTCCATAAGTGTTCATTCTTTCATCTCTTGCATTTTCAATCGGTAGTTTACAATGTGTAGTGTTCTTCATCCTTTTTTCACCGTTTAAATTTGTGTTTTCTAGCTTAGTCTTCAATTTCTGTTCGGTGCAGTAGTTATATCTTTCAATTCTGTTCAGTTTTCAATTGTTGTTCTTCAATTCTTGTTGCTTGATTCCATTTGACAATATATGGACTTCCATGTGAGCATTGGTTCGGTGCAAAGTCTTGGTGAGTTCTTGAATTAGAACATTGATCCAATTTTAAGTAAAGTGTCAATTCATGACCAACTCAAGTTGCTCCTAAGAATGTCAAAGAATCATGTATTCTTGTTATTGCATTCATATCAGTAGGGGTGTCATTTGTGAGAAGCCTTCTAGAAGGTAGGTCAAAGAAACCCTAAACCTAGAAACACTTGTCATGAAAGGTGGGCTTGGCACAAGCCCAAATTACTAAGCACACCCTACTCAAATTACTAAATACACCCTACTCTAGTTTATTCTTCTATTTGGAAACCCCAAAGTGAGCCCAATTTATTTACAAACATTTTTTTCTTGTAAGAAGACCAGAAGAAAGAACATTTGATGCTCTGGTCTATGCCCAATTCTTCTTCTGCTGAGGTCCTTACAATATTTGGTAGGGCCTTGTCTTGTAAGCTAAGATGACTAATCAAAGTGTGAAATGCTTCTTATGTCTTTGGTCATCTTCTTGGCTAATTGGGTTGTATCATAATAGAAGAAGTGGGATTAGAGATTTGACAATCCTCATACCATTTGAGAAATTCATTGAAAATATTAGGTTGTTCTGAGATGTCAGATGAAGGAGTACCAGATGAAAAGTGCCCATAATAGATAAGGGAGCAGTTAGGAAAACTACAACAAAAGAGACCACAGATAAAGATGAGAGGGAACAATCGCATGGTAGAGAGAAAAAACCTAAAAATAAAACGAGCTCTGATCAACAAGACAAGGCTAAATCCAGAATGAGGACAATGAGGCAATCCTATCAATGTGAAGCACCGCCAATGATAGAGCGGTAGCAGCAGCAAAAAAATCCAATGAACAATTGGGAAGTCGGAGATTTTACCCTAAGTCTAAATACCATATTAAAATAAAGGAACAGAAAAATAGGATAAATCTATTTTGTCTAATAAGCACATGAGGTTATATTTACATAGAAAATAATCATGCAAAAAATATAGGTTAGGCCCATTACATAAAGAGAAATATCTAATCATATATAGAAGTATCTAACATATCTAGAAGTTTCTAACAAACTCCTCAATACCGAAAAAGAAAAGAAAAGAAAAGAAAGAAAAAAAGAATAAAACAACAAAAAGAAAATCACATAAAGAAGATAAGATTAGACCGTCTGATAAACTTAGACTGTCTTATACACTGGTTAGACCGTCGGATACACTGGTTAGACCGTCTACTACATGAGAAAAGCAATAGAAAAATGATATCTTAAAATAAAGAGAGGAGTTAAATTGTCATAATTACACTTGTTTTTGGACCTATCCTCCATTGGTCCTCTATTTTTTTCTTTAGGTTTTTAAGCCTTTTTTTCCTATTTTACTTACATTTACTTTCATCCTATTACATTCCTTATGAAATCCTTTTGATCTCTCTGATTGCATGTTTATCAATTAGTGTGAACATTAGATCCATGCTAAGCATATGGTAGTGTTTGTGTCCATGAGTGTTGAGTGTAAATACAAACTTGAACACTTGACAATTAGACGTCAAGCAAAAGTTATATCATTCTTGATTCATCATTTGATTCCAATTACCTGCTAAGTATTAAAATATAATAATTTTATTCACATTTGTCTTGATTCTTTGATTTCTTGAAATTATATCATGCTTGCTACTATGCATTCTAGGAATCTGGTATGATTTTTCATCATTTGAGAGCATTGTATTCCTTTAATCTGTTGTGAGTTCATAAAGTTTTTTGTCCATGAGTGCAAAAGGATAAGTGTGGAGTATTTGATAGGCATAGATTTACTCACACTAATAGCTTTAATCATAGTCTTGGACAAAAATCATGTATAAATCCATTAATTTAAGTACGATTCATCTAATTGACTTTATTTTGTCCTTAATTTTTATTTTTGCTATTTTTTTGGTTTTAGCCAGAGTAGATGATCTAGTGGTTATAGGGAGTAGAAGTCTAAAAGAAATATCTAATAAACGATCTAAACGAAGCATTTACCACTATGAGTGGACCAAATCATGCAAAATTCCAAGTTGCTTCTTTGAATAAAAATGAGAAACAAAATTTGAGTAGAAGAATTAAATAATAAAATTTAAAATATCTCAGGAAAAAAAATTGGAAGCAAATCCTTTGCAAAATTCAAGAATTCTGAAAAGTTGAAAATTGAGAAAGACGAAATATTATTTCAAGATCCTTGGAGAAAAAAAAAACTTATAAAAGGATACAAGCTTCAAGGAAAAATCATCAAACTTTAGAGTTTAACACAGCAATGTTCCAAATTTTCTTTATTTTATTTATTGTAATTCTTTTGTTTATCTTCGTATGGAAGGTTAAACTCTTTTTGGTGGATTCTCTTTTAATTTCACAATAAATTCAAAGGTTTTGTGCATTTACAGTTTTGTTCTTCAATATTTTACTGTGTTAAATGTTAAATGTCTGGTATTTCTAAGTTTAATTGTTGTTTTAGAAATTGTTTTTGAATTCAATTCTATCTTTAATTAAACTCTTGTTTAGTTTTTTAACAATCATTTTGACATTTGATTCAAGAAGTAAAAGATTTTGACATTTGATTCAAGAAGTAAAAGATTAAAACCTTTATGAGTAGATGCATGGACCATTAATTAGTTTTGATTGTCTTTAGTTGACGCATATTAGATCAATTCAATTTTATTTAGAAGATTGAATAAATGATAAACAACTCATTGCTAGAAAAGCTTAAAAGTTAACCTGTTTCTTTTAATTGTTTTTTAATCATCTATTTTATTTTTCTGTTAAACTTCCACAAACCTATTTTCTCTTTACCGTTAGTATTAATTTTACTATTTGCATATAGGTTATGAACACTAATTCACTAGTTTCACTAGTGAATTTATTGAAAAACAACTTAATTATCATCTCTTTGATATTAGAGAATCTAGCATTTTACAGTTAACGCTGAAATTATTTTAATTTATTATTAATCAAAAACTATCAGAGTTAGAGACACATCTCCATATTCAGACTCGATGAGCATTACCATGATAGGAAAGCTAAGGGAATCCAACTATGTTTAAATTGAATGTTGGCAAATTCTTCCTACATCATACCAGTCCTGCACCCTATTTTCTTTCAAATTAGGTCAATAAACTTACCTGCTAAAAAAAGCAACATAAGCTTATGTTTACATTCAGCAAGAAGAATAAACCATCAAAATTCAAAAACAGAATATGTTCCAAAAAGCCTATTCTGGAAACATATTCAGAAATCCTAATTCCAGAAGTCATCCTATCCACCCTATTCCAGAATCCGGAAAAATTACAGATACCTCTTTTAGAAAGTAAAAAAAATGTAAAACTACTTTCTTCAACGAAGAACTATAAATAAAATAGGTGTCAATCATCACAGGAAACCATCTGAAACAAGTACGAATCACCAACCAAACACAGATCCTATATGCGAAGCAAACATTTCAACGACGAACTATGTATCAAGTCAGCAACCAAACACAATGCAAACATTTCAACGACGAATGTATCAAATCAGCAACCAAACACAATGATCCTAAATACGCAGCAAACACAGGGCAAATCACACAAGCCAACCACCAGACCAGTAAAACGATTAAAGGAAGGAGGAAATGGAAAACTTACTTTTTAATTATAAACCCTCAAGCACATATTTGTCAGTTATAATGGCGTGCAAGTTCAAAATTGATGGGGTGCCCCTAATAATTTTCTCTAAGATATCCTAACCAAACTTCTTGGACCCATTTGAGGAAATGCATGCAAGCAAAATCGATTTTATTACAACAAAATTGACGAGCAGTGGAAAATTTTCGTTTTTATTGTTGAGATATTAGACCAAAGTTTAAGCAAGTGATCACCTTTTAATAACTTCTAGAGAGAAATTCTTAAAAGAATCTCTTCTAGGAAAAATAATCACTAGGACACTGGCAGAATAAAACATAAACGGGAGACAAATAGATGAGGCAATTCTTGTATCATTCAACCCTGTCTGCCCTGAAACACATTCCAATAGAATTCACAACATGGCCGACTCAAGAATCTCCTTTCACTGGTAATCTAAAATATAGAACTAGTGAGACCGTCTATAAAAAAAACTTTAGGGTACATTTTAACCAAAAGCCACAATAACAAGGTACACCCTACAACAAAGGATGGTAAATGCCATGCAATTCAGCTCCAAACCAAACAGAAACCCAGTTGGCTTACAAAGTTAATCCATCCTTCCCTTCAAAAGCCTTTCCTTTACTTCAGTTGGTGTACTGCATAAGACAAGTCAACATACGAATAAGCCCTTCCAATAAATTAACAGGCATAAAATCAAACTCAAATGTCCTAATTTAAAGGAGGAAAAAACATAGAAGTTAAATAAACAGGATGTTCCGCATATTTTGGGGAACAAATAAAGTATTGCAAGTTTGTCTTTCAAAGTGATTACTATAGGCTATAGCAATCTGAAAGGAGGAAAGGTAGAAAGGAAGGGGTATTGTGAATATTGGATCTATGGAGCAAAAGCTGAGTATATGTGAGAAAAATACAGGTGGAGGAAAGAAAAATGGGAGAGGAAGAACTAAATAATGGCAGCTGGCAATAGGGTAGTAGAGGAGGGAGATACGACAAAAGGAAAGAGAGATGTATGCCATTGGTGAGAGTATCATTTCACTCTCCGTTTCTGCAAGGAGACTCTTGGTAGAAATCTCACATGGACTAAATATATAGATGTATTGCCATTGGTAGAGTATCATTTTACTCTCCATTTCTGCAAGGAGACTCTGGGTAGAAATCTCACATCGATTAAATATAATAAAATTATATTACAAGTCAGTTTTGTAGGGATGAGTTATGCCTACACCCACTTTCTAAGAATTTTCTCAAGACATTGTAGTCAATTTAATATTTCTTTTGCCTTGGCACCAACATTACAGAGTTTTAGTTTTGTCAAAAATTCAAGTTCAATTCTATATTCTTTGTCAAGTCTGTTTGTGCCTATTAAATTGGTATCCGCACCTTCCACCATGTCTCTTGGCTGCAGACGAGATGCATGGGTGGTGAGGCTGACTATTGCAGTATATGCCAAGCAGAACTACTCAAAGAACTAGTGCACAGCCAGCTGCATCGGTGCCAGGGCTTAAGTCCAACATTGGAAGTATGAGATTATAGTAAGGGTTTATATGGCTCTGGATTCTCTCCCAAGGTTCTAAATACAATCCATAAAAATCAACCATAACTAAATAGCCAGAGGAAGTTCCCTACTCAGGATGTGTTTTATCTTGCCTTCTTGTCAAATTATTTCATGCACATGCATAAGTCACAACTTAGTCCCGGTCACTTGTTACATGGACAAGTGCATATAAAATAAATGTGCTAGTACTGACACAGAAATTGACAATAACAGCATATACACCAAATTACTAAGAGAATTAGAATTTGTAAACTTACACAACATAGACATGTCCTCCCCAACCACTTAAACAATCACGATCTACGGAAGATAGCAGTGCTTGGGAGATGGTCTCAAACAACTCCTCTGGTTCCTGTGTAAAGATCAGAAACCAAGCAGAAAAAACATAAGCTGCTTCTCTTTCACAAACATTGAAAAATTATTATTACAACGTTTGCATTTAAATCACAAGTATGACAGTGGAAAACTTTGATACTGAAACCAAACTGAAAAATCAAGGCAATATCAAAGCATTACTTGTATCTTCTATTTGAATCCTAGACTAACACACCATAAAACATCTTGTATCCATCCAACAACCTCATAGTTATTAGACGTTTCACTAATGTTGAAGTTTGGTAACCCAATATATGTCCCAGCATTTGCAATATTATACAAACTTCCTCCCATACCAAACAAGATATCTCATGAAATTACTTTCACAATAATTAATCAAACTTTTTAGGCCTTAAATAAAACCCATGATGATTTGATTAATCATCTGTAGATGAATTGGTGATGTTCATCTGTTTGGATCATCCTCATTATCCAAACCAAACCAATTAAATTGAGTTATGGACTTTTAGATAAAATGGATCTAACCCAAACCGGACCAATCAAATCCAATGATTAGTTTGGGGTATCAATTTATGATTTACAAATCCAATGAACCCAAACCAAACCATTGATGTCTTTTTTTCATTATTAGTTATTGTATATAAAGTTTTATGATAAAATTATATAATTTCTTTTATATTTTTTTCTATTATTTAATTGGTGTAAGTCAATTACTATAAAAAAATTGTTTATCTCTTTCATGATAAAACTACGTACAAACTTATGGGCAAAATTAAGTTCTTTTTCTTTTTCTCAAAATAGAATTTGGTATATTTGCATATAATTAGATCCAATTGATCTGTGAATACAACAAACCTGTTCTTGATTTTATTGGTTTCGTTCAGATTTTGATCTTTTTCTTTTGTTGAAAAAACCCAAACTAATGAAATTTTGGTTTGAATTTCTTTTTCTCTCCGACTCGATTCAAACTGACTCAAGAACAACCCTAACAAGAATAATGTTGTCAACAAGAGTAGACATAAATAGATTGTATTCTGGGTTGACTGAAATAAATTATCCATGTGAAAGTAAGGTAAAACAAGACTATATTGATTTGCATAATCACATTAAAGAGTTATCTGAAAGACAGAAAACAAGTTAATCTCAGTGACCAACCATGTCAGGCTTAAACATCGACTCACAAGCACCATACAGAGACTCGGATGCAGTGCCAGAAACAACAAAATCTTTCGCAAGCTCCCTGTATACAAGAAAATTGTGAGATAAACCATTACATGCATGCAGCTGATATGACAACATACAAACTTATTAAGATTATTTAATTAAAGCCTGTTTACTTCCAGTTTCGTTTCCTGTTTTCCATTTTTAATTATAAAACTATAACCTTGTTTTCAATTCAATTCTTGTCTTCCCATAGGAAACACTAAAAATAACTTTTCATTGGTTTTATCTGTACCTATACTAATCTTTGAAAACGGATTGAAAACAAAATTTTGTAATTAAAAAATAAAAAATAGAAAATGCTAACAGAAGTAAACAAGCCCCTAATTACTCTTAATTGTTTTGTATCATAGCATAGAAAATCACCAACTTTTAGGCAATTGAACATGGAAGAACAAAAGATTTCTAAAATCAGATCATGTCTGATTTCCAAGTAGTTGGAGGAATAGCCAGAATTAATAAAGGTCAGCAAAATTGTTCCGAATGAACAAAAAAATGCAAACCATTACTCACAAATGTAAATGATACATTGCATTATACATTTATACTACATATTACTAACATTTGCAAGTTTTTACACGTACCAGCAACATCCCTCTACAAGAAAATATGGACAGTAGTGTACAAAAATTTAACTTACTTTGCCCCAATACAATCCATTGTGCAGATGAATGGTTTGTCATCATCCCCTAATCCAGCAATTACAGGCTGGCAAAAATATGGACCAAACCTGAAAAGCAAAAGATGCAAACTTGTCTTCACTATAATAAATTAAAGTTTATTAACAATTTAACATAACAAGAAACTTATGAATCTTATAGTTTACTGTGATTTGTTGTAACTACGTCTACAAACATGTGGAGGGGGCCAAAAATAAATACAAAAATTAACCATGGTTTACCTTCAACCTAGAATGAGCTATTGGTCAACATTCAAATTATGAATTGCAAAGTTAATTTTTGAATTGTGAATTGGACACCATATATATCAGATCAAGTCTTCAGATATATACAAACACAAACATACATACATATACACAAACATGCATACTGACACACTCATTATACCTATTTTTAAACAAGGAATTGAGAAAACAATTTAACCATAAGTCTCAACCAAATCCAAAGTCTCCTGATTACGATAGCCCTCCACCATTAGAATGGTGAGTATCAACAAATTTCCAAAAGATTACCATGCACAAAAACCTTTCACCGTCAGAATGGTGTGCAAGAGTTAACACTACAGTTCCCATCTGAGAGTTCCAAACCATAATGCAACCAAATGACTTAGTGAGCTCATGTATGTAAAACATGCTCAAGTACACAAGGAAACAAACTAAATTTCACCCCTGTTAGGTCCTGCTTTGTTTTTTAGTTATTTATTTAAGACCAAAATCTAGCTCATTATCAAGCCAAATCAAGTCACCATTCATAAATAACCTGTTCGAGTGGTAAAAACGGGAAGGATGAAGGAAAAATGGAAAAACATATTGTTTTCAAGGGAACACAAAATATAGAAAGAGTGCAACAAACTGAAGTAAGCCACAAATAATAGGGAATGTTTAAGTTCCTAGAGACAAGTAGGCATTTCTGCACACAGGTATTTTGCAAAAGAAACTCCAGTCTCAGCTAAGTTCAGAAAGGAATATTTATCAGAAAAATACTAGCACTACGCCCTTACAACATTCTTTTAAATATTTTCTATTATTAGTTAAAATATTTTTAGGAACCAAAGTGTATGTATTCCACTTCCTATTTGACAAAAGCCAATTACCAGGAGTGTTAGAAAGAATCTTGTTAGGGCTACAACCGCTTAATATCCCTCAATGTACCTATACTTTATACACAAGGGAATCAATCACCCAAACAACCCACAATCAAGTTCCAATCATAAGACTTCACTAGGAAAACCCCATTTGTAATAACACCAAAAAAATCAAAACTTAATCAATATTCCTTCAAAAGAAATCAAGAACCAATTTGTTTTCCTTAGATCTAAATGACATTACCTTTTCTCATAGAGCAAGGCAGAGACCAAGCTGGCAAAGGTCTCCGGTTTCATATCCCTCTCTTCACGAAGCTGATACAGTTTGTGTCGGAAAACGAGACGCTGATTCCTTTAAGTAAATAATGGAAAAGAAATACAGTAAAAAAAATGAATATTTTGGCGGGGGGAAAACAAAGAATTGGGAAATCGAGAAGGGAGAGTAAAGGGTACAGAGTCTGAGCATCGGTGGCGAGGCCAGAGAGAGCGATGAAGAGCTTATCGTGAATCCTGAAAATGCGTTGGAAATCGGTGGCTATGGTTTGGAGCTGAACGCCGAGCCTTCGGTCGCTGGCAATGGCGAAGCAGTTTTTGCCGACCATGGCCACGACAGCGCTTCCGTTGTACTCGAAGATCGACATGATTTGAATTTGATTCCGGCGAGGATGATGCAGATTCTTGGTTTAGGTTTGTGACTAAGTTGTAAAATAGTGTTTGTATTTGAAGAAGAAGAGCATCCCACATTTCTTTGGGGTTAAGCCACCAAAAAAATAAATAAATAATAATAATAATCTATAAAAATATATAATTACTTATAACATTTTTTTTACACTTTTTTTCGATTTTATTTTTATTAATATATTTCATTATTTTTTTTGTCTTTTAAATTTTAAAATTATATAAAATATTATTGTCATTTTATAATTGAGTAGTTTTGATATATTATTAGTTGTATAACTTTTTCTTCTAACCGCTTTCAAAATTATTTTAACTCTACTTTTTTTTTCTTAGTTTCAAAATTATTTTAACTCTATTTTTTTTTCTTAGTTTCACTCTTCTCTTAACTTCCTATTTTAATTGCTTAAAGCACAACTTTTTTTTTTAAGTTTTTCTTTAGAAAATAAGAAAAAGACCACAACAACAAAAAAACACACTATTCGATTTCCACATTCAATCTGATATATTAAAGAAAATAATCTTCATTTTTATTTGGTGTCCGATACTCTTCTCCACTTTGAGGCTTTGTTTGGATTAGAGAGTGTGGGGGAGTGGAAAGTTGAGGGTGAGGGGGAGTGGAAGTGTGAAGAAAGTTAAAGGTTGTTTGGATTGGGGTATGTTAAAGTGGGTGAGTGAGGAAAGTTTATTGAAATTTTTGAGTGATGTGATGGTTATAAGAATATTATAAATTATTTTGAATAGTAAAATTTGTAAGATTACAAATTTACCCTTGTATATAAAAAAAAGAATAAATAATGATTAATCATTTTTCATATATTTTAGTTAATTAAAATAATTTTAAGTTTCATTTATAAATAAAAAAATGTAAAATTAAAAGAAATCATGAATTATAATTTTAAATTTAAGTATAATTTTATTATTTAACATTTTAATAATTTAAATTTATTTTTTACTTAAGTTAATTTATTTACATAATTTTAATATTATATATGATTTTTTAAATTATGTTATGTTATATATATATATATATATACAAATATATATAAAATTAATTTTAATAATGATTTTCATTATTATGAATAACAAAATGAATATATTTTAAAAAGAAAATAGATATTTAGAATGAATATTAAGTAGTTGTCAAGTTGTTCCTAAAAAAATATTTTAAAAAAAAATCAAAAAATCATAAATCTGGAAAACTATGAACATAATCGATTATCACTTCCCTTCAAAAAGCCAAATAATCGATTATCCACAGACATAATCAATTATGCTTGTAGTTCAAAAACTAACATAATCGATTATGGTCAAAATAACACACGTCCTATAATCGATTATGGTTCCCAAAAATTCTCAAATAACCGATTATGTGAGCACTGTAATCGATTATGAACTGTTTTTAACTACATAATCAATTATGTAGTGCCTTATTTTTTAATAATAATCGATTATGCTTCAAACAAAAATAAATAAATAAATAAAACGTAACTCAGGGCAAACATGAACTACCAAACTCACTCTCCTACCTCTATTCTCACTGAAGACCCTCTCCAAGCACCCTATATCAATGCAACTTTTTGTGTGAAGGCTAGACAGATGTGGTATTTGCTTCATTAGCTTCTAATGCAAAGTAAAAGAGGTTAATGTTGTGTAACGTGAATAAGGGCACCATTGTCATTCAACCAATCCTACGTGGCTTTCCACTCTCCTTTCTCCTCATATTTCAGATGACCCAAAAAACACTCTCATTTCCACTCACCCTCACCCTCTCCCTCCCACAGAACCAAACGGGGTGGCCACCCTATAATCCGTCTGCGCTACAGGGCCACCCCTGATCCAAACACAGGCTGAAAGAATTTGAAACAATGAGTTGTATCATACATAGTCCACACCACAATCTTCTCTGAAACTGGGTGAATAAATCCTTTGATAGGAAGATTGATTGAGATATCTCTTGCATTGCTCACTAGATAATATCCTTGAGTTTAAAATCAAATATTTTTATTCAAAATAACCAAATTAAACACCTAACAAGACTCGCGGGGTTTCCAAAAACATATAATATTGACTTTCGAACATCAAGCTCTGACTAATTAATAATATAAGCACGTTGTATGCAGAAGATTTTCAAGATAAATAAGATAAATAGGAGAAAGATTTTCAAAGTGAGCCCAATTTATTTACTTAACTTGTCTTATAAGAAGACTAGAAGGAAGAATAATTGATATTTTGGTTCATGTTTGATTCTCCCTCTGCTAAGGCTCTTCTGAGATTTTGTGGGACCTTGTCTTGTATGTTGAGATGACTAACCTAGTTGTGAAGAGTTTGTGGTGTCCTTAGTCATCTTTTTGTCGAGTTGGTTTGTATCACTTCTGTAAGAATGTATGGCTTTAAACTAGACGGGGTGAATGGTTTAAAGAGGGTTTTCGCAAACTTTTAAGTCTAGAATGGAATTACTTCGAGAAAACTTGATTCGGAATTCAGTTTGCCAAAAACACAAAGCAATTTAGCACAGCACCAGAAAAATAATCAGTGGTTTCGCAGAAACAATCGGTTGTTTATACCAGTTCACAATATAAACTGAAATTAAAGAGTTCAAGGGATAGAGAGCTTGTACACACAGAGTTATACTGGTTCACTCTTATACCTAGAGCTATATCCAGTCTTCTCAGAAACCATTGGGAATCCACTAAGCAATCAACCCTAGATTACTTACAACACCACCAAAGTAGTGACCTTGATCCCCTCAAGACACACACTTCCTTTGGCTCAGCACAAGCACCACTAAGAATGCTGATCTTGACAACCTCAAGAACACACAACACTTCTCAGCTTCACACACAGAGTTTCTTCAAAGTACAAAAGGATTACACTTGTTACAGAAAGATCTGAAATCAATACAAGATGAAAATCCTATTCCACACTCTCTTGATCCAAGCAAACTCAAAGTTGTTAGAATATATGGCCTTAAACGAGAGGGGGGTGAATTGTTTAAGAGGGATTTTCGCAAACTTTGAAGGTATAATGAAAATCAATGCTGAATGACAGAGAAAGAAATCAAAGAAACAAAGAACCAAAACTGTTTCAAGATGATATCAGAAAAACAATCGGTTGTTTTTATCAGCAGTTTATAAAAACAACTTAAAAACAGAATTTAAAGAGTAAAGGGTAAGAGATAAGCACGCAAGCAATTTATACTGGTTCACTCTTACACCAAGAGCTACATCCAGTCCCCAGAAACCACTGGGTATTCCACTATGCAATCAAAACCAGATTACAAACACCACACACCAAAGTAGTGACCTTGAACCCCTCAATAAACACACTACCTTTGGCAAACCACACCAAGAGTGTTGATTTTGAACCCCTCAAGAACACACAACACTCCTTGGCAACACAAATACAGTAATCAAGGAAGAAGGGAATAAAATACACCTGGGTATTACAAAGCTTAAAGATCAGAATTACAACCCAATCCTATTCCACACACTTAAGAATGATCCAAAGCTCTTTTAAATCTTGGAAAAACTGTTTTGATAAACTCTTTTTGTTACTCCAAGTTTAGGAGCGTAAAACCACCTTTATATAGACCCACCAAGTGGTCAAAAGCATTTAATAAAGGAGCCAAGTTAGTTAGGATCATTTAAAACACATTAAAACCGCTTAACAGAATTCTGTTAAGGTTTTCAGGAAAATAATCGGTTGTTTTGTCGAAACAATCGATTGTTTTGGTTTGACAGCAAAGTCAACCAAGTTTTTCAAAAACAGCTAAGGTAAAACAACCTGTTGTTAGGTAAAACAACCTGTTGAATTTTTGACAGCTTTTTAGAAAACACATCTTTTCAAAAGGTTAAAGATTCAAATGAACTTGGATCAACTTAAGTAGTGAATTAACAAGTTTCAAACAACTAGACAACACACACACACCCAACAGCAAGGTCTTCAAGCTTTCCTCTTGGATTTGGAGACATCAAAGCATCTTGTTCAACAAAAGCAAACTTTAACTCTTCAAAAGCAAAATTAGTGAAAAACTCAATTCTGTTTTTCTTTGATTTAATCTTTGTTCTTGTTTGTTACAAACATAACAAACTATTTATTGCTTTCAAAGACTGGTCAAAGCATTTAAAACTGGAGTGTAATCAGTTATAAAATCATTTAATGCTCAGTCAAAGCACAAAACAGTTTTTTGTTATGGTCCCAAAACAAACAATCGGTTGAATACTCGAATCAATCAGTTGTTTTGGTTTGACAACAAGTCAACCATCAAAAACAGTTTTCAACCTTTCTAAAAACACCTAAGTATAAAACAATCGGTTGTTTAGACAAAACAACATGTTGTTTTTCACTTAGTTTGAAAAACACTTTCAATTAAAAGGTTTAAGAATGCTTAAGCTTTGGATTCAATCAAGAGTGGATTTATACAGAAAATCTACCCCAAATCCTATTCTAAAACACCTCTGCAACAGCAAGCACAACCAGCTTTCCATCAAACTTCAAAGGGTTTGGATTCTTCAAAGCTTGAACACACTTGATTCAACAATTCTATATGATCGGCTTGGCTTGAGTGTCAAAGTTGAGTCAGAGGAGGCATAGGTAGTTGGGGTCGATCCAAGACATGTCGGCGATTGATGAAGTGAAGGCTCCCATGTTCTTGATCAAGACCTCGCTCAGTTCCTCTTCCTTTTCGGCATTCAAAGATGCCTCAATGCGAAACTTTTTTTTGTCCAGAACAAATTATCGTGTATTCCCGACGAGTTCAGGACGTTTGTCATTTTGCTCTTCCCGAGTATCTTCCTTTATACCTATGCTCGATCCAACCATTGGAATAGTGTACATTCCTTAACGGCTCTTCAAACTATTATCGTAATACTTTTTTATTATCTTCTAACAAACTTTTAAGGTGATGATCCCCCATTCTAGAGAGGTGAATTTCATTTTCAAGTGTGGAGTCGACACCACTGCCCCAAGCTTGTTTAGGGATGGTATCCCCAATAACAAGTTATATGAAGAGGTGGCGTCCACCACAATGCATCTCATCAGGATTGTGTTCGACGTTGTGTCGTTTAAGAAAGTAGTTTAAAGTCCCTGTTCTCCCAAGAATCCCATAAGGGTTCCATCAAAGGGTCGTAATTGATCTTGTGGAATGTTTAAGCCCACAAAGGTCTCTCAAAACATGACAACTATTGAAATTCCTTGATCAACTAGAATTCAATACACATTGCAGCCCATGACGATTATTGATATTACAATCAAGTCATCTTCATGAGGTGTTATGTCGTCCAGATCAGTCACCAGGAAAATAGGTAGAGCTTGTGGTAGTCCCTAAGCTTCCAGTGATAATACCGACCAGACATATATCTTTCGGCTAGACGAGGTTACATTTCCTCCCGAGAATCCTCCGGCTATGGTGTTGAAATGCCTAAGAATACGAGCTTCATGAGTGGTCTCCCTGGGTGCAGCGCCTCCCATTGGTGTCGTTTGCTTTCGTTCACCCGACAGTTGTAGGCACCTTTGTAGGGCGTCGTCGCTGCTAATTGGGCAAGTTGAATCGTCAAAACGTAACAATTCTCGGAGTCATGGCCATGTGTTCAATGAAACTCCCACCATGCTTCTCGGCAATGGCCCAATTGTCGATCAGTCTGACTGGGCATATTTAGCTTATTTGTAACCTTAGGATCCCTCAGAAGTTGATTTTAAGGGACACTCATCGATGGACACTAGGGGGTTTCTCTTCTTTCGTTGTCCCCGTTTGGCGACATATGGGACATATTACTATTCGGGCTTCCCCCACTGAGTTTCCATTACTTTCTTCTTTTCATGCCTTTTGAACTTGGAGCGTAGTCGCTTCTCTTCCTCCCTTTTTCTTCAAAGTGTTTCTTCGACTTCAATGTATGTTGAGGCACGTTTTGAATTTTGACCAATGACTTTGCTTGGTTCCTGAGTAGTGATTCGTTGAAAGGATTAGCTCGTAGTTCCTTTACGAACGCATCCACGACCATCTCCCAAATTGGTTGTTAAATACGCACTGACACCTTGCAAAAGTGACTGAAATAGCTCTTCAAGGAGGAACCCTCATCTTACTTTATATCGAATAGATCTGCCATGCTCGATGACTTGATTTTATTTACAACGAACTTTTCTTCAAATATTCTTGCAAAAGTGTGAAAAGAGGTGATGGTGTTGTCGATAATTTCGCTAAACCATAGGAGAGTCGTTTCAGTGAATGTGTCGAAGAACATCCTGTAGCGCATAAAGCCCGACCCTCCTATAATCAACATTTGGGCATAGAAGGCTTTGAGGTGATTCTCGGGGTATTTTGTTTCCAAAAAAAGGGTGATTTTGGGTACCATAAAATGTGGGGTACCGGTTCATCCATGATTTGTTTAGAGAATGGTTGGAGATTGATGATGACCTAGAAGAGGGTGTGCCCATTGAAATAGAAGGAAAACTCTGCACAAAATTGTGTGAGGCTTGGTTCTCTAGCTTTAGGTCTTATCTTGAGTGAGTTGAGAGCTCTCAAGTGGCGGTCCTCCTACACTCATGTTGGAGAAACCATACTCCAAGTGGTGTATCCATTCTCAATTCCCACCATAAGCATTCTTTCTTTCATCCTTTCTACCATTCCTATACACCACTTTCATTTGTGCTTCCTATATTTGTTCTTACTTCATTTTCCAATTCGGTTTCCATCATGTTTTTGTGTTTACTTTCATGTCTTTTTAATTTTCGCACTATGCATCATTGTCACCTTATTATGTGATTTTCCTTCTTCCCTTTGGAAGTGAACCTTCACACTTACTTAACCACTTGGTTAAATTCGTGTCCAGTGGGGATCTTCCCTAGGTCTCACCATATCATTGTTCAAAAATCTCAATCATAAGTAAAGTGTCACCTCTAAAATGGAACAATCTAAAATCAACTCACATAAAGGATCCTCATAGTTTGATTGTGGATTTCCACCTCCTCTCTTGTCTGTTTGATCATGAGCCATCTTTCTCAGAGCTTCGTTCTCCCTTTGTATTTCTTCTTGGGCCTTGACAACATCCTCCATCAAATTTCGAGCCATTTCTACATTACTCCTGAGTTTTGTTTGTTCCTCATGGGCTTCCTTTTCTCGACGCTCATGCTTTTCTTGTAACTTTAGACACATGTATTCTTGTGCAATGCTAGATTCCTCCCATATAGATTCTTGTGTTGAACATGGGCTTTGATGTCTCCAAATCCAAGAAGATTGCTTGAACACTTTGTTGCTGCTTGTGTGTGAGTTTTGTGTAGTTTGAATTTGTAAATCCACTCATAGTATGATCCAAGGTTGCTTGATTCAAGTTCTTTTGAAAAACATATGTTGTCTAAAGGAAGTGGAAAATCAACCATTGAATTGTCGTTTCAACCGGTTGTTTTACACTTAGTGTTTTTGAAAAGAATTTGAAAAAGCTTGAAAATTGGTTGACCTTGTTGTCAAGCCAATTCAACCGATTGTTTCATGTTTTCAATTGGTTGATTTTTGAAAATCCTTAACAAAATTCAGTTGGACTGATTTAATCTGTTATGGTTATTTTAAAATGATTTGGCTTTTGCATTAAATGCTTTTAACAACTGATTGGAGTATATATAATTTGTTTTACGCTCCTGGTTGTTACTGATTCATGAGAATACTTTCAAATCAAGTTTTTCCAAATTGTTTCAAGCTTTGGATTCTTTCTAAGAGTGGAATAGGATTGCATTGTACTTCTTCTATTTAATTTGTGATTGTACTAGGTGTTATCATTCCTTTTCTCTTTTGACTATTGTATTTCTGTAAGAACTCTTGGTGTGTAGATCCAGAGGTTGTTCTGAGATATGTGGTGTGTTTTCCAAAGGTGGTGTGTGTTCTTGAAGGGTTCAAGATCACCACTTTGGTGTGTGTTGTGTAATCAAGGTGTTTGATTGCTTAGTGGAATTCTTAGAGGTTTTCTGGGGACTGAACGTAGCTCTTGGATAAAAGTGAACCAGTATAAATCTCCTGTGTGAATCTTTCTATCCCTTATCTCTTTAAATATGTTTTTGCTTGAATTTTATAATTGTTGATATAAACAACCGATTATTTCTCAAAAACAACCGAGTAATTTTCTGTTGTTAAGTGAAAAAACTATTTTTTAATTCAGCTGAACAAATTTCTAATTGATTGATTCTTATTGACTTTCAATCTACCTTCAATATTTGAAAAAATCTTTCATAAACAATTCACCCTTTCTTGTTTAAGGCTTCTAATTCTAACATATTAGACTGCTCAAAATTCTTTGACTTGTCTTCTAGCCTCCGTGTTGGCCCGTTGAAGTTCTCGCATAGTTTCCATGAGTTGATGGACAAATGACATTTCATTTTTTGTCTCCATCGTTGCATTTGGTGTTGGGTTCCACATTGTGGTCTTAGTACTGTCTAATATCGCAATGTAGATGTCAGAACAATTTTACCTGCCCCACGGTTGACACCAATTTGTTCTGGCTCAAAGACTTTTATGGATTTTAATGTGATTAAAGGGTTTGACTTTTTCCTTAAACTAGTCCAAAATAAATTTCTATCCTTTTCCTCTTGCAATTTTCTTCTTTATAGATTATTCCTACATTTTCCTTTTTTAAAAGAGATCTTAGAGTGGATATTATTTTTTGTTTTAGGGATTTCCTGGTCGTCCAAATTTTGTAACCTAATGTTACACGTAATTGATATTTATCCGAGCCATGTCCTTAGATTTTTACCTGAGATAGTTTTTTTTAAGTCATGAGCCTCTTTAAAATTTTGGATTGACAAATTTTGGATAGACAAATTTCAAATAGGCCAAACACAACAAAATCTTATACCATGTAGACGCATCTATACCTATATATAAAGAGGATTCCTCTTTAAACTGATTGATAACCGAATTTTTTGGTGTACACAATTTTTTCCTATATTACCCATTTAATATATCTCATTTATTATTTTATTAAAAAAATATTTGGTCATTTGTTCAAGAAAGAAGAAGTTTATTTTATTTTATTTACGAAACAGACAATTTTACATTTTTATTTACGAAACAGTTTAAATCACCAAGAACAGTTTTCCATTTGATACAAAGCAATTTTTCATTTGATTTATGCAACATTTTTTAATTTGATTCAAATAGATTGTCATTTCCTCATTTCTTACCCTTTTATTCCTTCAATCAAAGAAACCTAAGTTTGTATTTGCACGTTCTCATTTTCTCTGTTTTGATGTTTTTCAAATTCTCATTCAACTGGTTTTATTGGGACTCCATTTCCACCTTTCATTCTGTAAGGTAAATGTCAGATCTTGATGGCAAATGTCAATTGGGGTTTCCTCTGAAAAGTTCCAGTTTGCAAAATTCTTTCTTTTTTGCGTTTTATCTTTTGTTTGGTGAAAATTAGTGCTTCATTTTTCGTTGATTGGTTGTGGGTGTTGCTTTTGATTTCCTTGAGCAAGTGGAGGCGGAAGAGGAAGAAGATTGAAAAGTTGATGTAGGTGAAGGAGAACTGGATGTGCACACCGTGTTGTTTGAAGATAGTGGGGAAATTGGACTTTAGATTGGAACATGGTGTCATGTGGTTACTCCCTAAAACTTAGGTTTTTTAGGCCAAAGGTTAATGCAAAAGAAAACCGTGAGGGGAGAATGAGAAAAAAAAAGGAGCAATCCAAGCACCCGGAGTCACGCAACTATTTAACCTTCCTTCTTGGTCACATTGTGCTTGGTTGCAAGTTCGTTTGCGGTTAACAAGGTTTTTCCTTCGATTCAGATATGTGTGCGCTTGCTTCCTCTTCTGCCTACTTCACACATTGTGCTAAACTCTTATTGGACTCAATTAAGGTGTGTGTGTGCTTGATTCTGCATAAATAAATGCGTGAATTATTACTTTTTTATTTTCTATTTTGGTGTGGTGAGATTTTAAGACATTGTTTGCAAACCCAAAATATACTTGCAGTAGCGCAGGGATTCATATTTGTCATAACAATTTTATCTTTGTATTTGTGAGAGGTTTCTTGTATGTATGGGAGGTTTATTTTGAATTTTCTTGATATATTTAGCCTTGTTTGATTTAGGAATAAAGGCCTACCTGAAGAGGAGGTTTACCGTGCTTCCTTGTGGTTTGTGGGACATGGTTTATGTGATCGAAATATTGCTGCTAAGGGAAACACAAAACCTGACATGAAGATTGTAACAAGAGTAATGGGACTTGAAGTTGGATATCTGACCACACCAATAATTCTTATTCAGTGCGCTCTTATTCTTCTCAACCAAGTGTTCATATAACAATGGGACAATTGATCAAATGGATGTTGACCAAGCAGATGATGCTGCTGATGCTGAGAAGAACTCTGCCTCAGCTGGGGAATCGAAGAATAATCTTCAAAATTGTAGCTGACTAGGATATTGTTGATACTCTCCATTTAAGGATAGAATTGTAGATGATTGTGATATTGTTGATAGCATATGAGATCATGCCTTCATGTCAATAGTAATTCTCTCAATTGTTGATGATATGCATTATAGAATTGTGGTTGAAATTTGATAAAGTTAATGTGATTTCTTTTTTATTATTTGATGATTCCTCTCAAAAGTAAGAGTCCAGATCTATTACCTATATTTACTTATAAAAGTTTTATTTTAAAGTTAATCATCACTATTAACTTAACGATAAAATAAATATGGGTGAATTTATACTTATCTAATATTTTAATAACTTTTGCGTGATTTAATTTATAACTAGTTATTATTTATATTAATATAAAAAAGTTTATAAAATCTAAAATTAAAAAGTATAATGGTTATTTATTTTTATACGTAGATAGAATTACAAAGATAAAAGAGATAAAAAAATCTTAAAAAAATGCAGAATAAAAACTAATATTATTTTATAATGTGATTTATAACGATTAATAACATATTCTATAGGTTGCATTTTGTAATTATATTTTTTTACATACTTTTTTGTTAATTTTATCTTATAAACATTAGCACAAACACGCATGGTGTATTATGTCTACATATTTACATTTTTTATTATACTATAGTCTTATAGTTTTTATTTTAAAATTTAATTAAAATTAAAACAGAAAAATAAAATATATAATTTTTTTATAATAATATACATTTAATATAATGTCTTAGATTTTTTATTTTAAAATATAATTAAAAATAAAATAGAAAAATAATTTATAAGTAAATTAAAATAATTTCATTATTTCATAAAGTATATAATCATCTATAATTGTATTTCTTATTTCTTATGTCAAGTTTTCCTAATTCTCTCTTATTGTCCTGAAAATTGAGAATTTATCACGTGAAATATTACGTGTTTAAATAATGTTTTTCTTTCTCCCTTTTGAAAATATATATACATATATATTAAATCAAATCAATTTATGATTTTTTTTTCAAAATTAATAAAATAATACTAACTAAGTTAATTCTTTCTTATTAACTAAGTTATTCTTTCAATTTATGATTTTATTAACTAAGTTAATTCTTTCTTATTTTTTAATTAAATTATCTATTATTTTTATGTGTCTGATCGATAATGAGATGTTAAAGTGTGTATGTATAAAGATAAAAACGAGTTGAACGAAGTTAAAGCTTATTTTCAATTACATTTTTCAAAATGAAATTAAAAATTTATTATGTGATTTAAAAATTAAAAATGAATAGTTATAAAATTTATAATTTATTATAATAAATATGAATACAGTTCATGATAAATTTTAAAAAAAATACAAATATGCATAAATAATAAGAAAATATTGAAAGACCAAAGCACAAATTTGAAGGAAAAGTAATAAGTAATTGGAGATGGGTGAGGCAAAGGTGGCGTGTGAAGGAGTTATCGGAAAACGGCGTTAAAATGACGTGTCAATGAAGGCACCCAGAAGCAAAAGCAATTCAACAGAAGATAGTTACAATTTTGGAACATCCAAACGCAACATCCTAAATCCTAAATGATAGCATAGCCTTCTCTTTTGCTCTCTTCACTCTCTCTATCATGCCCACACAGACCTGACACAAACACAAGCACAAACACAAACACAAGGTTCTTCCAAATCCAAAATCCACACCAGCCTTTGCGCCAATCAACGACCCCACACCCAACCCACTCACTCATTCACTCACTCACTTCCCATGCCACCTTCCCCTTCCTTCCCTTCAGGTATCCACAATGACCTAAAAATTCTCCTTAATTCCTTACCTTTTTTTTCCCTCTCAACTCAAGTCAACTTCATTTCAATTTCAATTTCAATTCTCATTTATTTCTCCAATAAATAACTTCTCTTTTATTCTCATCATTATTATTATTTTTTTACTTTTTCACAGACAACCGAACCAAATGGCGGAAGAAGCGCAAGCGACAATCCCACAAACCACACCCCAACCGCCACCACCAAGACGACGACGACAACGATTCCGACGACGACCGCGACGACAACGACTCCGACGACCAGTTCCGCAGCCCTAACGCGCCGCCCAACCCCAACCCGCGACTCGAGATCGAGGTCGTCTCGCGCGACGGGCTCCAGATTTCGCGCTTCCCGCCGGCGATCAGGCGCACCGTTACCCGCCCTCACGCGGCGGTCGCGGCGATTGTGGCTCTGGAGTCCGGCAGGGGGCACTCGCAGCACGGCGTTCCGGTTCTCGAGAATGTGTCTCACGGCCAGCTTCAGGCGTCCTCTGCTGTGTCCGCTGATTGCCTCGGTGGGGGCTCGAGCTTCGTCGCGGCTCCGCCTCCCGTTATGAAAGGCTCCGGCGTTGTTAAGCGGTTTGGCACTAGGGTTCTAGTGGTCCCTATGCATTCAGGTTCTTTGCTCTATTGGATTTGAACTCTCTTTTTTCTGGGTTTTGAGGAAGGGTTTTATTTGGTTATTAAGGGAGTGCATGATGATGTGAAATAGGATGTGACTCCTTTATATGTATTGAACTTGTCTGGAAGTTTGAGTTCTTATGTTTTTGTGCAGGGGTTGTACGATATGTTTTATGTTTTAATGAGTTTAAAATATCCTTTTTATGTTGTTTTTTCCCCTTTGACGGAATTACGTGTAATTTTTAAGCTCTTCGATCTGATATGTTAAGAATGAATTTTGGTTGATTGAACATGTTGAGTTATATAATAAATTTTGAAAATTTATGGACAGATTGGTTTTCTCCAGCCTCAGTGCATCGACTTGAGAGACAAGCAGTGCCACATTTCTTTTCTGGAAAGTCGCCAGATCATACGCCAGAGAAGTACATGGAATGTAGGAATTACATTGTTGCAAGATACATGGAGGACCCAGGGAAGAGGATTACAGTCCCTAGTTGCCAGATTTTGTCAGTCGGTGTTGGTAATGAAGATTTAACTCGAATTGTCAGGTTCCTTGATCAATGGGGAATTATCAATTACTGTGCTCAGGACCCAAGGCGTGAGTATTTGGACAATGATACTTGCCTGACGGAGGACACAAGTGGTGCACTATGTGTGCCATCAGTGGCTTTAAGATCCATAGATAGTTTGATTGAGTTTGACAAGCCCAAGTGTAAATTCAAAGCTGAAGAAATTTATTCATCTAGAACAATGCACAATACCAATATTTCTGATTTGGATGGCACAATAAGAGAGTATCTATCTGAAAACTATTGCCACTATTGTTCCCGTTCTCTTCCTGTTGTATACTACCAATCACAGAAAGAGGTACACTGGTGTTTTGGTTTTAAATTCAACTCATTCATCACTCTATCATGAATAATCCTGTGGCTGTCGATTACTTTTGTCCAATTACCTTTCTGACTAATATGCTGGAAAGTTAGTTATTAACACATGGCAGTGCATACGTATGGAGAGTGGATACTATTGAATTTTCTGTACATATGATTGCTGGAGACAAACCTTTAAGAGATTATACATTACGTTGTTGTTGCATACCATTTATCTTACTGGCAACCCATTTCCTTGCTTTTAATATTGATTGAAAAACAAATCAAATTTAAGAATGCTAGGTAACAGAAAGATTACACCATACAAAAGACTATTGGTTTTTTCTATAGGATGGGATGGGAGCATCATTATTTATAAATAGAAGTGGTTGTGAAGTGGCATCAAAATAGGCACATGTCAGTGTCTGTCTTAGGCTTCTGTTTTTTATGAGGTTTTATTATATTGGTATATTGATCTAAAATATTATTAATATTGCATTGTTTCTGTTACTCAAGCGTCTTAGAGTTCACGAAAATACAGTACATGGCAGAAACAGATATTTGAAGGTCTCAATGAAGAAATATCTGATGATTTGTGTCTTTGATGAGTTTTGATATTAATTTAATATGGAGAATTCTATAAACTTTTTTTTTCTTGTGTCATGTGATCATAGTATACAAGAGCCCTATAAGTTATAGGAGTGGAACAAACAAAGTGCAAGCAAGTATAAAATACGAAAGACCAGAAACTGAAAATGAACTATGGCCTTGTTATCAATTCCAAGAAATCTACTCAAAATACCTTTTGCTAGCCTTCTCTGCATAATTAGAGTACCATTGTACCATCCCACCCCTGCTTACAGGATTAGTGTCTTGAATTTTTGTGTATTTCTCTCTGCTAAAGGGAACCAATTGGAATAATCTTCATGTTTTTTGTTTTCTTCCTTTTCTTGTACTCATTGTGGCTTCAATCCTACTCTTCTAATACAAATGTTAAACATACCTTTCCATGTTAGTTGTAGTTGAAGATGCTAATTTGAAGCTAAAACTTCACTTCGTGCTGCAGTGTGTGCTCATGTCTTAATTCAGATTTCAAATGGGCAATCTTCCATTTAACCATGACAAAGGCTGACAGCTGGCAAGTGATTGCCAGTCTGTAAGATAGACAGTTCTTAGTTGTTAATGCAATACTAGTATATTATTTTGAAAGTTTCCATTCCGCTACAAGGAAGGATTTCTCTCATTAATATTTATAGGAGTTTACAAATATGGGTTCATTATGATGACCCAAGTATAAAACTAAGCTGTAGAATCCCTTTGGAAACATTTGTCATTATTTTTGATTCACCTCCCGTGTTGCAGGTTGATATTTTACTCTGCACTGATTGCTTTCATGATGGGAGATTTGTTACTGGTCATTCTAGTATAGATTTTATTACAGTGGATTCAACTACAGATTATGGTGATCTAGATGGGGATAGTTGGACTGATCAAGAGACTTTATTGCTGCTTGAAGCAGTGGAGGTTTACAACGAGAATTGGAATGAAATTGCCGAGCATGTTGGTACCAAGTCTAAAGCACAATGCATTCTTCATTTTCTCCGTCTACCTGTAGGAGATGGAAAGTTGGAAAACATCAATGTTTCAAGTTTGTCCTTGTCATCCAATATCAATAATCAAGAGGGTAATGGAAGATTGCATTGTTGCTCAAATGGGAGTTCTGCGGGTCTGTCTTACTAAACCAGAAACTTTTGTAACCTCTGCTTGTGATATGGTTTTGATTTCATATCCCTGTTCTTGTAGGACCCATACATAACAAGGATTCTGATGGAAGGCTTCCTTTCGCAAATTCTGGAAATCCAGTTATGGCACTGGTAGGTGACTGGTAATGATATTCTTAAGTTTGTCATTTATTAATGGATGCACATGAATTATGCTTAAAATTATAATTCAAGTAGGTGGTTATCAGTGCTGCATCTAATATCTTGTCCTTATTAACTTGTTTTGTTGCGTTTCTCCTCTTTTCTGAGGAGAAAATCTTGATGTGTTTGATTCAGTTTATTTTGGTAAAATCATTGTTTATGACATCTGAGTGTTTTTGAAAAAAAAAATTTTCTACTGAAAGCTCTCCCAAACATATAATTAGTGATGATAGTGTCTGAGTTTCACAGCAAATCAGTCTGTCTAGTCTATTATATTCTTTAATTCTTTTTTATTGGATTCTTAAGCATTTGATTTTTGTGGTTACATTGTAAAGGTTGCCTTTTTAGCCTCTGCTGTTGGACCAAGAGTAGCTGCAACTTGCGCTCATGCAGCATTAGCCGCATTGTCAGAGAATAATTCAGGGAGCGTGTCAGATATAGAAGCTCTGGAAAATGAAAACAGGTGAGTGTCAGTTTGACTTTCATTTCTTGGTTGAAGTGTTTTCTCTTAGTTATTTCATTTTCATTTTTAACTTCTACAATTATATCTTGTCATTTGCTATTGTTCTTTTCACTTTCTCTGTCCATAATTTTATTTTCCCTCTGCACCAAGAGCCAGCTTTATTTTATTGTTCATATAATTAGGATTTTTTATTTGTATCTATGAAGGACAAATTCAGAAAGCATAAACAATAGAGATGGTGGCCATCATGGAGTGGTTGCAAACTCAAATCAGAAAAATGGTTAGTTTTATGGTTGTTTCATTTTCAATTGCCAAGGTGTAAATTATACCCCTATTGTCTGGTGAAGTGATGATACCCAGTGTGTAATTCTTTTTGAGAAATAATTCCTTTGAATTCAGAGGACAAGTCAAAAGTACCTGGTTCATGTGCTCAAGATGAGGCTGGGTCGATCCTGCTGTCTGCTGAGAAAGTCAAAGATGCTGCCAAAGCAGGCCTCTCTGCTGCAGCAATGAAAGCTAAATTGTTTGCGGATCATGAAGAGCGAGAAATTCAGAGGCTATGTGCTAATATTGTTAATACTAAGGTACAGCTGCTCCCTTTTTTATTTCTTAACATAATTGCTTCAGCCTCATATACTTCATCCGTGTGTCTGCCGTTTTCAATCTGGCGGGTGCATATATATGTATGTGTTTGCACTAGTTAAATATTTTTCTTGTGGAATAGGTAAATGAAAACAATTTGGGAAAATTTAAAAGTGGCCTGTGCTAGTGTTCGGTGTATAACGTGTTATGTGTATTGACAGTTGAAAAGATTGGAACTGAAGTTGAAGCAGTTTGCAGAAATTGAAACACAGTTGATGAAAGAATGTGAACAAGTTGAGAAGCTGAGGCTGAGGTTTGCTTCTGAACGGTCCCATGTCGTTTCAGCACGTCTTGGAAATGGTGGAACCACTCCTCCAATGAATGTATCAGGCGTTGGTCCTTCCATGATTAACAATAATAGTAACAGTAGGCAGCAAATGATTTCTGCTTCTTCCTCACAGCCTAGCATCTCAGGGTATGGCAACAGCCAACCAGTTCATCCACACATGTCCTTTGTCCCGCGGCCTTCAATGTTTGGATTAGGGCAAAGGTTGCCCCTATCTATGATACAACAATCACAGTCTGTTTCCTCAAATTCGATGTTCAATGGCCCCAGTAATGTGCAGCCTACTCCTAATCATTCGTTGTCGAGGCCTGTGTCAAGAACTAACTCTGGTTTAGGTTAATTAGGGTTCGATGGTAGTTTTAAAATTTTAAGATACAATCATTGTATTTGATTATTGTTTTCAGCAGTTACGAGTAGTGCCATGAAATTTGTTTGCTTTTTAGGCCCTGTGGTTTCAGTAAACTGTGAAAGTGTTGCTTAAAAGGGAACAAGTAGGCATTTGATTTTCCTAAAGTTAATAGTATCTTTCCTATTGCTTTTGATTGGAGGAGGGTGAGGTTGGAAAGGGAATCAAAAGAAGAGAAAAAGGATAGAAAGTGAATTTGTTTGAATGGAGAGGTGAGTGAAAAGTGGTGAGATTGAATTGATGTGACTTAAAAAAATGTTAAAATTGTGTAATATTGAAGATTATTAGATTAATATACTTTTAGATTATTTTTTTAGGAGTATCTGTAAATTCTATTTGAATAGTGATAATTTTTATATTTAAAGTTTAGAAATGAAATAAAAAAATATAATTTTGGTTATAATTTTTTTTTAATATATTAGAAAATTATTTCTGAATTGAAAAATTAATTTGAAATTCAAACAGGTTGGTTTAAAAGTATTTTATGTATAAATATATTTGAATTATATTTATATTTAAATATAACATTAACTATAAATGAAGTTATTTTAAAATTAATTTTAATTAAAGTAAGAGGATGATTTTAATATAATAGGATATTAGTTAAGATTTAAAATTGGTTAAATAAACTAATTAGTTTATAAAAGTGAAAATAATATTTTTTGTTGATAGCATTTCACAAAAATACATGAATTTAGAAAATAATTAAATATTTAATATAATTTTATATTTCTATATAATTTATATTTTTTATAATTTTATATTTCTACATAGTTTTAGTTTATTTTGTTTAATATTCGTTTTAAAAGGAAAACAAAAATGCTATCAAATTATTTAGAGTGATTAAAATATTTTAAATCAATTTAAATTAGTAATGAAATATAATATATTTTTCAACCTATTGAGTGATGCATGACCCCGTGACATGACATAATTAATGTGCATGTAATTATGAAATGCATTGAATTTCTAATAATAAACACAGTCTTCCTTCTTTTTTTTTTTGTCCTTCTCGGCCCCCTTTTCCTCATGTATTAGTAACATGGAAAGTTTATTGACATCTAAGTCAACAAATCTGAGTTATTTTACAGGAAAAATTAATATCGAAGAATGATCTTCAGTGACCTTTTGTGTTCACTGTCTTTGATCTAAATCCATGTTACTTGGATTATATTGTATCTGTCACAGGAAGAGGGTGCAAACTGTTTATGGATTCTTGCCCGTGTCCAACGATTGTCTGCATATGGTCCTCTATTTAAAATACAAAACCACGTCATGTGCAAGTGAAGTACAAAAAAGATTATATAAAAGACAAAACAAAAACATGTAAAGAAAGTTGTTATTTTTGTATTTGTATTTAAGACATACAAATACTCAGTAATCACTACATCACACAAAAAATTCCCCATACAAAACTGACAGCAGTCAACCAAAGCTAGAAATAAAAAAACAGTTGCAGACTTGCAGTGAGTGATTACTCTGAAGGGTCTACCGAATACGTTAAGAAGTTCAAGACATGCAAAGCTTAAAAGGGTATTTCTGAAGGCAACATTTGCATAGTTGTAAGTGCCTCCTGCATAACTTTTATTAAAAACCTGCATAGCTTAAGATTATTTGCACCTCTGCTGCATAGGAAAAAGATCACCCTCCAAATGTTTAGTGTCAATTGTCTTCTTAATCAGACAATCAGAATTCCAACCATCTTGATAAGAGTAAAAAAGGACAATGTTTTAAGTGTGGTGGATGTTATGGACCTATGCACCAATGTGCAATGATGTTCTTTGTAAAGGACTCACAATTGAATTAAAAGCAGGGAGTTCAATATTGGTGTTTATTTTTTGGATTTGGTAGATATTAACATGGTGTTGGGAATGTTCTGGCTGAAAATAGAAATGTCTCAAGGGTCCATAGTGTTTAACGAAATATACTGAGAAGAATTATTGTGTGCTTCACCCAAACTCGGAAGAAAAAACTTAATGTGGAGCAATAAACCCCTCTAGAAGGGATTTTACAAAAATTCACAACTGTTTTCAAGGACCCCGAAGGATCACCTTCTATCTATATCGTTACCCATACCTTAAAAGAATCAAATTGAATGGTAGGTTCGTGAGTTGTTAGAAGTAACACATAGGTACAACAAAGTTGTTTTTCCATCCCAGTGATATTGGGAAAGAAGAAGAATAACTAATGGAGAATATGGGTAGATTATCAACCTCTAATCAAGCAACCATTGTCCTGTGATGGTAGTATAAATCTCTGCACAAATGGCACAAATAATAGCATAATTAATCACATCATAAGTGGTACTGACATCATTAAAATTAGAAACATCAATTTGTAATATTAAATCTTTTTTTTTTAATTTGAACTTCACAAATAAATAAAAAGTAGCACGACAAAATACTAAAAATGATACCATAATTAATTGTGTTTTTAAAGTTAAAAATAAGAAATAGTAGGTAATGCATAATTGATACCATAATTTATAAAGAAGTTGTACATAATTTTTTTTATAAAAAATTAAGAATAAGAAGAGAATATGTGTTTAAATCTATTTAGCACAAACAATGACACAAACACTTATACGACCCAGACACGAACACGGGAATACAAAGATACATATAATCTTTAAAATATAGGATACGAGAATACAAATTTATATATTATATAATTATAAATTGACAATAAAGATTTATGTACTTAAGTATGTTTTAATTTTTTTTTGTAGAGGAAAAATGTTTCTCATGATTGATTCAAAATGATTTGTTACTTGTTTTTGTAATCATTATAAAAATATATACAATAAATTTAAGTTTTTAGAAAATGAATGTATTTTTTCTTTTTAAAATTGTATTAGAACCATGCTATAGTTGTTAGAAATCCAACAAATAATTTTTCAATTGGACACTTCACCGATACGTGTTCTATGAGTATCGATGTTCGATACGTGTGTCCAACACGGACACACCATTTAAGAAAAGTGTCCAAATTTCACAGATTTAAATGTAAGGGATTGTACGTAATTAAAAAAGAATTAAATAACCCATGAGCTACAAGTTAAAAATTAGTTGAAGTAACTTGTAGTTTATAAATTTTTTTTTTTTAAAATAAATTATTTTGATATATCTTACTAAATATCTTTTTATTTGATTTATAAATGTGTAAAACAAGCCAATAACATGCTCACCTTACTAAGTACATTTCAATAATTCTTTGACAAAAATTATTATAACCGTTAAAAAAATAATTTTTGCTAGCATTAAAACCAAAATAATTGGAGAGCCCTTTTTTATGTGAGTCTTAAAAACAAATTACTGTATTAAAAATAAAGAAAAACTAATACAATCGTGTAGTATAAGCAAGTCCTACTAATTTTTTGTTCTAGGAACTAGTAAATGGAGAATGCGATTTCATTCAGTTTGATTTACCTAAATTTGACTTAAACTAAAGAAAAAACGTGTAGTGTTAACATTTCTTTATTCTTGATTTGGAAAAAGTTTTAAGTTCGTGTGAATTACAATCCAACTATATTATGAGATTTTTTACTAATTAAATATAATTTTACACGTTTAATTATTGAAATTGGTAAAATTTTAAAAATTTATTGAAATGGATAAATCGTGCTAAAATGACACAATTTTAGTTAAAATTTGATTATATTGAAATCATGTCATATACTCAAATTATATCATATTAACACGACTTTCTCGTAATGAAATAACTTATCAATTGTGATAAATTTTTAAATTTGACCTATTTTGATAATTAATGTGTGAAATTACTTTTTATTGGTAAAAAAATCTATATTATGGTATCAATAACATGTCTTTAATGTTTCTCTCCCACAATTAAATGTGTTCTTATGTTAAACATAAGTGGAAACGTTGATATGTAAATTAATGGAAGGTTTTCGTTTTTTAGATGTTAATTAATTATTGACATAAGTTTTCATTTATTCACTAAGACAATTAAGGTTGAACGACTCTTGTTTAAAAACTATTTTCTTCAACTATAAATATAACATCACACAAACTATTTTAGTGTCATCATCATTAAAGTGTTGTTAAGTTACCATCATCAAAACCTTATTTGATTATATCATCAAACAATGGCCACATTCAACAACTTTTCTCTGTTGTTATGTTTTGTGATCAGTTCGTCATTGATGTTCAACATTGGGCTTTCTGACATTGCTTTGACACCATCAAATACACCTGGACCAGTGTCATCGTACGAAGATTATTTGACTAATTGTGCATCAAAATTAGACTCAATTTGTGGTAAAGACATATTCTTTGCAATATTTTTTGGTAACACAACTATTATTGAAGATTGTTGTGACGAACTTGTAAACGATGTTGGAAAGGTGTGTCACGATGATATGACAAAGTATGTTTTGACTAAGTCAAAGTTCAAAAACAGTGATGTTCAAATCTTGGAGAGGAGTCAGAAGATTTGGAATGATTGTGTTAGTGTTGAATTATAAGAGTTTATAAAATTCATATAGTGTAATTTCATCTTATAAAAATACAATAATAATTTCAATTTTATGATTTGATGATTTATTTCTTTTAAATTAAACAATTATTCTATAATTTCATGAATAAGAATAATTTTTACTCCATAATAGGTTTAATATTAAGTTCTTTTACAACATGGTTCTCATCTCATATTATTTGGAAAAGATTATTTTAGACATGGATAATTCTTTATTATCTTCCTTCATGGATGCACAAACACTAATTAACTCTGAAAACACCTCTATTTAAATGGGATTCATCTTCATGTAACTTGGAAGTCAAGTTCCATGAATACATAATTATTTGATATGCAAGATTCACTATATACCTTGTGAAAAAAATCAGTATTAATCACTAGGTCTATAAATATTGCATAATTTTATACTGAAAAGTTCTTATTTTGAAAGCAGCAATAATACAAAAGGCTTTTTACTATAATGCATGCTTTAATTATATTAAATTAGGATGATGTTCCATGATGAGCTAAAATTTTAATTTTAGCTTACTGATCCTCCAATAATCTGAAAAATACTTTGGATTGAGTATTAAACTCTTTCAGACGAAAATTATCATAAACAAAAATAAATTAAGAAAATAAAAGTGTAAAAAATATAAAAAGAAATTTGCCATTATATAAGAAATTTGGTAATAGCATTCATTACATGTTGCACCCATTACATCAGAATGACCCAACCAAAACTTCAAACCACCACTAAAAGCCTTTTTTTTTGCCACCATTTTTCTGGATAACCTCTTTACTTTCTTTATTTTGTTTATATATTTTTCCTGTTATTGGTTACCCACTAAATCACTTGGATTATATTCTATGGGTGTTTTTTTTCCTCATTTTTTCATTTCTTTAGCAAACGTGAATTCGAGGCCCTCCAAGGTAATATAGTGTCTTCCATGCTTGTTTCCTCATTCATATTTGTTAAGCAGTAGACAATGCAACAATCTATAAGTCATTCCTCTTTCATTCACTTAGTGGTTTATTATTACATAATGTTAAATTGATTTTATACTTTTTTTTTATGTGTAATTTTGTTATAAACAAGTGATCAATAATAAAATAAGATAAAAACAATGAAACAACTTAGAAATACATATATAATGCAACCTTTAGGAGGAAAGTTCTCAAAGTATTTTCTTTTAATGTTCGATCCCTACAAGAAAATCATGAAATAAAAATTAATTTTAAAAACTAAAAATAATTAGTTGTTATAGTGATTAAGTTAGAGACCGTTTTAGAAACTAAAATAAAATTTTGATTTTTAAATTAATTTCTATTATTGTTAAATAGTTTTTAAATTGATATCTAATTAGCTACCAAGATTTTAACTACCAATTATTTAGATTCTAAATTTGGTAGCAAAAACCTTGTTTGCTAATTAGATACCAATTTAGAAACTATTTAACAACAACATAAACTAATTTAAAAATCAATTTTTTTAGTCTCTAAAATTGTTTCTAATTTAGTCACTATAGCAACTAATTATTTTTTGTTTCTAAAATTGGTTTCTATTTCATGATTTGCTTGTAATGATTGCTAGCTACAAGAAAATTATTAAATAGAAATCAATTTTGGAGACAAAAAATAATTAGTTGCTATTTGACAAAATTAGATATTATTTTAGAAACTAATTTTTTTTATCTAAATTAGTTTCTATTGATAAATAGTTTCTAAATTGGTATCTAATTAACTATCTAGATTTTAGCTACGAATTATTTAGATTTTAAAGTTGGTATCTAAAATCTTGGTATCTAATTAGATACCATTTTAAAAATTATTTATCAATAATAGAAATTAATATAGACACCAATAATTTTTTAGTCTCTAAAATAGTATATAATTTTGTCTATAAAATTGGTTTCTTGTAGTGAATGACAATCAAGCTTTGGACATTGGACATGATTGCAAATTTTCTTAGATTTGATCTTTCGTAATAATGTGAATATTTTTTTTGAATGATGCAATGAGTTCTCTTGTAAAAGTCATTCATATTAGTGTTACTACAAGAAAATACTAAACAAGAATCTATAAAAAAAAACATAAAGTGATGAGAGCGGACACATATGTATGGAAAATGTGTCGACCTTTTGAAAGATGCCAAAATCGTGAAAGTTATTGAGTTTAATGTCGGTGTGAAAACTGATGCACATAGCGTCACCCAAGTTCACATAGAGTAGATAATAAATATTATAATATATTGTATTTAGTGTGGATTTCACCCACACAAATGGAAGAAATTTTTTTGTAAATTTGAAATAAAAAATCATCTGCGGATTTGACTGACAAAAAAAGTAGAGTGGATTTGGCCACGCTAAAGTTGACACTACATAAAATGAAAAAAAAAATGTAGTTTGGAGGAAACCAGTAGGCACCTGTGCACTTGAATTTCAATTTCAACCCATAAATTTCTAATTTCAAACAATCCAATTTTCTATTTCAAACCATTAGTTATCAAAATTCAATTGAATTTAAAATATTAATTGTAATACAAAAAATCCAATAAATACTTCAATTCAAAATTCATATTGAAGTATAAAATCAAGTGCTCATACCATTGCAATTCATGCAATTGTATTTGTAAATTTAAAAGTGATATGAAGTAACAATTAACTAAAATGTACAATTACATAAACAACCGTAAAAGTACAATGTATAAAATTTAATTTAAAATAAAAATATGAAAATAAAAAAAATAAAAAAATCATAAGAAGATATAAGAGAAGTCTCCCATGCACGATAATAAGCATTGATATCATCCATAAAAATAGTCCAGGAAAACAATGGAAACAATTTTAATAAATAGAACATTTAGTACATGATATGAAGATATGAAGTGTGAAATAATAAAACTTACTCTTTGGGATCAACTTCAAGGAAGGGGAGGGGTTGGTGATCATGGTCTTCAACATAATAGTGGTGGAATTGACTTGTACTGATTGAAGCATTGACATGTTGTCGCTCCATCATCATGACTAGTTGTTGTTGCATCATTCTAATTGTGTCCTTTAACCACTACAAAAAGAACTAGATTTACTCACAGATTATTATCTATGGATTTAAATCCATAGTTAAATTCAGCATTACTTGCAAATTATTACCCACGAATCTAAATCTGTAGGTAAATTTAACATTACCTACAAAATATTATCCACAAATTTCTATCTGTAAGCAAATTCAACATTACCCATAGTTTTTACCCACTTATTTGTATTTGTGGGTAAATTTCACACTACATACGAATTATTACCCACAACTATGTATCCATAGGTAAATTCAATATTATTATCAATATTAATATTTTTATTAACATTATTATTAATATTAATATTTTTATTATATTATTATAATAATTAATAATATTACTAATATTAATAAATTTGTAGATATTATCCACATATCCTTATCTATTTGAGTCTGTTTGGTCACTCTATTTGCGTCCCACGCTTAGTTGACACTTATCTCTACTAGCTTATCTCACTTTTCTTATAGTATATTGTGACTTATGTTATTTGGTTGCTTTGGAGAACAATGAATCATGCTCGGGTCCAACAAAAGTTAGATTTCTAACCTACTTTAAACACTATTTAGTGATATATAAGCAAGTCAAGTAACTTATGCATAATAGTATTATTGACTTTTTTATCTTAAAATTCTTTGACATTTAGACTAGACCTAAGAAGAACTCTCATGTTCATCAAGTTCATTAGTGAATGCCAAGTGTAGGGTGGGTGAAATTTAACATTGATGGAATGACTAGAGATTGTCCTAGACATGCGACTAGTGATAATATTTTTTTAAGGATTTGAAGCTTTTTTAAAAAAGCTTTATATGAAGAGCTTGTGGTGGCTATTTATATTGAGCTTATTGAAACCTATCATCTTTGAAGAATGTGATTCCATTTTAGTATGTTAAATTTTTTATAACCCTCCACTTATTCCTTGAACCTTTTTTGGTTGGTGGATAAAGCGCATTCAACCATGCAATTAAAACTTTATAGTTTCAAACATTTTCTAGAAAGTAACTATGATGATCTTGCAAACCTTGAGAATAGAAATAAAATGGATTTTTAATGCTTTCACTAGTACAAATTTGGAAATCAATGATGACTTATTATGACGGGTCTAATCTACCCATCATAATAAGTAAAACTGTGGCAATATAGTAAATAAATTAAAATTTATTATGTTGGTTATTATTAAAACTGACATAATAAAATTTTACTATGACGTTATTATTTTAAATGACATAGAAAGTTGTTACTATTTCAATTGTAATTGGAACTGTCATAATAACTCTTCTAATCTCTTTTTCATTTTAGGGTTCTTTCTCATTCACATTGTTTTCCCATTGTGATCTTTTCCAAAGAGATCCGTCTCCTTTTTCGCATTTTTTTGGTGGCAACGAGCATTGTCTCATTTTTGGTTAGAATGAGCACTATCTCTTGTTCACTTGCAACCCATAGTGTCATTTTTATGCATTTCCCTTTCTCTTTCTCATTTTTTCTAACAACCAATGTTTTGTGCATTCAACCCTAATTTCTATTTGTGCTGAAAATTCATTCCTAACACACATTTTGCTTCATGTTTCGTCTCCACTAACATAGTTGTGCGATTTTTCGCAAGGAGTGTGAAGATCAATCACAAGGAGAAACGACTCATAATCTCCACTACGGTGCCTTACGTCGCCTCGAGCGTCGGTATGATGGAGATTTTGTGTTAGAGTTCGTGGTGGCGATAAAGCGGTGAGGTCTGAAATCAAATGAGAAGGCAGTGTTCTTGATTACATAGGTGCTAGAGAACGCGAGGTTGTCGACCAGGAACATTGGGACGCTGAAGATACATACTCCAAGGACGTTCAAATTTGTACGACATTATCGATACAAATAGGCTCGTGCACATGAAGGGTTCGGTAGATTGTTTGAACGAGAGGTCTATTATTTTTTTTGTTGAAATTAGTGAGTTCTTAGATCTAAAATTATTATGCAGAACATCCTTTTTCAGTATTAATAAACCATCTATGTGCAAATTTGAGAATGGGAATTACCTATGTTCTTATCAATCCGTTTGTTTTTTAGTTTTAGTTAATTACTCTTAATCTGGAAATCGTTAGAGCACTAGTTAGAGGTAGCTTTGCAATAATTTTTATCTATATATGACCACATATTCTTCTTGTATCAAAGCATTGGGTATTCATCCTTTGTGTCATCAACAATGGACTAAATGTTATCAAGGTAACTCTCTAGTAAATGTTGATGTATGCTTTTACAAAATCTCTAAGTTTAAGAGAATATTGCAAGTAACAGTCAAATGAAATTTTGTATCTATGCAGACTCTTTTTTTTTTGCTTTGACAATTATCATAACACTAATAACTCACTGTAATAGGAGATTTTCGTGACAAATCTCTTTTCTTCTATTGAATGAGGTTTATACTTGTAATTGAAAAGCTAAGTAGAACTTCAATACACCCCTCGGTTGATATAGTTTCATTGCTTCTTCTAGTGTTCTTGCAACTCATACCTTGGCAAGTGTCTCCTGGTTTTCTTTTGATGTATAAATGGATATTCACAATCTTCTTTATATTATTTGGGGATTATTGTTATAGAGTGGACTTTAAGCCTAACTCAACCCCATAAAATCGGCTCAATGGGGTGAGGTTTGCACCCACTTATATACTATGAAAGGCTCTCATCTCTAGTCGATGTGGGATCTCCAACACACCCCCCTCACGCCGAGAGTGATAGATAGAAGCTCGTGCGTGGGACTATATATTATGGGTGGTCCGATAGCGGCCCGATAGCGGGTGGCCTGATAAGCCCAACAAATACTCGCTAGGATAGGCTCGAAAACATGCTCTGATACCATGTTAGAAAGTGGACTTTAAGCCTAACTCAACCCCATAAAACCGGCTCATAGGGGTGAGGTTTGCACCCACTTATATACTATGAAAGGCTCTCATCTCTAGTCGATGTGGGATCTCCAACAATTATTTCAGTTTGATTTATCATTGGGGAAAGATTATGACATCACATACGCTTTTCTCATTGATATCCTTAATTTTATCTCATTTATATTAACAGGTCACAAACATTAGATGTCATCATGTGATGCTGCTATGTGGCTATGTGGTTCTATGTGCTTTTTGATTGGCTGAGTGTGCTTATGTAAGAAGGAAATGAAAAAAAGTATGAGCTAAAAGTTTGAATGCTAGTGAAAATACATTTGATAGATGTTTATTGCATGCTTGAATGTGACTGTGGTAGGAGGTGGTGAAAAAAATCGATCTGTGAGGTTCTCACATAGTTAGAGGAGATGTTCTTTCAAGAGTTTCAGGTAGCTACCTAGGAGCACTTGATTAAACTTCAATGGTTTTGGTTTTTTAAAGGTAATTAAATTTAATTATCATTGTCTTATTGCTTGCCATCTTATTTTTATTTACCATTTGAGGAAAGAAAGGTTTCGTGGCCCTTCCTATAGGTCAAAATTTGTAGGGAGGATAGGGTCATTATTCATGATGTGTAGTGACAAGTGCAGTTCAAATTCAAGATTCATTAGTCAAAGTTTTGGTTTTGTGCTTATGTTTTAGAAAGAGAACAACTTGACCTAATTAAATACACTTTTCTAATTCTCACCTAAACATTAAACATCAGAGGCCCAAACAAAATGTTTAGAGTCCACATTCCTCAATATAATTTCAATGTTGTACTTTAGAGTCAAAAGGAACAAACATGGTTATGGTAAATAAGGTACATTTTGTTAGTTTTATTACAATGGTTTTAAATAAAGAAACTTAGATGCAATGTTTTAGTTATATTTAATATTATTTTTCAGTGTAAAAAATATGTTTTAATCCAACTAATGTGTCTACAAAGTTTTTTTTAAATTGTATATTTTTAGTGGATTTAACTTTAAAATGTACTATTTTTTGTTTTTCAAATGCTATCAAAAATACTTTTTTTTTATCTCTATAAAACGTTATTTATATACTCCGTAGGATCAAAAGTGACGCATTTTAAAATTATAACTAAAAATGTAAAATTTTTATTTAGAAATATGAAAACTAAACTTTGAAAATTTTACAAGGATAAAAAAATATTTTAACTGATTTTAATTTGTACCTTCATATTTTCACTTAACAATTTTACAATCAATCAAAAAGTTAAGTTAACATTCAAATAACTTATGGAGTTTATTTATAGTTATTGTGTTTTATGCAAGAATCACCAATTTTCATATAAATAGTTTTAACTTGTGCTGATTTATTTATGTTTTTTTGAGACATCTAAGTATGAAACTTGGTTATAGGAATGAAACTTGTTATGGAGTTTGAAAAGGCCCAATAGTGAAAGGATAATTGGATGTGGGTCTGCTCAAAAAAAGGTTTTATGCAAAACATTTTATTTGCTAGTCCATGTGAAAGTTTAATGCACCACTATGAAAAAAAGTCATAAATACAAAAAATGTTTCTTTCACATCTGACAACAACTTTTCTCAACCACAAACGATGTTAACCAAAATATGATGAAATATATTATGCATTTTTACATGTCCATCAAATCATAAATTATATTATTTATAATAAGTTCATTAGTTTTTATAATTACTATCTAAAAAATTATAATAATAATATTTTTTTTTCATTTTTTTTGAGTGCGGGAAAGGATTTTCCGTATAACTAAAGATTTCTGCAATTTCCAATTATTAATAATTTGATATTCATGAAGTTTTTTTCTAAGGGATAAGCATTTATTTGGTTGTTGTTGACAATATTTGGTTTTAATCACATGAAACTCGGAAAATGTAGAACCAATTATTGCATTCAAGCATTTCTTTTCTTGTTGTTATGAATAATCACTTATGTTATTGTGTCTTTTCTTATTTTTTATGCAATTTTTCTCTATTATTTGGAGGTGGAGACTAAAGTTTAGGTTTAAAAAATCAAAGGTGGAGACTAAACTTTAGGTTTAAAAAATCAATTGAATGTCATGGAGTTAGCTATGATGGTGGTAAAAAATCATTAGACTATCTTTTTTGGTTGTGGAGAGGTCCCTAACTCAAAAACTTGCAACAAATAATGTCCAATCTAAAGTTTAGGCTGCAAATGATGTGCCAAAATTGGTTGATGCTCCTAAATTAATAAATAGTTGTAGAAAGAGGAAGTCAAGTATACTATTTTCTATTTCATAATTTAAGATAGTAAGATTGATTTTGTACCATGTATACATAATAATATTATTTAATTATCAATGAATTAATTTATGTTTATTGAATAATACCATTTAATTATCAATGAATTGATTTATGTTTATTGAATAATACTATTTAATTATCAATAAATTGATTTATTTGAGAATTGCAAGTGACTGTTATTGTAATAAATATCATAAAAAGTTTGACTTATTATGACGGTTGTAGTGTAAAGTGTCATAGTAAGTTAAGTATTTTATGACGGTTGAAATACAACCAATATAATAAGTTCAACTTACTATGACGGTTCTTCAACTAACATAAAAGTGTAAACTTTTCATGTCTCTTGTATATATGTCGTTGGTATAACTATCATAAAAAGTCTTGTACAACCGTCATAAAAAATCTTATTTACACTAGTGTCCATATATATTCTTAGCATTGAATTTCTTTTTTAACATATAACTTGTGAGATTTTAGATTTCAGTACTATGTCTAACATCATGTAAGTTTTTTAATAAAAAAAACTCTAAAATATAATACCACTAGTACAAAATTGACGAATAACGATAACAATAGTTTCAGACTTAAAATCGTAAAAAGAAACATATAATTAAACAAAACTTACAAACCTTTTGATGATAATTAACTCTTATTTGATAACGCAAAAAGTAATTATAGTTCTAACAAAATATTGTTGTTAAAAATTCAGAAATATAACATGATAATGATTGTTAAAAATCCAAGAAACAACAATGTTCTCTATTAAATTTTCATTCAAAATTAAAAAACATTGAAACGATAATTCTTCCCTAAAATCGTCGTCATATGTATTTTTTAACTTTACTGTCCAAAGGTTTTTGTTTGCACGCTCTCACCTTCTTCCTCCTACATCCAAAGAGCGACACAAATTTTATAGACAAAAATTATATTTACACATTCTCGAAAATAATGGATCAGAAGTTGATTTTAGCCTTTTTATTTATTTATTTATTCTACTATTATCTATCAAAAGGTTTTTTTCTTTTCTTAATTTTATTTTAGTTAGTTTGTTTTGTTTTATCCTTTTTAATGCCATTGTTGACTTTAGTCTATTCAATGCAATGTGATAAATGTAAAAAATTATCCTTTTTTTTTTACATAAGAACGAAAGAAACATAAATTAATAGACATAATAATTTATATTCTTAATATAAAGTTAATATAATGTTATAAAGATAATTAATTAGGGGTGTATTTTATTTTAATCTTTGCTATTATTATTATTATTATTTTCTATCAATGGCGGGGAGAATATGTATGCTCAAATCGGTTTTGTTGTCAATATCTCTGTTTTATATGTCGTTCTATAAGATACCAAAGTTAGTGGTAGATACAATTAAGAAGATCCAGAGAAATTTTCTATGGGGCTGGGGAAGGAAGGTAAGAAGATAGCATGTGTGACATGGGAAAATGTGTGCGAATCTAGAGAGGTGGGTGGTCTAGGTATTAAAGATATAAGGACATTTAACGAGGCGTTATTAGGGAAATGGATTTGGCGAATGCAGAGGAGGCAGGTTTATGGAGGCAAGTGTTGGATTCAAAGTATGGTGGGTGGAGAGAACTAAGAAGAGCAGTCAACAGTTATAAGGAGTCAAATTGGTGGAAAGATTTAAAAAAAGTGTAGCTGTCGGAAGAATGAGGGAATTGCTTCGAAGACGAAATGTCGTGGAAGTTGGGGGATGACAAAGATATAAGGTTTTGGGAAGACAAGTGGTTAGACAATGAGGCCTTAAGAGTAAAATTTCCGAGGCTATTTTCCATTGCCAATGAAAAATCTGCTAGCCTTTCACAAGTAGGTTTTTGGAATAGCGACACATGGTGTTGGAAAGTGGCATGGAGACGTAATCTTTTCGAGTGGGAAATCGGTGAGGAAAACCAACTCACATCGTTGTTAGATAACAAAACCTTATTAAAAGGGTCCAGGGATCAGTGGATATGGAAGACGACTGAAAAACTATCTTATACGGTTAACTCAGCTTATAATTGTTTAAGAAACAGGGACGAAGGAGCCAATAGTACATTGTATGAGGGTCTTTGAAGCATCAAGGCGTTACCTTCAACATTAACTATTGCCTGGAGAGTTTTAATGACAAACTTCTGACCCGTGCTAATTTGGAGAGAAGAGGGTTAATCCTAGAAAGCAATAGGTGTGCTATTGAGGAAGATGAGGAAAGTGGAAGTCATATATTCTTCGAATGTAGAGTAGCCTGGAGAGTATGGTGCCTCTGTAGTGAATGGGTGGGGAACCAACAGTGGTTTATAGGGAAGGAAAATCCCATTTCCTACAGTTTAATATGAACTGGACTATGCAAGAGATAAACAGATCTTGGAGGTGTGTTTGGATTGCAGTGGTCAGAGAAATTTGAAAACAAAGAAATCAAATCATTTTTAAGGAAGGTCAAACAGACAACTCTGAATTCTTCACTTTGGCTCAACTAAAGGCGTGGACGTGGCTTACAAACAAAGAGAATGTAGCTGAATTTACATACGCCCACTGGTGCATAAATCCTACGGAATGTCTGAAATCTATGCGAAAGAGAAGATGAAGAAGGAGGTGTTTGTTTTAATAGGAAGAAGTCTCGTAAATTACAGTTGTAAACTTTTTTAATTTTGTTGTCGTGATGTTTATGAGATTAGCGCTACTAATGCTCTTAGAGAGCTAGTTGTTAGTTGTTTGCAGGTCTAACTGAAGTCACGACAAAGACGATTCAAAGCTTGGTTATGGTTGAAAGATATGATGAATGTTTTTCATGTTGGGATCCCTGATTGGATTCTTTATCATGTTATATGTTTGAAATTAAAAGGATATTACTAGGGTGGGGTTAGGTGCTGGATGAGATCCTTTGTTTTTTCGTTATCTTCATATGTATCTGGATTACCTGTTCGGTACATTAGCTATTGGTTAGAATTGTATATCTATGTCTATTGGTTGGAAAAGTCTTATGGTAGGGATGCAGAGACAATGATTCTCTTAGTGGTAGAGTCATATATTCGTTACAAGAAGGGCGCTGAGGAAGGGACAATGAAGATGATGGTGTAGAAGTGATTTATTAAGCAGCAAAGGGTTATGACTTATTTATTGCAGCATCAAGCAGGACAAAGGTTTGTTGAGTGGTCTGCTAGGCAAAAAAATGACCTGTAAGCCATGTCCAAATGTTGTCAATGCTGGTCAAGCTTATGCAGTTTTTGTAGATGCACGTTTTGTGTGGTTAGTTGACCAACTATTGGTGCTTAAAAGATGAGGATGTGCAAAGATTTTTGTAGCTTTTGGAAGTAGACTGACAGTAGAGGACGTGCCTCACTTTGGTAATAAAATGTAGTGCACAAGGTAGTAGGTTTGGTATTGCTGCAATGGGTAGGGAGCTAGCTAGACTTCAAGTTTTTAGATTGTTAAAATTCCAGTGGCTAGATAGCCATCAATTTTTTGGTTTGCTGGTTTTTGCAAAACCAGTTCCTGTTTGGGCAGGGGTTGTTTAAATAGTTTAAGATTCTTGAGTTAAGTGGTGTGTCACTTAATCTTGATTTGCTTTGTTGATTGCTTAAACTAGGAGTATCTTATGTATAAGGGTTGAGACACCCTTAAAGTGTTCCATTTTATTTTATTAATTCATTACTGATAAAAAAATAATTTATTATTATTATAATAGATAAAAATTGAATTAAATTTTCAATAATGATATAAAAACAATTTTTCCTTATACTATTTTCTTCCAATCAAATAAGTTATTTTTCCACTCATTTATTACCTCCTTAAACATTTTTTGAAGATAAAAATAAAAAAATTAAAATAAACTTCTCCTAGGTTAGAATTAATTTATGAATAATTTATTGTAAAACATCTTTTGTATTTTTTTTAAAGTTAGACTGTATATACATTTATTTTAGATTTTTAAGAAGTTTATTTTATCTATTTCTTTTTTCTATATTTAAAAATGTTTATAAATAAGTTTACTTAAAGTACAAAAGAAAAGACATTCTAATAATAGTAGATCAACAACTATTTGGATATGGAATTATCATTTCATCATACCCTTTTTACTTATTTGGGGCTAACTTTATTCTGTCCAATAAAGTAACAACTTAATTATTTTCTTAGGATATTATGCACGGCTTATATTTGAAACCATGTTTCCTAATTTTTATGCAAACATAACTAATATGAAAAACTGTTGATTCATTAATTAAGTGAAAACCATACATATTATTAATTTTTAACAAACCTTAATTAAAAAATAAAGGTACGAAAAATAGGCATTCCAAAAGTATTGGATCAACAAGGATTTGGATATGAGAATATGATTTTATCTTTAGGCAAATTCTCCCTACACTTCTATATATTCCTCCTACACCTCTATATTTTCTTAATTTTAAGAATATTCTAGAGTATTTTGAAGAGTGTGGTGTATTTTTTTTTAAGTGGTGAAAGTGGTTGTTTGTAGTGGTTGATGATGAACGTTGATGATTGAAGTAAAATTTGTGGTATTTTGAGGTGATTAGGTATCGTTTGCTCATTTAGAATTATTTAAAAAATTTAAAAAGGTTAAAAATATTTTTTATATAAATATGGAAGTGGAGGGATAATTTGCTCCTATATTACCCTATTTACTTGTCTAGGGTTAGCTTTAGAGTAAAAATTTAATTATGTTTTCAGTGTATTATGAACAGTTATATTTGAAACAACATAATCTAATTTGCAAAACATAAGGAATAGAGCAATCGTTGTTCACGAATTACGTTATAACCTACGTTTTATCAAATTTTTAATGCACATTAATTAAAAATATGAAAACCGATTAATGTAAATGTTATAAAAACTCTACTATATATTATAGTATTCGAAACCATTTGAAAGCCATCATCAAATTTTGCAATTCATCCTCAAAAGCCATCATCACCTTTGAAACCATGGCCACATTCCACAACTTTTGTCTAGTACTGTTACTCACAATTAGCTTTACTTCAATGATGAAAACAGGAGTTTCAGACAAGATTCCAGAAACATCATCACCCAGTTCTTATGGTGAAACAAATCATGCACCAAGACCATTGTCATCATATGAAGAATATTTACAAAAATGTGCTGCTAAGTTATACCCAGATTGTGGTGGCAAGATTTTCTCAGCTATATTTTTTGGCAATGAAACTGTTAGCAGTTATTGCTGTGACAAACTTGTGAATCATGTAGGAAAACGCTGCCATGAAGATATGACAAAATACATTTTGCAGTCACCAAATTATGGGAGAAACCAGATTCAGATCCTTCAGAGAAGTGAAAATGTTTGGAATGATTGTGTTTATGAAGATTACCCAACTTTTGAACCTGCTGATGCACCTTTTCCTGAGATAACTGAGAGTACTGGTGCTGAATCAAAGTTATTCATATGACAAATTGTAATATATGTCACATTAAATATAATATTATTAATTTATAATATTGTCTTTTTATGAAAAATAATACTATTTTTAATTTATAACTTCTGATATGTCTAAATTATTATTATTAATTATATTGTGAATTATTAAAGTTTATTGATCATGACTAGTTATTTATTATAACTATTCAATGAACACATTGTTAAAAAAAACATAAACTACGAAATCTTCAACATCAATTGTTTAATTAACAATCTAGAAAGTATCACTACTATTAATAATGTTAACAATTGCTTATTAAAAAAAATCTTACTATTTTTTAACAACATTTCATGTATCAATACAAACATTTATAACATTGTTACTAAATATTTTAATAATATTTATTTATTAAAAGATAGTATTTTAAAAATATTATTAAATCTTTTTAGTTGTTTTTAATAAAAAAAGTAACGCTATAAAACTGTTATTAAAAATTAGTATTTTTTTTCTAACAGAGATACAATGTTTTAAAATTATTATTAAAAGTCTTTAAGAATATTTTTTTACCAAATTATAAAAATATCACTAATATAAATATTTTATAAAATTTCAATAAATATTACTAAATTATTTAGATAGAGATAAAATTTTGAAATTATTACTCAATTTTTTTAGTAATATTTTGTTAACAGAATTGCTAATAGAAACCACAGCTTACTTAAATTTATATATTTAAAAACTATTTATCATAATAAAAAATAATTTAAATATTAATAATCTTTATAATTTATAAAATAATGTTTAATTTAATTAATATAGTAATTAATTATTTTATTTTTCAAAATTAATTCTTATTTCGTAATTTTTTTAATGTTTATTTAAAAATATAAATCTTAAAATAAAACTCAGATCTTACATAAACTAATACAAGTTTAAATAATTATATTAATTTCTCATATTTAATATTTAATGAAATATATATATATATATATATATTTCTTTAATTTTAAGGAAATAAATTGAATTTTTTAAATTTTGAAATAAAATCAAATTTATGAAAAATAGTATATTTTAAATTAATAGTATCCATTTAATAAAATCAAATTTTAACATATTTATGTTGAAACCCAATAGTTCTTTTATTTTTCAAATATATGTAATGAAGTTTTGTTTCATACGTTAAGCTTCATAAACACATTGTTATATCACAATTTAATGTTCTAAAAATTAAAGACAGAAATCTTACCTTATTCTGGGTCATGTGCTCACACATAATTTCTCTTAAATTGATTGAGTTCATCTAATTCATTTCAAATTCCCAAAATTTATCCTTTCTTAACATGTGTTGGATAAATATCCCTTCTTCAAACAATACACAGAGTCACAAAAGATGAGATAGATGTTTGTAAATTATGGGGTGCATTAAGATTTGATGTTTCCATTGTGAATTTGGAATAAGTTTTACAAAATCTATTTACTTTTGACTTCATAATGATTTCAACTTTTACAATCTAAAGTTTTCATGACAAGTTACATGATGATTTTTTTAAATCATTCCCAAAGCATCATGATCTATTTTTAAGTTATCATTTTCTTCTTTTAATCAAGTCAATACATTTAATAATTAAGCAATTTAGCTTTATCATGCAAATCATCGAAGACATTCAACAATTGATCATAATTTGAATAAACTTCAAAGTCAAAATTACTTATATTTGTTATTTGCTGATTCAAAGCTAACCATAAGACATGATACGTTTATTGATTTTTTCATTATTTTCACTTATGTTGATGAAAGAGTTTCATGTACTTTTTTTATTTATTTTAAAACCACCACACATATTTTATACTTGATGATAAACTCTTAGTAGAATTCATCAAGTGTAAAAGTTGAGAAATAATGTTTTTGACTTTTACTCATAATGAGCACATTTTTTCTCATTTGTAGTTCAAAAAATACATTTTTTTAGGTATTTTTATCAACCGTTTTAGTAGAGAAAAAAAACATTAATCACTATATTCCAAATACCCGTAAAAAGTGAAGGTATTAATCAAAGTCTTCTCAACAAAGGTTTATGAATGCCAACCCTTTTTTGGATAAACAACTTAAAATAACTATCAAAACGTGCTAAATGTAGAAATAAAAAGGCTATATACAACTAAGAGAGAGACACATTGATGTAAAATTGTTCTTTTTAAACAACAAACTTTTCTCCTTAAATTTTTTCGAGAATCACTCAAACAAAAGTATTTAAGAAACAATTTTTTTAAAACCCTTGAGCATTAAGAGATCTAAAGAACAATATAGAAAAGATAAGGGAAAGAGAAAAAGGATACAAATAATTTTTAAACTAGCACTAAAACAAATCTTTAAATAAACACTATTTTAGATACTAAAATAATTAATTATTATTTTAGAAATTATTTTATAAATTACTTTTTTTTATATTTAAAGTGGTTTATATTATTAATAAAAATTTATATAATGGTTTCTAGATTGGTATATAGAGTAACTACCAAAATTTTAGTTACTAATATTTTAGATTATAAATTAGATACCAATTTCATTTTGTAAATTTGTATTAATAATACAAAATAATTTAGATATTAATAATTTTTTAATCTCTAGAATAATATTTAGTTTAGTTAATATAGTGACTAATTATCTTTTGTCTATAAATTTCGTTACTAATGATTTTCTTGTAATGTAATTTTTTTTTATATAAAAGCTTTCATGTTAGGCATCATTATGCAACTTGACATCTCTGCTAGGCTGACACCTCAAGTAACAACAATCATTTTTCATCACATTAAAAAAATATTATTAAAAAAAAGAAAAAAAAATACAAAAATATGGGGGCTAGAGCAAAACCCATATGTTAACAAAAACGATATATAGGTAAACTATACCTATTCATAAAGAATTCTAAGAATAGACTTGATGAAAGTCTATTATACCAATGAAATTATTCTCTATGAATAAATCCTAAATTAGCCAACTTATCAACACACACATTCCCTTCACGAAAAATATGAGTAACCATGAACCTTATTTTCCCACAGTAATTAAGACAAGTATTCTATCGATTACAAAGTATCCATGAAACATTAGTCCTAGCAGTAAGTGCAACACAAACCAAGACAGAATCACATTCAAGCCAGACATTAATAAGCCCCATCTTTTGAACTTCCTGCATAGCATGTATAACTCCATAAAACTCAACAACCATAACATTCTGAACTTCAAGAAGTGCAAAGAAAGCACCAATAAACTCCCCATACTCCCACAGAAAATACCTCTACAAGTAGCAAAACCAGAATACCCCTTATCAGTCCCATCAATGTTAGTTTTAACCCAGCCTGATGAAGGAAAATCTCATCTAACAGGAAGAGGACAAAAAAACTTTACTACTACGAGTATTAATACCAAAAAACTTAATCACATTAAAATCTAACATATCATTCTTCATTGAAGCTTTAAACAAATTTTTCACTAGACAAGTTAAATCTTTAATTGTCAAAATAGCTCTAGAAACCTCAATCTTATCCTGAAATCTAGCATAATTCCTCATACGCCATATCATCCAAATAGAAAAAGTTATCACAACAAGTTTAATCAATTTAACCAAAGGACTGCCATCACTCTTAATAAAAGAAAGAAAATCATCCTTATTAGAGAAATGAGAAGTAAGAAAAATCTGTTGAACCCAATTCCAAATATGAAAAGCATTAGAACGTTCAAAAGATAAATGTTGAATAGATTCCTCGTGTTTTTCTCAAAGCGTACACATAGAACGTATATGCAAACCTTTATTCTGAATATGTTGATTTGTAGGAAGCCGTCCATAAAAAACTTTCCAGAGTTAGAGTTTTGGAAGGTGGAATAGATGAAAACCAAATGAATTTACTCCAACCATAGGGAACTTTTGGTTCCAAGAAAAAAGTCCTAGCCAATTTAAGAGTGAACCGGTCAGACTCATCTAGAATCCAATTAGGAATATCTTGTTCCTCCCTAACCATGATATGATTAAAAAATGAGGCATCTACTGTAAAGATAAAAGGATATTCCAATCACAACCTGTTCAAAACCGAGAGATTGTATCCGGAATGCTAGCACCATCAGATAACCCTGCAATATTTGCTAAAGAAGACCACTGCCCTTTATGTGGTCTCCCTAGTTTTCTTTTAGTGCAAACTATTTCCTCTCCAGTATCATTGGCATCCTCCTCCATCTCATTAGGATCGGCCCAAAATTTTGAAACAACATCTGTAGTTTCCAAACCATCAAGAGAGGAAAAGTGATTTTGCAGGACCAACGATAGTGCTTTAACATCCCCAAAAGATTTAGCCTTCCGAGGGGAGGTATGAGACAACATTGATGGTACAATCACTATATCAGAGACCTCCACATGATGACCATCAATTGGAGTCTTAATTGGTGCTTTAGAATGTGCAGGTGATTTAGTCCTCCGAGGAGAGGTAGAACGCAACGAAGATGGTACAACCATAGGAGCAGAGACCTTTACATGATGATCATTAATAGGAGTCGTAACTGAATGTGACTTTGAGCCCTTGTATTAATAGCAAGTGAATGCCTTAACATCCCCGTTTATGGGAAATCTGAAATGGGAGTGGACAACCCCTGTCTGGATGGCGACCTATCATGATCTGAGTCATCCTCTAGAGGAGGCATATATGCAAAATCACCCTCCCCTCTGTTGAACCAAGTGGTGTTCAAGTTTTGAAGAATCCAAATCCTTTGAAGGATGTTGAAGCCTCTGCTGTGCTTGATGTTGCTGTGCTGGTTTAGTATAGTTATGGGGTAGTTTGGATGTTGTAATCCACCCATTGATTAAATCTAAAGCATAGGCATTCTCAATCTTTGTGAAAGTAAAATGTTTTCAAACTAAGTTAAAACAACCGATTGTTTTGTCGAAACAACCGATTGTTTATACTTAGGTATTTTGAGAAAAAGATTGAAAACTGTTTTTAAAATGGTTGAACTGTTAAGTACCAAAACAACCGATTGATTCGAGGAAACAACCGATTGTTTGTTTTGGGACCATAACAGAAAAACTGTTTTATCTTTGACTGAGCTTTAAATGTTTTAACTGCTTACGCTCCAGTCATTAAATGCTTTGACCAATCTTTAAATGCAATTTAAGAGTTTGTTAAGATTTGATAACAAACTACATCTTTGAACATATTCAGAAAAACAGATTTGACAATTAATCTTTGACAAGTTTTTACTAAGAGTTTTTGAGTTTTTCAAAGAGCTGAGATTGCTAAGAGTTTGTGATTGATCAAAGTGTATGAAATAAGATTATGCTTGTATTGATTTCAGATATACTTCTGTAACAAGTGTAATCCTTGTACTCTGAAAAACAAGTTTCATTTCTGTGTTTGCTGAGATTGGCTGTGTGTTCTTGAGGGGATCAAGATCAGCAATCATAGTGTTGGTGTGTTGGCCAAGGAGAGTGTGTTTCTTGAGGTGTTCAAGGTCATTCTCTTGGTTGTTGTGTAAGTGATCAAGGTGTGATTGCTTAGTGGGTTTCCTCAGGGTTTCTGAGAAGACTGGATGTAGCTCTGGGTTTGGAGTGAACCAGTATAAACAACTGTGTACAATCTCTCTATCCCTATCTCTTTAAATTCAGTTTTGTTATTTGATAACTGGTATAAACAACCGATTGTTTTGGTAAAACAACTGATTGTTTTTCCAGTATTGTGCTTTTGCTTTATGTTTTGGAAAAACTGATTTTTTAATTATGGTTTTCTTGAAGTATTTTCATTCTAAGCTTAAAAGTTTCTGAAAATCTTTCTTAAACAATTCACCCCCCATCTCGTTTAAGGCCATATATTCTAACACCCTCCACCTATTTTATCAGAAGCAAGGCGACATAAGAGTGACCCTGCATTAGTCCCGCCAGGAGCATCACTTTTCAACTTATCAGTGGGGCCTTCCACGAGCTTCAACTGCGGATCTTTCTTCTGATACTCTTTATGTTGTTTAGGAGCCGCGGTCCTCCCCCGTTCCCGTTCATCAGAAGTTGTCTTCTGAGAAGGTTTATGTTGAGGCTCAGGAACACGAACCTGATCATGAATCACCCGACACTGAGCAAGCTTATGCCCAATCAGCTTACAGTGAGAGCAAAATGGAGGGAGCCATTCATATTCCACACCAGCTACAAAAGCAAAGTCTGGATGTTCAACCAAGAGGTGATTGAGAATAGGGGACAACAGATCAATATTCACCAACACTCTAGCAAACATACCCCTATTCTTTCTCATAGTATGATCATACAAATTCAAAGGAGTACCAAGACCCCTGATGATGGAAAATATCGCCCTTGGTCTCCAATACCCCAAAGGCAAATTGTAGATTCTAACCTAGACTTGAGTTTTGGTACTCTTCATGGTGGCTTGAATAAAGTCTTTTGTCCAAGAAAACAATCTCAAGAAACTAGGAGATAACTTCAAGGAACCCATCCCAAAGGCCCATCGCATGTCTTCTAAAGAAGCAAACTCAAACTCATAGAAACCCTTCCCAAAAAGAATTGTTTTCCACGGTCCAAGAGTCTTCCACACCGGTTGCAACTTTTTAGTTAAATCCAGGTGTGTGAGACATTTATCGCCCTTAGATAGAATAATCCGACCTTGAAGATGAGTCTTGAAATCCTCAAGACCAACCAAGTAATCTGTCTCATCAATCCGGACATCAATCATGTCTCTCTTAATACAAGGAGTAGGTAGTTGGGACAAAGGAATGTCACATGCATTTCCCAAAAGCCTGAACAAATATCTTCCTTTAACATGACATAGCAGATGCTTTCTTATTGGGAGACACTTCTCGATCCATCAAACAATCCAATGAGATCAGAAAACCTGTAAAAACTTCTGCCATTCGCAAAGACTAACAAGCTACCGCTAAGAACCGCAACGTTGGTACCCACCACAAATTTGCCACACACTGGACCACCACCAACATCCACCTCTGCGCACCGCACCGTGGCGTGTCTTCCACCGCCACACACTGCTCGCCACAGATCTGCAGCGCGTCCCGTCGCCGTACACTGCACGTCACATGTCTGCCACCGTTGTACTCTGCACCGTTGTGCGACTGCTACCGCCGCACACTCCACCACAACGTCGTGCGTGTGTGGTTATTATATTGTTCCATTATTCTTGAAAATCCAAGTTATATACACACCACACATGCCATATGCAACACCATATACTTTCTTGAAGAACTATAAAGAAAAACTTTAGTGTAGAAACCTACTACATTTTCACACCAAACCTAGGTGTACCAAATATAATAGGTATAGAAAATGATGAAAAGATATCATTTGTAATGTGTATGTGACATAATAAAGTGCAAAGAAAATTCTCCTAAACGACATGAAAAGAATGATCTTTATCAAAAGCTCTTTTTCTAAAAAAGAGTTAAATAATGCTTGTCTTTTGAATCTTGGAGCAATATTGATCTCTTCTTTAAAGTAAAAATGCAATAAAAAAAATCTCTTAAAATTGTGTTTCATTTAAAATTAAAAAAAAAACTTGCTTGCATTTGCATACTTAAAAAAATAAAGCTAATTAATTATTACATGTAATAATAAATTATTGTGTTAATATGAAAATTTATCATAAACTATTTAATCAGCTATTTTAAGTAATAATTAATTATTTTTCCAAACAATATTCTAAACAATAATTAAATAATAAATTATATTTTGAGATAATTAATTAATCTACTTATACTGTTACTGATTATGATATCAAATAATCAATTATTTGTAAGTCAGTGCTAATTCTTAGAATTGAGTATCTTAAAATAATCTATATATGTTATATGATAACTTAATGTGTTCTTATTTAGTGTACAAATAATATTTAAAAGATTTCAAGAATTTTTAAAACAATATTTAAACGGTAAGCTTATGCATATAACTAGAAATATTTAAGATAAAACATGATTCACGAATACAAATACATCAGTAATAATACCCATGAATACATGCTCACTACATTATTAAAACAATCCCATGTTAGGTTTTCTTTTGAAATAAATTAAACTGTGTATTTGGATTAAGAAGAAGATGATTTAAGAGAGTGGATTTAGAGTAATTTGAGAGGAAAATAATTTTTTTTATTGAATTTATGAGTGATGTGATAATTATGAATAAATTTTTATTTTTTTAAAATAATTTAAAATGTAACATTATCTTAAAATTATTTGAATAATGAAATATAAATTTTTCTGTGTAGATTTTAATTAATTAAAAAAATTGTATTATTTTCATACTAAAAACTGTAAAAGATATTTGAAAAATAATTAAGAATCAATATCTTATAGGTTAGAATTAAAGTAAGGGTGTAAACTTTATGCTTGGAGTCACTTTAACCATTTTGGATTTGGACACTAGGGTAGGGTTAGGTTTAAAAATCATTATAACTAATTATAATATACTAAAATAATTTTTTATACGAAAAAGATAATATTAGAATAATATTTCTAAAATAATAATAATTATACAATCAAATATTTCAATTTAAAAAATAAAAATAATTTATTTAATAAAATAAAATTGAATTAAAAAATATTGTTTTATATTATTTTATAAATAATAATATTATTATTATATAAATTTACTTTTTTTATCATAAGTAATTATATTATTTTTATTATATTATTAATAATTATTTTTGTTTATATTATTAAATGTTTTTATTATATAAATTTATTTAATGAGATTTTATTTATATTATATTATATATATATAATGAATTATGTATATATAATAGATTATCCCTTAAGTTTTTGTTTTAACCGTATAATCGATTATATATATAATATCGATTATATTTTATATATGATAATAATAATTAATTAGTTAATATATATTTTTTAATATTTGATTATGCAGAAAAAATATTTTGTGTGAAAGAGTGCAAGGATAATGAGATAAAATCATAGTATTTACTTAATTTTAGTCGAGAATTATTGCACTTAGAAGAGAGAAAGTGAAATACTCAATTTTTACCTGTACATCATTTTTTAAATAGTCTGATCCAAACGTTAATTTTATTCTTTCTTAATCAATTAATGAAACAGATGATCTTATTACTTTAATATAATTATAATTATTTAAATTTTTTTAATATATTTTTTACTATAACTTAATTATTAAAATTGTAGGTAGATACTCATAGATGACGAGAGAAAATGTTTTCATCTTATCTTTACTTAATGATATTTGATATTTAAAAGATACGAATACATATAATAATAATATACATATAATTTATATATTGTATTTATATATAAAGAGAATTCTCCTGTTTAACTACTATTTTAATTTATTTCAATTTTATTTTTATATTTATATTTTATTTTATTATTTTAAAAATATATGAGAGGAGATATTTGTCATTTTGAGCAGTTTTTATTTTATATTTCAAAAGGATAACAGAATGCATAACATTATTTTTAAATTAAAAAATGTTTAAATTCAAAAAATTTAAATTCAAAACTAAACATTGAGCTTGCTAAGGAGCATTGCACAATTGAATCTTTTTTCCAGTTCATCTTCACTTTTATCTAGTTCATCTTCACTTTTATCCCATCAAACACTTTTTTTCGTTTTCTATTTTCATATTCAAAATTCAAAATATGAGAAGTCGTAGTTTCCTTTCAGAACCACGAAACCAACAAGTAAGTATTGTTTTTTCAATTATAAAGTAGAAAATCGAAATGTAATGTTTGAATTTACTTTTATTTTTTTATTCATTTATGCATGTCTTTGGCATTGTATGATGACAATATTGTTATTATTGTGCTGACATAAATAACGACATACAATACAAACGAAGACAACAATTTAATCAAACTTATAATAGAACTATTAAAGAAAAAAAAGAATAGTAGGATTTTGTTCATGAAATAAAAAATTGAAAGGAAAAAAACTACTAGATAAAAGTGCATAGGTTGGAGTGAGAGGAGTTAGTCGAAGAACAAACAAGCGAAATGCTTATGTTTTGGGATTTGATTGAGAGGGTTAAAAATAAGGGAATGGTGGTGATGGAGGATATGGAGAGAAAGTGATTGACGATGGTGATGGTGGTAAAAGATAAGAAAGATTTGACTTAAGTCTCTCTGTGGGTCCAATGCAAAAAAAAAAAAAACATATTTCATTATATTTTTTTCTTTTGTATTTTTCATGATTAATGTTGATTGAACAATTGATGATGAATTTTTGGTTGATTACTTAATGGTGTCACATGTGTTGTAAAGATAAAAAAAATGTGAATGCGAGAGTGCTTGTAATAATAATAATAATAATAATAATAATAATAATAATAATAATAATAATAATAATAATAATAATAATAATAATAATAATAATAATAATAGTAAAAAATTGGATACACATACGCATTAACTCTGTATTTTCGTTAATATATATAATATCGATTATATTTTATATATGATAATAATAATTAATTAGTTAAAATATATTTTTAAATATTTGATTATGCAGAGAAAATATTTTGTGTGATTGAGTGCAAGGATAATGAGATAAAATCATAAAATTTACTTAATTTTATTGGAGAATTATTGCACTTAGAAGAGAGGAAGTGAAATACTCAATTTCACTTTTTTATCTGTACTTTCTTTCTTAAATAGTCTGATCCAAACACTATTTTTCCTCTTCCTTCATCATGATCAGTACTCCACTAAGGAAACACAAGGTAAAGAGTTTAATATATATTTAATTAGTATTTTTTTTTCAAATTCTACTATTAATGTTTAAAGAAAAAATTTAACAATCTGAATTTTAAATATTTTTTTTTATCAATATCTTACATCTTACAAGGAAAATGTTTTGTTAACACTATAACAGTAAATAACAACATTCAACAATCCTTTATAATAATATTTTAATACTTTTAATTAAAAATAAAAATAAAAATAATTAAAATATTATTTTGTTTTTTTTAAGAGTATGTATTTACTGTACAGTGTCAAGGTATAAGGGTCCTACTATTAGGTTATTCCGTTAACTTGTCATGTCATTAATTTCTCTAAAGTAACTTCATAAATAATTTTTTGTTAAGTTTTTATAGCCTTTCATCTTATTAAAGAAAAAGGTTTTCTTAAACCCTATTTTTTCATTAAATTAAATTTTAGTCTCAACAATTTTTAAACAGTCTTAGAAAAGAAGATTGATTTTAATTTTTTATTACGGATTAAAAATAAAATTTGAAAAAAAATTCAAAAAATATAGACACGTAACAAGATTAAACTGAGTGTATATGTTTTCATGTAACTAGAGAAAAATGGCAATACATAAAGAAATATTTGAAAAGCTTTGCCACATGTGATAACAAAATTTGAAATAGTTGAAATCGGTGGGACCAACCCGCTCCCAACGAATACCTAGCCCAATAAACGGTTCAGATTTGTTCGGATTTTGAACCAACCCATTTACCCTCCTAACAATAACAACAATTATCCAATTTCATCTTTCACTGTTTCCCTACTCTGCATTCTGCGCCCATAAGAAGAACCAAACGAAGATCCTTTTTACTCATAATAAATCAAAAAATCATATCTCTCTCAATACATACGCATTCCAATGTCGACGCAGAATCGTCGCTCGTCGTTTTCCTCCTATACGGCGTCGTCTTTGGCCAAACGAAATTCAGCCGTCGTGTCGTCCGGGAAGGCTGCTAAGAGAGCGCCGCTCGCCAACATCACCAACCAGAGGAATGCGCCTTCCTCTTCTTCAGTAATGATCGTTTCACTGTTTTAATTTTTTCATTAATTTCTCTGCCGTAATGAATCGCTGAGATTGTGGAACGTGGAACGTTATTAGGATTTGTTAAAACATTTTTTGCTTTGTTTTGAATCATTTCATTCTGGAATCAGAGTACGCTGTGTCATGCATTGTAAATTGGATTATCGGTGCCTTCTTCTTACTGGAGAATGTTATTTGTGTGGAAGGGTTTGTGGAACTGTAGTTGCGCGCGAGGTTCTTAATCTCTTTTTGTGTTTCAGTTTGTGTTGTCTCTGTCGTTGTGCTCAAAAGAAGATTTGTAGTTTAGTTTTGGAGATTTTGGTGATGAGAATTCTATGATCGGTGTGGTTTTTCAGCTGAATTTTTGTTATTTGTGGCCAGAGCCTCTTTTGAAAAATTTAAAATTGTTTTCTACTGTGGAAAGGACATAAAGAGGTGGGAACCACTGATAAGAATGTATTATTTTATTTGAGGAATATATGAAAAGTAAAGAGACTGAAAAGTTCATTTTTATAAGCAAAAATTTGAAGAAAAACACTTATTTTTTCTTAAATTTGAAAACTTTCTAAGTCAGTAAGGTGAGAGGTTCTGGAGTTTGGATTCTGTTCCGGTACGCCCAACTTGAGGTCGGAACAGATTCTCTCAGTAGGTTGAAAACTTTAGGAGTACATGCTTAAGTCGTTAATAATTCGTAAAGGTCCTCATTTTTTATTGAATACCGTTCAATTGGCATCACAAAACCCTGCTTAACTTTGGTGCTTAGATATGTTAGTTGGCTGCAAAGGTTTTGTTTTATCTATGGCTTAGCTGGACTTTTTAATGCAAGGTTTCAAGTTCAACTAAAGCTTCCAAGACCAAGAAGGAGGCTCCAGCAATAAGCAGTAGCATCACAAGATCAACAATTTGTGGGAACAACTTACGTGAGTTAAAGACTATTAACTCAAGTACAACTATTTTTCCAAAGGCTAATTGTTTACCACGAAGGAAGGATGCTGCTCCCACAGTTGCCAGAGTCTATGTGCCGGTTCAGAGCACCTTTGATGTTTCTCCTAGTAAATCAGATGCGAGGTCCGTTTCTCTGGATGAAACGTTGTCTTCTTCTTATTCTATCAAGAGTCCTGATGAAGTTGAATATCTGGACAACAGGGATGTCTCAGCTTTTGATTCAATTCAGAGAAAGACAAGCAATTTGAGCGTTTGTGATACCTCCAAGACAGAAGGTTGTGCAGTACTGCAATTTTCCTTTGCTCTAAGTCACATTTAAGTTTAATTGTATGGTCAATCAAAATTTGGATTATGATATTTTTTGCTTATTTGAAGTGAAGTATAGTATTTAAAATTTTCAATCTAAGGTAGTGATGTTCATATGTTTACAGGTAACACATATAGTAGGGAAATAGTTGTTGATTTGGAAAGAGAGGGCAAGGTTGTCAATATTGACAACATTTACTCGGATCCGCAGCTTTGTGCAACGTATGCTTGTGATATCTACAAGAACCTTCGTGAATCTGAGGTAACACTTCGTTTTTTCATTGTGAAAATAATGATTAGTGTTTCTTACTTCCTACATGGAATATAATGACTTATTCATGCTTTCATCACTACTAACTGGCCAAATGTTTGATATCAATTCATATTGATAATTTATATTAAGTATTCTGATTTCGGATGTTTTCCAATTTCTGGAAACTTAGGAAAAGAAAAGGCCTTCTAGTGACTTCATGGAGAGAATTCAGAATGACATAAATGTTAGCATGCGTGCAATATTGATTGACTGGCTTGTTGAGGTAATTTTTTTTCATAATAAACGTCTAGAGTCTTGAAATTTGTGATTTGTAGGGAGAGAAAAAATATTGATGTGGTCATGATACAAAAGGGCTTTGGCTAATTTATTCTTTGAAAAGTCTTTGCTCAAGTTAGATCTCGTTCTCAAACCCCTTTTATTATGCTAAACTTCAACTTTTCAATTGCAGGTGGCTGAGGAGTATCGCCTTGTACCTGATACATTGTATTTGACAGTGAACTACGTTGATCGGTATCTTTCAGGGAAGGCCATGAATAGACAAAGATTGCAATTACTTGGTGTTTCCTGTATGATGATTGCCTCGTAAGGGAGCATTATATATCACTTTCATGTTTTCTAAATATATGCATTTTATACTTTTTTTTGGCTCTCAAGGCTAGCATCAACATATAGAACAATAATTTGGGTTTTGGTTCTGGTTGACAGTAAATATGAGGAGATTTGTGCACCACAGGTGGAGGATTTTTGTTATATAACTGATAATACGTACTTAAAAGAAGAGGTATGCATTGAATTTGTTGGTTAACTATTACTGTTTTAAGTTTGTTTCTCCTATGACTTGAAGTGAGAAAATCTCCTCAAAATCATATTTAAATGCAGCTTTTACGAATGGAATCTGCTGTTTTGAATTATCTGAAGTTCGAAATGACAGCCCCAACAGTTAAATGTTTCTTAAGGTAATAGGTAGTTACCAACGATTGTAATTGATGATTAAGATTAGGAAAACATTCACTCTTTTAATATTCACTCTTTCTTTTTTGTAATATAATTTCAGACGATTTGTTCATGTAGCAGCTCATGATGTCCAAGAGGTATCTTTCGCGCTTGAACTGCTTTTGTACATATGCATTAAAGAATACTATTGTTCAATCTTATTCAAGATTCCGTTTCTAAAATATTGGCCTTTTGGTGGTTTTACCTGTCCACTTCTCAGGTACCTTCACTTCAACTAGAGTGCCTAACCAACTTTATTGCCGAATTGTCGCTCTTGGAGTACAGCATGCTGTGTTATCCTCCATCACTGATAGCTGCTTCAGCAACTTTCCTTGCCAGATTTATACTTTTCCCTTCAAAGAAACCATGGGTATGCTTATCGTCACAATGTTCTAAACCACATGTACCGGCATTCAGGGAAAGTTTTGTATGATTTGATGGCTTACTATTTCTGTGTTTTGCAACAGAATTCCATATTGCAGCATTACGCACAATACCGGCCTTCTGATTTGTGTGCTTGTGTGAAAGATCTCCATCGCCTTTGTTGCAGCAGTAGCGATACTTCCAATTTACCCGCTATCCGAGAGAAATACAGTCAGCACAAGGTAATTTGCCTAAGCACAAACAGAATTACTATGCCATGTTTTCCCCTTTTAGTTAGGTTGCTTACTTCATTTATGTAACAGTACAAATGTGTGGCCAAGAAGTACATCCCTCTCTCAATACCGCAAGAAGTTTTCCGGAATTGACTGAATTCATGTTGACAATCCCATTATGGCTCAGGCCAAGTTTTGACAAAGCTTCAGTCTCAATGATGCAAGGACCATTTCGGGCGAAAAAGGCATAACTTGGAACACATCTCGTCATATCACACAGATCAAACGTGTGATCTAAAACTTCTTGGATATGTGCTGGTGAAGCTAGTGACATATACATGCCATTAGAATTTCATGTGAGAACTCCTCGCAGACACAAAGCACATAAATGGTATTCATAGGAATTCCCTCGAGTATTCATTCTAGAATCCCGTGTGACAAATTCCCTCTATTCTTAGTGTATACATTGCGCGTATTGTTTTCTTCTATTATGAAAATATGCTAAGTTGCAAATTATGAAGCTTTCTTATCAGTTCCTTTCTTAGGTATGTTATGTTTTAGTGTAGTACAAGGGATAGAGAAGCCGATTTGATTTGATTTCACGATGCTTGAAGAAGTTGAGATCGAAGACAAGTTGACTCGTTTATAACCAATGTCACATGGTTTCTGAAACAAAACTAAGTTTCCCTAATGTAATACAAAGGCTAACCTAGTTTGAATCTCTAAATATGCATCCCATATATATTTCCATTACTTTTCCTTAAACAAATTAAGATTTGGGGAAATTTTGAATCAAGAAATTACATCACACATAAAGACGAAAACAATAACAGTAAATGGAAATAGAAAACAAAGTAATCTATGAAATCGTCTATTAGATCGTTCACCAATTATGTATAGAAATTGAAAATTAAATGGAATTGTGTAGAAGTAAATGAAAATGAGAAACGTAATTAAAAAAACTGAAATTAAAATGGACACAAAATGAAATTATAGTGATGAAACAAAAACAAAGTATTATCATATGGCTAAAATAAAATTGTACAAGACGATTCAAGTAATGCATGAATGTAAAAACGAATTAAAAATAAAATCTAAATTTAAAGTAACAAGCAAAACACAGACAAATTCTAGAACTATAAAAACTAAATGCAACTATTAAATTGTCTAGTTAATAATTGTCTACTACATCATTTGATAATTTTGACAACTAAAATATGAATTTAAGGTAACAAGCAAAATGCAGACGAATTAAAGAACTATAAAAACTAAATGTAACTATTAAATTGTCTAGTCAATAATTATCTACTAGATCATTTGTTAATTTTGCAATGAAAATCTAAGAGTCTAATCAAATTATAGATGAAAAAAATGTAAAAGTGCATAAATGTAAATGAAAGAAACAGAAAACAACAGAAATTGAAAGGAAATAATTGAATTCTTCCAAAGGAAGAAACAAACAAGGAAACTGTAACAAAAAGTATATATAAAAATAGACCATCTAATGAACTAAAATTGTAAGAACTTGGAATAGAAAACAAAGCATAACTAGAATTTAAATTGCAATTGAAAAAAATTGAAGTTGAAAGAAATTCAATGCATAAAATAAAATGTAAACACGGAAATTAAAAGGTATTGGAGTAAATAGAAGAAAATTTTGTTCAACAAATGTGAAACATCAAACAGAAACCATGGTCAAGTTATCTTCATCCTTGAATGCAAAAAACCCAAATTTGAATTCTTTATTTAATGAAGAAAACACAAACCCAATTGGTTTGTATGTTTAAAGAAAGCAATTCATAATTAAGAACTGAATTCTAAAACGAATCAAGAGAAGAAAACAACTTGAACAAAACATCGTCTAACATAGTTTCATATTCGTTGTTATCCAATTCAAGAATTCAATCACCTTCCAAATGTAAATTTGTATAATCTTAAAGCATAAAAGAAGATAACACATAAAGGGTAGAAGAAGAAACATGAGACAGGGAAGAGATAAAACGAAGAACTTGAATGGTAAAAAATTGTAAACTATATAAATTGAAAAATAGAGAACTAGCTAAACTGTAAAAAAAAAAAAAAACTAAATGTGATCTACCATCTATTCTAAGTCTAAAATCTTAGTGAGTGTGCAATTGATTATTTCTTCTTTGCTGTAATTGATTGTTTGCTAGTTTAATAGGTTATTTTTATGTTTTTGTACTGCATATGTGAATAGGAAAGAGAAACTGAAAATTCCTTGATTGCTTTGACTATGCCTTCACGTGAGTGTCCTTGGAATTGATTATTGAACAACAAATTCTTCACAACTTTTTCTAGTCAAACAAAAAACTGAAAAAACCATTGATTGTTTTCACCTCTTTGTTCAATTTTAATTGGTTAAACTGCACCTTGAACAGATTGCCTAAAATGTTGTGAAACTCTATAAAAACACAGCCATGCATTGTATGTGAACACCATTTCTGCACTGCCTTTCTAGCCCATTTATGTTCTGCATTTTATTTTCTCACAGCTTGATCAAATGGCCTCTTCCTCACACAAGAAAAGAAGGTCTCGAGAGCCATCTGCCACAATGCTGGGGTGCTGGAAAATTGGTTTGCTAGAGATGAAGAAGTAATGATTTCTTTCATGCATGAAATGAGCAGAAAACAAATTAACATCCCAAAAGTGTTGGATGTCTTATGGATGAAGGAGAAAAACCCAGAAGAATTAAGGGCATTATTGAAATTTCAAAGGCTAAAACCTTTCCTTGAAATGACAGGAAATGTGTATCCTGATCTAATCAAGGTATTCTACACAAACCTTAGCTTAGAAGGGAAGAATCTGGTTTCTAGTATGAAAGGTATCAAGATGTTGATCACCTCTAAAGTTTAAAGTGGGCAGAGGAAACATAGCTGAAATAAATGAATTCAACAAGATGAAATTTTATAGATCTTGCTTAAAGGATCCATTACATGCATTCAACAGGTTTCATGTAGGTACACTCATACCAACCCCTAGATTTTTAGCATTTATAATTGCATGGCACCAACACCCAGGGGGAGCAATCATGCTATGCTACATGAGGAGGATTTGATCTTGATGTACTACATCATGAATAAAATCAAAGTGAATTGGATCAACATAATGAAGGAACACATGCTCAAGTCTAGAAGACTTTATGACTATAAGTTTCCCTATGTCATCTTGATTTCAAAGCTCATTGACTACTTTGAAGTGGATGTGAACAATGAAAGAAATGAGACTATCAAAGTTTTTAGTGAAATTGACTGCTCAACCCTAATGAAAATGGGTTTCCAAAAGTATGATGATGCATGGATTCACAAACCAAGTGTTGTTCCCAGTGTTTAAACAATTGGTTGTTCGTGAAAACAACTGGTTGATTTTCTGGAATCAAACTTAAAAACAGTTTTCTATTGGTTGAAAAAAAATTTAATTGATTGATTCTTCATAGCTTTTCACTCTACCTTCAATCCTTGCAAAAACCTTTTCAAAAACAATTCACCCCTCTCTTGTTTAAGGCCTCAAATTCTAACAGGATGATGAAACTCCTACTCATGAGATGCATGAAGAAGTTCCTGCTTTTCAATCTCTTAAAAGTTTTTTCAACATGTTAATATTTCTGTTTTACACACTCTGGAACTTTTTCAATTGGTTATCTAAAAAATCAATTGACTAAATGTTTTCTGATGTGAAGTTGTTTGAAGTTTGTGTTGTTACCAAAATTTTGTTTTGTTTCAAAAAGTCTGTTTTGTTTCCACATTCAGTTTTAAACCTCTATTTTTTTGTTTGTTTTGATTCTACTTAGTGTATTTCATTATTTCAACCAGTTATTTTAGTTTTCAATATGTTGTTTTCCTAACAAATTTAAAATTGTTTTTCAAATCTAGTTCTGTTTTGAATTCTATAAAAGGGAGAATGGTTTTTTTGATCAAAACATCACTTGAATACACACATTCTTACTGTTTTCAAAAAGCTTGAGAAGTTCTTTTAGGAAATTTGACTTTTGGAGAGTTCCTTTGAAACTTTGTGAGTTCCTTGTGCTTTATTTTTTATCATTAGCTTGAGATTAAGGGATTCATAAATGTTTTGTAGTTTGGAGGTCCTTGGTTGTGTCTCCTAAGTCTGGAAATAAGGTGTATTTGTTTCATACTTCTTCTATTTTCTAAAGTTATGTTAGTGTGCTTCTAAGATAGGGTTTCTTCAAGCATAAGCTTGGTTGGAATAGTGTTTTTCAGTGTGTGCTTGCAACTCTTGTAGGGTTCAAGAGTTGTTCTTGACAAATCTTTGTAAAAGATTCTTTTGATATAGTGAAATCCATCTTAGTGTGAGATGGGATAGAATGTAGCTCAATTCTGAGTGAAGCGGTATAAAATCTTTGAGCGTTTTTCTGCTCTCATATTCATTGTTTTGATGTTCTGGAAAATTTGTAAGAACTGGTGTAAAAAGTAATCTCTTGTTTCAAAGATCAACCACTTGTTTTTAGTGCAGTATTTGTTTTTCCAGTGTTTTGATAATACAATCCCTAAAAGTTACTAAATTTGCTTAAGGAACTAAGTAACTGAAAAGTGTTTCAAGGTTGGAATCTTTCTTGCCACATTAAAATGAAAGTTTTAATTGGTTATCAAGTATTAGAATATATTAAAATCTTTTATTTGAAATTTGAAATCAAAACTGCTACTGTGTAAGTGAATGTGTCGTTTAGATTAGAAAAACTAAAGTTAAAAATATAATATAATTAGTTGTATCTCTCTACAATAAGTTGTTTTTCTCAAATTACCTCCTGCTAGGAAAATTTCAATATGTTATTCCATAAAACAATGAATTGTTTTCCTGTCAGGATTGCATAAAGTTGTTTTTGCGAAAATTATCCTAAGTACAATTCACCCCTCTTGAATTTAGACTCCCATATATATATATATATATATATATATATATATATTCTTTTTTTACAAGATATGTTAAAACTATGTGAAGTTTGGTTAAGTTAAAATCTAAGTTTCATGTTCCTAGATTGTCCAGATGTTCCATCGTCCAAGTGGTTCAAGATCATCTAATGGGTATTAGCGTTTGTGAAGAATTGATGGTTTGACTCCTCTGCTTGTTTTATTTAGTTTCCCTGTATATGTGGTTGATTTGTATGAGAAAAACACATAGTGTGAAGTTGTAAGGCAATTAATTTTATGTCTTGTACTCATGAAGATGAACTAGACAATTATCTTTAACATAAGAGTTGAGAGTTCTGTTGTGAGGTTTAGAGAGAAACTTTGTGTTGTAATATCTAAGAATACTCATAGTAAAACTCTATTCGTGGATATAGACTTGTTTAACAATTGAACCACATAAAATTGTTTGTGTGATTTTTGTACTTTGTTATACTTACTTTCTCATTCACAGTTTCTGCATGTTCGTTTATGTTAATTTTGTTATTCGATCCAGTGAATTGTGTTTGTGCTCTACAAAAGAGTATTTCGATAGAATAGTGATGAATGTTGATGGGCTTATTATTCTCATATCAAACGAGGAATTGACTACTTGTCTAATGTATACAAGAACAATTTGGTTGAGATGTGCATCAATTTCCATTTATTGGAAGTGGAAGCCCAAGAAGTTGGACAAAAAAAAATTCAAATAATTGATTTTCATAATGACTATCACGAATGGTTATTTTGTAGTGAGGATCACTGTTTTAAATGAAAAACAATTAGGAAATATTTTTGAATTAAAATAATGAAAATCAATTTCAACTTATTCAACTTCATAATGTTTTAAATGGAAAACAATTAGGAAACAATTTTATTGAAATTTGTGAATATGATTTAGTTGGATACAAATTAAAGAGTAAGTGTAACGACTCAATAAAATTAATGCATAACCTTTACATTATTATACATGGGTAATGGAATTGAAGATAAAAATAATTTACGTGATATGATAATTTTTGTATAATTAGACTCAAGTTTTAAGTTTGAGAGTATTAGCATACACATCAATGATTTTGATGGTAATAAATAATACCATTTTTTTTGTCTAACCGTACTATTTAGTATAAAACATGTTATATAAGTTTATAAGACTAAAAAACTGAACAAAGTTTAACACAACGTTAGACAAATGCATAAAAAGCATAGTTGTGGTCTCAAAGAAGAATGGACACAATTTACATGAAGTGCCTTGCGGACTCAAAAAGTAGACAAAGTCAATAGAAACACTAAATGAAGGCAAGTTAAAATTCTCATATTGATGAAAACTATCTAGCCTCAAAATCATTGGCTAAGAGATATACTACTAGAAAATCATTAAATAGAAAATAATTTTAGAGTTAAAAAATAATTAGTCACTATATTGACTAAATTATAGGACCCTTACTCCCACAGAGAAAAAGAGGTGTGTAGTAATCCTTACTATATACATTCCTATAAACCACCCCTTAAACATTATCGTAATGCTAAAAGTCCCCCTTATTCTACAGAGCCTAAAGTATGCCTCCCTTCTTTTGATGGAAACAAAAACGTTGTGACATATTTAGAATGGGAGACAAAGGTTGATTAAATTTTTGAAAACCACCAAGTGAATGAATGTAGAAGAATATCCATGGCTACCTTAAATTTCCAAGAACATGCCATGTCTTGGTTGAAACAAACACAAAATGGTGTTAGAATTGGAATGAATTGAAGGTTTGTATGAGAAGAAAATTTGTTCTGCCTTCATATGAAAAAATTAATAAGATATTAAAGAAGAAATGAAAGAACTTGTAAAAATAGGAAGCAAATTTATAGAAGGAAAAAAAGAGTTTATAAGAAGAGAGATAGAGTTTAGAGAAAAAAAGTATTAGTTCTTATGAGAAAGAAAGAAGATAAAGAACAAAAAGAAAGAGATGAGAGAGAAAAGAAAATAGAAAAGGAAAGAACAAAAAATCTTTGTCTGGAGCTGAACCAAATATTGATAACATTTTATTTTCTATGAAAAACCATTGTGAGGATGTGCTTGAAGAAAAATCTATGTTTAGAGCTTAACCAGATATAGATATAAAATTTTCCTCGACAGAAAAGCCATATGAAGGGTTGTTTGGAAATGAAGAAGAAGAGGAATCTAGAAAGGACGAGGAGTATCTTATAATATCCCGTACAAGCCTAGTTGTTAAAGAATGCTTAAAGGGGGATTGTAATACTTTGAACTCTCCTTTTCCTTTAAATCATTATGCTAGCTCTTCTTCTAAAAATTCACAAAACAACACTTTGAAATGTTGTTGCTCAGGTTGAGCAATGAAAAACAGAGTGAATAAAAACACTACTGAAAAGGGCTTTATTTCTTCCCAACAAAACTTTTATAAAAATAACAAAGGGCCTTATTTCCTTATTTTTTTTCTTTAAATAAATTCGTCTTAATTTTCTTATCCCACTTTTATTTTATGTTTACCGTAGGTTGCTACTTGACCTCGGAAGACAACAGTTAATCAAATAACAAGAGGTTGATGTTATTGAGCATCATTCAGATTTAAGGACAAATCATTCTCAAGAGGGAGAGAATGATGGAAATCATCCAACCTAAAAACCATTGGCTAAAATAATAAAAGAAGATGAAGCTTTATCAGAGAGGAGCACTCATAATTGAAGAGTCTTTTTCTTATTCTTAACCTTTTAAATATTGTATAGAGTAGTATAAGTTTTATTTGGGCTTGTTTTTTGGCTAATTTTCATGGGTCATATATTAGGCCTAGTAAAGTAGGATGTAAATAGGAAAAAAGAGTTTAGCTTGGGTTAAATTGGGCCTCCTTGGGCCCAATGCAACCCTAGGCCATCTAGAGTTCCTAAATAACCATCTAGGATAAAAAAAAAAGGCATGTAGTGACTAAGTGGAAGCATGGAACGTCCAAGCATGGCATGGGAAGCATGGGGAATCCATCTAAGCATAAGCAAGGAAGGCATGAAGGTCCACATGTCATCTCCTCAATGGAGAGGATTTTCCTCCAATGAAAAAATGTCACTTGTCAACCTCTAATTTGAGAAGATTTGCTCCAATAAGAGGAAGCCATTTGTCATCATAGGAATGGAGAGTTTTTAGGGTTAAAATTTGAACCTTGGTTGTCTTTAACACCATAAATAAGTGTGCTAGACCTTTTGTAAATTCAACATGAATTGAGTAAGAAATTTATGCAAAAATATTGTATCACTTGACTCAAGTCCACTCTATGTTAGCACCAATTTGTGTATCTAGTCTATAACTCTTTAGAAGTTGGCCTCACCTCTTCTAAATCTCTACTTCCGCACATCAAATTCACCTTTCTACCTCCATATAGCTTCCACATTGCCTCCATTTAATACATAACACATTTCAGATTCCAAAATAAGCAAGGAATTCAAGACTGGTTTGCATCACATATGTAGCTTACATGTAAGCTAAAGAGAACATACACAACTCGAAGAGTAGATGAAACATGTTATAAACATAAGTACATATGAAGTAAATGAAACTAACATGTTGAAATCACAAGACACATTTACAAATGTTAGAACATCTTAAAGTCATGCTAGTAGACTCCCACGTCTTGTTGATAATTTATTCATAGTGGACTTACTCTGTGAGTTTATATGATCGATTTGGTATTGTAAAAAATATAGAAGGGAATGCAATGAGAAAGGTGTTCTACATTAAGAATGTTGAGTATGACAACAAAAACTATCAATGAAAAGACAAACATGTTATGTAAAAGACTAAAACAATGGATAATTAAAGCACATAAAGTACACCAACTTTTTTTAGAACATCTATAAATAGAAATGAAGTAATGCAAAAAATATTAATGAACTATTCACAAATTTATTCTCTAGTGTAAGGGGTGCTTAGACTTTATATACACTTATTTAAAGTTTCCTTTTAAACAGTGTCAAACTCTTTGATTGTGGTTTGGCTCACCTGGCCTATGTTACGATATTAATTATACAACTTGCAATAATCGTCCTTGAAGAATTACTCCACTAGGAATCAGACTCATGACATTGACTTTCATACCAATTATTGGATCCACTAATGCAGAAAAGTCCTTAGACAATGATTTTTTTATATATTAGACCGTGGTTACTGTAGTCTTTCATCATGTAGTCTATATTATTGGGCAATAAACACTGGTTCCCAATCTCCGTTTATAAGTCACATCTCGACGGTGGTTCTTTTGACCAACCACAATGTATAACTTATAAAAAATAGGACTATAGAATACTCAGATAAGGGAAAAAACGAAGGTTTAGGCCACAACCGCCATCTAATCCCTTACCTGAGAGTGCTTAATATTGTACATGGTCGAGTTATAGACGACAATTATGGCCCAAAACCGCCGCCAATTATGAGAGTTTCTTTTTTTAGTTCATTCTGTTTTATGTGTTTCCCCTCCTTAATTAACCTCTTCATTCAAAATCTCAGTCAAGTACATAAATCCAGACACATTCATTCAAACAAGCAAATTATATATATTGATAATTGTATTACAAACACTAATACATATATGTATTACAAACACTAATACATATATGTATTACAAACACTAATACATATTCCTATCTATCAAACTGCTATACTATTCATTAGCTATCTTAGAGTTATAATAATTAACGAAATATGAGGCCCAAAAATTTATCACATAATCTTGGGCTTTCAAAGGCAGTGGTTGCTCATCCGTAAATACTTAAACGTCTACTAACAAGGTTTTTTCTAATAATCAGGGCATGGCATGGATATAGCACACTCAAAGGTTGACCCAATGCAAATTATCAAAAGCTGACATAGTTGAACCTAAAGGTTTGTAATTTTTTTCTTCCTTTTTTTATTCTTTATCAAAATATCAATATTAACTTTTAATTTATATTGAATGGTAGTGTAATAAACAACGAGAGGCTATAAGTGTGGCTACTACGTTATGCAATGGATGGTTACCATTCTAAGTCAAAAATATTGAGAGCATGAATGTCTGATGCAGTTTAAGTGGGTTAAACCTATGCAAAATGGAAGCAATTCGAGTGGGCTAAACCTATGAAAAATGGATGCATTTTGAGTGGGTTAAAACTAAACAATGTGAACGTATTTTGAGTGGGTTAAATCTATGCAACATGAATGCATTTTGCATGGGCTAAACCTACACAATATGGTCACGTTTTACATCACAAAGTTTGGGGCTAGTGTGGGTGTAGCCTACGCTTCTTGGACACTAATTAAATTAAATTAAACTCGTGAATGAATTTAGCGAACACAAATTTAATAATTTAAAATATTAGTGTGGGTTAGGCCCACGCAAGTTGTGAAATAAATAAAATACTAGGTAGAAATTGCTTGAATTTGAATATTTATACCTGTAAATATATTTAAAAATAAAATTTTAACTTTTTTTTAAAATTAATACCAGATTAAATTTGAATCAGTTTTCAATGAATCTAAATTCATTTTATGAGAATCTAATAAAAACATTATAAACAACACCAAAATTAAAAAAAAAAAAAAAAACACCAAATTTCAAATTGAAATGAATATTGAAATTGAATTATAACATGTGTCACTAATTAAAATCCAAATCAGAATGAATTAAGCATGATAACACGAATATCCTGTAATTAAAATCTAAAGCATAACAAAAAATCAGATTTGAAAGTTGCATAACACCTAATATTTATCAATAAAATTCAAAATAAATAAAAAATGTAATGTATAAGTGTTCTTAAAAATAACATGACATATGAAGAAAAAATTGAAACATAGATGCATGGATGATGAACTCAAGGCACTGGTTGGTCATCAAATTGTTCAGCATAGTACGGGTGGACTTGACTCGTGCTAGTTGATGTGTCAGGTTGATGTCGTTCCATCGTGGCTAATTTTTGCTCCAACATTTGTATTCTATCCATCAATATAGCTACATTTTGATTTATTTGATTAACTATTTGATTTGTTTCCATGACCTTTCGACGAAGTTGTTCATTCTCAGTTATGTAGTCAATGGAAGAAGGTAATATGTTAGGTTGAGTTATCGATGACACACCATGCCGAATGTTGGCAGACAAGTCTGCAGTGCCATAACATCGACCTTTTCTCTTGCCTCCAACAACATCTTTCCGGCATTGAGGCTTTATTGTTGATTGAATGTCAGAGGTAGATCCTTCAGAGTTGTTAGTTTGGATGGCTTTCAACCGCTCATGGTAGGTTTCCTAGTGCATTTTTACGAGTTCTCAATGTTACAATAGTAAGTTATAAATATAAAATATATAAGAAAAAGTAAACCAACAACTTACATAATTTTGTCTAGGACAAGTATCTACCCAAGCACCATCCTTCTTAGTGTGTGTTTCCATGAATAATTCATCTGGCTCAACAGGTCGACCATATTTATGCTCCTGAAATAAATGAAAATAGTTAACAATATTAGATATTGCGTACTAAATTGAATAAGATGTAACGAAATATATATAATTAATGTACTTACCAATCCCAATGCAATGTCCACGTGTGATTTACGACCAGTGGAATGCAATGCCCTACCTCGAGTTGATGACTGATTTAATTTATTTTGAATTGATCCAAACTTATCAACATAATTCATATCCTCATAGTTGCTCGACGCATGACATAAGTTGTCCTCATTTGACCCCTGTTCTCCATGAAGAACCCATATTTTGTAGTTGGGTTTGAATCCATATTGTAGCAAATGAGCCCTAACCAAAGACGGTTTAAGGATTTTCTCGCATATACATTTAATGCATGGACACCTTATCCCTCCATCTTGTGTATAGGAAATTTGTTCCATTGCCTTTGAAACAAATTCATAAACTCCGTTGATGAATCGTGGCTTAAGTCTCCTTGAGGGATCAACCATGTCATACATCCAATCCCGATCCATTATTCTACATGTTGATGATGAAAGTGTAAGGCAACATAGAAATACTTAGGTTGCATGTACGTTTTGTATGTACTTAGGTCTACATGCATTTCCATTCGTAAATTGGAATGGAACTTAATTTGAAAACATTAACTATACATGTACATGGTCTACGATTACCGTCTAAGATTACCATATACATGGTCTAACAACAGCATTGGACGGTCTAACTTCACCTTGTAAGGCAAGGATTACATGATGTAAGAAATGAGGTGGAAAAGAAGCATTAGAATGTGTAATATCACCTTCTAAAATTACTATCTGTTTCCCTATTTTCTCTTATGTCTAAGATTATTGTCTCTTCAAAGCCAGAAAGTATTGTTGGTTTATAATAAATGGGCAGAACATTCAAAAGGTCAACAAGAAAGTATTGTTGGTTTCTAATAAATGGGCAAAACAAGCATAGGGAGAGAGCCTTTATTAACTTATGTATTTTAGAGATATTTCATAAACTACGGGTCAACACTATACAAACTTTTGCTTGAGAAATATCAACACATTTGCAGTATTTTGTTCTTATATTATGTCTTGTAATTTTTGAATTATTGGTTATTGGCTTTTGGTTTTCTCAAACTTATTTTTAGTTATCCCCATTCCAGAACTGTTGGTTCTTAGATTAAATAGTGTTTGGATATGTGATGCGTTTTAAATTTTTCTTTGTATTTTGTAACCTTTCTAATAGCTAGAAGTCTTCTGGCACAAGGGTACAATGGTTTTTTTATTTTTGTTACTTTAGATCATTGTTTTCTACTTTTGCAGGGACAATCTACAAGTCTTGAGACAACGATATTATTATGCCACATGGAAAGCTGATGGAACACGATATATGATGCTGATTACTTGTGATGGATGTTATTTGATTGACAGAAAATTTATTGTCCAAAGGATCAATAAGCGATTTCCTTGCAGATATTCAAATGGGATATGTATGTTTATTCAATTTACTTTGTTATCAAGTGAGTTTTATCTGTCTCGAGTATTTGAAAGTTGTGTCTTGTCTTTTACAAATTTTGTTTTAGATTTATCTAAATGATAATTCAATTGTTTTCAATCATAATCATTTCAAGGGTACACTTGAGAGGAATCACCACTACACATTTATTGACAACTACAGTGTTGAGATATTATTGACTTCCTTCATGGTTTGTCTTACTCCTATTGTATTATATAAAATTAAAAAATTTAAATGGTTAGCTCTTGTTTACGTTTGCTATTTTGAGTTGTTATATTTTGTGGTCAACTAAAACCAAATGTATTCCTAACAAGTGTATTCCTAACAAGGTATTTCAGTTAACTAAATTATCTCCAAACAATCATGCAGTAAAACAAGCACATGTAAGCTTCTAGTTGGATTTGAAGCTGCCTCTGAATTGGGGGTCATTTTCTTAGTAGGTTTGAAAATCCTGGATCATAAATATTATTTGAATGTCTTCTCTCTCTTTTCTTTGGGTCCATACTCAATCTACATTTCCTCTTCTCTTATTTTATAAAGAGAACAACCAAACCAAAAGATATTAACTTTCCATAAAATTCAGAAAAGGTTTACCTCAAGCTGTGACTCCACGGCACAACAAAAGCTTCCTCAGACACCCAAAAAAGAAACACCTCTTTGAACCTTCAAAATCCAAATTTCATAGTGAAAAGATGAACGAAGACAAAACAGAAACAAAGAAATAGAAATGCAATACCGGAACGGAGCTTGAACCACAAAACTTTTAGCTGGAAGGGAACTTCTAGGATTCAATTTGAACTTTTAGCTGCAAATTGGAAAAAGAGGGTTTGGGACTGAGAAATTGAAAAGATTAGGAAGTTAGAAAGTGACACAGTGCTTTGTGCTTTTGAGAGTGTTTTTGGAGGCTAAGAAAATATCAGGAAAAACTGGAACTGACAGTGTTGTGGGATTTGGCAGTTTCGAGTTTTTGGGCACTACAAATTTTTGACTTATGCAACACAATCCAAAATTCACTTTACAATTTATGTCATTTAAATTATATATTTTTAAAATACATGTAAATAAAATTTCTAATTTTTGAAATATTTAAAATTTGATTAATCTAATTATATAATAATCATTTGTACGGTAATATTTGAATTCATCACAAACTTATATCAACCTATATATTCTATGGTTTTGAATATCTTTTTATGCCCACAATTTTTAAATATATATGCAAAATCACATATATTTATAATAAAATTAAAAAATACGGATACAAAGATTAATAAATATAATATGATCGGAGGAGCAAAATCAATTCTCCGTTAAATACCTTTGTATTATATTTATGTGTTTGTTATTGAATATTGGACTCATTGGTTTTAATATACAAAAGGATTTAAAGATAAGTTTTTATTAGTTTGGTTTTAATTAAAAATACCATAATATTAATTAAAAATATTACAATGACAATTAAAACATCATAATATTTTACTTAATTATTAATACAAAATATTATTATATATTAATGCAAGTCTGAAAAATGAGTATCAAATTGGAATCAACTGTGAAAAATGATTAAAAAAAAAGAAAATTCACACTTATATTAAAAGAGAATTATATTAAAAGAGAAGAAGACTAGATTTATAACATATATTAGTTTTATAAAAAAAATATTAATTTTAAAAACAAAAAGAAAAGAAAAGTAGTTTTCAAAACCAAATATCATAAAATACTACTGGTTATTTAGTAACGGTTCAGAAAAAAATGATGAAATGATTAGAATGTCCAACATAAAATACTAAAATAAATATTAATATAAGGGTTAAACCAAGAAATAGATGTATACACTAGAAAAACAGTTAAGAGGAAATTTTTCTTTGTATATAGGTATAGATGCCTAATCCTCATTTAATTATAAATGAAAACTTATGTTAGACAATCTAATGATAATTACATTGTTGTTTAAGTGTTACATACTTTAATCTTCATTTCATTCTGATGGTGTAACTCGTGTTATAATTTATTTAAAGTATATTAAATAATAATTACTTTTATTATATTTATTCAATATTTGATATAATTTATTTTATTTATATAACATACATTATAAATTAACAATAATAAATTAAGTATAAAAAAAATGTATTTTTTCACATTTTTTTATAATAATGTAGTATAAAAAAGTTATATCTTTTATTATTCCCGTAAGAATCAAATTAAAGAAATAATTAGATTTTTTTGAAGACAATTAAATCACATAAATATTTTTAATTTGATCATATTATTCATTGCAAGAATATTATTACTTATGTTACCTTTCATTTTTCTTCAATAAATTACTATTTTAACATAATAAACTGTTTTAATATTCAAAAATATTTCTTTAGTTGTATCAAATTGCACATTTCTCACTCATCAGATCCATATTTTTAATTATACTATTTCATATATATCACATAAATATTTTTAATTTGATCATATTATTCATATTATTACTTATGTTACCTTTCATTTTTCTTCAATAAACTGTTTTAATATTCAAAATTATTTCTTTAGTTGTATCAAATTGCACATTTCTCACTCATCATATCCATATTTCTAATTATACTATTTCATATGACACATCACCAATTAAAAATATATCAATAATAATAAAAAATAAAATTTAATTAAAATTTAAAAGTTATTGTTGGAGATCCCACATCGACTAGAGATTAGAGCCTTTCATTGTATATAAGTGGGTGCAAACCTCAACTTCATGAGCCGATTTTATGGGGTTGAGTTAGACTTAAAGTCCATCCATAAACCTTCACAATCTTAATATTTTATTATTATTTATATTTAAGGTAGATATTTATTAATTTTATTTTTTATAATTTAGTGTGTGCTTTACGTTTATTACACCCACTTTTTTTTGGTATTTTATTGTTTTTTTTTAAATGTTAGCATGGACTAAAACAATCACAATCTTAATATTTTTTTTTTAAGTGCTTATTTAGAAGATGCAATACATTATTTTTTTTTTAAATATCATGCTATTTTAATTTTTTTTCTCTCTTCTATTTATGGAAGGCTTGACCCTCTCTGCTAGCAATTATTGCATAACTTTCACAATTAGTTAGCAGCTAATTCAACCTTTTCTTGTAGTGATCATTGTGTATTATCCATTAGCACGTAAAATATACTTTATAAGAAAAGAAATATTCTTTTCCAGAAATTTATTATATGTGTTAGTAATAGAAAAAAAACATGTTGTTATATATATTTAGTATATATTGCAATTTTCTGATTGATTTATTAGTAATAGAAAATAATAATGTTATTACTATGATTTTCTGATTGATTTGTTAGCAAGTAACTAACGTTGTTATATACTTAGAAATGAAAAATAATTTTCTTATTGAAATAACAAATATTATTATATATTTAGAAATATAATATATTGTATTATCATCAGAAAATAATAAATGTTGTTATATATTTTTAAAATATGATATATTGTGATTTTTTTATTGATTTGTTCGCAATAGGAAATAACTGGTGCATATATGTTGTACATATTCATATATGTTATTAGTTATTCCTAATATTGGTTATTCTTTTGTTTTATATAATTTAGATAGAAAAAAAATATCCTTTATTTTGTGATTTATTTTACTTGTTCCTTGAGGAGTAATTTACACACCAATGACATATGACTTTAACCTGATTAGTGGGCTCAACTATTGGTATGTATTAAATGATTGATGACCTAATTAATCAAGTGATGCTAGAAGCAAATTAGATATAAATTACATAACTAACATACCATTATTTCCGTTAGATTTTGCTGTTAGTCATGCGTCACTAAGCACTCTTCTTTCTCACGTGTTTCATAGCTTTCATATTGTTAATGTGTAGGTGAATATTTAGATTTATACGCAACTCTTCGCAAAACCCTCAACTCGTATGGTCTTCAAAATTTGATTTTATTTGAATTATGGATATTTTTTAGCCAGATCAGTTTTTATTTACACAACCAGTGCATTCTCATGTTTTTCAATTTAATATTACAATATAATGTTAATAAATTTCATGGTGCATGAGATATTTTAACCAACTTCTAGTTCATGAAAGGCGAAGGGGTGGTAATCAGGATTCGTGAGGAGGAACATTAACAAGGTCTTAATCTTTGCAAGAATAATGTTCATGTTAAGGTTACGTTTCTTAAAGGAGAGAATCTTCTAACCCATGTGGATATCTGTTCTAAACTAGAGAGCCTTTGGAAACCTTAATATATGGAAGGTAATTGCTTTAGGGGAAAGGTTCTTTCAGCTTTCTTTTACATTTGTGAAAGATCTTAGAAAAGTCATCGTTTTTTTTTCATGTAATCTTAATCTAGGGATCCTAATGTTACTCTCTTGGACACGAGAATGTTTTCCCAACCTTCATAGAAGTTCTAATGACCAATGTTGGGTTTGTATTCTAGGTTTAGGTTTGTGGAGTCAAAGATTTAATATTTTTTAGTTTAGGAAATCTAGTTAAGTTATTTGTTTTTGTTAAAGACAAGATAACATTATTCAAACAGCATATAATGTAAGATACTAATGTTTTTTCTAACAAACGACACAACACTTTATAGTCTACTTTTGTTCTTCGTCTAACATGGAACAAATGTAATTAGATGATAAGCACATAGAAGTAAACTAACATCGTACTTTATAAAATTATACGCTTATTCTATATTGCAGGCAATGTCCATATGTCAAAGAAATTCGTTAGAGATGCAAGCTAAAGTCGATGTCGAATATATCTTGGAGTTCGAGCTAAAGCTACTTCTCTTCTTAAATTCCCTAACACTGAGCATTAACAACTCCGGAAAAGGTTATCTACCTCATATGACTATGAACAAGCAGGAAAATCAAGCCAAGGCACACTACCAAGGAAAGATAACCACACCCTAGCTATTGGGAAGATTACATAATGATATATAGAATGCATCATACTCAAGCAAGCTCGATATATGCGATAGGGATATCTAAAAGAGCTTAAGTTGCTCAACAACTAGAAGCATTTTCTTAATGACTACTTTCTTCAATGGTCTATATAAAGCAACTCAATGAGAATAAGAAAAATATAGACTATGTGATATAGTGAAAAATGTTGCTAAAATTTTTAAGCTAATGAACAACCTCTAAAGAACAATAATAGTGTTTACTTTAAAAAATCTAAAAGAGAGAACATCGATCTTATATCTGTCAACAAATGATCAACCTCTCTAGTGACCAAAAAACTGTGATCAGTTGATCACCATTTATATAACCTTTACATCTTAGCCAGAAGTGATTGTTGATACTCATTTAAGCCATAAGTGACTTGTGAAAGAATACTTATTAAGTCAGAAGTGGCTTGTGGAAAGAATACTTGAACGAGATTAACTAGGAGGTTTGTAAGCCAAAAGAATACTCTAGTTAAGCCATGAATGGCTTATCAAAGAATACTTAAATGAGGTCAACAAGGAGTGACTGTGAGACGAAAGAATACTCATTAAGTTAGGAAAGAATTATATCAACAATACTTGTTAAGCCAAGAGTAACTCATGTAAAAAATACTCAAGGGGTTAGCTAAGAATGATTATAAGCCCAAAGAATACTGATGTTGTACTTCATAGTTGTACTCTACTTAGTGAAACTCAATCTCTTGAATGAAAATTGGATGTAGTCTATTGTAACAGACAAACCAGAATAAAAACATTGTGTGTACTTTCTTTCTATCTCTAATTTTCTATATTGAATGTTATTTATATTTGCACTACCGAATGAGAGTTTATGGGTGAACACTTGAAACTAAAACACTTAAACAAGTACATCAGTTAAGTACTAAATCTGCATCTCTAACACTTAATCAAATGAAAGTACTATTAACTAATTACTTAGATATACATAAGTAAATAAGTTAAATTGAATAGTTTCTTCTGACATACTTCATCAGACGCAACTATCAGTAATTAGAAGACAGTACATAAACCTTGTATACGTCAAAAGACGTTATCCCTCTCTAGTAAGCAACCCTGTGATATATTGATCACTACTCATACAATTTTTTTTATCCAAGAGTAGTCGTTGTCCAAAGAATACTCCTAAACGAATTAGCCAACAGTGGCTAGGTTCTAAAAGAATACTCGATTTAGAAATGGTTGTGTGTTTAAGAATACTCAAATTAGCAAGGAGTGGTTGTGTGCTAAAGAATATTTGTTTTGTCTAGGAGTGGTTGTGCTTCAAGCAATACTCATTTTAGCCAAGATTGGATGCTTTCCAAACAATACATGTTTTAGCCAAGAGTGGCAACGTTATAAACAATACTCTTTTTAGTCAAGAGTGATTATGTTCCAAATAATACTCAAAGGGGTTATCTAGGAGTTACTAAAAGCCCAAAGAATACTCAAGGGTTAGCTAGGAGTTGCTATGAAACTAAAAAAAATACTTAACGGGTTAGCTAGGAGTGGTTTCGACATAAAATAATACTCGTATATTACTTTGTAGCATTAATTTGCTTAGTGAAACCCAATCTGTTAATTGAGAATTCGACGTATTATGCTTTGTCAGAAAAATTAGTGTCAAAATATATTGTATATTTATTATTCTCCCTATCTCCTTTACATTAAATTTTATTATTTGTGTTGAACTAGACTTAGAGTCATTGTGAAAATTATTTCTAAAATGCTTTAAATAAATAATTATGTTAAATTATAAAATTGCATATGTTGCACTCCATCATATGCAATATAAGTCAAAAAGTAATTAACATATTACTTGTCAAACAAAAGTATTGTCTGAGTAATCATCACCAGATGATATTTACAAAATGTTATAAAAATTTATTAAAATACAATTCAATCATCCCTTCTTGTATTTTGTCTACTGTCTCCCTCTCAACTACAATTGTCATGCTTCAAGTTACACATGCTTCGTTAACACAAATTTCACTTAAAGTGACCATGTACTCATTTAAGTGATATGTTGTGTTGTGACAAATAATCCATTACAATTTGTTGCAAAAAAATTGGTTTTTATTTAATAAAATGAATAACATTGTTTGTGATGGAATTTTTGTTTTGATGGTCTATGTTGTGTCACTATTAATAACAGAGTGGTATATTTCATCACAAATATTTTGTGACATCTATTTTTGTAACTGTAACAACATCAGTATTTAGTACTATTAGATTGATGTTTTTATAGGGATGACAATATGCAGAGGATCTTATGGGTGGACCCATAACTCAATAAAAAAAATGCGATGTAGGATGACTATTTTAATCTTTTTGCCGCTTAGGCTCACCCATGCGGGGTGAGGCAGACCAACCCACATAACTCGAATACCTGAAAATTTAAATCCCTAAAAATAACACACTTATTTTCATACCTTAACCCATGAATACAAATGGAAGACAGAGCTGAATTGGTCGTGTTTGATGTGGTGATGCAATTGTGGGGACCTCCAAACCATGGTATAATAACTGCAAATTGCACTCCAATAAGTGTTCATATCATTTTGATAGAATTGGATGCTAGTATGTTCTAAAAGTTTTATTTCTTATAATTTTGAAGGATTTAATGCATGAATGTGTTCTTAGAAAAGCTAGTCAAAACAATCAAATTATTCAACAACAATTTTTTTTATGATTAATAGAATTTTATTAAGATACATTTGTATCTATAATTATTTTTCAAAAAAAATTCTTATGCGGGTTGACTCCGCAAGTCTGCGAGTAAGCTCTTTTGTAAGGGACCAACAAAATTAGTGCACATTTCTTATCATGTGGATCAAATGTAAAACGGAACTAGATTTAAAGAAAATAGTTTTGTTAAAAAATACAGTATATATTTAACTAAAAAAAAAATAGTTCAATTTAATTCCCTCTACGACATTTTTACTTTAATTAGCTTAAATAAAGAATTTTTATATTTATTTCAATTTTTAATAATTTAATCATATTTAAGTCATTTGAGCACATTAGAATTAATAGAAAGAGTTGTTACTACTCAAACAAAATGAGTAAAAGTAATGGGTTCTATAATAATTGAGTCAAATTTGTTGTATGATATAAGCTTCTTTTTAAGATTTACGACTATCACATAAATTATATAAACATATATTTTTATATAAAGTTTTTAAAATAAATTGGTTTAATTTTCTTATATGAGATAACATGTTTAATTAGTATTTAAAAAGATAACTATATATATAATTTTATACACTTATAAAAAATAAATTGAAAATTATTAATTATATTTACTTAAATAAAGTATTCATCTTATGTTTCAAAAAAAGTAAATGGTCTAAACTTGGTCATTTTAACTAAATACTTTTATTGAAATTTCTAGAAAAATATGATATAGTAGGCTCAGCCATATATTTATGTTAGACTACCTAATTTATTTTGATATCTCTGCTAGCCAAACAATAGACCTACTAAACCAGATATTTTATCTTCCACAAATGCTATATATGTATGAAAGTTTTGCACGAAAGGTTTCAAAATATAAAATAAGCCTTCCACAGAAATTACGTTTGTGAAGATTTTAAAGATTTCGTACTCATCAGCATTTTTTTTATATTCTCAAAATTTCCATTTATTTTAATATTTTGAGCTATTATTTAAAAACAAGTCTCGCACACACACACACTATATATATAAACTGAAATATATTTTAATCTTCTAAAATGTGATTTTTTTTAATAATTATTGTAAAATATTTTTTATTTCTTGATAACTTTTTTTTATCGGCATTTCTTGATAACTGAAAACAATAATTTTCTATCTCTTATATTATGTGATACTTTTATACATTGAACAAATACTGAAGTGACGTATTGAATATCAAAGATTCCTAATATTTTAATGCTAAATTTTAAAAATTAATAATGATATGAAAAGAGAAACAAAAATTAATATACAAAACTGGAATTCGGGAACTCACTTAAAAATATCGAGTTTTGAACTTTAGTGTTAATGGTTACTTTTTTTCTACACCTTTAAACGCTTTTAACTTGCCACGATTGGATTAATGTTATTTTTTTGTTTATCCTTGTTTGGTTGCCCAATGCTCTATTGTCAAAGTAATTACGATTACTATAATCAACATGTTGGTGTCTAAGTGGTGAGGAGCCTAATTCTGCTTAAGTTTTTAAATAAGATTTAAGGTTTGACTTCACTGAAAAGATCAATTCTAAGAGATTTGCTTTTATAAATCGATTCATGGGACATATCAGTTTGGATATTAAAAAAATTGTAGTTAGGTATGCTTGAGCGAACACTTTTATAAGATATTTTAGAAGAAAATAAAAAATTAAATAAACTTTTTTTAGGTTAAGTCATTTTATATATAAATCAAAAATATAAACTTTAGAAAAAAAACTTTAGCAAATTACTTTATTCTTAAAGTTAATTTGTTAGAGATCTCGACTATAAATAAGAATATTTCATAATATATAATTGACTGTAAATCCTACCTTATGAGCCGATTTATAAAGTTGAGTATGTTTAAAGTTTACTTTTTGACGTCATTCGATGTCGAAATTCAGATTCGGTTAATGTTGTGTGGAGCACAATTTGGGTTGGGGTGGTGAGTGAATTCTGGAATCACATAAATTTTATCATATTCAAAAGGGACGTGACGGACGCGTCTAAAGTATTTGCTTTGGTGCAAATAAAGGTTTGGTCTAGGATTTCGGTAAAAATCCGCTCTGTTTCGTTTTCTTACTCTAATTTGTGTTTGGAATCTTTGGTGTGTATGAAGATGGTTTCTTGAAGTTTTTTTCAGATTTTTTGATACAGGTACAACTTTAGTTAGTTAGTTTTGTGGTATTTATTAGATGTTGGTTTGTGTGTATTCTGTATAAAGGTTGAATCATCCCTAAAGTGGTTCTCAGTTATTTTTTTTTATTGTTGATATATATATATATATATATATATATAATTTTATGCATGAATTGACAGATCTCGACTGAAGAAATATATGTTAGAAATCTCATATCAACTAAACATTTCATGATATATAAGTGGATGCAAACTTTGTCTTATAAATTGATTTCATAAAATTAAATTTATAGTTAAACTTCACCTCTTAATAAAATTAACTTAAGTTTTTTTTTTTTACCTTTTTCTTTTAAAACCTATAGGAAGAAGAAGATATTCCTATGGTTTACTTCTTTAAGCTTCCATTTGTCCCGTATCCCAGCAGAGAATCTTGAAAGTTGGTTTAAAGAGATGAAAAGTGATTACGATAAATGTGTTTTGAAAAGTAAAAACTAAAAAGTTTATAATGATGACAATATGTAGCTGTTAGCACACCAGAAAGAAGTTTAGTTATGAGTAATCGGGAAGAATCATTGCGCACCTAATATGCATGATTAGTCAAAGTCTTACGTATCCGTAGCTGAAATGTTTGAAACATGTGCATGTAAAGAATTTTCCAAGGTGGTGCTACAAAATTATATATATTCTCTTTGTATTTTCTATTATTTGTAAAAAAGAAACATCATGGTTTACATTTTCTTCACATATAACCAATTAAAAAAATTATTAATAAAATAAAAATTAATTACAAATATTTTTTGTATAAGTAATTTAGTAAGTGAATGTTGGATAATCATATAAATAATATTAGTTGTTAATCTATCATTTCAGGATTATTAGTACGATATATTTAGTAGAGTAAAAAAGTAAAGAGAAAAATAAAGTTTTAACATATATAGTTTCATTTCAAATATAGAAGATAGAAAACATAATATTTTTCATGTCATTTTGAGATTAAAAAAGTTAGAACAATTCCGCAAGTAAAGCACTAAATTTATTGCAAATGTTGTTTGCATAGTTAATTAAGTAAACGGAGTTGGGCATTGAAATTAAGAAAAGTATACATACATGGCTTAATTTCTGGTAACAAGAATGTATTCCGTCATAATTTCTTCTCTCACTTTCTACCAGAATTTGGCCAATATAAAATATGGAAAATTTTCAGAAGGGTAGAGGAAGTATTCATCTCTTATCGGTTGAACAACCAGGGACAAAGATTCGGGTTTGTCATGTTTTAGACAATCAATAACCAAAATGTTTTGGAAAAACACTTAAACAATATATATCTTCTGGCTCAAAGGCGATTCTCGATATTAGATTGATTGAAGAGTTTGAAGTTTTTTCTTGAACCACTACAAAATAATCTTTTGATTTTTTTGTCCCTCTTCCCTTCTTTTACTTATAGATTTGTTTCTTTTTCTTCCACAAAATCACGTTTTTGTGTTTTCGGATTTTTAGGCTAAATGTGGGAGTAGATACTATTTTCTGTTTTGAAAAATATACTGGCTGTCAAATTTCCATGGCCCAATACCACTCGTTATTAGTCTTTATCCAATATCTTAGATTTTTACCTGAAGTGCTCTATAAGTCATGGAACATGCTCACGACAGCATACAACCCCAGTCTTAAGTCGAGAAGGCGAAAAGATTGATCAGCGTGGTAATTTCTTCTTATTTGGACACGTGTCACTTGCTGAACGATTTTGCAGTTTTACATTTTTTTAAACGTTATATAACTTCCTCATAACTTCTCTTAACTCACTCTTGTTTTGTAAAACAAACCACTTGTGTCGTTCTTTCTAGAATCTTTCTAGAATTTTTGTAATATATTTTGTTATTTGTGAATCATTCATAACCTTTCTTCTTAATCTTTGTGAGTCTTGTGATAGGTATGTCGACTTTCTTCTTTCCATTTTTCTGCGTTTTTGGGTTATTTTTTAAAACACTGTTATATGAACTATTGGATTCAAAAGAGCTTCTCTGAACTTGTTGATTACTTTGAAGAAGGGTTTCTCTAAGATTGATTGTAGTGGATAGTGTCACAAAAATAGAAAAAAATTTAATGGATTATGCTTCGTTGTATCCGTGGTTCGATAATAACATGTCATTTTTCTTTATGTATCATACTATCTTTATTAAATTAGGTTTGTGTTATTCTCTGGAAATGTTTGAAAAAGAGATCTTAATTGTGATGAGCATTGCTTCAACCCAACTACATCAAAATAACGAGGCTTTTATTCGAGTGTTTAGTATTTTATGCAACCACTTCGACGTTCCTCCTTTGTCGAATGTGTTTTTTTATATTTTTATTTTTTGAATTTAGAAGTTACAACCGACAACTATGGATTGAATAATGTTAGGAACTTGCTTATCCTCTTCCAATTTTTTTATAAAAATTTTAGAGGTTGATTTATAAAAATTTGGCCATCATCCAAAGAGCCTATAGTACCTTCTAGAGATATAACCCAAATCCCCCATTGTCAAGTTGCTGGTCAGTTAGAAAATCTGGATGCTGAAAAGTGATAACTGTCATATTTTTAATAATATTTTATATTAAAATATAGACAGTTATGAATATTAATTGATAAAATAATTATAATATAACCCTTAATTTATGAATTTAAACATTTTTACATATTTTGTGATTAGAATTTGAATAAGAACGATTTATTTCCAAATTTGTGTTAATTTTAAGATTTTAGGGAAAAATGGAGATGAAAGGGCAAAAGGAGAATAGACAAAGGTAAAAAAGGGAAAGTTGGAATGCCCTAACACTCACCCAGGCGAGATCACTCCAGTGACATTGGGCATGTTTTCGACCAACTCGCCTAGACGAGTCCAATCACACCTAAGCGAGAAAGTCACTTAGCCCAAGCCCAACTAGGTTAAATATGAAGCATAAGGCACAACCTTAAACATTGGAAGAATAAAAGGTGTTAAAAACCCTAGATGAGGCAGTCATCAAGGAGAAACATCATGAATCTTCTTTTTCTTGCTTTCCATGCTTGTAATGGCCAACATGAGTGGCTAATTTTACCCTTTGGGATTGAGAGTAATTTGTTCAAACTCTTATGTATTGTATTGAGGTGATATTTAAATATAATATTTTGTTCTTGATTGATGATTGATATTGTCATTTTATTTGTAATTCTTGATTACCATGATCAAGATCCTTAGATTTGACTGGAAAGTACTTCTAAGGTTAAACCCAAATGATAATGCTTAACATATTTGAATGCTAGGAATAGATTTGAAATGTTAATTTCTATCAACATCTAATCATAATGTTAAGGAGTACTTATAAATATGAGAGGAATCGATATTTAGGAGACTCTCTTAATAATTTTATATGTGAAAAATCGATATAAATGACTTTTATATGGGCATCAATATCAATCAAAGGATAGAATATTATTATGCTTTTCAAAATAAAAAAGAGTAAGAAGGATGAATCTCAATCCCAATTTTCTCAATTGAATCAACAACTTTTTATTTTGCTTTTATTTAATTTTCATGCAAACTATTGTCAATATCAACTAAAATCAAATTATTGTACATATTCTTAAACTTAGTGAATGTTACTATTAAGATTTTAAATAATTGTTCATTGTGGGTTCGATATTCTTCCTTAGGGACATATTATTACTTCTGACTCAGTACCTTTGTCGTAAAAAGAATCATTAGGGAGCGAGAGATATGTGAGCCAAAAGTGACTTAATGTACTCATTGTAAGCTAAAAGTGTTAGCGATAATACTTGTTGTCAATATTTATTAATGTAACCCTTTGCAATTGGTAAAGGAGAAGTGAATGTAGCCTATGTTGGGATATACCAATATATCCAACATGTTTACTGTCATTTTTTGTTATGTGAAGCAATTACTCTTTGTCACCATTTAGACCTTTCTGAAAATGCTTTGAACTTGTTTTAAAATGACCAGATGACACCTACAATGTCTAATAGGCTTAATGTGGAAAATTTTCCTCCAAGTGTTTTATAAGTTTTATTCAAACTCCACCCCATTTCTAAAGTTAGCATTTTTTTTCAAAGGATCATTTCATTATGATAGAATAAAGCATATTGATTTTAGATATCACTTTCATTATACTGAGCAGAAGCTTGAAGCGAAGAAGATCAACACGAAGGAGCATCTAGTAGATGTCTTCACATGGCCAGTTCCTAAGTACACATTCATGAATTGTTTGGAATTTGTAAATGTTGATTACTAGTAGTAATAAAAAACAAAAAGATTACAATCTAAGGAGGATTTTTGTAAATCTTGTTGTACAAAACACTTTATAGGATATATCATTTGATGGTTGTAAATGTCATCTAGTAGTAGGGTTGGTTGATGACTCAAAGTTATATCGTCTGGTGAACCAATGATCAATATAGAGTACAATCTAGGTTGATTCTCAAAGGAAACATATCTATTGTATTCCATTGTTATTATTCTTCCTATACAAATTAATTTGGTGGTTTTTAGAATCGAAACATGCTAGAGTAAAATTGAAACTACCATGTGATTTTGACTAAGTGCTTAAACCAACAAAGCATGAATCATAATGTACTTGTGTCTAGCAGGCGCTAAAGAAAAAGAACAAATCATGCAAATGCAAAGGCTTCATTTGGTAGAAAATATAGCAATCTGCAAAATTTTCACTTCTTTTAATAGGTGTTCATGAACATCGATCAATAAGTGAAGACAAATCTTAAAGCTAATGTAAATATAAAGAATATTTTTGTAGATTAAGTTTGTATTGCATGGAATGTCTTCATCACTAGCACTTATTGTTAGGAAAATGGAAATGGAGACTTGTTGAGGAAAAGTCGGGCCTATGGAAAAGGATCTTAGATTCTAAATATGGTTCTTGGAGAGGACTTGATGTCAATAGTAAATCACATTATGAATCATGGTGGTGGAGAGATATCAAAAGTATCTATGGAGGTGAGAGAAATAGTTGGTTTGAAACAAATAAAGGCTGGAAAGTGGGGAAAGGGGATTAAATATTTTTCCAGACAGTTTGGTGAGTTGGCAAGATTCCCTCAAAGTTATTAGGTTCTCAAGGTTGTTCTCAAATTCTATGAGAAAGGAACGCATTGTGGATCAGTTTGGAGCCTGGCAAGATAATTTGGACTTGGAATCTGTCCTGAAGAAGATAACAGTTCAACTGGGAATTTGAGATGGTTGAAAATTTCATGTGTGAGTTGGAACAAGTTCATCTAGATCTTAATAGGGTAGATGTGTGGGTTTGGAAGGGTGAGAAAGTAAGAGGGTAATCTATGAAATCTACTTATTATATACTCTCACTCCTCAGTATCCACACCCGCAAATGTTTAGGTTTGACATTTGTTGGGAAACTAAAGCTCTTCCCTCTCCCAATTCTTTGTGTGGAGATTAATTCATGGGAGAATCTCCACTACGGATAAAATGTTGCATAGGGGGATACAGGTGGGATCAGGGAGGTGCGTTTTATGTAATCAACACCTAAAAAATATAAATAATTTATTTTTCACTTGCAAGTGGCTTCTAAGGTGTGGAGTTTATTTGTGATCTTTAGGTATGAAAAGTTGGTGTCCACAATGAAATGGTTGGTATGCACTTTAATCAACATGATATTTTTGGTATAAGTAGTAGGGGTAATAGGATTTAGAAGTGTATGAGTTTGGCCATTACTTGGGGGATTTGGAAACACAAAAATGATGTTATTTTTAATGACTTAGTGGTTGATCCAATGTAGATTTTTACAGTGGCACAAGCTAAGGCATGGACTTGGGTAAATTATAAACACTCTAAGAGTAATTTTCCTATTCTGCTTGGTGTATGGATCCCCTACAATGTTTTCTTTTTGTTGTGCAACCATTGCTTGTTGGTTGGTTTTTAGGCTGTTGTTATGTTATGCTTTTGTAGTGAGGAAGTGATTGCTCTTACTACTTCCAAAGTAGTCTCGTCTGGTTCACTTAGGTGACGTTGGTCTTTTGCTCAAGTAAAGACTTGGGATCTGCGGTTGGGCTTTGAATTCATGGTGGAGTAGGTCTATGTTTTATGTTTTTACCAAAAAGTGGTTTGTCTTGTGATTGGATATGGCTTGCTGGGATCTTTTTTTACTTGTTTTTAAAGTGTACTTGAGAAAGCATGTTGTTTTAAAGGTACATAGCACTTGTCTTTAGTTGATGGCAGAGCATGTTTTTTTCTCGTTGCAGTGTTATATGTTTGAGTGTTGTTGCTTGGGTACACAGATGATAGAGAATGTTGTGCAAGTGGACTATTTTGGACTATCTTTATGTTTTGTTTCAAGCATAAACAACTTACAGTTGTTTTGGGTTAGAATGATTTGTGGGGTAGAATGATCATTTTGCCCTTAAGTTTTCTTCTATGCAGGTTCGAGCATCCCGTAAATGCTCCAATATTTTATTCTATTCTTTTTGCTGATAAAAAAAGATACTTAATGGACAAAAAAGGAATGCAACAACTACATTCTTCTAGCTTATATAAAAGCATGCTTTGAAGAGAAGAAAGATAAGAAGAGCCATTTTTTTGTTAGTGTGAAAATTATGCCAAAATTTTCTCTACATCCTTAAAGCTTTGTAAGAACATAATTTGTGTTTGATCATTAACAAACTAAGAGAGAGAGTTTAACCTTGTAAATGTCTAGAGGTGCAACCCTTCACTAGTACGTGAACCTTGTGATCTGTTGATCATAAAGATAATTTTATTGTCTTGGGCCAAGAGTAACTTGTTGAAAAAAAATACTTAGATTGAAACAATAATGGCTTGTTGAAATAATACTTGGATTGAGTCAAGAGTGACTTGTTGAAAGAATACTTAGATTGAGCCAATAGTGGCTTATTGAAAGAATGATTATGTTGAGCCATGAGTGGCAAGTTGAAAGAATACATGAGTTGAGCCAGGAGTGACTTAATGAAAGAAAACTTGTTTGTACTTCACATCAATAGTTTTCTTAGTAGAACTTGAGTGGTTGATCAAGAATTGAATGTAGTTTGCGCTGTCAGACGAATCAATATAAAAAATACAACATAAATCCTTTTAATCATCTTTATGTACGTTAAATGTTATTTATTTTGTTCTAATCAAAGAAGTTGAGTCTTTGCGCGAAATCGTTTGTCACATAAGTTATCATCTAACCACACAATAACATACAAAATTTACAAAAAAGTTTTTATTAAAATTTTAAAACACAATTCAATCATCATTTCTTGTTTTTTTTTTCACATAACACAAATAAATATTAAAAACGAAAATAATTGGAGTCAAAAGGTCAATTCACATATTCAAGATTCATATAATTAATCTTGTCATAGTTATCTAAATATTAAGATCTATATTTGAATAATTAACTGATTCCATTAATTAATTGAACAAAAAAACATCATTGAACTAGAGATACAATAAAAAAAATATCATTCAATCTAATCTATATTTTGTTATCAAACTAAGATTCAATTGATTCCTAATTTAATTTCTAAATAAAAAAAAAATTCAAATTAATATCACAAAAATGCAAATCCAATATTAGAGAGAATAAGAGGAAACTTAGAGTATTAATTGATCGATGCAAAACTCAATTTATATTGTATGTTATTGATTCCATGAATTTAACTTCAAGAGCTAGTTCTCCATTGATGAGAAAGAGAATGCAAAATAAGAAGATGAAAAGACAATTATGAAATTGACAAAAAAGGAGAGAAATAGACCATTTCTAAAATTGAAAAACTAAATAAATGAGTCCATTCTCTATAATTATAGCCCATTTAATCAATACATAACTTCTTTAATTAGTTGTACACATGGCTTAATTATGGGTTCTATTAGGTTCATAAGCCCAATCATAAAATTCCAAGCTAAAACTAAAAAAGTTAAATCTGTGTGGTTTTCTATAAAAAAATAGCAAATTTGTCTCAATTTCCAAAATTTGTAGAAAATAGCATAAGACTCTAAATCTAGCAAGTCATATGTTCATTTTGAAATACTGAAAATGTAAAATCAAATGCAACTAGAATGAGTAAAAAATAATTTCTATAAAAAAGATATGACCAAAAGAGTAAGTAAATGTCAGATTAGCTAAACATATAAAATTAAAACAATTTTGTACATTAAGTCGAATTTATTACAACTAAAAGGAAATTATTTAAACTAAATTTTGCTTTAAGGCTTGGACTTGACTCTATCACTTTCTTTTCCTAAATAAATATCTAAAAAGTTAAAGAATGATGATGTTTATAAACTATCCTTAGTATCAATACCTAAACAATGTAGAACATTTTAGACCTATCAAAACAAGTTTCATAGTCGAAGATAATGAGTTGGAATGACCTAAACTTAAAACATCGATGTTCTTATCACAACAAGTTTGTTAGACATTAGAATCATTGCATCCCAAATATTATTCAAACTTAACTCTAACATAATTTTTCAATCTTTAGTCCTCAATTAAAAACTTGTTTCAATAATAATTTATATAATTTTTTTCCTTAACTCACAGATAACTTTTTCAAAACAAAACTATATATAAACCAGCCGAATTCCAAAATAAACAAATTCCTAAATGCAGTAACCATACATCAACAAACTTATATTGTTAAAAATAATAACATCAAATTTTAATTTAAAATTTTAAAAAAATAATTTAGGCACTAAATTATATTAATATTAATCATTCTCTTTCTCTTATAAAAATATTATTCTCAAGTAATACATTTTAATTATATATATATATATATAAAGGATGGATATCCTAATGTTGGAACTTAGGGAAATTTCTATATCAGAATAGTGTTGTTCATAAGCCCCTAATATATGAACAAAAATGTGAGAGAATAAATTTGAAAAGCTTTTTTGGGGAAGCTAAATTTAAAGAAACCTAAAAGCAAAAGAAAAGTAAAATGAATGGTTGAGTTCTCCTTAGACACTCGTCCACTATATTGCAGCTAAAATTCATCTCTGCATCTTTAGCACAGTCTATTTTTTATCCTTTGATGAAGCCCTACAAATTCCTATGTTCTCAAACTTTCCACCAAGGAGCACACAACTTTTTCAGCTCCTCCTCCACTCCAAAAAACAAAGGAGGTTTGGAGAAACAAAGAGCTCATTCTTTCTCTTTTCAGAAAGAATCAAAGCTTAGAAAGTTGTTTGCATCTCTTAAGGCTTAATTATTGTGAAGAAATGAATAATAAGTAGGTCACCAAGAGCACAAGCTTCATGCAAACGAACATTCATATCAAAAGTGAGGGATCCCTCTCTTATCCAGGTTATTTTTCACCCATAGTCATAATAGTTTTAATCTTTTATGAGCATTTTTATCTTTGTATTAGTGAAATTATATGATGTGTAGAACAATTGTTTGACCAGAAAACACATCGACTACTCATTTAAAGAGACAAAAATAGAAACGTATGTATACTTCTAATTTCAATTGATCTGTGTGGTATAAAATGGTGTGATCCAGAATGTGAATATATTATAATTTTTTTTATATTTTTTGGAATTTTTTATAATGTTTTAGAAAATATCATAAAAAAATATGATTTTTGTGAATTTTATAAAATAGCATAAAATAAATGTAAAATAAATCTCACAAAATATGAATTATTTAATTATATATGTGTCGATCTGTAAAATAGCTCAATATAGAAATAATATTTTTCATGCCCTAGTTCACCTATTGAGACATAAAAAAAATGATGTAAAGTATTAAAATTACAAAAATATTGACTTATAATATCCAAAATACTATTTTCAATTTAATATTCTTTGTAATTCTAACATTTTACATTATTTTTTTCTTAAAACCTCACCCAATAATCTACTACAAGAAAATTAAATAAAAATTAATTATAGAGATAAAAAATAATTAGTTATTATATTGATTAACTTAAATGTTATTTTAGAGAGTAAAAATATTATTAGTACTAAAATAATTTTTATTAATAATAAAATTTATAAATTAATTTTCAAATTGATATCTAATTATGAATCTAAGTTTTAACTATCAATTACTTTTATTCTAAAGTTAGTAGCTAATGAGAAACTTAAGTGTCAGGACATTTATATAGAAATGTGAAAATAAAAGTTCTGAACTTTCATCAACACAAATTATGATCACACTAATCATCATATATATTTTGTCGTGTTTAAATGTGAGTCTTTTTATTAAGACTTATTCATAGTATTTCCTTTGTAAGTGGCAAAAACAATACTAACTTAAATAAACATTCAAGAAAAATAATTAAATAGTAATCAAATTTAGAGAAAAAAATAATTAGTTATTTTATTGACTAAATTATATATTATTTTAGAGACTAATTTGTATTTAAAATGGTTTCTATTATTGACAAAAAATTATAAAATGGTTTCTAAATTGATATCTAAATTAACTATCAAGGTTTTAATTATTAATATTTACATTAAAAATTAGTCCCTAAAAGACTACTAAAGACAAATTTAGAATATGAAATAGCAAGTAGCTAAAACCTTGATAGCTAATGGTTAGATACCAATTTAGAAATTATTTTATAAATTTTTATAGTAATAAAAACTACTTTAAATATCAATAATTTTTGTAATTTATTAAATAATTTCTAATCTAATCAGTTAGTAACTAATTATTTTGATATGTAAAATTAATTTTATTTAAAGATTTTTTTAAAAAAATGCTAAGAATAAATTAGAATAATGTTTAGAGTAAACTAACTTTAATAAAGGTTAAAAATAACTTATATCAGTGTAATCTAACTTAATTAAATATAGATATTAAACTCAAATAAAGTTAGTATTGGTTGTATTATCCTAGCCTTAATAAATATTATAATAAAATATTAGTGTTAATTTAAATGAATTAATTATATTGACATAAGCCAAATTAATACCAATTTAAATAAACATAAATATTAATATTAAATTGTATTATTGTCGACTAAATGGACATTAATTTTAATAAAAATTGTATTCTATCTTCAAATTAAAATTCGTAAAAATGATTTTAAATTCACTCTGTTTATGTGGGTCATATAACTGATACTATTATTTGACATTTAATTATTTATATTCTTGCATTACAATAAAAAAAACAAAATAAAAGTTAAATATATTTAATATCTTAGTAATATAAGGTTTAGCTCCATCGTTTTAAGTATTTTTTTTCACTAGTTTCTAATTAAATGCTTGCATTAATGACCCAAATAAAACCCTATAGTTTAGTTAAACAACAGTATTAAGAACACAGTATAAAAAATACCTTTCTCTAGATTGTAAACATATAATTTTATAGTGGTATCTAGCAAGTAGTACATTTGAAATTCAAAGAGCAAGTGCATTAATCCCGCGAATTAAAAAAGAAAAGATGATTAGTATCTACTAGAAAAATAAATTAACCATGAAATTAGTCAAATGATAAACATATTCAAAGATACTCCCAAGAGACTTTCTTTAATAATAACCTTTTTTCCCTTAGTTGTTAACGAATTAGATGCCTCATACCCATCAATTGTGGGAATTTCATTATGCATTTTCCGAGTGAAAGAGATCTATTGGGCAGCATTATGAATTATTTTTAGGATCACTACCACATAAAGGAAACAATTTGACTAAATCTTTTTGATAAATATAGTTGTTGGTATCTGAAATATAAAGAATCATATTCACATTCATTAAGAATGAATTCTTAACAAGTATATTTTAAGTCTAATTTAATTTATAAGATGAGATTTGCATCCACTTATATATTATAAAATGTCGTAGAATCTTTAACTCATTTTTTTTTATATCGAGACTAGTTTGTTGGTGATCTCACATCGACTAGAGATAAGGATAATTCATTGTATATAATTGGGTGCAAATTTCACCTCATGAGCCGGTTTTATGAAGTTGAATTAGACTTAAAGTTCACTCTGTAATATACTATCATAGTCATTTCGAATCTGTCCTAACAAGTGTTTGTTGGGCTTAAAGTCTACTTTATAATATAGTCAAGTTTCTGCCATTAATGTTAAAAAAATTATTTTTGTAAAGTGTTTCTTAAAAGTGAAGTTATTATAATGATATTTTGTAGGTATATAATGCATTTTGGTCCACTATATAAGGTTGATAGAGTAGTTGAAGAGAGGCACGATAGCCACTTTTGAATAAACAGTGGAGCTTCTTCTATTCTCTATATATACTATATGCGATAGGTCTCTTTCTGATTATTATTTTTATTATATTGTTTTTTATATAGCTGCTGTTTAAAGTAGAGTGGTACTGAAAAAAGACAAGGAAGCATACAGAGAGAGACAAGGCCCTTGTAGCTGAAGGTACCACAACATAAATATACTTTCAATTCATTTGTTAAGAAATTTTATTCTTGTTAATTGTTTTCTTTTCAAATACATAACTGTTGCATTGTCTTTGAAACATTTCAGAAAAAGGAAAAGGTGTTACTGTCTTTTTTATTATTATTATTATTAATATTTCTTGACTTATATTCTAATAGACAATATAGTTGAAGATAACCCAAACTAACATTAACAAAAAATAATATCTTATCATGATTAAAAAAATCATGTTTGATATTAATTGAAAAATATATTACAAATTGAATTTAACCCTAACCCAATCCCATAAAACTAGTTATGGGATGAAGTTTACACTCACTTATATACAATGAAATATTTTCATTTCTAATCGATGTGGAATCTCTAACAAAATATTATTAGTATTAAGAGAAGAAAAAAACTCTATCAGTTAAAAAATAATATCAATTTTTATTTTATTTTAAGTAATTTCTATCCATAAATTCTTAAAGTTTATTTATTTTTTAAAATTTGTTCGACTAAATAACCTATTTTGTTATAAAATGAGTTACTTCCATTCGAACATAAAATATTTAGGTAATAATATTAATGTAAAAAAATATGTATTTACCCCAAAGTTATTCATGGTTAGATAAATCAAAAGTCTGAAATATAATTAATGAAAAATGAAATGATAATAGGTTGCCTAAATGAAAGCATTTTTATAAAAAAAATGATAATAGGTTAAAAATATTCCATTACATTTGATCAAATAAATTTCTCTTACATTTCATTTTACTCTGAAGGTATGTGATTTCATCAATCTTAGGTATGAGATTCCATCAATCTTTTTCCTTCCTATATAGTCCCTTTCCATTCTACTTCATTCCTTATAATCTGTTATTTTGAAGATACTTTGCGTCTAATCTTCTTATATTTTATTTTTCTTAATAAATCCATATTCAAATATTGCAAAGTTTTCTTACAATATTACTTTCAAGTGTCGATAATTCTAAACTTTCTTAATAAATCTAATACTTTAGTTTCCAATGTACTAAAAAAAATATTTCGTAGTAATTAGTATTTTCATTTTCAAGAATGTTATGGATATATTTTCATAATATGTGATAGTGCTAATTAATTTTATAAAAGTTACCATCTTCTTAGCCACAAGTACAATTATGACTTGTAACTTACAGTGTTTAATTGCGTAACATATTGTTAATACCTAGTTTCTATAAAAAACAATAATGTTCAAATTAGGTATTGCTTTTACAATTTGTGTTTGGCAATAGCCTAAGAATGGCCAAATCATGTTGATTTAGAAGATGTTTCTCATTGAACAATGTTTATTTGACAATCATAATAGTAGAAAATATCACTAAAAAAAATGAAAATCATAAAATAAAAATCAATTTTAGAGACTAAAAATAATTAGTTGTTATAATAACTAAATTAGAGATATTTTATAGACTAATTTTTTTTTTCTAAATTAGTTTATATTATTGTCAAGTAGTTTCTAAATTGGTATCTAATTATTTAGATTCTAAATTTGGTAGCAAAAATCTTGGTACATAATTAGATACCAATTTAAAAATCATTTAACATTAATAGAAATTAATTTAGAAATCATTTTTTTTTAAAATATCTCTAATTTAGTCACCTAACACCTAATTAGTCGTTAAAATTGATTTTTATTTCATGATTTTTTTTATTACATCCCTCCATAACTACTTATAATAGTATTTTAAATTAAAAAATAAATTAAATATTAATTTATTAAGATGATAAGGAGATGTTTTTCACTGTAGAGAAAATTAATGTTGTCCAAAAGAAAAAAAATTCCTGAAGAATAAAGGGAAAAAGGAAAGTAAAAACGAAATGAGAAGGAAAAAACGAGAAAGTGGGAGAGATTTTCACATATAAATTAATAACAATAGTACAGTGGCAGGTGCCCAAAGGATTCAGTCAAAGCTGCAATAGTTGAACCTAAAGTTTACACACATCATTACACTTCTAGAATTCAGAAATCCCCTTTTTCTCTTCAATTTTAGGGATTAATTTAATAAAAAAATAGATCCATTATTATAGGTAAGATTTATATTGTTTTTCAATTAGATTTGAAGTTATCCTCAAGTAAAATTCCAACTCTAACTAAAAAAACAACACAAAACAACATTTATTATATTATATATAAGAGCATTTTTAATTAAAGTTTTTGTAAATAATCCTCCTTTTGTTACTTTAAATAGTTACATGAAATTAAACAATTCACTCTTAATTAAGCACCCAACAACAGTAATTAAATTTAAGCAATTCGTCCTACTGTGTATAGCTCTACTTTAATGGACATTTTCTTGTAAGAAGTTTATTGCCTATAATTTAATTTAAAAAGTATGTACAAACTTATGGTTAAGAGTTAACTTAATTTTTTTATGGATTAATTTAATTTTAGTTGTATCCATATGAGCATGTGTTTTGAAAATGGTCAAATTTGACTCTCATGTTTCATGACTTTTTGAACTCATAGTGCCTTGTGGGGCTGTAACTGCACTCATTGCCCAAAATATTTTTTTCAAGTTGTTAGACTCTTTTCCTTCCAACACTTCATATATATATATATATATATATATATATATATATATATATATATATATATATATATATATATATATATATATATATATATATATATATATATACCCCCACACACCTCTTGTTCCATGCACAAGTACAACCCTTCTAAACCAAATTATTCAGAACTTGGAGCATTTTCTGAATTTTGAAGATCATCACATAAGCACACACAGATACTTCCTAGCTCTTTCAAGCCCAAACACCATTTTCTCCTTTCAGAAGCTCTTGTGAGAGCTAGAGGTGTGTGTGTGTGTGGAGAACACTTGAAATTTGTTAAACTCTCACAAAATCCACCACCTCATAACAATGCTTAAATCCATGTTTGAGTGACACACATCTTTGCATTTTTATTTTCTTTAAGTTGACTGGTAACTATTTGATTATAATCATACATAACTCAATCCTACTGAACAGTGATTGCAATCTCTGAGGTTGCATATTAGACTCTGAGTCTTGACTCTGAAGCCTAATTTGGGTTGGTGTCTCTCTCTCTCTCAAAGCAAGATGATGGAAAACAGTGGAAGCAGAACTTATGAACAGGCATTTGATGTCTCCTATGACACGACTCAACCAGCAGGTTCCAAGTTCTTTGATGATGATGGGCATCCCAAAAGAACTGGTAATCAAATAACCTCCAAAATCCAAGTATTTTGAAGTTCACTACAATTTCACTTCATCTCATGGACTTGTTATTTTGCAAATAACTCTCTTCTTTTTTTCTCTAAAACAAGCAGAACCAATTGTGTTGGTTATTGGTAATTAGTCATTTGAAAAGCACTGACTTTTGTGTTTTACAAAACAGGAACTCTTTGGACTGCAAGTGCCCACATAATAACTGCTGTTATTGGTTCTGGGGTTCTATCTTTGGCTTGGGCTATTGCTCAGCTTGGTTGGGTTGCTGGTCCTGCTGTGATGATTGTCTTCTCTGGCGTAACTTATTACACCTCAATTCTTCTATCTGCTTGTTACCGCACTGGTGACCAAGTCACTGGCAAGAGAAACTACACCTACACGCAAGCTGTTAGCTCCTACCTAGGTATGCATGCACCCCAACTCAATTATGGTATTTTTGGAAACTTTTTTCATAACATTTCAACAAAATTATTAAGAGATACGAAATAGTTTATGTATAAACTAATATGAACTTAACCGAACTCATTTTATATTGTCTCTCCCAAAAATACCTACTTATAAGTTTGTCCAAAAGGACCATAAAATCAAAACCAGAGTCTTTTCATCAAGAAAAGAATTTTGGGTGCTTCATGTTTCTAAATAAAATCATTCTTGGGTTTTGCAGGTGGTGCGAATGTGAAGTTTTGTGCGTGGGTTCAGTATCTGAACCTTTTTGGTGTGGCAATTGGATACACCATAGCAGCTTCCATAAGCATGATGTGAGTTTTGAAAAATGCAATTGTTGTTGTGTGCATGAAAGTGTAAGAAGAAATGTGCTAATTGGGTGTTTTGGGTTGTTGATGAAACAGGGCAGTTAAAAGGTCTAATTGTTATCACAGTAGCGGAGGAAAAGATCCATGCAAAATGAACAGCAATGTTTACATGATTTCATTTGCAATTGCGGAAATTGTTTTATCCCAGATTCCAGATTTCAACGACTTATGGTGGCTCTCTATTCTGGCTGCGGTCATGTCCTTCACATACTCAATAATTGGACTTGGTCTTGGAATTGCTAAAACTATAGGTATGATTCTATTCATGTTATGTTATAGAATTGTTATCATCATTATGAGTTCTGGATTGGACTACTACAGGGTAGAAATTTGACTTGAATTGCTCATGTATCAGGAAATGGAGTAGTTAAAGGAAGCTTAACTGGTGTAACTATTGGTACTGTCACAGCAACACAAAAGATTTGGAGGACCTTCCAAGCTCTTGGTAACATAGCCTTTGCCTACTCCTACTCAATGATCCTTATAGAAATTCAGGTACATCTACTTTTGCTGAATTTTGTCACACTCAAATGAGCTGCACTGTTCAAAACATAATTGTATATGTAGTTTCTTAGGTATTATTTGTATGGTTTTGGAATCAGAATTGATATTTTACATCAACAATCTGTGTAATTCTTAATGTGAACATTTATTATATGGTTTATGTTTTTGTCTATATTATGAAACAGGACACAGTCAAATCCCCTCCTCAAGAGTCAAAGACAATGTCCAAGGCTACTTTAGTCAGTGTCTTAGTGACAAGCATTTTCTATGTACTATGTGGTGGCTTTGGCTATGCTGGTTTTGGAGATGCAAGCCCTGGAAACCTGCTCACTGGTTTTGGCTTCTTTAACCCATATTGGCTCCTTGACATAGCCAATGTTGCCATTGTTGTCCACCTAGTTGGTGCATACCAAGTTTACTGCCAACCCCTTTTCCAATTTATTGAAAACAATGCATCAAAAAAATTCCCAGAAAGTGACTTTATGAGCAAGGAATTTGAAGTACCATTCCCTGGCTGCAAACCCTTCAAGCTCAACCTCTTCAGGTTGGTGTGGAGGACAATGTTTGTGATCTTCTGTACAGTGATGGCTATGCTGCTACCATTCTTCAATGACATTGTGGGGCTTATTGGAGCCATTGGATTTTGGCCCCTCACTGTGTATTTCCCAGTGGAGATGTATATAGTTCAAACCAAAATGCCAAAGTGGAGCAAAAAATGGATTTGGTTGCAGATTCTTAGTGGTTCATGCTGCATCATTACTGTGATAGCTGCAGTAGGTTCCATTGCTGGGATTGTTGATGATCTTAAAGTTTACAAGCCATTCCAGACCAGTTACTAGTTGGGTAGATTTACTCAGTTAATTAACATCATTGTAATTGTAAGAGATTCCATTAGCAATTTACAAAAAAAAATAATGTAAATTTGTGCTAATTTGAAATCTGTAGGAGGTGGTCTTGTTTATTCCTTACTGTGATCATACTTTGTAATTTCAGTTCTGCTTCCTAATTTCCAATGAGAAAAAAGGAGTACATGATTTCAAACTATCGGTTTTAAGAACTTTCTTTCTCCTCATAATATCCAGTTTTTTTTTACTTAAAATAACCTATTTTTGAATTAATTTACCAAGGTAACCTCTATCTTCCAAAGGTCAGAAATCGATTATTTCCAAATAAATTTCACAGCATCACGAATCTCATTTTTTTTAATTGCACATAAGAAATCGGTAAGAGTTGATTAATTAATTTTTTTTAAGAATATGTTTTGATTTAATTTTCAGGGTTTTTAATTTTTTAAAATATTTTAGTTAAAATTAAAATTTTAATTATTTTTAAAATCTGCTTTTAACATTTTTTATTCTTAAATAAAAAGAAATGTTTTAATATGTGTAATTAGCTTCATTATTTAATTTCTATTTAATAAGTATGGATATTTTAATATTCTTAATTATTTTATTTTTATATTTGTAAGTAATATTATTTTATTTTATTTTTGAAAATTATTTTTAAAATAATGATTATTTTCTTTTTTGAATTATTTTTGTCTTAATTTCATTTTTAAGTATCTATATTTTATATTTTTAATTAATTCAATCATTTAAAATAAATACATATATTTTAATATTTCTAATTAATTTAATTAATTAATTTCTATTCAATAAATATAGGTATTTTTGTTTTTTAATTATTTAATTTAAAAATATATATTTTATTTCAATTTTAGAAAAAAATATTAAATAGTATTCAAAATGGTTATTATTAATTTTAAATAATGATAATTTTAAGTTAATAATATTGAGTTGTAATTAATTTAAATATTTTATGTTAGAAATGAAATCTTAAAAAACTTATAATTTACATATTGAAATATAATAAAATAGTTAAAATAATTAAAATTTATAACAAACATACATAATTGATATTAAAAGAAAACACACTATAACAAAAAGTATAGAGAAGACTTAGGTCTCAACGAGAACATAGATATATAGTCAAATAGTGCAATAATTATCACTCATGTCCATCTTGGTAACCTAAAGCAAAAGTCATTTAAGTGTGATATTTGCAAAATATTAAAACCTCATGTCAAATTAATCTATGATTAACTATGATATTCATACTAATTTAGGCTCATCGGCGCAAGGTCCTAACAAATCTCTATAAATGAGTTGGTCAATGCCAATGTCAAGTTAAATTACGTATTTAATAGCATTTATTACTCTCAGTTATCAAATATCGAATATTGACTTGAGCGTCGAAAGATCTTTTGCCAAACACCAACACCGAGTAGTAGAAGTAACATAAGAGAGACATGACCTTTTCGACCTATACAAGATCAGGAACCCATCATTAAATATTGTTAATTTAAACTTTCAGTTAGATTTACTTAGTTTGAACTCATGATAAGGTAAAAACATTTATTATTCAAATGACACGGTGTTCGATTTAATGGGTTGAGTTCAAGATGAGAGTCGTCTAAAATTTTAGTAAAACTTAGAAGACATCCTTAGTAAACCATTCAGTTGCTTTCAATTTTATACACATAACTAAAATAATAATAATAATATATATATATATATATATATATATATATAGAGAGAGAGAGAGAGAGAGAGAGAGAGAGAGAGAGAGAGAGAGAGAGAGAGAGAGAGAGAGAGAGAGAGAGAGAGAGAGAGAGAGAGAGAGAGAGAGAGAGAGAGAGAGAGAGAGAGAGAGAGAGAGGAGAGAGAGAGAGATGTATATTCAAGCAAAAAACAGATTTAAATAGATAAGGGATAGAAAGATTCACACAATAGATTTATACTGGTTCACTCTTAGCCAAGAGCTACATCTAGTCCCCTGAAAACCTATGAGTATTGCACTAAGCAATCAAAACACCTTGATTACAACACACACACCAAAGTGGTGATCTTGAACCCTTCAAGAACACACACCACCTTTCGCAATCACACCACAAAATTCAGAACATCCTCTAAATCTGCACACCAACAATTCTTACAAAAATACAATTGTTAAGAGAGAAAAAGAATAATAACACCTGATACAATCACAAATTGAAAAGAAGAAATACAATGCAATCCTATTCGACTCTTAGAAAGAAAAGCTTGAAGCAATCTTGGAAAAAAATTGATTTGAAAGCAATAATCTGAATCAATAACAACCAGGAGTGTAAAAACAGATTATATATACTTCAATCAGTTGTTAAAAACATTTATCCCCTGTTTGCTTCTACGGATGTACAACTATTTGGATATGTGGTTGTGTGGGGAAGAGAGGGGGAGGATATACCTGTGAACGCCATGTTCCTCTCCTCTCAAAATGAAGAGATGTAGAGGGAAAACCATGTCAACATCCCTTATTTCCAAATTTATCCTCATTTAAATGTGTCACAGTGCTTCATTTGAATGTATTAGTATTTAAAAAAATTTATTGTACAATGTTTAATATATATATATATATATATATGTGTGTGTGTGTGTGTAATATTTAAAATGAAGAAACAAATTATCATAAATTTTAAGGAAGTTTTAAGTTTGTTTATTATTTTCTAAAATATAAATTATGTAAATAATGATAAACTAATGTAAAAAAATATAGTTAAATAAAATCTTCCATTTATATATTAGTTATTAGAGTAAATCAGGTTATACCTATTTTTCAAGTTCTAATAAGATATTTTATTAAATGTGGTTGAATTTAGTTTTGTTTATAAAAAAGAATATACTATATCTAATTAACATTGAAAATATTACTTGGGTTGGATCATGGGCATCACCAATACTAAACATTTTCCATTTTATTTTATCCTTATTTTTTATTATAATTTTTTATGAAATTCTTTTCTATGGTTAATTAAGTTATATTTTTGTTGATGTAGTATTTTTTAGATTGCTTTATTGTGAGGTTTTTTAATATTAAAAAATAGTAATTTTCTATTTATATAAAATGTGATTTATTTTCTAATTTTATAGTATATGTTTAATATTTAAAGAAATTATTTGAAGTTATGTTTTTATTTAATTTGTTGTTGTGTTTATATTAATATATTTCTATGTATAGTTATTATGTTTATGAGTTATAATTTATTTATTATGACTTTTTTTCTATTAATATATTTTTTTTAGTATTTTTTATTTTTCATACTACAGGGTTTATAATATTTTTTTATTTATATAAGATTTGATTTATTTTTCAATTTTATAGCACATAGCACATGTTTAATATTTTAAATAAATTACTTGAAGTTCTGTTTTTATTTAATTTGGTGAATACATATTATTTCTTAATTATAATTTTTATATTTATTACAAAGTAACACTAACTTATATACAATGAAAGACTCTAATCTCTAGTCGATGTGAGATCTCCAACAATATTATACATATTTACATTTAACATATATTTTTTTCTATTTATAATTTTTAAATCTACAAAATATGTGAAAATTGTTCATTTTCAAACAAAAACAACTCATTTTATTATTAATTTTTTTAATAGGCTAGGGTAAATCTGTAAAGTAACATTTCATACCTTTAAAAAAAATTAAAATTCTCTCACAACTATCACATCACTCACAAACTCCCATAAACTTTCCTCACACATCCACCCTAACATACCCCAATCTAAACAACATCACTTTCTTCACACTTTCCTCACACATCCACTCCCTCAAATCCCCACACATCTTCTCCCTAATCCAAACAAAGTCTTAATGCAAGAGCCAAATCAGTTTTAAAACAATTAAAACAGATTGAACTAACTTAACAGAATTCTGTTAAGAAATTCAAAAATCAATCGATTGAATTTCCAAAACAACCGATTGAATTGATTTGAAAGCAAACTCTACCAAACACAAGCTATCTCAAATCCTTTTCAAAAACCTCTAAGTGTAACACAATCGGTTGAAACGACAATTCAACAGGTTGATTTTCCACTTCTTTGAATACACATTTTTTTCAAAAGGATTAAAATCAAGCAATCTTGGATCAAATCTATGAGTGCATTACAAATTCAAACTACCAAAAACCTACACACACAAGTAGCAGAAAAGTCTTCAAGCAATCTTCACAAATTTGGAGACATCAAAGCCTATGTTATTATATAGTAACCAGATCTGATCTGATCTTGAACCCTACAATATTGATTTACATAACCTGTTATTATATAGTAACACCTTGTTATTATATTATAAGAACTCAAAAACTAATATAGAGAATGAAAAAATATCACTTGAAACATGGTAACCACAAAATAAAAGAATGAACTAGGTGATTTTTTTTTCTCTTCAAACACATATTGATATCATATTTTGCATAAAAAAAGCTTCAAGAATAGTTTTCATAAACTTTTCTTTTGATTTCATCTAAAATTATTTCGAAACGAGAGACTTATATAGATATAAAATTATTTGTTTCAATGGATTAAAATTGCATTTTAATCCGTTAACTTCAAAATTAATTTATCATTGTAACATATTAAAATATAAGAGTTCAAAGTCTTTAGAGAGCTTAAGAGATTTCAATCTATTAAAGAAACATTTTAACATATTAAAACAAAGAATTTGTAACTACTCATGTTTCTAAGGAATTTAATCGATTAAAACGATTATCTAATCAATTAAAATGTTTCTTGCAGGCATTTTAGACAAGCTAAGAATATTTTAATATATTAAAAACATCTTTTAATCAATTAAAACATATCCTATCACCAAGACAAGCTCTAATACATTTTTGAAAAACTTTCAAACTGAAATTTTAAGATCAAATCATAAAAGAGAAACTCACAATCGATCCTAGACAGTCTAACTCTATAAGCCACACTAGAAATTCTAACACTAGCAGACCATTCATGAATTTTGGTGATAACAAACACTCTAAGTGTATTTATTTGAATGTAAATTAATTATTTGAACATTCTAACATGTGTTTTTTTTTTATAATTAAAGGATACATTAGTCAATCTAGTGCTTATATTCAAATCTCACAATATATGATCTAATAAACCACATGAATTCTTAACTTGAATTTAACTTTCTAGATAAACATTAAGTGTTTGAAACATTATTCTCGATGTCTATAATAATCATGTTTGAAAATATCTTATTACAAATGGTCTTATAATCAACTACTTATGGAAACAAAGAAAAACCTATGTGTTTATGGTTAAATGTGATTAACTCTTATATATGCAAATTTTTTTTGAAATAACGTTTGAATTATTTCTATAAATAGAATAGAGGCAGAAGCCCTTTGAATATTCAAATCAAAACTTTCCTTATCAAATTTTTAAACCAAGAAAGATATAGATTCTTCTTATCAACAAAGATCAATTGTTATATAATCAAAGTTGTAATGATCATCTTCCAAGTTTATGTAAAGAGTTCAAGTTGAATATGAAGAACACAACAACGACAATATACAATTCTTCCAATATTATAAGTGATCTTATAATATTCTTTGTGGGAGATCAATAACCTTTATAATTCTTCATATTGTGAAGTAAACCTAATGAGCTTTATATCTGAGAGTATTATTTTCTTTTGAGAGGCCTCAATATTAAATTTAATAGAAAAGATTAAAAGAAACATGGAATAAAAACTCTAAAGTTGAAAATAACATTTGTTTGCATCATATTATTTATTTATTTTATTAAATAAATATTTTATAAAAAAATGCATTTATCATTTTACTTAATTGGGGATATAATCTCTTTTGGTACAAATTATTATTTAAAATAACTACAACCATAACAACAATATAAATTTTATGAAAAAAAAAATCATTGAGAACTTTAAGCAAATGTAAAAATGTATTAAGATTAAAAAAAATTATTAATGTTCTCAGATTGGCCAAAGTGTAGGCTAAGATATAGGCCGACATCATAGGTTAAGAGGTATAATCGATGCCTTGCATAGTCAGTCCCCGAACACATTTGCCTGAAATCAAAATGAACATTAATAACATAAAAAAGCTTATTAAAGAATTTAATCAATCTGCATTGTAAGTAATTAACCTAAAAAGAAGAGATAATTTGGGCCCAAAATGAACAATGTTCTCAAAAGACTATAAATATATGAACATCATCTGATCAAATATATGTTTTCGCTTTTCAATGCTTATTAGTCTGAATATCGAACACCGACTTAAGCATTGAAGAACCTTTTGCACATATACTCTCCACTTTCATTGAAGACATTATAGAACACCGAGAGTCCGAGGAGTATCATATCAATATTTGAAGATTATACAAGAGTTCCACATTTAATAATTGTACATCTTTGTTGACTACACCTTGGGTTTACTTTTCTTTTTCAAGAATTTGCCAAATTTCTTGGTCAATAAATTTAGTGTCTCAGCGTCGCTGTAATCACTTTATTCTCCCTCACTTTTCAGAACTAGGGATTTTAATGCTATCCCTTTGACCTTATTGTCTCCCTTTTCATTCCCACTCAGTCTATTAATTTCAATTTCATGTTCCCTCAAATTGCCAAACAAAGCAACTGTAGTTAGGATGGTTAGATCTCTTGATTTTGAAATAACTGACTTTGGGTTGCCATGACCTGTCCAAACACTTCAAGACATTGATGTTCAATTATTCCTTTTCAAAGATCTTCTAAAGGCCAATGACATGCTTTACAATATGTGTAACCCATTTTTGCACCTTTGCGATTGTCTGTCCCTCTGCATTCTAAAGAGTTCATATTCTTATAAAAGAGCATGTTTCATGACATGTTTAATATCTGAAGTTCCATCATGAGTAACTTCCAAAATGTCTCACATTTCTTTAGTCGATAAACATTGTGATACCCTAAAAAACTCATCAAGATTCAATGCATAGGTTATAATGTTCTTTGTCATACAATCATATCGAGTTTTTTTAATTTTCAGAATCTGACCAATCAGCCCAAGGTTTTTCAACAAGTTCATTTTTATAACATGTTTAGGAACAAAAGGACCATTGATAATAGCATCCCAAATACCCCAATCAATTGATTATATAAAAAATCTTCATTTTAACTTTCCAGAATAATTTTAAAAAACCATCTTTAGATACTAATTTTTTGAAATAATAGGCCGAGTTTAAGAGGTGGTGGATTGAACTTTAAAAAAAATTCTTTGCAATCTGGATTAGAATGAAGTTTTTTTAAGAAAAATCAATCGATTAGAATATAGAGCAAATGATTAAAAATTTTGTTAACTAGCAGAAATTATAAAAAATTAACCAGTTGAATTTTATCAAGTTAGACAATTAATCAGTTGAATTTATGAAGACACAAGAATCACTTCAAATTATAAATACATAAATGTAAGAAGAGTGAAAGAGAATCACACACACAATTTTATATTGGTTCACTCTTTCTCAAGAGTTACATTCAGTTTCTCAGCCACACCAACTAAGATTACACTAAATACATAATATTTACAACACAAGACTCTAAAGAATACCACTCTTGCACTACAAGAAAAAAAGGTTTTAGTGGAGGTTAACATAACCTTAGGATTGATTTAATTAATGGAGGTTTTTTTCTAAAACCTCAACAAAATAACAGAGGTTTTTTAACCTTATTTAAATTCCAAAAGTTTATTCTAAAACCTCGGCAAAATGACGGAGGTTTTTTTAACCTTCATTAATTTCCATAGGTTTATTTCAAAACCTCTACAAAATAACGGAGGTTTTTTAACCTTAGTTAATTTTCAAAGGTTTACTTTAAAACCTCTGCAAAATAGTTGAGGCTTTTTAACCTTTGTTAAGTTTCATTAATTTATTCTAAAATCTCATCAAAATAATGGAGTTTTTTAATTTTCATTAAGTTTGAAATGTTTATTGTAAAACATCAATAAAATATTTTAAATTTTCTCAAATTTCAATAAATAAATATAATTAAACTTTTTAAAAAAAATAATTTTAATATATTTGATAACTAAATTCTTAAACTTTTTGAAAGTGTAAGTTTAAACATATAATTTTTTTAAAAAATATTCTTAATTTTAAATATTTATTTAATTAAAATTAATTAATTTTTTATTTATTTTATATAAATATTTTTAATAAAAAAAGAAAAATTATCTTTTTTTTTAACTTTTCCAAAGATGTATTTTCAAACCTCAGGAAAATACTCACACTTTTTCCAACTTTTGACTAAAAAACTCATTATTGTTCTCCTCCTCCACCGTAGAGCTATTGTCCTCTTCCATCAGAGAGCTACTTCTCATCCTCTACCACAGAGCTTCTCCTCCTCCGCCACGGACCTGCTTCTGCTGCTCCACCACGGACCTGTTTTTACTGCTTCACCACGGTAATTGGTTTCTTCTTCCTCTTCTCAGTACATATTCTCTCTCTCACGGCCCTATACGCTCCACCACCATTGTTCTCTCCGGCGAACGCAACACCACCGTCATCACCATCGATTTTGCTCTTTTTTTCATTATCCTTTCTCTGTTTCCATTGTTGATTTCTTCAGTTGACATTGATTTTCTGAGTTGCTCATGTCGCAAATGCTTATTTGAATCAATAGTTGAAGCATAATCCCTAACGCTTGACCGAAATAAAAATGTTGAGGATTTTGTTAAATCTAGGGTCTAGTAACTTCGTTTGGATTGTGACATTTTACGCTTTCGATACTATCAACTTTATTTTTAGATATGTGCTTCTTGGCTCATTGTGTTTTCTCTGGATGAAGTGTACGCATTGACAAAATTATTGTAGGGTAGAATTATACATATAGAATGGGTAAAATAATGAAAAATGAATTGAATAGTATGAGAGGGATGGTCTGGGTGGATTGGAAGAAGTAAGGCTGGGGAAAGGGCTCTTTTTATGTTGACACCAATTCAGACTGAAGGGGGCGGTGTGGCCTTTGTAGGTGCAGTATGTGGCTCTCCTATCTTTGGTGGTACTAAAGTTCAAAGCTTTGGCCAAAGGGTGAGGAAAGGTGGATGGTCTGGTTGTTATGCAGGCTATTTTGGAATAGATTGGAGGTTCCTGGTGCGGTCCGGAAGTTGGTGATGGGAGTAGGGTGTTGGCAGGAGAGGTAAGGCTTAATTGGAGTGGTGGTTCTGCTGGTGTGTTGTTGTCCTACTTGTAAGGTTGCCTTTGTTGGAGGAACAAAAGTTTGGTATGTCAAGTTCTGGTGGCTTGAAAGAGGGGAGTGCAGGGTCAAAGGTGAGTTAAGTTTATGTTAGCATGGAGCTGGTTTATGGTACTTGGAATAAGAGAGGCTTGGAGATGTTAGAATCTGAGTCCAAATAGTACATGTGTAAGAAAGGGTCTGCTTGCTGCTCATGACGCTATGGTGGCTTGAGTCCAAAAGTTGCTAGATTTCTAGTAACTTTATACTGCAGGTTCAAGTCCTTTAGAGCAACATTTATGTAGGAAGTAATTCTAACCTATTGATCATAGGCTACAGTAAAGGATGGTTTATGTGTGGAGGCCCGGGAGCTTTGAAAAGCTTATAGCCAGTACGGTTATTAGCTTTATAATCTGTTTGGTTTTAGCTGTTGAATAGGCAGCCCTGTAGGCTCCTTTTGATGGTCTTTGTTTGATCTATGGTTAGCTATGTGTACAAGGGTTGCTATAGGTTCATAGTTAAATCTGCTCCAGCTAAAAAAAAAGAAAAAAGGATCCCAACCATTTGTTTTCATTCACTGTTTTTGATCCAGTTTTTCCAGTCATTATGTTATCACATTTGTTTTCAATTATGCACTATTTGCTTCAGTCTTCTCAGGATTCCAATTCAAGTTCCAGTTAAATTTTACTTTCAAAATTTTGTATTTTCTGATTTTGTTTCTCATTTCTGCAGTTAATATACGGTTTTCAATATAATCCATTTCATTTTCTGATTTACTTGCTTTTCAATTTTTGTTTTCTTAAATCTTTCTATTAGATTCAATTTCTTCATGTTTTCAATTCTATTTTCAATGCATTCGTGCCATTCAAGATTTTTATTTCTTAGCATTCATTTCCTTTCATATATGCATTCAGATTCTCTTATGCTTTAGCCTTTCTGTCTTAATTTTCTTACGTTCATTTCACTGTTTCTGGTTTCTTAAATTCCGATATCTCCAATTCAATTTCATGGTGATTCTGATTCAATTGCAACTCAAATTTCAAATTGATAAAATTCTGCTTTGGTTGTGACGGATAATATGGTTTTTCTAGTCGATGATGATTTCAATACTTGATTTTCTTTAATGCTCTTCATTTCTGATTACATTTACTATTCGAATTTTCAATTTAGATTACTGTAAATTCAATTGTGTTTACATTTTATATTAGTTTTAAAGTGTAATTTAATGTTCTTTATAGAAAAAGAAAGGAATATATTTTCTCATAAACCTTATATAAACCTCTGAAAGTTGAAGCATCTTCAATTCATCCAAACTTGGGTTCTGTTAGAGAATCAGTGATCGCAAAGTTATTTTACGGAGGTTTTGAAACCCATGGTATTTTACGGAGGTTTTGAAACCTGTGGTATTTTACGGAGGTTTTGAAACCTGTGGTATTTTACGGAGGTTTTGAAACCTATGGTATTTTACGGAGGTTTTGAAACCCATGGTATTTTACGGAGGTTCTTAAACCCATGGTATTTAACAAGAGTTTTGAAAGGCTTTTCCTGAGGTTTAAAAAAACCCTGGGGAACACATTCCCTAAAGATGGTTTAGCGGGGGAAACTACAACCCTGGGTAAATGACTTAATGGAGGTTTTAACCCTGGATAATGTAAAAATAAACCCTCGTTAAAACAATTTTTTCTTGTAGTGTTGAAATTAGAAACACTATCTAATTTCAATACAAGAACTCATAAACAAAAGAATAAAGGAATAACTACACCTCAATTACAACAAAAGTAATCAGGTTCTAGAAATTCAGGAAAAAAAAATTCTTTAATCAAAATATGTAATCCAAGAATACCAGAAGAAAGCTCGAAGAATAAAAACTTTCGCTCAAAGTAAAATGTGGTCTCAAAAATCAATAAGCTCTCTCTTTGAAAATGTTAAAATTGCTTGTTGAATGATTTTCAAAAAGATATGTTTATAAATCTAATAGAAAAAACTGTTATGTTATTTTTAATGGATTCCAAAATTCATTTCAACTTATTGATTTCACTTACATCAAAAGTAGTGGATTAATTTGAATCTCTAATTTATTAAAAACATAATTAAAGAGATTTCAACATGTTAAATTACAAATTTTAACACAATAAAATTCACTGAAATTTCAATCCATTGAAATTTCTTTAATACCAATAATAAGTTCTATTCGACTAAAACATTTTTAAAACATTATTCTTGGATCTTCATGAATTATTTATCTTAATATGAAAAAACATACACACCATATATAATACAATACACTAGTACACATTTGTTATCTCCTTCGGATGATAAGATCTTTCATTTACAAAAGTGGATTAGATTCATCAAATACAAGTTTCATCTCCAACATATTGAAGACATTATTTTTTGTCAAAATTGCAAATCCAAATTTGGTAAAGGTATACCCTTTTATTTCTCACTTCCATTGTTGATTTCACTAGTTCGAACTTAATATACTATATTTTATTTATTTTCTTTTTCATTTTCCTTGTTTGTTTACAAATTCTTCTTCTCTAACAAACTAGGCTTTTGGAGTATAGAGCATTGAAAAGTTTACAAAATTTGGTTAGAGTTCGCTTTCCCATGATAATAATAGCTTAACACGCTTACAGTTTGAACCCACCGCCCACCACACTTCATCCGCTTTTACAATTCTATTGGAAAACAAACCTGATACGTTCCTTACCCAAAGATTACTCCATGTTTCATCTATACAGTAAACACATGACTTTTGAGTGAAGCACACATTTTGTAACGCGGCTTTTGATTAATGCAAGAAGCACGCGCCTGCATAGAAAAAAAAAAAAAAAAAACTCTGCATCAAAAAAATTTCTACCTTCTATTAAGGTTCCAATGGGTCCAAAATCAGTGTTTGTTCTCCACCACAAACTCAACTAAGGATAAGCAAGTGATGCTATTCCTTCCTCATTTGCTGTTCCTCTTCACCATGTTGACACATGAAGCAGCATCTTCCACATGTCCCATGGATCTCTCTTACGTTGGTTCCATTCCCTGGAACACTGAGATCTGCAAAGACCCTATTGACAAGGATCACTGTTGCGACACACTATTGAGTGTCTTTGCCATTGCCCTCGCTGAGCGCCTCAAAGATACTCACATATTTTACCTTCCCGATGCAAACACTTCCTCCACTTGCTTACATGACTTCACACTCAGGCTTTCAGCCTTGTCCATCAACCAAAACATGGTCCCTCTTTGCTTCCCTAACCCAACACGCTTTGTTTTCAACTCTTCGGCTTGTGCAGGTATCAGAACCATCCAAGATTGGATTAACAAGGTGGGCCCAGATACCCCTTTGAACTCAACTTGCAATAGGGACCTCAAAGACAATACTCGCTGCAGACTTTGCTCTGATGCTGCCTCCACACTCAATTCCACGCTCTCAACTATTTACCCAGATGCTGACCCCACAAAGTGTTTTTACTACATAGTGTTGTATGCTGCAGCTGCTGTTAACCCGTACGGTACAACCGATTTAAGCACCACGAGTTGCATACTGGACCTGGAGCATAGTGTTGTAATACAAGGGTCAAGTCATAGAGAAAAAGTGTGGAAGCTGGGTTTTGCGTTGTTGGGTGCTGTTATTGGTGTTGTGCTTGCTTTTGTTATGATAGTTGCGTACAGGAAGTGGGATAAGAGAAGGAGGCAGAGTGTTTATCACAGGGAGATTGAGAACAAGGTCAGGGCATGTGTTTTGCCTAATGCTGGTGTAAAATGGTTTCACGTAGCGGAGCTTGAGCGTGCCACTGAGCGATTTTCAAGGACGAATGTGGTTGGTCAAGGTGGTCATGGAGTTGTGTATAAAGGTACTCTTTCTGATGGTGCTGTGGTTGCTGTTAAGGACATTTTTTATTTGGAGGGTAAAGGAGATGAAGAGTTCTGCTATGAAGTGGAGATCATAAGCAAAATAAAGCACAGGAATCTTCTTGCTCTTCGGGGCTGTTGCATTTCAAGTGATGATTTGGAAGGTAAGAGGAGGTTTTTGGTTTATGATTTTATGCCTAATGGAAGTCTCAGTGACCAATTGTGTTCTGATGGTGCTAACAGGCTAACATGGCCACAAAGGAAGAACATAATCCTTGATGTGGCTAAGGGGCTTGCTTATTTGCATTATGAAATCAAACCTCCAATTTATCATCGTGACATAAAGGCTACCAACATACTTTTGGACTCTAAAATGAATGCTAAATTGGCTGATTTTGGGTTGGCCATGCAAGGTTGTGAGGATCAGTCTCATCTCACCACAAGGGTGGCTGGCACATATGGTTATGTAGCACCAGAGTATGCTCTGTATGGACAGCTAACTGAGAAAACTGATGTCTATAGTTTCGGTATTGTTATTCTTGAAATCATGAGTGGAAGGAAAGTGCTTGATACTTTGGATTCATCTGCTGGTTCAATTACGGATTGGGCATGGACAATGACAGAATCTGGAAAGATTGAGGAAGTTTTTGATGAGTCAATAAGAGAAGGGCAAGAAAAAATTATGGAAAGGTTTGTTCATGTTGGAATGCTATGTGCTCATGTGGCAGTGGCGTTAAGGCCTACTATTGTTGAGGCCCTCAAGATGTTAGAAGGTGCCATTGACATTCCCCAATTACCTGACAGACCAGTGCCACTGGGTCATGAGTCCTTCCAATCTTCTTTGTTGCATGGTTTACCCAGAAGTGGTTGAACATGTAAGCCACTTGTTTACCTTATTTGAGTATGGGCAAAATGTAAATACAGGTTTGTTTCTTTATGAATTAGGTAGCACTGTTACTAGTAAAGTTCAAAGAAAAAATCATATTGAAAAATATTTGTATATTTAAGAGTAGGAAAATTAGTTATAAGGACTAAATATATTTTAGGTTCCTCAAACCTTGCTTTATTTTAGTCTTCCAAAATTAGTTCTCAGAATTTCAAAATGCTACCAGAAGTATCTGTCGAATCTATAGAAGGCTTGCTTATGGTATACAATATGTGATTGTTTTTTAGCATCAAATTCTGGTTTCAGAATTTAATTTGTACATATGATGCTTTGTTATGTAAAACCGCCAGAATATATAAATAGAAACCAAAATTGATTCTTCAAAAAAGTGAAATACCATAATTTGTTAGTGTATGTTATCTGTCATGATATGGTAATGGCTTTTCATGATAATTGAAGCTTCCAAGTTGTAGCATGTCCAAATAAGTAAAACAAAACGTCAAACATTTTAGTTTAGCAGTGATTTAGAAACAGAAATGGATAACTTTTCACCTCAACTCGATTTAGCATTCTGGAATTGACGATTATTTAAGTATTTTTATTTTGTACACTAGCTCTATTCATTCCTGAGAATTAGAATGCTGTCCATATTCAAAGATTTTATATGAAATAGTAAAAATTCCTCATGAAATTTCATTACCCTGTGTGTGACTTTCCTTGCTTTCCATTGTTCATCTCCTTTGAAGAGCTCGTTACTCTGCGAGTTTGGTTTCTTTCCTTGATTACTCATTCATAAAAAGATTATTGGCAGTTTCAGACCAAAATTTCTTTTACATAAAAATGTAGTGTTTCGATGTTGACAAAGAACTAGTGATGGAATGGAAGATTATTTCAATCTCAAACAAGTCAAAACTTTTGATTTCATGTGTGTGAGGTGTTAGTTAGGATCCATCTCTACAGTTGTGGTGGTGTCACTGACACTGTCATTGGTATGACTCAAAGAAGGATCTTAATCACCCTTTCCCACTTAAATTGTAAAGCCTGCTAGTGAACAAGTTGCAATGATCATCTCAATTGTGTCCTCCTATTTTATATACATAGCAAATAGGCTATTATAGTTTGTTTTAATTGTGCTAATTCTGTTGACCCCTTGATTGCAATTAGTATTGATCAATACTATTATAGCATTAGTTTATGAATGTACCTAATAATACAACTTGGTTGTGCAAGTTTTTTACTAGCCAAGTTATGTTGGTGGGAACTGGATGAAGTTGAAGAAAGGAGGTGCAGATTGGCAAGACTTCACTGCTTTTGCCATCTGCTTTACCAATAAGCACTTCCCACGTAGATTATTTGATACTTATTTGCTATTAATTATTTGATATACATAGCTGATTCTGCATCCTACTCATGTCATGCCCTGGATCTCGGCTATGTTCAAACCATTCCATGGAACACTTCAGTCTGCAAAGACTCAATAGATAAGAAGCCTAATACGGATCCCTGTTGCTTAATTCTCCTTTCTATATTCATGATAGGCCTTGCTAAACGCCTCAAATACACTCCCTACACTTGCTTATCTGACTTCAAACATAACCTTGCAGCCTTGTCCATCTAGTTACATGTCATCCAGACACAACAAAAACCTACTGTAATAGGTATAATGGTTTGAACTCAGTCTATTATAACCAAGGCTAATAATGAAATAATCAAATCCCTTGTACCCACATTTGGGCCCTTGCTTTAAACCGTATAGAGATTTGGTCAACTTGCAAATCAAGTTTTCTTGTTCTTAAAGCCTTCTGGTTGGAACATATATATTTTCCCTTAAAGTTCTCTATGAAGAAAAGCAATGTTTACATTTAATTTCTAAAGATGTTAATCAAATGCAGTACACAAGGTCAAAATAACTATAGTTGTTGTCAATCTAACATTTGACGAGAATATCGTGAAGTCAGTGTCTTCTTTTTTAGCATATCCCTTTACTATTAATCTAGCATGATATTGTTTCACTTGATCATTGTCATGTTATTTGATCTTACATAGATCCATTTGCAACCAATAGATTTCTAATCTTTTGGAAGTTCAACAAGCTTTCATGTCTTGTTTATGTGAAGAGGCTCTATTTCTTCTTGCATCATTGTTGTCCAAATGAAGCATTTAAACCACTCATAACCTTTTGAAAAGTTGAAGGCTTTCCTTCTTGATTTAGAAGACAACACACATCATGGCTTATCATAGCATATTCTAAGTGTCAAGATGGTTTAACCTTTTCTTATGTTGATCATCAGAGTCCTCCATTACTAACCTCATTTGGCTATTGTTCTTCATGCTCCTATTCTGCCTCAAAAGAATCATCCACATGCTTCTTTTCTATCTATATTATGGCAATGTTCTTTGTAAAATTATCATTTTTTTGCTTATTTTTCAGTTCATTTTTTGCAAAAATTATATCCCTGCTTACAACATCCTTGTGGGTAGTGGGATCCCACAGTCGATACCCGTTCACATTATCAGCAAAGTCCAAGAATATACATATCCTAGATTTTGGATCCAACTTTGTTCTTTCTTGGGAGTTTTACATTGCATAACAAGACAACCAAACACATGTAAGAAAGAATAATTAGGTGGTTTTCCATTCCACATCTCCATTGGTGTCTTTAAACTTATTGTTGTTGACAATGATCGTTTTATCACACAATAAGCAATTTTAACTGCTTTTGCTTTGAATGACTTGGTCACTCCCACTGTTCTCAACATAGCTCTTGTTTTATCAAGAGAGTTTTATTTATCCACTTTGCCACACCATTCTGTTGAGGTGTATGTGGAATAAAAAAGTGTTTCATAATATCCTTTTGTTTGTAAAAGGCTAAAAAATCTCCATCTACGTATTCTCCTCCATTATTTATCCTCAAACACTTAATTCTTTTTGTAGATTCAAGTTCTACTCGTGCTTTGAATTTCTTGAATACTAAAAACACATCGGACTTCCTCTTTTAATAGGGTACACCACATTCTCCTGGAGTAATCATTAATGATTGATATAAAATATTTTGCTCCTCCGAGGGATAATACTAGTGATTCCCACACATAAGAATAAATCAAATCTAATATATGTTTGCTTCTATTAGCTACTCTAGCAAACTTCAACTATGTTGCTTTCTTATCACATAATGCTCGTAGAAAAGTAAAACAACCTTTTTGGGCTTGGGTAAGAAATTATGTTTTTCAATAATTTTTAGACCTTTCTCTAACATATGCCAAAATCTACAAGACCACATCATCACCACTTCTTCTTAACTTGTTAATGCAATATTGTTGAACATGCTTTTGCAACGCATCCCCCAAAATGCCATGATCTTCTTTGCTTTCATCACTACCAAATTACCTCTCACCACCTTTAAGATTCCAACTTCAATATGGATCTTACATCCGATGTCAACTAATTGTTCAATAGATTTTTTTTCAAGTCATTTACATTTCACCCCCTTTGAAATACCAACATTTTTTTATTTTATTTTGATAATACTGACAACAACAATCTTTATGGTATGATCATTTTCCATTAAAACGGATCCAACTATGATAGGTTCATAAGTGTAGAACCAATCCCTGTGTGAACTTCCCAACTTGCTTGCTTTGAACTTTTCACCATATCTGATGGTAGAGGCCTTAACTCAAGACCAACCATTAGAGCTATGGCAAGAAGAAGATAATAAGATTGAAACTCTACTACTGATGGTAGAGATACCCTTTTATACATGTTTAAAGGTGCCATAACCTAGTGTAATTTCTAGAGTAGGACTTTAATTTTCTTACTTAAAAGTATAGTAGGATTTTGGCTTGTGTTTGGCCTTGAGTAGATTAGGGAAAGGGTTAGGTTTCTAAAACCTACCTAGAGTATAATTGGACTTAATTGCAACCCACATTAAAACCTAGGTTGGTCATTAGACCTAATTAGGTCACATGGTGCACACCTTACTCATGCTTGCCTTGTGACTTGATTTAGGCGCCTAATTCAAACCTTTTTGCATATGAATTTTCCCACCAATTGCTTGTAGCTTGGTCGATCCTCTCATTTATAAATTGAGGTGCTTGGATCATGAATTGGTAGATCAAATATATGAGTGTTATGCTGTCAAATTTCAAGCTTATGCACTCTCTTGTCTAGCCTCTCTAGGATAGACATCTTTTGGTCTCTTCTCTCATTCTCCCAGTGATTTGGCCGAACCAATCACTCTCCCCACACATCACGAAAACTCCAAGGAATCCATGGCTCCAATGGAGCTCTCCTAGACTCATCTACTTCATTTGGTTCCGCCAACTCCAACCTATGTCCAAGAAAACTCCAACTGGATAAAGAGGATGTTATCACTATCCACCTTACTTTCTTCCTGGATTCTTCTTCAAGAATAACTCTAGCAACATCCTCAAAGTGTAGGTATCCATCAATATTGTTATTTGTAGTATTAATGATGAGTTCACCACATGAATTACGTAAACTCTAAACTAGAAGTTGTGCATGTTGATTTTTAACTATGTTGAAATTTACTAGTAAAAGTTGGGCAAATATCGTATTCAGATTATTGTACTCAGTCATTTGAAGAGTATAGAGTTTCTTCTTCAAGAATATTCTTATGGGAAGTGACTTAGCCTCATATATTTGATGAGAGTGTCCCAAATTTCTTTTGCAATAGCATTCTGCGCAACGATAAATAAAACTGAATTTTTCATTGCTAAGTACAAATTTGTGATAGCATTCTCGTTAATTTCTTTCCACCTTTGATCTATGATGTCCACAAGTATTTCTTCAATTGCATCTGCACAATTCCTTTTCTCTCAAACTTGTCTTTATCTTTAGTTTTCACAACAAGAAATTATTCTCATTGAACTTCTCTATCTCATACTATTGTCATGACTTTAAAATCGACTTATGCACATTTTACTATAAATACTACTATTTACTAGAACTGTGAAAATAAATCGTGAACTAGTAAACCATGTAAATTCCAAGAGAGGTGGGTTATTAATGGACACACTTAAATACTAAGTCTTTCATTCGTCAAACCTTTCCTTGACATGTACTTTCAGACTACCACACTCTATATCGAGTAACAATAGTAATTATTTTTTGATGTGGAAATCGCACTAGCTGCATTCACAAAGCATACTCAATTTTTTTTCTACAAGATTATTCTAGTGACAATAGCAATGGAATGCAATCATGAAAACACACAAATAAAACAAGATGAGAAAAAATGAGCAAAACATACAATAGGCAATAATATAATTTGACTAAAGGAAAGAAAATTACAACACCTTTTTTCTAAGTTCAAAGAGAAAAATAATCTCTTTTAGAAATAGGAAAAACAACTACTAAGTTGACCTTAAAAGAGAAACTCTTTTTCCTCTTTTCATTTTTTCTTTTAAGTACTAAAGCAGTAGAAAAACAAACAAATTTTGGTAGGTCTTAGTCTTCTTATCACAGATAAAATACTTTTTAAAGTAAGTTTTCTCTAATACAAAAATTCAATTCTCACACTCCAGATGATACAAAAAGAAATGCAACGGTTAAGTCTGATGTGGAGACCTCTCTGTTTCACGAGCTTAACCAAGTCTGCAGGTAAATTTAAAAGCACCTTTGAAGATCTGATGATGTTTTCATTCGTGAAGGATTCTAAATGTAAATAAGATACTTTAATGAAAGGATTAAAATCATCTCATCAAACTTAAAAAATATCGTTAAAGAAAGAAAGCAAAACACCATTGCTTCACGGAATAGAATATCTACCACCCTTTAATTCTGATACATACAAAAAATAAAGGATTAGAAAAAAGAAATATTTTTTGCATTCCATTAATCAACCCCAAAGAAAAGTAGTAATCAGAATTGACGTTAGTATCTTTACATTGACTTTTCAGCATTTTCTAAACCAGCTGAAAAGCTAATTCTCACATTGTTGCTAGGAAATAAAGTTATAGAAAAAAGTGAAAAAGAAAAAAAAAAACAAATATGTGAAAAATGTACAGAAAATATTTTATTATGATATTGTTTATTTGATATTTTGTTAAAACTTAAATTCATTTTAGAAACCTATATAAGCAGTTGCATTCATCCATCCAAATCATCAAATATACATCAATTTTATATTGAAAGTACTATACTACAATATTAACTTGAGTTTCGGAGAATATTTTATATATGTATTTCTTAGTTTAAATTGAAGATTAAATACCAAAAATTAAAAATTAATTATTAAAGATTGGTTTTAAAGAGGAATAATTGTTAGTATCTCGACTCTAAAAATCAATTTTGTCAGTTTTCTATTTAAAATATACTAATTCTGATAGTGATTAGTTCTTAACTGAACCTTATTTGTAATATTTTTTTATTAAGTTATTTTAGAGAAAACAAACTTTTTTTATTGCATTGGTACGCCTGTTTTGTGTTTAACCAAAGCCACAAAAAATACACTTTTTAAATATAAATAATAAGAAAAGAAGAAAAGTTCTTTAGATAAATCACTTATAAGAAACATACATTTTCGATGTTATTTTCAACATAACGTGTCTTTTGGCCAAAGCAAGCTAAGGTTGACCCGTAAAACATAGGTATACGCATAGAAAAAAATACTCCTAAATACTTCCTAAAAAAAAGCTATTTAAAATTATTTTATAAATTAAAATTAATCCATAGAAAATATTTTTTATTAAATTTTTCAAGATCTAAATTTTAACTTATTCAATAAAGGCTTAATTATTTTTTTTTATCTATTATTTATATATTTTGTTTAATTTAGTTCTTCTATTAACAAAAGTTTCAATAAAAATTCTTAATTTAAAAAGGAAGTAATATAATTTTTTTAAATACTCAATCAAATCTCTTAATTTTAAAAATTTGTAGCGGTTCAAATTAATATTATTAATTTTATAAACTGTCACTGCATAATGGTTATAATACATTATGCATAAATATAAAATTGTTAATATTTATTTGTTAACTATTTTCCCAATTAATTGAATGCAAATTGAATAAAAATAAATAATGAAATCTAATTGAAAACTTAATTGAACTTTAAATTAATATATAAACCAAATAAATAAATGAATAATAAGACTAAAAATGTATTCAAGCCTATAATAAATACTTTTAAAAAAAATATTTTATTTTTTCTTCATATTTTTCATTTAAAACTTCTAATAAAAATGTTTATTTATGCTTCTCGTTTATTTACGAATATATTTGAACAAAGTTTTCTACAAACATTTCTAAGAGAGAAAATAAAAATATATTTGAACAAATTATTCCACAAAATACTCATAAGAAAATAAAATAAATGAATGATATATTTATTTATTTTTTTCTTATAGGAAAAGTTTTTCCAATGATATCCTTAAAAGAAAAAAAAAGGAAATAAAAATTTAATTCTTATTATTAAGTTTGACTTAATTTTAACTTATTAAAAATCATTTAATCTTTTTTCTTTGTATTATTATTAGTATTAATATTTTTCATTATCTTTTAAAAATGTTAAAATGATCTTGTGTGTTGCTGTTATATAATAATACAGAGGCTCGAATACGCATACAAAGAAGAAAAGGAGAAGAGTCTGCTTTAAACAAGATGATTCTTACCTTCATGTTGCTCTTCACCATTCTCATAGCTGCTGCATCTTCTTCATGCCCCATGGATCTCACCTATGTTCAGACCATTCCCTGGAACACTTCAATCTGCAAAGACCCTATTAACAAAAGTCCCTGCTGCCTAACACTCTCCAGCATCTTCGGCATAGGCCTTGCTGAACATCTCAAACAAACATCCATATTTTACCTTCCTGATGTAAACACTTCCTCCGCTTGCTTATCTGATTTCAAAGACCACCTTGCAGCCATCTCAGTAAAACCAACCATAGTCCCTCTTTGTTTCCCTCACCCAACCCAATTTGTCACTAACTCTTCAGCTTGTGCAGGGATTAGAACTCTACAAGATTGGAACCAAAAGGTGGGCATGGATAGCCCTGTCAAAACATCATGCAAAGGGGACCTAAAGGACCAAAATCTCTGCAGAATTTGCTCAGACGTTGCTATAGAATTGAAGTCCAATCTGACACTTATTGACCCAAATGCTAATGCTGTCGAATGTTTTTACTACATAGTTTTATATGCTGCAGCTGTCGCTAATCCGTTTGGTACAACAGATCTAAGCACTACTGGATGCATATTTAACCTGCCAGAACCATCTAATGTAGTAACAAGAGGGTCATCAAACAAAAGAAGGAAAGTGATCATGCTTGTTTTTACGTTGTTGGGTGTTGTTATTAGTGTTGTGCTTGCTTTTGCTCTGATGGTCGTGTACAGGAAGTGGGATAAGAGAAGGAAGGAAAATGTTCATCGCAGGGAAGTTGAAAACGAGGTTAGGGCTGGTGTTTTGCCTGGCACAGGTGCTAAATGGCTGCACATATCAGAGCTTGAACGTGCCACGAGTAAATTTTCAGAGAGTAATGTGATTGGGAAAGGTGGTGATGGGGTGGTGTACAAAGGGACTCTTTCAGATGGCACTGTGGTTGGTGTTAAGGAAATTTTAGATTTGGAAACTAAAGGGGATGAAGAGTTCTGCTATGAAGTGGAGATCATAAGCAAAATAAAGCACAGGAATCTTCTTGCTCTTCGGGGTTGTTGTGTTACAAGTGATAATTTGAAAGGTAAGAGGAGGTTTTTGATTTATGAGTTTATGCCTAATGGCAGCCTGAGTGACAGATTGTGTTGTGATGGTGCTAATAAGCTAACATGGCCACAAAGGAAGAACATAATCCTTGATGTGGCTAAGGGGCTTGCTTATTTGCATTATGAAATCAAACCCCCAATTTATCATCGTGACATAAAAGCTACCAACATACTTTTGGATTCCAAAATGCATGCTAAATTGGCAGATTTTGGGTTGGCCAAGCAGGGTAATGATGGCCAATCTCATCTCACTACAGGGGTTGTTGGCACATATGGTTATGTAGCACCAGAATATGCGTTATATGGGCAACTAAGTGAGAAAAGTGATGTGTACAGTTTCGGTATTGTGATTCTAGAAATCATGAGTGGAAGAAAAGTGCTTGATAGTTTGAATTCATCCACGGATTCATTTACAGATTGGGTATGGGCACTTGCAGAATCTGGAAAGATGGAGGAAATTTTAGAGGAATCAGTAAGAGAAGGGTCAGTAAAAATTATGGAAAGGTTTGTTCATGTTGGAATGCTATGTGCTCATTTTGTAGTGGCGTTAAGACCTACTATTGTTGAGGCCCTTAAGATGTTAGAAGGTGACATTGACATTCCCAAATTACCTGACAGACCAGTGCCACTAGGTCATGCGTCATTTCAATCTTCTCTGTTGCATGGTTTGCAGAGAAGTGGTTGAAGATCAAAGCCACTTGTTTCATCTTAATCAAGCTTACTATACAAAATTTGATTCAAACTCTACTCTAGTTTCTTAAGTAGGTACCTGGTTAAGTTGACAATTCTTTTATATATACAACATTCAAATTTGAGATATTATTTAACAAATCATATATTAAAAAAGTTATTTTCACAAATTTACATATGTGATACAATATAATTTTAAAATTGTTCAATTACAATTGGAACTAAAAACTTGCCTTTCTTGTTTGGTTGCTTGAGATTTAACCCAGCGTCTATCATGATCAAGGTTATCAAACTCTAAGGTTAACTCGTAAATCCTTATAAGTATAAGAGTCAGGTGAAGGTTGGCGAGTCAACTCGGAAGTAAACTTGTTTTTTATTAAGCCCGAAGTTGACTCTGTCAAACTCGACCAAACTCGCGAGTTTAAGGCTGAGTCACCGAGTTGCGTAAAATGGGCCCAAAATGGTGTGTTTCCTTGTGATTAGGTTAGATTTTATAGGGTTTTACCGTTCGTCGCATTGCACCGCTGGTTGTTGCACCTCGCCTCGCCGCGATACTCGTCACACTGTGCCGTTCGCGAAGCACTTCGATAGGTAAGTCCTGCTGCAACGGTAAGGACAGATTGGATTAGGATTTTTTAAATTAGGTTTGAGCTTTTAAAAATGGGTTGGGGCTTTTTTGTTCAATGGGTTTGAGATAGATTTTTGGGCATCCTGAAGTTTTTTTATTGCTTTGCACATATTGAATTTTTGTTTAATTTTATAGCAGATTGACTAATTGGTTGTTTATTTTTAGGGTTAGATGATTTCCTTAGAGAATTAGATGAACGAGACTTTTAAACTATAATATTTGTGTTGTTTTAGTTATTTTATTGGTATATGAACTTGTTTATTTCAATATTATGGATTTGGTATCATGAATTATTTTATTTTTATTAAATTTTTTATGTGAAATAGACTCTTACAAGTCTGCAAGTCGAGTTTACGAATCGAGTTTACTGGACTCCCACAAATCAGAGAGAAGAGTCTCGAGTCTGATAACCTTAATCATGATGAAATTAGAAAAGCACTCTTCCATACATCACAAAGGAAAAACATTGTCCAAAAATAGGAGTTTAACGTAGGAGAGATCAAGAAGAATTTGTGTCCTGGCAATCTTAAACAAATTTCGGTGCCACGAGTTCCAAGATTCATGAATAACATGATTTGAGTCTCGGAATCTCTATATAATTTATAAATAAAAAGAAAATAGTTTATGAATTTCTTTTGTCAAAAAATGCTTGATTTTATATAGTTATGATTATATGAATTTCATTTATGGTTAAGGATAGCTTATTGTTAAGTATAAGATACCCATACGCAACTTTATGTCTATTAAGGATACTCATATGTAACTCTATCTATATTCTTTCTACTACTCTCTCAGTATATATAAGTAAGTGGAGTACTCTGTTAGCATTATACAATAATATCACTTCTCTATGAAAATATTTTCTCTTTTCTCTCATCTTTATCATATTCATTGTTTTTTTTATAAAACTAATTAAAATATATTATTTTTTCTAAGCTTTAAAGAGATTTTTATAAATAATTAAATAAATTAAAATGAAATATCGTAAACATTTGGAAGGAAGTGGTAAGTAAGTTGCAGTCACAAATAGAAAAAAGAAGTAAATGTTGGTGACCAAAAATATCATCCCAATTGATATTGTAATTTTTCTTGTTCTAGGCATTAGATTGTTTTCAATGAAAGTAAAAATTTGATCGTCTATAATAAATTTAGACAATATGCTTAAAGCAATTGTTAAACAACACTAATAATAAATTATGTTAAACCTAATTTTGTAGTTATTGACTTTTTCTTCAATTTTTTCTCAACCCAACGGATGTGGTTTGTGACTTGTGACTCTAGTGTATTGATAACAATGACTCCACCGATACTTTGCTTTCAATACTTTTCTTCTTTGATGTTTTACCTTTATACCACTTCATGACCTTTGCATATCCATCACATCTTGACATGTCTCTTTATAATTTCTCCACCTTCTCTAAGTAGATTTACTTTTCCTCTTCGTTGGAATTAATATCTTATATGTCATGAAATCAAACGAAATTTTTTTCTTGACAACCAAAGACGGAAATGCACCGCTATACAATCCTAAAAAACCTTCCAAATTCAATACTCAATTCAATGAAAAAAAGAAATGGAGACAAAAACGAAACCAAGTGTGATACAAACCACCTTGACAAACAAATGACTAAGGACACAACAAACACTTCACAATTAGGTTAGTCATCTTAGCATACAAGACCAGACCCTACCAAACCTTAAGAGAGTCTCAGCAAAAGAAGAACCAGACATAAACCAGAATATCATATGTTCTTCTTCTAGTCTTTTCACAAGACAAGTTTATGTAAATAAATTGGACTCACTTTGGGGGTCCAAATAGAAGAATAAGCTAGAGTAAGGTTCAATTAGGATAAATTGGGGAGTACTTAGCATAAATTAAGCTTGTGCCAAGTCTATCTTTCATGACGAGTGCACCTAGGTTTAGGATTTTTTTGATCTACCTTCTAGAAGACTTCTCACAAATTACGCCCCTACCCCTCTCACTCTTGCTTCCTAACTCACTCTCTCCTATATAAAGGGTGTTTTGCCTCATGTATTTTCACCTTGAATTTTGAATAGAAAATAAACCTTGTCAAAGTGTTTAGTGATCTGAGTCTCCTAATATTTTGGGTCTTATCTTGAGTGCATAACACCTCAAATGACTACTCTTTACCACTTATCTTGGAGTCTCTCCCACCACTCCATGTGGCATTACCACCATCTTCATCCATAAGCTTTCTCTAACTCTTCATCTCTTTCTTTCTTTCCTTGCGCCATTTCCATTCCTTTTTATGTTCTTGTGTTCTTCCTTTTCTATTTTTGTTTCCATCTTGTTCTTTCCATTATATGATATTTATTTTCGCACCTCATCATCATCCACACCATATAATTGTGTTTTCTCTTTGCCCTATAGAAGAGAACCTTCACACTTACTTAACCACTTGGTTAAGTTCGTGTCCAGTGGCAATCTTCTTTGGGTTCTCACTATATTTTGCTTAAATCCAAAAACTCATAAACAAAGTGAAAACCATAAAATGTGCAATCCTAAAATCAACTCATATCAAAATGTCTACATTCTGATGCCACAACCAAAAGCGAAACTCCACACCCATATCCAAAGTGCAGATACAAAAATCTGAAATGGAAGACAATACCCAATACCAAAAATATTAGTAAAAATTGATGAAATTTTCCCAAAATTTCCACCTCCGCAAAAAATGTGCATTAAACGTAAATCATTGTTTACAAAATCCTTACATGCAACAATTTATCCATGAAACTTGCCATGTGGTATTTTTTTTTTATCAAACTAAAAATAAATTAATTTCTTTAAAAATCCTTCTTCTTCTTCTTCTACTTTTTCATAAATCTCACTCATTTTTTTTCTCTTTTTTTTTATAACTTTTCCATATTTCCTCAAGCTTTGTTTAGCTTTTACAAATGGCAATTCCCTCACCATCTAGCAAAAAAAAATGGCTAAACCAATTTCTTCCGCAACAAAAAATAATTAATCATCTTCTCATTCTCATTCCCCTCCTCCTATCACCAAAGTAGATTTATTGTATTTCAATGTACAAAGTTCACCCATATTATGAAATTGTAAAGGAAAAAAATAAAATATAAGAAGTGTAGGTATCAATCCATATTCCTCACTAGATACTCAATATGCCTTTAAGGTCTTATAAGGTCTCATCCTCCCTTAGATGCTTTCAAATATTTTTTCCTTTCAACTAAAGAAGGAATGACTTTAATCCATGGTTATAAAGTTAGGATCGATTTTGTCAGCATATCTTTTAAAGTTTATAGGATTGAACTTGCAAGTAAAAGAACCAACTATTTGAACTGGCAAGAGAAAGTACAAAAATCTAATAGTAATGAATGGAAAAAAATTGGCATTTTTTATCTCATCAAACTCTCTCAATTAATTAACATTTTTATTTCGATATGTCCATATTTTTAGTAGTAGTTCACTTGTTGAATCGAGATTTGAACGCCTTGGAATTATCTCATGGTCTGTTAGACCCAACTCTATTGGATACAACAATTATCAGTGGTTTGAAACTTATTGTGGTTCAATATGTCATCAATAGATACGAATTTGATAAAGACCTTAAAGTTACATTAAATTGGAGAGAAGAGTCTTATGATCATCTTTTGAAAAACCATTTTATCAACGATAACAATGTAATTGCATAAAAAAGACACGCTAAAGGTACTCCATGCCATTAACCATACTGCACACGAGCTTTGTCAACTCTAGAAAGGCTATTAGTGTTATATGATCTCATATTTTTGTTCAAACAAAGAAAAAGCTCTTTGACTAATGCCTAATTTGCCCTTCCAACTTTCGAAGTCGTTTGAAAAGGAGAATTGCATTTAAAGATGCACATCTTGAATTTAATGCTTCTCCAAGCTTGAAAGAGGGAAAATGCAAAAAGAAGAATTTTTTCAAGACACCCACAATAACTACAAAAGATGTGTTACAACTATTTCTTCTCACACTCTTTATATAGAATATTTCTTTGAAGAAGGAAGTTTGACGACAACAATGGAAGTCTTGCTTCAAGAACATTGATGACTCTTTTACTGTACTGAGTCAGAAGTAATAATTTGTTTCTAAGAACGAATATTGAATCCACAAGGAAAAATTATTTAAAATCCTAATTGTAGCATTCACTAAGTATAAGAATATGTATAATAATTTGATTTGAGAGATATTGACACAAGTTTGCCTGAAAATTAAATATAAGCAAAATAAATGATTTGGATGAGTCAATTGGGAAAATTAGGAATGAGGTTAATCCTTTTTTTTTCGTCTGTAGTTTCAATGAGTAAAAACATATAACATTCCATCTTAATTGATATTGATGCATATATAAAAATCATTGATGTCAATTCCTCATACAAAATTATTAAGAGAGTCTCTTAAATATTGAATCCTCAAATATTTATAAAAACTTCTTATCATTAAGAAAAAATGTTATAAAGCAGTTAACATTTCAAATATATTCCTAACATTCAAATATGTTAAGCATTATCATTTAGGTCAAATACTCAGAAGTACTTGTTGAACCAAGTGGTGTTCATGTTTTGAAGAACCCAAATCCTTTGAAGGATGTTGAAGCCTCTGCTATGCTTGATGTTGCTGTGCTGGTTTAAGCTTTGTTCTGGGATAGTTTATATGTTGTAATCCACCCTTTGATTAAATCTAAAGCATTAGCATTCTCAATCTTTGTGAAAGTAAAATGTTTTCAAACTAAGTTAAAACAACCGATTGTTTTGTCGAAACAACCGATTGTTTATACTTAGGTGTTTTGAGAAAAAGATTGAAAACTGTTTTGAATGGTTGAACTGTTAAAGTACCAAAACAACCGATTGATTCGAGGAAACAACCGATTGTTTGTTTTGGGACCATAACAGAAAAACTGTTTTCTTGTTGACTGAGCTTTAAATGTTTTAACTGCTTACGCTCCAGTCATTAAATGCTTTGACCTATCTTTTAATGCAATTTAAGAGTTTGTTAAGATTTGATAACAAACTACATCTTTGAATAAATTCAGAAAAACAGATTTGACAATTAAGAATCTTTGACAAAGTTTTTCCAAAGAGTTTTTCAAAGTGCTGAGATTGCTAAGAGTTTGCGATTGATCAAAGTGTTGGAATATGATTATGCTTGTATTGATTTTAGATTATCTTCTGTAGCAAGTGTAATCCTTGTACTCTGTTGAACAATTCGTTTGTGTTTGCTGAGATTGGCTATGTGTTCTTGAGGTGTTCAAGATCAGCAATCTTAGTGTTGGCCAAGGAGAGTGTGTTTCTTGAGGTGTTCAAGGTCATTCTCTTGGTTGTGGTGTAAGTGATCAAGTGGTGATTGCTTAGTGGATTTCCTCAGGGTTTCTGAGGAGACTGGATGTAGCTTTGGTTTGGAGTGAACCAGTGTAAACAAATGTGTACAATCTCTCTATCTCTAACTCTTTAAATTCAGTTTATTTGTTGTTTGCTGGTATAAACAACCGATTGTTTCTACGAAACAACCGATTGTTTTTCTGGTACTACAGCTTTTGCTTGCTGTTTTGGGAATTGCTGAATCAATTGGTTCCTGAGATAAATTCATTCTAGTTTTGAAAAGTTTGTGAAAACCCTCTTTAAACAATTCACCCCCCTTTAGTTTAAAGCCATATTTTCTAACAGTACTTTTCAGTCAAATCTAAGAATCAAAATCATGAATAGTTTCAAGCTTCGAGAATAAAATGATAATACCAATCATTAATAAAAAACTAAATATTATAAATAAATATCATCTCAATACATAAGAGTTTGAACAAATTACTCTCAATCTCCAAAGGAAAGAATTAGCCACTCATATTGGCCATTACAAGCATGTAAAACAAGAAAAGAGGATCCAAGATGTTTCTCCTTGATGAATGCCTCCTTTAGGATTTTCTATCTCTCCATATCCTCCCAATGATGTCTAGGGTTTTGCCTCATGCTTTCTATTTAACCTAATTGGACTTAGGCTAAGTGACATCTCGCTTAGGCTAAGTGACATCTCGTTTAAGTGAGTTTTACGAGAAAAAGCCTAACTTCACTAGAGTGAAGTCGCTAAAGCGAGCCTTGGGCGAGTTCCTTTAGAAGATCTTACTTGAACAAGTTTGGGCGAGTTTTCAATGTTACAACTTTGTCTTTTCATCTTGTCTTTAACTTGTCCATTCTCATTTAGCTCTTTTATCTCCAATTTCTCCTAAATTCCTGAAATTAACACAAATTTAGGAATAAATCGTTTATATTCATCTTATAATCCAAAAATGTATAAAAAGGTTCAAATTCGTAAGTTAGAGGTTTAATTATAAATATTTTATCAATTAAAGTCCATAAGTGTCTATCTTTTTGTAAGAAATATTACTGAATTATGACACTTATCGAACATGCACAAGATCCCAAGCTTCTGAGGATTGTAGTTGTGAGAAAGAACATTTTTTGTGTTCATTAGAAATCGAGAATAATGTTTAAGCTTTCTATACATCATAAGACGCTACCCCTCTTTCTAGTGAGTAAATGTTTGATCTTTTAGATCACATTCTTTGTAAACATTTTTGTTTTAGCTAGGTAGTGGTTGCATTCCAAACAATATTCGATCTTTGCCAAAAATGGCTATGTTCCAAGTAATACTTTATGTCTTAGCTATGAGTGGTTGCAGTTCAAATAATACTTAGGCTTGGCAAGGAGTAGATGCAATTTAAATAATACTCACACTTAGTCAGAAGTGGTTGCGGTCCAAATAATACTCATATGTGTCTTGCAATAGTGGTTTGCCTAATGAACTCAATTTATGGATTGAGAACTAGACGTAGTATGTACTATCAAACAAACTAGTATAAACATCATAACATAAATCTTTCTTTCTCTTAATCTCTTATTCATTACATTTTATTTAACTGTAATTAATATTAGAAGTATAGATTTGTCGAAACAAGTTTTAGCATTTTTAAATAGTCCATATGTCAAACTCGAAATTACGTCTTTTCTCCCTAGACACAATCTCTTAAGAAAAACACTTGATAATGCATTTATCAAGTAAAGTTATCGTCTGTCTTAACATCATCCGACGATATCTTCCAAATTTTTTAAAAAGTCTTTAAAAAACAATTCAACCTTCTTATGTTTTATTATGCTTGTTTTCTCAAACTTTTTTAGAAATAAAAATTGTACCTCAATCTATCGTGATTGACTTCAGTATATCAAATCAACATACAATATGTTCCTCTATAATATCAATCTCATATTTTTTATCGACATCTTTTAGTGGAAATTCCTCAACCCATTTTGTAAAATAATTACACAACTACTATAATATATTTATGACCTTTCAATGAATGTGGATAAACTTGACCTATCAAATCAATTACCAAAATTTTAAAGGCCATGATTTTACAACAAAATGTAGTTAAGTAGCTGGTACTTTCTAGATAGAGTTGAATTTTTTACATTCTTCACAAGATCGAGCATACTCAACACAATCTTTTAACATCGAACGCTAATAATAACCTTGTTGTAAATAACCCATTTAATTTGTTATATCGTATCATATGAGCACAACAAATTCCATTATGTACTTTCCTAATGGTTAAATAGACATATGTACACACATCAAGAAAAATTCCATAAATTTCATTGATACTTTTTTTATACAATTCATTACTCGAATAGTATAGTCTATAGCTCAATACTTAATCCCTTTATGAACTTGGTTATTTGATTCCTTTGAATATTTTACCATTGGTTCTCTCCAATCACATATCAATAAATCATCAACGAGTTATGTTCCATGTTGATTCTCCAATTTACCTCTAACTTGAATGATTTCTTCAAAATTTTCTTTTGAAAATTTATACTTAGAAACAATTTGTACTAGGATTTTGCTTCTATGTTGAATTCTTGAGACACATATTCCAAACAAATTTCTTCAAAATTTTCCATCAATTCATGCACTTTAAAAAAATACCTAAACAAATTTAGATTTGCATATTTATATTTCTTTTTACTTATTTTATAATAAATTGAGAACTTTCTTGAGCTAACACATTTTTTTCTCTGAATAATAATAATGTTTTGAAAACACGTGCAAAATACCAAAAAATAAGGGTTGAATTGTGTATGTAAAACTTTTTGAAGATTTTTTGTAAAATGAAAATCTAATGAAAACAATCAGACAAAGTTTTAACTTGATAGACACTATCAAGAGGCTTTCGTAAATCAATGTCAAATAAAGATAGTGAGACACAACTTTAAGTTGACAAACGCACTATAAAAAACAAGTTTCATAAAGATTGTTTTAGGAAAACTCTCCTTTTTTGTTTGTTGGTTCATAATATGCAACTTAAAGAGATTAAAGTAGAGTGAGATTTACACTTTAGGTTTTTATACTAGTTTATCTAAAAAAACTTGTACTATGTTTAGTTATTGATCTACACAATCATGTTTTACTATGAAGAATATTGATGCAAAATACAAGATAAGTATTCTTTGGACCCCAATCACTTTTGGTTAAGAAAGATTATTATTTGGAACACCACTCCTGGCTAAGATGAATTATTATTTGAAATGTGACTGCTCCTAGCTAAATAACTTTGTTTTCACAAAAGGTGGATCTAAACAATCACATATTTGCTAACTAAATAAGGGTAACATTCTAAGACAAATACAAGATTAAGATACACTACAAGAAAAAATGGTTTTAACGGGGACTTATTTTTACATTATCCAAGGTTAAAACTTCTATAAGTCATTTACCCGAGGTTGCAGATTCCCCTACTAAACCATCCATGGGGAATGTGTTCCCCGGGGTTTTTTTTAAACCTTAGGAAAAGCCTTTCAAAACCCATGGGTTTAAGAACCTTCATAAAATACCATAAGTTTCAAAAACCTCCATAAAATACTATGGGTTTAAAAACCTTCGTAAAATACCATGAGTTTCGAAATTTTCGTAAAATGACTTGTTGTTTGAAATAACCTTCAACCCCATTTTTCACCATGTCTAACGATCCTCCTGACTTCTCTCTTCCACCGTAGACACATTGCTCTCTGGCACAAGCTCAATGGCCACCAACGACAGTCCTAACAAAGAATCACAATTCAACTACACTTTTGTTTATTATATTTAAGGAGAAAAACAGTAATAAGGCACTATCTTCTTTTTACAACAACATTGCTTCTTCCATCACCTTATTTCTCCAACTTGGGTCACAAGCCACTGTTACCTAACTTGACAAGAACTAGTATTTATCACTGCTTTATATATCCTAAATAATGCATTATCTATCAGATGTGGGCTTCAAAGCCATGTGTGTTCTTGGCCAAAGATTGCAAGAACATATTGCAATGAGAAATTAACTTGATCACTTCTCACTATCACAGTGAATTAATTATTATATGCATTTTAAAATAAAGACCTTAATTTAAAATATTTCAAAATTATGATAATTAAATATTAAAAATTATAAGTAAAATTACAACTGCACATAAAATATAGGTACATCAAAACCTAAACCAAAATAAGTCATGTTTTTGTAGTATTAGCTCGTAACAAAAAAAAGAAGGAATTATATAAACCAACTACCATCAATCATAAAAAATATGCAAATATTGTTGAAACACTTATTATCCAAGATTAGTTGTTGATATACTTATTATCCAAGGTTATTTTGCTGAATTTTTAAAATAAATTTTTGAAACTTTACAAAACTTATTTGTAATATAAAGTTACACTCTCAAAATTTTAGAGAATTTAGTTATAAAATATATTAAAACTATGTAGTTTTAAATTATTTGTTTATAAATAGATTTAATTATATTTATTTATTAAAGTTTGACAAATCTGGAGTGTTTTATTGAGGTTCTACAATAAATCTTTGGAATTTAACAAAGGTTAAAAAATCTCTGTTATTTTGTTGATGTTTTAGAAAAAAACCTTTGGAATTTAACAAAGGTTAAAAAAACCTCTGTTATTTTGCTAAGGTTTTTTAATAAACCTTTGAAATTTAACGAAGGTTAAAAAACCTCCGTTATTTTGCTTAAGTTTTAAAATAAACCTTTAGAATTTAACGAAGATTAAAATACCTCAGTTATTTTGTTGAGGTTTTAAAATAAACCTTTGAAATTTAACGAAGGTTAAAAAAACCTTCTTTATTTTGCTGAGGTTTTAGAAAAAATCTTTGGAATTTAACAAAGGTTAAAAAACCTCAGTTATTTTGCTAAGGTTTTAGAATAAACATTTGGAATTTAATGAAGGTTAAAAAACCTCGGTTATTTTTCTAATGTTTTAGAATAAACATTTGGAATTTAACGAAGGTTAAAAAACCTCTGTATTTTGCTAAGATTTTAGAATAAACCTTTGGAATTTAACGAAAGTTAAAAAAACCTCTGTTATTTTGCTAAGGTTTTTTAATAACATTTGGAACTTAAAGAAGGTTAAAAAAACCTTCATTAATTAAATCAATTCTTAGGGTTATATCAACCTCCGCTAAATAACCTTCGTTAAAACCCTTTTTTCTTATAGTGATAATTGTTTTGTGTTGCAAAGGAATACACACAATGTTCTTAGCTTATAGTTAGAGCACAACGATTGCTTAAAGATTGCAAGAGCATTAAATTGTATGTTTGTTGTTAACCTTTCTTCTTCAAGAGATCTTCTATATATAAAGACTGAGAAGAAAGAGTTCTTTGCAAACTCTTCCTAGGTGTTGAGATCTTCAGAGAAAGTTTTCTTCTTCAAGTTTGTGTCTAACCACATTCAAACAACACTTATCAAGCTTAGATTAGATAACCTTTATTCAAACTAGACAATACAAGAAAAATGCATTTTAACTGCCAACTGAAAGTGTAGGTTATAAAACCCCTCTAAGTGATGGAGGTTTCAAAAATCCTTATAAGTGACGAAGGTTTACAGAACTGTCGGAAAATAATTGTCATTCCAAGAATTACTAAAAATCGTCAGTAATTTATTAACGATCCTGGATGTTCCAGAAAAAAAATAAATTGCAGGTAACACACTTAACAAGAGTTAAAACCGCTAAATACGCTAAATATAACTCCATTAAAAATAATATTTTTATAATGCTTGTGAATCACTTCCTATTTAAATTCAATCTCTTTCTTCAACTTTAAAAAAAAAAAATATTAGTCTTTCTTAAATTTAGAATAAATCTTCTAAAATAATTGATTTTTCCTTATAAGATTTGCTTTATTTTTATTAACTTCAATCCCTTTTTTATAAACAATAAAACCTAAAACTTGCCTTACCATGCGAAAAACACATTTCAAAGGATTAATCTTTAATATATGTTTTCTCATTCTTCCTTTCAAAGGATAACTCAAAGTTATATGAATGATTATCCTTTGACCTGTTATGTAATTTGTTGTCGTCAAATAATTTATTATATTAAATCATGTACATCTTACAACAAAAAATATCTAGTATGCATTCAAAAATTGAGTCAAAAGTTTTCAAAATATTCGAACAATAATGAGTTACGAAATTCAAGCATGAGTATTTCATCGATCTATGTACCCTAGTTTGTCTCCATGCCTATTTTCTTATATTTATGTTTTTTTTTGTTTAAATGCATTACAAATGTTTGATGTAGACCTAGCTTTGTCCAATGTGATTTCCTTTGCACATAACTTTTGTCAAAACGTAGTGTTTGAGCAAGGTCAAATGAAGTAGTGTTTTATTTTAACCATATTTAAGAAAATATCAAATATCGAAAATATAACATTTGTTTATTCAAAAATAAATAAATAAATATTTCTATTTGATAATTTTATTTTCTAAAGGTTTATCAAGATTAATTTGTGGTTCTAAGAATTTATTATTTTGCATTAAACTATCGTATTAACGGGAAGCATAATCATTTCATATTTTTATTTAAAAAATAATTTGTTTTACTTTTTAATTATTTATTTCTAGTTTAATCACATGTGTTCCAACATATTAATGATTTCGTTATCACTTTAAGAAACAAATGAAACTTCAAACAGGCTTTGTATATTCCTATGAGCGGAAAAGAAGACTTGTATAAACTAAGGACCAATTTGTTGCACGTGATAGAATAAGGTCTAATATAACACTTATAAGACTTAAACAATAAATATTGTTAATATTGTACATTATTTAATGTAACATTAATATAAGATTTTGTGTTGCATAGGATTAAGCTGGAAATATGTGTGGACTCGTTCGATTTTTATCTGTCTTAAATTTGACTTAATAAAAATAATAGTTGGAATGGATGATCATATAAGACTTGTATATTAATATAATTATTGGTTTGTAGGTTTATGAGAAGTTCACATAAATTTTAAAAACTATTTTTTATAATTTTTTAATGTTAAAATTGAGTATTTTGTAAAACTAAATTTATATAAATTATAATAATTAAAAAAATAAATTTAATAATTTTCTATTGACTAAAATGTCAAGTCCACACTACAATTTTCGTAGTGGACTATCCTTTAATATCATAATATTATCTTATTTGTTATGCTAAAAGATGAAGTAAATTTGACTACTCTCATCCAAAATCTCTTTTTTTGTTCATTTATAGTATAAAAGTTTGAATACTTAACCTTGATATTGAAAGTGATATATATTATCCGATAGCTTATTATATAGTTTTATTAAATTCCTTTAACATTCAATTAGTTAGATCACTTATAAGCTTCATTTTTTCATCTTTTGACTTCTAATTAATTATAAGCTTTTATATAACTTATAAATTCTTAGCTAATATTGAGTATTTTATTTTGGCATTCCAGTTCGAGAGTATACAGCTAATAGTCGTAAATTCAAAATTCACCAACTAAAATATCAGATTCATACAAAATAATAAATTTTTAAAACTTTTTCTTTTATAAAGCTATCGTCAAACATCGTATACCTTTCAAATATCATCAACTTTTCTAGCTTTTAAACGTTTGACATTATTATTCATGTTCAAATTTGTATTAACGCACACTATAGTATTTGCAGAGAAAAACGTTAACAAAGGAACTTAGTAATAACAATTAAAAAAAGTTTAAAAGATTGAATTTAAGAAAAAAAAGGTTAAAAAATCGTTAAAATTAAAATTAATCATAATAAAAGCATCCAAGCATTGTCAAAAGTTAAAATTCTTTGCAGAATAATGAAAAATAGTTTTCATTATGTGAATTCTTTGATGAGATTACTCTTCTTAAAGTTACCTTTTCCATTATGTTTGTTTTTAGTTTTCATTTTCATTTTCTTTTCAATATTGATACATATATTTAAAAAATATTTCACGAAAAAGACTAAGTACCACTCTTAACCAATAACAAAAAAGTCAAAGGCGACCATGAAGACCATAAAAAAGCACGGGTGATTTAACCGCCAGAAGCGACTTTTAAATGAAAACTGTAGGTTTTGGAAGTGGCTTTAGACCCGCTGCACTGACCAAAGCAATCTAAGTTTGACTGGTACAACATTGTTTCTCAGATATCTTATGTTAAAATGCTTCAAATCTAATGTTTCAAAAACCATTGTTTAAACACCATAGATCTCAATGGAAAACCACGTCACATTACTCCTTCTGTTCCTCTTCATTACCATTCTCATACCCGCTGCTTCTCCTTCATCTTGCCCAATCAACTTCACCTACGTTAAAACCTTCCCTTGGAACACTTCAACTTGCACAAACCCACCCAACAAACAACCCTGTTGCTCAACCCTCAACGCCATCTTCCACATAGGCCTCTCCCAACACCTCAAACAAACCTCGTTTTTTCAACTTCCCAATGAAAACACTTCCTCCATTTGCCTGTCAGATTTCCAAGAAAAACTCACAACCTTGTCAATTCACCCATCTTTCGTCCCTTCTTGCTTCCCTGATCCCTCTCAGCTCGTTACAAACTTTTCCACCTGTGCTGGTGTTGTAACTTCTCGAGATTGGGAACAGAAGGTGGACTCTATTAGACTTAGCCCGGTACAAACTTTCTGCAAAGACTTTGACGACCAAATTAGCTGCACGAATTGCATAGCAGCAAACTTGAAAGTGGCTCTTCAGCTTACTAGTGGTAACCCAAATTCTAGTGAGACGGATTGTTTTTCGTTCGCATCGCTGTATGCTTCAGCTTTTGTTAATCCAGAAGGCACAACTGATTTCACCACGATTGGTTGCATATTGGGCGTGCCACTTTCTAGAGAAGTGGCAAAAAGGTCATCAAATAAGAGAGGAAAAGTTATGAAGGTGGTTTTTACGTTATTGGGTGCTGTTGTTGGGGTTATTATTGTTTTTGTGCTGATGGTGGTTATGTACAGGAAGTGGGACAAGAGAAGGAAGGAAAATGTTTATCACATGGAAATTGAAAACGGTGTCAGGAACAGTATTTTGACGAACACTGGTGCAAAATGGTTTCACATATCGGAGCTTGAACGTGCCACTAACAGATTTTCAAGGAGGAATATGGTTGGCCAAGGTAGTGATGGGGTTGTGTACAAAGGGAAGCTCGGGGATGGAACTTTGATTGCTGTGAAGGAGAATTTGAATGTGGAAAGTAAAGGGGATGAAGAGTTCTGCTATGAGGTGGATATCATAAGCAAAATAAAGCACAGGAATCTTCTTGCTCTTCGGGGCTGTTGCATTTCTAGTGAGAGTTTGAAAGGTAAGAGGAGGTTTCTGGTTTATGATTTCATGCCTAGTGGCAACCTCAGTTACCAACTTTCACATGGTGGATTAACATGGACACAAAGGAAGAACGTAATCCTTGATGTGGCTAAGGGGCTTGCTTATTTGCATTATGAAATCAAACCTCCAATTTATCATCGTGACATAAAGGCTACCAACATACTTTTGGACTCCAAAATGAATGCTAAATTAGCTGATTTTGGGCTGGCCATGGAAGGTAGTGAGGACCAGTCTCCTCTCACCACAAGGGTGGCTGGAACATATGGTTATGTGGCACCCGAGTATGCTTTATATGGGAAACTCACTGAGAAGAGTGATGTATACAGTTTTGGTATTGTGGTTCTGGAAATCATGAGTGGAAGAAAAGTGCTTGATACATTGAATTCATCTGCGGATGCAATCACTGATTGGGTGTGGACACTAGCAGAATCGGGAAAGATGATGGAAATATTTGATGAGTCAATAAGAGAAGGGCCAGTGAAAATCATGGAAAGGTTTGTACATGTTGGAATGCTTTGTGCTCATGCAATGGCGGCTTTAAGGCCTACTATTGCTGAGGCCCTTAAGATGTTAGAGGGTGACACTGACGTTCCCAAACTACCAGATAGGCCTGTGCCTTTGGGTCATGCGTCCTTTCAATCTTCTCTGTTGCACGGTTTGCAAGAAAGTGGAAGATCTATACAACGTGTTTCATCCTATTCATGAGTACAATATTCATTCAACCTTTTTTTTGTATAGCCAACTTTGGTTTATACTAATGACATTTTCTTAGGCGTAGGATTAACCCTTTGGTGAGAGTTTTTTGTACAACAACTTTAATTTGAAACATGAAAAATTAAATTTGTATCACTTGAATTAAAGTGTAATTAATAAGTATATATGTTAAAGATATTATTAATTGTAAGTAGGAAAACATAATATATTTTTTCCTTTTATCAACTGCCTCCTTCATATATGTTATTTTGTGCTTATGTACTACAAATTATGATGTGAGTGAAATCATATATTATTGTAATTAGTTCTATGTGTTATGAGAATGGTTGAATCTCTCTTCTTCATCCTTATTAAAACTATTGCTTATGTACTATAAATTATGATGTGAGTGAAATCATATATTTTTGTAATTAGTTCTATGTGTTATGAGAATGGTTGAATCTCTCTTCTTCACCCTTATTAAAACTAGGGAAGGGTGAGTGATTCGACTTGTTACAAGGTCCTATTGGTAGAAAGCCCACGTTTTATATAGGTTCAACTTGTTTAAGGTATGAAAGAAATGTTTTTTTTAAGCTTGTATTCGATTAGCAAAGAAACTACGGATATATAAGTGTCAGGTCAAAATTATTGTTGGGATTTGAGGCAACCGGGTGACAGTGAGGGAGAGGACAGAGGAGGATATGAGAAGTATAGGAAGTAGTAGTGGAGGTCAATGGAGGGACGTAAGTTGTGAAGTGGTGGTGTTGTCACGTTCTTTTTCTCTAACTTCCCAGCTACTCACATGGAGTACGACATGATTAGGGTTTTTCAGAAGTGGACAAGGTTGAAGGAGGTATTCATCTCGTGTAGGCCAAATAGATGGGGAAGAAGGTACGGGTTTGTGAGGTTCTTTGATGTTGTAAATCTTGGAAGACTTCAGAAGAAACTGGACCGAATATACATAGGGAACATGAAGCTTCAAGTCGATGTTCTGAGATTTAGTAGAGATGGTTTAGAAGAAGGTGGCCAGACTAGAGGGGGAAGAAGTCAAAATAGTAAAGTTCCTACAAAGATTACAAGGGTGGAGGTTCGGAAGGAGAAGCTTCGGAAGGAAGTATGGAACTTAAGCAAAGACAAACAATCTTATGCTGATGCAGTGAGAACTTCTCAAATCGTGAAATGGAAAAGAGCTGGTTTTGGAACCAAGCCGCAGGTCCTTCCGTGGATGGTTAGTAGCGTGGTTGGAAAAATGCTGCCAGATCTTGATTTCTATCAACTTCGAGAAGAATTCTTCAAAGGTGGGATGAGTATGGTTAGGGTGAGGTATATGGGGGATAATCTAGTTTTATTAACACCAAAAGAGGGTGAATGCATGGACGATAATATCAATCTCAACAAAGAGTGGTTTGATAGTGTTCTTGGTGACTTTAAGCCTTGGTCTGAATCCCTTGATGCTAGTCATAGATTAGTGTGTTAGATGCTACGGTTTGCCCTTCTGTGTGTGGAATAAGGATTGTCTTACAAATGTGGTTGGAGAAGTGGCCACGTTGGTGTCCATTGATGACGGTACTGTTCTGTGGGATAACTTGAAATACGCTAGAATTCAAGTGAGAATCCGGAAGTCCAACAATGCATCTTTGTCCAAAAAATTGCGGATAAATGGAAAAGTATTTCGTGCTCGTATTATAGAGGAGATTCCTAGCCAAGGTGGAGATTTCTGCAAGTGTAAGTGCATACATTATGCTTCTTCAGATAGTGTGTCTTCAAGGGACTCTTTTGTCAAAGAAACCATCTTCTTCGTGCGGAAGAGCGATGAGGGGGAAGGATGTGGAGGAGAGGGGTTGTGGCAGGAGAACACAAGCAAGAGGAACGGTCAAGATTTCTATCCGAAAGAGACAAAAGGGGGTCTAAATGATGAATGTTCTTCAGGCAGGGGGAATGGAGTACAAAAGGAAGGTTTTTCGTCTTCCCCAAAAGAAGTATTGCCTGTGCAGATGGATTCAGAAGGAGAGGCAGGTTTATTTGTGGTGGAGTAGGTCAACCGTGTGTGTCAGACTTTCCACAAAGTTGTTTTTCAATATTATGGAGTGTTCTGAGGTTTCTAACAGCTTGAGCAGGCCCAATTCGGGATGGCCCATTTGCAGGGCAGCGAAGCCCAACCCACAGTGAGAGGTTCAGGGGATGTGACGAGAGGCCCAATATCAGTGTATGCAGGGGGTGCATGGGACGTTGACGAAGATAGACGTTGTGAGAAGGGTTTTTCCAGTAGTGAGGGAGAGTTAGGGGCACCGAAACTTGCTCTGAGAACAAAGGAACCACCAAGGGCAACAGAGGCATGACGGTAAACAAAATCCTTTGCTAGCGCTGGCGGAGCTGAAATAGATCATCTGGATGCTTGTGAAGGCCCACAAACAAGCCTAATCAATCGGATTTGTGAAGAAGGAGTGGGCGGTAGCGGTAGCGCTATTGCAGATCTGTTAATGGGGCATAAGCAGTGCGATGCCCAGGGAGTTTCGTTGGTGGATAATTTCAACACTTCCCTGCAGGTGCGTAGGTTACGAGATGTGTGGGGAATGGGGAAACCAGTCTGAGACTGCGGTGGAGATCCAAAGGGGGAGCAGGATCCTTACATTATGGGAACAACTCATCATTCAGGTTCAGTTTTAATTCAAATGATGCTTCTGAAGGAGACATTTTATTATGCAACAGTAGATTGAGGAAGAAGGGTAACCCAAATGATCCTTCTAAAATTTGGGAGGTGGGTAAACTTTTATGGTCGTCATGTTGCAGGAATGAGGAGGAGATAATTGAAGAATTTAGAAGGATGAAGGATAGAGATAAGGGGATTAGGAAGAAGTTAGAGGAGGGTATCCAAGATGAGTTGTTATGATTATTGTCAATCTTAATATAAGAGGGCTGGGAGGGGGAACAAAAGCAAATTATATTAGGCATATTATTGCTAAGGAGGGAGCGAATTTATTGTGCCTTCAAGAGGTTAAAGCATTTGCGCTTTCAAACTCTAGATGTTATTCGTTATAGGGAGATAATAAGGTTGGTTGGATTCACAATGAAGGCGAAAATGGAGCAGGGAGTACGTTAACTGTGTGGCATAAGGATGCGTTTGAATATGATAGGCATGTGGTGGGAAAGGGATACATAGCTACCTTTGGGCAGCATATAGCATCGAAATGCCATTGTGCAGTGTTAAATATTTATGCTCCTTGCAACTTGCTTGAAAAGGAGTGTTTATGGGCGGAGTTGTCTTATATCAAGAGTGCACATCAAAACCCGGCATGGTGTTTCTGTGTAGATTTTAATGTTGTCAAAAATGAAAATGAAAGAAAAGGGTCTAGCGTCAGGGGTAACCAAAAAATCAAAATCAGGAGTTTTAACTACTTTCACTACAAAAAAAACTTGTAAGTTGTGACGGTTTTAATATGGTGGTTATTAAAAATCGCCACAATTATCCGTATATTATGACATCTTAATAACTGTCACAATTCTCCTTCAAAATGCGTCATTTAGAAACGCCACAAATTTCCTTTCATTCCCTCCATCATATTTATTTTATTTCCCTCTCATAAAATTTCATTTCCCACATTTACTCAAAAAATTTCCTTTCCAAAATCTTATTTCCTCATTTCATTCTCCAAAATTTGCCAACCCCCTCTCCTTCCGCTAAACCCCGCCCCTCTCGCAAGCACAAACTCTCCTCAGAGAATGACCTTCCCTCCGATCCCAATCTCGTTGTCCCTTCCCCTCCTAAGTTCAAGAGCCCTTTGTCCCCGAGACCACCCTCTTCCAACCCTCTGAAGCGCAAGCTCGCCATCGCCATCGATGCCCCAACCAACAATTTACTCCTGGTGCCCTCCGATTCCGGTGTCAAGGTTGGTTTCTCTTATTAGGGTTTTCTACTTTCCAATGCCTTCTATCTAACTCTGATTTCTCTCTTCTTGCCTTTGTCGCAGGTTATTGTGAGGATGAGGCCGCTCTGTCCCGACAAGGACGAAGGAGATCCCACTGTTCAGAAGGTTTCCAATTCGTTGTCCATCAATGGCCACAACTTCACCTTTGATTCTGTTGCTGAGCAACGGCATGTGGACTGCGTGTTACGTTGTTGTTGCTGCAGTGCCGGTCTCCAACCTCACTACAACCGCGACCTGATCGTCGCCATTGGAATGGCTTCTAGTAGGTGAGTTTCTTGAGAGAAAGAATAAAAGATGGGAGATGGTTCTGCACGTTTTCACGCACACCAGGTGTTTGGTCTTGTTTCATTGATTAGGTAACCATACTTTTTTTATATTCTTTATTATAGCTTATGATGGTACCATCTATTTGTTTTCATAGTTTCTTCTTTCAATTTGCTTTCTTCTTTCAATTTGTCTTTAATGGTGTCTTGTTTATGAATTGGTATAGAAAAATGTTTATAATGTCTTTTTTAATGAATTGGGAGGAAAAATTAAACTGATGGACTTTTTGGTCATTTGAACTGATCCTCACTCTGAATGTTTGAATTTTGTTTTATGTTTCGGCAAGTGTGAATGGGTTATTGATGTGAATTTTGTTGTGGTTTAAGCGATTGGGTTTGAGGGGGATGAGCAGAAGCAAGAGGATGCAGAGAGGGCAGTGGAATAAACCTTTAAGCATTTTGGAAGGATTGATATACTTGTGAATGTTGGGGCTAGGAACTTCCTATTGTCGACAGAGGATCTCTCCCCAAATGGCTTTTGAACAGGTTTTGTCTGTGTCGCCTTTTCTTTTCTTTCTTTTTTAAGGCAAATGATAATTGGGATATTGGTTAAAGAATTAAAAAGAAAAATAGTATATTGAAAAGTGTTATTAATAATATATGATTTCCAATGCATCTTCATGATTATGTTGAAGGGTTGTCTAACTTATCTCATGTTAGATGATTGGTGCAATTCCCTGTGTACTTAAATCTGATTGGTAGAATTTTTACTCGAGATAATTTTTTAATGTAGTTTCCTAAGGTACTTTAGACTTCAGTGATACTCTCCAATCAAAATTAAAGTTTCACTCGATCACTAATGTTGATTTTGTATACGAAACTTCTAGTATGGGCATTGCTGAAGGGAGCAGAGGAGTTTGAAAAACAATTCACTGTTCAATGGAAAGAAATTTTGGGTAATGAGATACTCTTACCTTCTCTCAAATTACATTGGTAATTAATAATCGTGCATACTAAGAATATTTAAGTTGGATGTTGGTTGCTAAAGTTGAAAATTAAGATTTCCCAGTATGTGCCAAATGATGTATGCTTGTTGATACTTTAAAAGCTCATTTACAGATTACTGACATAACCCACAATCAAGGTTTTATGCGTGTCCTTAAACTACTCTTCTCACTATATTAGTGATTGAAAAAATAATACCATAAATTGTATTTAATATGTAATTTAGAGGTCTTTTTTAGTAATGCGTACTAGTTGTATAAATTTAAAATATGGTCATCTTTTCATATTCAAACAAGATCTTGTCTTGGATTTTTGAATTCATCTTTATAGAGTAGTAGTTTCGCAACACCCAATTTTAACATTATCTCACTATAACTTAAATTTTTTTATTTGAATCTCTTAGGTTTACCGGGAATTGTATTTGGCTCTTTGATATTATTAGTTGAGGAATTTATTTAAAACTTAATGTGTTCACCAACAAGGACATGTCACATGTCAATTGCATCATTAAGAAAAAGAAAACTAATTAGTTGATAATTGTCATGGTACATTACGTTTTGTTTCATTATATCAGGAACAATATTGGCTCGTGTTACCATTTTAAGGCTCAATATGGGTAAAAGATTGGGTGAACTTTATCTTTATAAACAAGTTCTTGGATGACTTTTACTTGTTTTAGTAGTTTTCCATTTACTTTACTTGTTTAATAATAGAACTTCTTTTCATAATTTAATTATTATTGCCATTAGTAACTTCCTTTGTTTTATGTGAAACCGTTCAAGTTCCTATACAAACTTTTTATTTGATGGACTAATTATTTCTTTTGTTATTGTTCAAAATCTCTTTGCACTATTAGCTTTGTCTATAGTTGACGTGCTTATGTTTCCCCCTAATTGCACCTCAAAGGTGACATACATGCTTCTCATACAATTAGGATGCCTTCGTCTATATCTTCGTTAGTCATCCTTTTTCCCTGTTAAATTATCTACTTGACATGTATCTTCAATTGAATATGGTTGAGTTTTTATTATTTTATGTAATTTATTGTGAGTTTGACACTAGTTTGGTGTCACTTCAGTTTGATGAACAGTACTTTCTAGCAAGCTCGATGGATCGGTTAGTACACTCTCCAGGAAAATTGTTACCTATATTTTTCATTGATTCTTATAATTTTAGTCTATTTGATTATCATGCAGGGGTCTAATCTTACCACATTACCTCATCCAGATAGTGTCTTTGAAGTGCTTTTCATCAATTGTTAGTATACATTATTGTATTGGAGTTGTTTATATTTGATTTTTCTTTGTTTGTTTCAGACACTGATTTCAATTATTATGTGTTTTTATTATAATATTGTTTTCATTTATTTTTAAAAATTGTTAATTAACTTTAAATATATTTTAACTTATTCCACGCATAGGATTTTGGCAGTGATGCTCCCATCACCAACCAGAATATAAGATCAAGTGGAGGCAGGAAGATTAATTAGGATTGAGAATTTAGTTGTAATATGTTTAGAAAGTTAAACAATTTATATTTTGACAATTTAATTTACTTGTTGTTTGGATTAGTTCTTTGAATGAATGAAGTCATATTTTGATTATTATATTTCTCAATTTTAATTATATTATGAAGTAATTATATTATAATTTAATTATATCATGAAACTTAATTGTGTATTGAAATTTAATTATAATATGAAATTAAATAATAATATGAAATTTAATTGTAATATGAAATTTAATTATAATATGAAATTAAATTATAAAACAGAATTAAATAAATTATTATAAATATTAAAAATAAAATTAAATATTTAATATTTTGAATTGTGACATTCATAAAGGTTATCATAAACGCCATACTATATTGTATTAAGTGGCGTTTATAATTGCCACAATTTACGTTGGAATTGGTTTACCAGTTTGAAAATTACGACATTTATAACTAACGTAAATTACACGCTTAAAACCACCACTTTATACAATGCATAATATGACGTCTACTACAACGGTTCTTAATTGACCGCCACATTAAACTTTGTGGCGGCAAGAATTATGGTGGTACGCGATACCGCCACAGACGTATAATGCGGCGGTTAAAAACGTTAGTTTTTACGAAAATAACCGCCGCATTATACACGTTTTTTTGTAGTGTTTATTGAGAGGAATGTTTTGGTGGAATTACTAGTTGTAGGTAAGAAATACACCTGGTTCAAAGCTAATGGATCAACGAAGAGCAGACTTGATAGGGTGATGGTGTCGAAGGAGTGGATCCAAAAATGGCTCGGTTGTAAACACATGTTGAATCGAGAGTGGTTTCAGACCACTCTCCCATAGTGGTGAAATCTTTAGTCAGAGACTGGGGCCCAAAACCTTTTAGATCCAATGATGCTTGGTTGTTGGAGCCAGGGTTTAAGGAGATGGTGGGGGTTAAATGGAGGTCATACAATGTTCAAGGTAATAATATGACCAAATTGAAAGATAAATTGAAGTTTCTTAAGGTTAACCTAAAGATTTGGAATCAAGATGTGTTTGGATGTATGGATACAAGTAAGAAGAGGTTCGTGAAGGAAATTGAGGTTATTGACAACCTTGATGACACCACTTCTATTTGTGAAAATGCGAAGTTGAGAAGAATGGTGCTTATAAGCCAGTTGAGGCTACTCGATTCTAAGATTGAATCCCTTTGTAGGAAAAAAGCGAAAGCAAAATGGCTCAAGTTTGGCGATACTAATTCAAGGTACTACCACTCTGTGCTCGGGTGGAAAGACTAAAAGGAAGAACATCTGTTATTCTGGTTTATGTCTGGTTCTTCTTCTGCTGAGGCTCTCTTGAGGTTTGGTGGGGCCTGATCTTGTATGCTAAGATGAATGACCAATTATGAAGTGTTTGTTGTGTCCTTAGTCATCTGCTTCTCAATGTGGTTTGTGTCATGGAGTCTGTTGAGTTTTTTGTTGGGTCTGTGGGGGTTGGTAAAATGGTGTAGCAGTGTAAGGTTGTTATTGTTGTGTTCCCCCACCTCAGATTAGGATGATTCCTCCATCCTCAATTATATTTTTTGGATGAGAGGTCATGATTATACTGGTATTCCTCATTAAATGGTTTACTGCTGATAGGAAATTTAGTAGACAATCTACCATTACTGTAGATGTTAGCAATAAAAGCTTGAGGACACTCAATAATGGTTCCTCCTCCATCTTCATGTAATATAGGACAAGAATCGGTATAATGGTTATTAGAAGTACAAATCTCACATACCTTAGTAACCGTTTTGCTAGCTACTTTACTAGAGATGTTAGATCGTTTAGCTTGTTCTCTACTTTTGAGCGTTCAACAACATGAGTCTTTCCCATCTCATAGGCCTTTAACCACGGTAAGAAAGTTGCCCCTGGTATGAATTTCTAGTTGTTGAAGGCCATGTTCTCTATTAATTGCCTCGTTGCAGTTGGAGTTTTTTCCACCAAACCTCCTCCAATAGTAGCGTCTACCATTTGCCTGTCCGTTGAAAATAGGCCTCATAAAAGTGTTGGATAAACAATTGCTCATGAATATGATGATATGAGCAGCTTGCATAGAGTCTTTTAAATCTTTCGTAGTAATTATACAAAATCTCTTTGTCTAGCTACTTGATGCCACATATCTGTTTTCTTACTGCAGTCACTCTAGACGAAGGGAAAAATTTCTCTAGAGAAATTCTCTTCAAGTTCTCCAACTCGTGATTAATCATGGTGGAAGGTGGTCTAACCAGTATTTTGTTGTGTCTTGCAAAGAGAAAGGGAATGCCCTGAGCTTAATATCTTTCTCAAGCACTCCAGACGATCTCGTGGCGATTCAGATGATATGAAATTTCTTCAGATGCTTATGTGGGTGTTCACCTTCAATACCATTAAACTTGGGTAACAAGTGTATTAAACTAGATTTTAATCCACATTGCACATCTAAACCATAATATTGAATACATAAGGTTTAAATGGAAAAAATCCATGAACAAGTTATTGTACTCAACCAGGACAATAACAAGTTATTTAAAAATAAAAAACCATCACAGTAATTCGAAGTCGTCTGAAAATAAATGGCCATCACGTCAGATCAAAGTAGTACGAAGTCATTTGAAAATAAGCGACCATCAACGTAATGTAAAGTTGTTTGAAAATAAATTATCATCACATCAAATCAACACAATTCGATAATTCATTGAAAATAAATAACCATCTCAAATTATTCCAACTCACAACAAATAAAATATCACCGTATCAAAATAATCCAATGAACACTTGTGAGACACATTGAGTTGAGTTGAAATTATTTGGCGTATAAAACTCAACCAAGTCAATTTGGTTCTTAAAGGTGTTCAATAATGATTCCATGCAATAAAAAACAATTTAGTATTAAATAATCATGTAGCATTCAATAATCATGTTAAATACTAATTCGCCATTGAAAACATCCCTAGCTAAATCAAAATTGAACAAACTTGGATACATGAAAGGTTGCAAAGCACCAACCACAAATGATGGTTGTGAAAATAGAACCTAAAAACTAATTAATCAAGCAGAAAACTGAAACTCGTTCATCCATTAAATTGATCTACCTGAAAATGTAGTTGGCTCCAGATGAGAGGGGGGGAGGGGGGGCGGTGTGAATAAAGCCTAAATATATTCAAAAACCTAAAAAATAAACAAACACGTTGGTGTTTTAAAACTAAATGAACGGGTGATCGCTTTTATCACTGCTCTAATGCTCACACTGAGGGGGACCACTCATGTTGTCCTCTCTGAAGAAGATCTTGTGTTGATTTACTGTATTATGAACAAGGTAAAATTCAATGGGAGATATGTTATGAAGGAGCATATGCTGAAATGTATTAGACTGTTTGACTATAGGTTTCCCTGTCATTCTAGTCTAAAAAATTACAGTATCTTGAGGTTGTTCTTAAAGGTGAACTTTCATAATATATAAAACCAAGCCATGAAATCAATAATAGCTCAATACTTAAAATGAGTTTTATTAAGAAAGAAGATAAATTGGTCAGCAAAGATGAAGAAAACTGCTCTGCTGCTAGACCAAATCGTATGGCTATAGATGATTAAGGTATGAATGCTTTAGTATCCTATTTCCCATTGGAAGACAGTGGTGAACCCTTGTCTCATTTTAAAAAAGATAGTGCTCAACCATATGGATACAATGACCAGTGATCAAAAGGATCATTATGAGTTTTGTGCTACACGTTTTCAACATCTTGATGGTCAAATTGAAGTTGTTTCTCAACAGCTTTCTAACTTTCAGTATGGGAAGGAGGCATAACATTTACATGCGTTCTTTATTTTTTTCACTAAGAAATTTTTTAATATTTTTGCTTTTTGGTATGCTTGTTTCTCAGTCTTCAATTTTGTGTTCTATTTATTGAAGAAAAATTATGTGTGTTGTTTGTTTATGTATTATTGTTCTTTTTCTTATTGATAAGTATCTAATTTCAGTAATATTTCATATTAAAATATAGGCACTTATGAGGATTTATTGCTAATTTACATATAAAATAATCCCTAATTTATGAATTTATACCTTTTTACATTTTTTATGATCTTTATTTGAATAAGAGTATTTTATTCTCAAATTTGGTGTTAATTGCAGATTTCTAAGGAAGATTGGAGATTTGGATTAAAGATGAATGATTTGAGCTAAAAAGATAAAGATAGAAGGTCCCAGAATGGAAAAAGATGCAAAGAAAGATTGGGCCTTTTTTATGTTTTATCATTTAGCCCATTAGCGCGACATAGGAAACAACCTAACCCTAGAAAACTAGGATAAATAGAGGGCTAGAGGCTCAACCTTAGTGTGCCAGATTGAGAGGAAAACACCATAGAGTGAATTGTAACCCAATTGGGAGAATGGAAGGTGATAGAAGTATGCGTGGCTAATTCTACCCTTTGGGATTGGGAGTAATCTGCTCAAACTCTTATGTATTGAGGTGATATTTTATATATTAATATTCAGTTCTTGATTGATTATTGGTATTGTTGTTTTACTTTTAATTTTCCGTGACAAATTGAGAATCTTAAATCTGACCGGGAGGTATTTTTAGGGTTCGGACCTAAACAACAATACTTAACATATTTGAGTGCTAGGAATAGACTTGAAATGTTAATTGCTATTAAACGTCTGAGCTTCGTTCTAAGTTGTTCTTATAAGTATGCGAGGGATCGATAGTTAGGGAACATTCTTAAGGATTTTATATGCGAGGAATCGATATAAATGATTTTTATACGGGCATCAATTTCAATTAAAGAACTTAATATTAACATGCTAATCAAAATACATGAGAGTGAGAGAGATGAAACTTAATCCCAATTTTTCCAATTGAAGCAACTAATTCTTTGTTTGTTTTCTTATTGATCAGTGCCAACATAATCACTTCAAACTCTTTTTTATTGTTCTGTTGTTATATTTAGCGAATATTGTACTCGATAATTCACTGTTCTTTGTGGGATCGATATCCGTCCTTAGGGACAATTATTACTTCTGACAAACGCGGTGCACTTGCCGTAAAAAGTCATCAAGTTTTTGGCGCCGTTGCCGGGGACAGGTTTGATTTGTTGAGTATAATTTCCTAAATATTGTGAATATTTTAATTGTTTTGATTTGTTTTAATTTTTTTTTTTTTTACAGATTCTTTTTTATTTTATTTGATTTTATTTTAGTTTGCTGATTTGCTGTTATTATTTTAATTCTTATTTTGATTTTAGTTATTTCTATTTATTTTCAGATTTAGTTTGATTTTTGTTTTGATTTTATTTTATTTTAGTTCTTTTTAGGTTTAGTTACGTAGTTTTATTTAGGTTTAGGTAGTTTTTATTTATTTGTTTTAATTATTTATCTATTATTAGTTTTAGCTTGTATTTTTACGTTAGTTTACGTAGTATCTTTAAAATAAGTTAGTTAGTTGTTTACGTTTTGTTTTATCTGTTTATTCTATTTTTTTTTATTTCTAGTATTTATTTTATTCTGTTTTTATTTCTTGATTTTAGTTATTTCTCGTTTTCATTGTTTTCTTCTATTCTGTTTTAGTTTTTATTTTATTTATATATTTTTATTTTTATTTTGTTATATTTTTTATTTTTATTTTTTTCTGAATATCTTTGTTTTATTTTCTTAGTGTTATTTTAGTGTTTTGTTTTTGTTTTATTTTATCTTTAAGTTTTAATTTGTAGTTTATTGATTTTATTTTAGTTAGCTATTTAAATTCTTGTTTATTTTTGAATTTTTGAATAAAAAAAATTAAATAATAATATAAAATATAAAATTGGGGTTACTACTTGTGATTTTTTCCTTCTAACCCTTGCATTAGTTGTTTTTATATGATATTGAGAGGTCAAGTTCCAGAAGACCACTTGCTATTTGAAGCAGAAATTGAGAAGATGGCCAGAAAAAATCGAAAATCAAAGACAAAAGAGAATCAAGAAGATAATAGAGAGTATTCTTCAACATCTTCTTTTTCCATTGATATTTTTCAGGAGAATAACAACATGGCGGGGGAGGAAACACCACCTCCTAGGAGAACTCTTGGAGATTACGCCATACATCAAGGGCCTAGACACTTTTCTAGCATTGCAGTGCCTGCAACTAACAGGGCCTTGGAGATGAAGCCTGCATTCCTTACCCTCATTAGTACCAATCAATTCACGGCGATGGATCATGAGGATCCTCATACACACTTGGCTACTTTTTATGAATTGGTGGGAACTATGGGTTTCCAATCAGGTGATCTTGAGAGTATATACATGCGTTTATTTCCTTTTTCTTTGGCAGGGAAAGCAAAGGAGTGGCTTATATCTCATCCTAATCAGAGTTTAACCAAATGGAAGGATGTGGAGGAAAAATTTTTGCAAAGATTTTTCCCAATCTCTCGCTACATCAATGCTAAGTCTGAAATATCTATGTTCAGACAAGGGGTAGAAGAGTCTTTCTGTGAGGCATGGGAGAGATTCAAGAGGATGTTGAGAAAATGCCCAAACCATGGGTTTGAAGATATTGCTCAACTGAGCATATTTATTAATGGTCTCAGATCAAATACAAAGATGCTCCTAGATGCCGCGGCTGGTGGCACAATGATGGCTGTTGATGCAGATCAAGCAACGAGGATTATAGAAGCTTTGGCCACAACTGACTATCAAGCTCAACATGATAGACAAAATCATCAAAAAAGAGGAGTATTGGAGTTAAACACTGCAGATGCATTGCTAGCTCAAAACAAAATTCTGACACAGCAACTTGAGCAACTGACCGCACATATGACCCAATTACCCCAAAAGTTGCATGTTGTTCAATCACTCCAAAGTCAGAATGTACCTCTCAGGTGTGATTTTTGTGGAGGTGATCATCCTAATGGTCACTGTTCTTATCAGAACAACGCATCCGAAGTTGAGGTGAATTATATGGGCAATCAAGGAAGGCAAGGCGATTTTTCTAACAATTATCCTCAAGGTTGGAAAAATAATCAAAATCAGAATTTTGGATGGAAGCAAGACTATAATTCATCCAACAAGCAAGGGCCTTTCCAACAGCAGCATCAATCGAATTCTCCATCTATTCCTGACAGGATGAATAAAGTGGAAGATGTTTTGTCAAAGATTGTGAGTACACAGGAAAATAGTATGGCTACGATTAGGAGCATGGAAACTCAGATAGGACAGCTAGCTAAACAAATGTCACAACTCACACAAACTGTAGAAGGGAAAATTGGCCAATTCTCAGCTAACACTACCACCAACCCCAAGGAGCAGTGCAATAACATCACTACTGAAGGTGATGAGAAAACTAGAGAAGAAAATGGTGAGATGGTGAAGGTTGAAAAAGAAAAGGAGAAAAATAAGGAAGAGGGAGAAAATTGTGAAATTGTAGAAATCGCAAAAGAAATATCCCAGAGGAACATAAAAAAAGAAAAGGAAGGATTATTTTCTGACAATTTGCTTCCAAAAAATTATTTTGCAGGATGGCCAGAGAAAAAGACATATTTTGATGAAGTTAGAAGGAAGATATGTTGTTTTAAAAATAAATATGGAGAGAAGGAAGCAGGGAGCAGTTTCTCAAAAACTTTGCCAAATAAATTCAGGGATCCAGGGAGTTTTACTATTTCTGTGTCAATTGGTAATTTATTTGTGTATAATGCTTTATTGGACTTAGGGTCAAGTGTAAATTTGATGCCTTTATCCATGTTAAGACAGATAGGTAACTTGGAGGTTAAACCCACCAAGATGCAGTTACAATTGCCTGACAGAACAGTGAAGTATCCCTATGGTGTGGTTGAAGATGTCCTTATGCAAATAGACAAATTCATATTTCCGGTGGATTTTGTTATCCTGGACATGAAAGAAGATGAGGATGTCCCTTTGATTCTCGGCAGACCTTTAATGAAAACTGCTAAAGTCATAGTTGATATTGACAAGGGAGAAATTCTTGTAAGGTCTCATGATGAAGAGGTAAAATTTAATCTTTTTAATGATGTAACCAAGTGTACTGTAGATGAGACTGGGAAACGAGAGGAAATTCCAAGAAATAGTGAAAAGATGAAGAGTTCAAAGTCAAAGGAGAAAGTTATACGTCATGAAAAGTTAGAGGCAAAAGGAGACAATCAAGGAAAGCTAGTGGAAGGAGAGGAGTATCGTCCAGGACAACCTATCATGCTCAACGCAGGTAGGGGTAGAGGAAGGAAGAAAACAAGAAAATTATGGGTCATCAAGGAATTGAAGAAAGACGGAAAAATTGAAGTTGAAGAGCCATATTCAAGACGGATAAAAGTGATAACAAAAGCACGAGTGGAACAAGATAAATATCCTCCTTGAAATAAACAGGCATCAAGCTAGATGACGTTAAATGAGTGCTTACTGGGAGGCAACCCAGTCCACATTTTAGTTTTATGTTGTTACCTTTGTTTATTTTATTTTTCAAAAAAATAAAAAATAAAAAAAATAAATAAAAAATCTTGTATGCCTCCTAATCATTTTGCAGGTTATGTATTTTGACTTGAGGACAGGTTCTATTAGTCAAGGGGGCAGATCCAGCAAATGAAGCAAGACTATAGATAAATTTTTTAACAAAAAGCTAGATGACTTCTTAAGAAGAGAGGATTGAGCAAAAATATGGTTCTATCTCTCTAATTCTCTTTTCTTTTCAATTATTTAAATTTTATTTTCTGTTTAGTTTTTATTTATTTTATTTTATTTTTCGGTTATTTTGTTTTTTTATTTGTTTATTTTTTAGTTTGTTTTAATTGCTTATTTTGTGTTTTGAATAAATTTGTTGTTTTTGTTAGTTTGTTAGTTTTAGGTTTTGAATTATCGTTCTTGAATAAATTTTCAGTTTTAATTTGTTTGCTTTCTAGTTTATTTTTCTCAAATAAAAAAGAACTAGAATATTAATTTTGAATTGTGGAAAAAAGAATTTGTGTTTAGATATTAAACAGTGAGATGAATTAGACACAGGTTAGAAAAGAAAATATGATTGAATCCCTATTCAAATGTAGTTAAAATTATGATACATGAAAATTTAACAGGATGATTGATTAGGACAAATAATGACAAGACAAAAAGGAATGAGACCATTTAAACCAAGTGAGTGTGTGAACCTTAAACAGTTTTGAGAGTTTTACTGATGAATTGACAGTTGTGGTTGCTTAATTTTTATTTTTGTTGCATCATAAAAGATCATGAAGATGATTGAGGCATTTGTTTGTGTTAATTAGGAGCCAGGGCCAAAAAGCCAACCTTTATATTAGAATTCCAATTTTTTTATATCCCCTTTGGGCTAAGAAATTTTTTGTTAATATTGCACCTTAACCTTTATTGATATAATTTTCTACCCTTTAGCATGTCTAAGGAGGGAGAACATAGATGCAATACATATAGAAAAGGGAATGGTTGGTTCTGATTTTGAAAGTTCAAAAAGTTGAAAATAGGAAGAATCTTTTCCTATTATTGAAAAAAAAACAGAAACAGAAGAAGCAAAAGAAATAAAAAAAAAAAAAAGATAGAAAAAAATTTCATGAAAATCATGAAAAGAAAGAAAATGAGGAAAAATGTGACATCGAAAGAAAGTGGTAATTAGATAGCATATATGTTCTCTATAATTGAATTGTAGGTATGTTCTTCTTCTTTAAGATGTGCATTTTGTTATCTAAGAAAAACCAATATTTTTTGGAAGCCCAGCCTCATTACAACCCTGTAAAAGACCTCAAGATTCATGTTTCTAATATGTTTGTGATTTGAAGATGAAATGAAAAGCAACTGTGATTTTGTTATGATTCAGTGAAAATAGAGAGAAACACTTACCCGTGAGCATATGAGAAGATATTCCTTGATGAATTTTCATTTATTTGTTTTGATTTTATCCTGGAAATTGATTGTGTCTATAATTTTCTATATTTGAAATTGGAAGCATCATAAGTCTCTAATTTGATTTGTTGTTTAGTGAATTAAGCTGTTTGATATTTAAATTCAAATATATTCATTTACTTTGCTTGAGGACAAGCAAGATTTTAAGTTGGGGAGAGTGATAAGTGTCTAATTTCAGTAATATTTCATATTAAAATATAGGCACTTATGAGGATTTATTGCTAATTTACATATAAAATAATCCCTAATTTATGAATTTATACCTTTTTACATTTTTTATGATCTTTATTTGAATAAGAGTATTTTATTCTCAAATTTGGTGTTAATTGCAGATTTCTAAGGAAGATTGGAGATTTGGATTAAAGATGAATGATTTGAGCTAAAAAGATAAAGATAGAAGGTCCCAGAATGGAAAAAGATGCAAAGAAAGATTGGGCCTTTTTTATGTTTTATCATTTAGCCCATTAGCGCGACATAGGAAACAACCTAACCCTAGAAAACTAGGATAAATAGAGGGCTAGAGGCTCAACCTTAGTGTGCCAGATTGAGAGGAAAACACCATAGAGTGAATTGTAACCCAATTGGGAGAATGGAAGGTGATAGAAGTATGCGTGGCTAATTCTACCCTTTGGGATTGGGAGTAATCTGCTCAAACTCTTATGTATTGAGGTGATATTTTATATATTAATATTCAGTTCTTGATTGATTATTGGTATTGTTGTTTTACTTTTAATTTTCCGTGACAAATTGAGAATCTTAAATCTGACCGGGAGGTATTTTTAGGGTTCGGACCTAAACAACAATACTTAACATATTTGAGTGCTAGGAATAGACTTGAAATGTTAATTGCTATTAAACGTCTGAGCTTCGTTCTAAGTTGTTCTTATAAGTATGCGAGGGATCGATAGTTAGGGAACATTCTTAAGGATTTTATATGCGAGGAATCGATATAAATGATTTTTATACGGGCATCAATTTCAATTAAAGAACTTAATATTAACATGCTAATCAAAATACATGAGAGTGAGAGAGATGAAACTTAATCCCAATTTTTCCAATTGAAGCAACTAATTCTTTGTTTGTTTTCTTATTGATCAGTGCCAACATAATCACTTCAAACTCTTTTTTATTGTTCTGTTGTTATATTTAGCGAATATTGTACTCGATAATTCACTGTTCTTTGTGGGATCGATATCCGTCCTTAGGGACAATTATTACTTCTGACAAACGCGGTGCACTTGCCGTAAAAAGTCATCACTTATGCTACAATGTACTAGTTTTATATTGTATGATTTGTATGGTCATGTGGATCTTGTATTACATGTTCTTTCATTTTGCAGAGCTTTCTCGTAAAAATCTGTCACATTATCACTAGAGCTTTGTCTTCATAAAATAAGAGGAGTTTGTTGACCTTGAAGATCAAAGTCACTCCTTTATTTGATGTTTCCAAATTCTACATTGAAGATTCGAAAGCACAATGTGTGTGTGAGTGTGTTTAGGTAGATTTTGATGTATGTTTGTTCATCTCTTTACAATACATTATTATTCAAGTCCACTTTAAGAACCGTTTTAGTTTTTATATCTAATGATTTTTTTCATTGGTTAATTGAGATATTAATCTATTAAAATTACCTCTATTGAAGTATTCTGGACTAAAGTAAGTATTTTCAACTGATATATTTATCGTATCAACATGTTAAAATTACTTAAGCTTTTCTCCTGTTTAAAAAGCTTTTTATTTTAAAATTGCTACTTTTAGTTTAGTAAAATCAATAAGTTATTTTGAAAACTCAATGTGTTTAAAAATTGTTGATTTCTATTGTTAAGTGAAATCAACTTGTTTTTTAGAAAAGTCAATATGTCTCAACTTTGTTTGATTTCTACCGTTAAGTGAAATCAACTTGTTATTTCGAGAAAACAACTTGCTGAAATTTATCTGATTTATTTATTTTATAGCAGAATTGTTTCAATGATTAGACCGATTTTGTTTTTCATAGAAAACTTATAAAAATAGTTTATCTGAATATTACATGTAACGAATTAAAAATCAAAAAGACAAAAAGACTTGTTTTTTAAATCTTGGATAAGTTTTTTGGGATTTTTGGATTATTCTTGTGTTAAAAAGAAGGTGCATTTGTGATTTTACATGTTGGTGTTAACTATTGTTTCTCGTGTGTTTTCCATCTTTTTTCCACATTTTTTGTATGTTGTTAGACAAATTCAAATAGAGTTTTTGTTAATTTGCAATGAGTTGTTTTGGGTTAAAGAACTAGTCATTTGATTGTATAAGTCAGTAACCATGTGTGTTTCTTTAGTGAATTCTCAACTGGTTAGGTTGAGGACTGGATGTAGCTCTTGTGGTAAGAGTGAATCAGTATAAATATTTGTGTGATTATCTTTATCGCTCTTTATTGCTTTAATTCTCATTGTGTCAAATATTCATTGTATTTCAATTGATTGAATAAATATAAAACAAGTTGATATATTTTATATTTGCTTGTTAATCACCTTTATAATCGGTTGAACAAAATAATCAATCAATTGCTTTTATCAGAATTTTTAATCTGACTTTTAGTTTTGCGAAAATATTTTGAAAAACAATTTACCCCCCTCTTATTTTCGGCCTACTATTCTAACATTTAGAACATTACTCAAATCTCATATGTTGCTCCATACTAGCTGATATGAAATTCTATAAGCACAATTCTAAACACAATTACAACATCTTTTGTGTACAGTTAAATCTTTCGTATGATGTTCATATGTACTTTGTTGTTGTGTTCTTCACCCTTGATGTCTTTATACAGACTTCTGAAATATGGACGTTGCAACTTTAGAATTTTTTCAAATCTTCATATAGTCGTTGGACGCTTGATATAGAAACCATTGCTCTGAATGTTCTTCGCGTTTAAGGTTTTTCAAGTTCTTTCTTTATCTTCTTCAAATATGAATGTCGACACTCGAATCTTCATAACTTCAGTATCTTCTCAATCTGCCATATTGCTCTTCCTTCTTTAATGTGCTAAACGCTGGATATGGAAACTTTTGTTCTTGTGAAATCTGCACTTCTTAAATCTTATAAAACATTTCAAAATGTTTCTTTGATCATATTTGATGTGAACGTTGAGGATTGAATCACTTCTGCCATTGGATATTCTCTTTCTGGTTCTCTTCACCATCTTCTATGTGTTAGAAACAAGATAAGAAAATGTTTAATTTTATGTGATCTTCGCATCTTTAAGTTGTATTTGATTTTCAAATACTTTATGAACTCTTTACTTTGAGCTTTGACCAACTCTAGACTTGGATATTTCTACTTAGCATTGTTTATATTCTTTTTTGTGCTAGACGCTCAACTTGAAATGTTCTTATATAAGCTTTTAATGTGTATTGCTAAGTGTTTGTACTTCAAATAATCTTTCTTTTTGAATATTTTCATTCATATATCCTTGATATTGCTTTACTCTTTATTTGCACAAATCTCTCTTGTCAGCTCGATCGTTCTTTTATTAGACACCAAGAAAGAAACTTCTACTTTTGGCTTTATGCGCATCTTTAATTCCATTTGACAATTTATGGGAACAAAATAAGTATCGTTGAACAACTATAATATATGATTTAAATAATGGGTATTACTGATACAATATGTTTGAATATTTGTGAATTATTTAAACTTTTTTCTCCTAGATATTTCACATTTAAACCTCATTTAAATTCTTCATTTAAAAACTTTCCAAGTTAATATTGATTAGAGTGTTCAAGCATAATTATTTTTAACCTGGATATTATCCCATTAATTATATTTTGAAAAACCTTTGATATAGAAATAATTCAAACATTGTTTTTTTGAAATCTTCACATTGTTATACTATTTCTTCAAACCCATTAATTATATTTCAAAAAATCTCTAATATAGAAATAATTCAAACTCTATTTTTTGAAAGCTTCACGACGTTATACTCTTTGTTCAAATCCATTAATCTTATTTTCTAATAATGTTTTTAGTAATTTAGAAATGCCAAATAAAATTTGCAAAATGTAAACGTAGTGTCATAAAACATTATAAGAATGTAAAGATCAAGCAATGATACTTTCCTGTTATCGTGTTCCATTTGACGCTTGGATGATTCTTGTATTATTTGATATGTATAGTTTCCAACGTGCGTCTGATGCTTATGAACTTGTATATCCTCCTTGTGTTGCCCAAAGGGTTTCGTCTGATGTGGCCTTCTAAAGTGTTCATCAAAACTTGAATCGTCTAATGTGATCATTCTCAGTTACATCATCTAAACCTTCATCTAATGTGCTCTTCTTGTGAGTTTCGCCTGATGTATCTTTTGTTTGACGAACACTTTGTCTTATGTGATGTTTTTTCATTTGATGTGCTCTTCTTGTGAGTTTCGCCTGATGTATCCTTTGTTTGACGAGCGTTTTTTCTTATGTGATGTTTTTTCATCTAATTGACCTATTTGGACAATGCTCCTTCTTTTCTATGTTCTCTTTGAATATTGTATTCATTTAAAGAATGAACACAAAGACTGAATTATCTCATGAGCATATATCAATATTTTTGTCAACCAACTTTTCTCTTGTTGTATTGTCTAGTTAGTCTTTGCTCGTTTACTCTTTTTATTTTTATTTTTTGATCTTGTACTGCACATGAGTGAGAATTGTCATATCACAACACACCTTATAGGGTTCATGAGATCGTTTGATGAGAATTGGTGTCTACTGACTCAACATTACTTGCACCTGATTTACGGATTTCAGGTTTAGGGGGCTTATGTACCTTCCTGTATATCCAAGATATACTGAGATGTATCACAACATAATAATATAAAATTTTCCTGATTGTTGTTGTTCTTAACCAAATTAAAATAGTTTCAATGTAGATTGCATAACACAGTGTTAGAATGTCTAACGCCAGAAAGATGATAGTATATATATGGTCAGTTGACCCCAAGTCGTCTTCCAACAAATCCAAGAGTTAATTCAATTAAAACAATGTTCAAAACTTATATGCAAAAAGAAAAATTTAGCAAACATAGTGAATTAAAAAGGGGTTGAGGTTATTTAGAGAGAATGTAAAAGATGACATAAAATGATTAAGAAAGCAAGTTGACTGTCTAGTTCTTTCACCACTAGATCCTTCATTAGTTAACATAAGATTATCATTCATTCAATTTTCAAACAACCTTTAATCAAATTTAATATAACCTAATCAACAAAACAAATGTTTACTGGTAATATGCTTATCTTCTACCTCTAGAATTAAGCAAACAAAAGATTGATTATAATTAAGCAAACCAACCAAGAGTTCCAATTAAAGAAAAGAATTGAATTATCAACAAGTATTAAAAAAACAATTTGATGGAGGTGTGCCTTCATCCGTAGCTTTTCTTTGGTGGAAATGGCGGAAGCATTCATGGAAGAAGATGAGCAAGGAACTCACGTAGAGTTGTGGACTCCTTGAAGGTGCATGTTAGGTGTGGAGAGTGAGTGGTGAGGCCATCTCACTTGGCAAAGATGAAGAATGAAGATTAAAATGTCTATCCTAGAGAGGTAAGAGACAAGGAGCAAAATTGGCACAATATTGGCAGCAATTTGCTCTAGAATAATCTTCCATTACATGAGCCAAGCCCTCTTATTTATAGTGTTTAGAGGGCTGGAAATTCAAATGAAAGTGGAGGGAAATTCAAATGAGTGGAGCCAATTTTCTAATCACAAGGGAAGTGTGACTTGGTTTCTTTCTTTGGCACCTCTTAAATCTACACCTACACCTTTTTTTTTATGTCACATGTAAGGTGTGACTTATCTTTATACATTTGCACCTCTTATATCTATATCTACACCTCCCTTTATGTTCTACTAAAAATTACTCAAAAGTAATTACAAAAAGAGACATCCAATGATGCTTAGTTGGCTCATATCTTCTATGTGTTGGGCTTGAGCTGAAGCTTGAACTTGTAATTGGACTTGGTCTTGGGCTTCTTTTGTCATGGGCTTGGCCTCTGCCATCACAATTCCTTAACAGAAACTAGAATTCAAAAAGATTAGACCCTCTAGTAAAATCTTCGACAAAAAATTTAAGAACAAAATTTTACTAAATAGAAACCTCATAATTCATTGAGAAATTACAAAGGATTTAACTAGAAAGGTTTAGTCTGCTATGACAAAAACAAAAAATAAGAAAAATATTCAAAAGAATATAAAACTAAGTCTAGAGTTTGTTATGTCCTTCTTTCTTCCACAGAGACTTTATTTAAAGGTTTTTTTTCTTCATGGATTTGAGACTTTATTTAAAGGTCTCTTTTCTTCATGGATTTCGGATCTAGATTTCATCCCAAATATTTTTTTTAAATCCTCTTTAATATAATATTTTTTTCAATCCTCTTTAGATATGAGAATTGGATTTTTATTAACTAAGCACATAATAATTGAATTTATTACAAGAGATATTATAGAAGATTTTAAAAAAAATATTATTTTATTTATAACCATAGAAACATGGAAATAACTGAAAATTTTAGTTCTGATTCAATTATTAACAAACTCAAGAATTTGAAGGAATGAAGAACAATCCTTTAAATATATGTGTGATATTTTTATAATTATATATTAAATATATATATATATATATATATTTTAAGTATATTAATTGTTTTAACTGTCACAAAATTATTCATCATGATCCGCCACTCATACTATAATTTGAATATTCGAGAGAAAAAAACTTGTAAATTTTCATTTTGAACATAAGTTCACCACAACCTAGGCATCATTTACTATAGACCCAGACATCATTTATTATCATTAAAATTAAGAATATCCTAAAGTGTAAAGTGTGTAAACAATTGAGATAAAATCATTAAATAAGAACATCTAGCTTTGACAAATTCCTCTACTTTCTTTTATTAAATAATAGCAAACCAATTAAAATAATAACTCGTATTTTTCTTTCATTTCCTTATTCTCTCTTTTTTTCTTATCATATATTTTTTTGAGAAATATCATAATTAAATTACCATACATTAAATATAAATATTATGTTCTTTCCAAAGCTTCAAACTCAATTCATATTTTGTATAGATTAGTTCCTTTTTGTTTGACGAAATAAACAATTGGTATACTTGTCCTTTACTAATAACGTTAATGATTTGGAATTCGAATCTTAGCTGGACATAATTATTGAATTGGTTAACCACCAGAAAGCATGAATAACTTTTTGTATATACAAAGGGGTGGTGGGAACAAGAAAAAAACTTTGACATGTTTTGTATAAAAATATAAGAAAGAGAAAAGGATGAACAGTGCAAAGAGGGTTCCTTGCTTTCAAAGCATTAGACTATAGAAAAAGAAGACGCTATACAAATGAATAAACCAAATAACATAGTATACAAAATGAAAAAAGAATACGGCACAAGTTTGAAGGTCAAATTGAAGCTTCAAATGCCAAGTGGTGGCTGTGAATTGCTGACTGATACATAATTCTGATCACTTTCTTCACCACAAGCAAACTACTCTAGACTTGTAATCTATGTTGTTCTAGTATTTGTTGAATAAGATGCAAGGTATGATGAAAAGTATGCGGATGATCTTCCACTACTTTGCAAACCATGCAACAAAGAAGATTGGAAGGTCTCATGGCCCAGTGGTACTGGTCTGTCAGGTAATTGGGGTATGTCAATGTCACCCTCTAACATCTTAAGGGCCTCAGCAATAGTAGGCCTTAAAGCCACCATTGCATGAGCACACAGAATTCCCACAAGAACAAACCTTTCCATGATCTTCTCTGGCCCCTCTTCTCTTATTGACTGATCAAAAATGTCCTGTGTGTTCCCTGATTTTGCCAGTGTCCATGCCCAATCCGTGATTAAGACAACCGATGAATTCATGGTATCAAGCACTTTTCTTCCACTCATCATCTCAAGAATCACAATGCCAAAACTGTACACATCACTCTTCTCTGTTAGTTGCCCATAAAGAGCATACTCTGGTGCCAAATAACCATATGTGCCAGCAACCCTTGTAGTGAGATGAGACTGGCCATCATTCCCTTGCTTGGCCAACCCGAAATCTGAAACTTTGGCTTTCATTTTTGAATCCAAAAGTATGTTGGTAGCCTTTATGTCACGGTGATAAATTGGGGGTTTGATCTCATAATGCAAATAAGCAAGCCCCTTAGCCACATCAAGGATTATGTTCTTCCTTTGTGGCCATGTTAGCCTATTAGCCCCAGCAACTGACAATTGGTAACTCAGGCTTCCATTAGTCATGAAATCATAAACCAGAAACCTCCTCTTACCTTTCAAACTATCACTAGAAATGCAACAACCCCGAAGAGCAAGAAGATTCCTGTGCTTTATTTTGCTTATGATCTCCACTTCATAGCAGAAATCTTCATCCCCTTTCGTCTCCAAATCAAAAATTTCCTTCACCGCAACCACAGTGCCGTCTGAAAGAGTCCCTTTGTACACAACCCCATCACCACCTTGACCAAGCATATTCCTCTGAGAAAATTTATTAGTCGCTCGCTCAAGCTCCGATATGTGAAACCATTTGGCACCAGTATTAGGCAAAACACTGTTCCTCACACCGTTTTCAACCGACCTGTGATACCTATCTTCCTTCCTTCTCTTATCCCACTTCCTGTATATCACAATCAACACAAACCCCAGCACAACACCAGTAACAGCACCCACCAACCCAAAAACAATTTTCAGCACTTCTTTTTTATTCGATGACCCTTTTACAGACAGCGGCATGCCTAGTACGCAACCAGCTGTGCCCAAATTTGTTGGACCAAACTGGTTAACTATAGCTGAGGCATACAAAACTGTGAAGTAAAAGCACTTTGTGGCATTTGGGTCCAAACTATTGAGTTGGGAAGTCACTTTGAGGCCAGCATCAGTACAAATGCTGCAACGAGTTTGATCACTCAGGTCCCCATTACAAGAAGTGTCTAAAGGGCTAATCATGCCCACTTTTTGCTTCCAATCATCGATAGTTATAATTCCTGCGCAAGTTGAAGTGTTAGTAACAAACTCGGAAGCTCTAGGAAAACAATGAGGGACCAAAGAGGAGTTAATTGACAAGGCTGAGAGTTTGGTCTGGAAATTGGATAAGCAAAGGGAGGAAGTGTTTTCATCCGGAAGTTGAAACAAGGAAGTGTCTTTGAGGTGTTGGGACATCCCCAGGCCAATTACACTGAGCAGAGCTTGGCAACAGTGCTCCTTATCAACAGGGTCTCTGCAGGATGAAGTATCCCATGGAAAGGTCTCAACATAGCTGAGATCCATGGGACATGTGGTAGATGCAGCACCAGCTATAGAAACAGTGAAGATGAAAATTAGGAGAGAAAGGAGAACTCCTTGCTTATCCATTTTCAGGTGCAGACACAAACTTGAAACATTTGATTTTGTGACCATTGGACTTTTATAATTGCAAGTTTTACTAGTCAACCCTGGCTTGCGGTGGTCCAAAAGCACGTTTAGAATAGATGCATAGTAAAACTAAAATAAAAGATTGATTTTGAAGTCATTTTCAAAGTTCAGAAACAAACAGGGTTTGGTGTGTTTTTTTATGCTGACGGAGGTCAAATTGTTACTACCATTTTGAACTCACAAGTTTTTGGTTTTGGTTTCTGGACAAAGACATCTGCGGTTTCTTTCTTGTTTCCTTAGTCCCATAAGCAAGCTTTTTTAAATTATTATATATTAAGATATTTTTTTAATGTTAATTATAATATATTAAGATGTTAAATAAATAAAAAATGACAGCTGTGTTTATATTACTAAAAATTAAATTCCATAACTCGATACAAAATAGTCAACACATAAGTTCAACGACATCTAACCACACGAAAAAGATTGTTGTCATCCAGGGGGCGGCGGCATCCCAAACAAAATTATATCCATATACATATACTAAAAGTTATTTACATTTTTAATTTCATTCATAAATTTATATTATTTTAGAAAATATTTCTCAATTGGTAACAACTTAATTCGTGAAAGAGAGTATACAAAATTTGTTGTCAATAAAAGAGTATAAAAATGTCCTATTTAGTAATTTACTTATCTATTATCGAACGAAGTTGGAATTAAGAGAATAATTATCCTCCTTCTCGATCGATCGTTCTACTCTTTCCTTCTTCCTCTCAAATGAACTCCTGCACCTCTCACTTCTCCACTCCTTGCCTACATGAACTCCCAACTCATATGGTACCTGCAAAAGACATTTTGACGCTCAAGTAAGACTTCGACACTCAGCACTCAGTGTAATTAGTACTAGATGATGACGTACCTGATTCTTGGAATTTGTGTCAATTTTATATAATTATCATGGGTCATTTGTTATTGGGCCCAATTAAGGATTTAATTTATGAATAAGAATGTACTACTTAATGTTTGATCTTTGATTAGTCTCGTTAATCCTCTGATTGGGTGTAATGGTTTCGGTAGGTCTTGACCGGGTACTGGGCTTCGAATCCCGGTAAACTTGCCCCCCAAGCTCGAGGACATTGAATCCAAAGAGTCTTTGTGACGGTTGAGCTTTCCGAGGCGAGATGTCACGTTGGCGGCGCCGAATGTGTGACGTGACGTGTAATGATTACCTAGGGTTTTTTTGCGCCTTTTGATGTGAGCTATTGGATCAAGAGAGATCTAACGATTGAGATGAAAGAGACATTCGCTCTTCCTCTCTCCTCGAAGGCTATAAATAGTGGTCCCCCATTGTTCCGTCTCACTACTCCTTTGCTCTGACTTCCGAACCCCAATAATTCAGGCAAGGTGTTTCTCATTCGTTCCGAGAGGTTAGTCATGTTTTCCCTTATGATGCAGACTTGAGAGATAGAGCATTTCTTGACCAAGCCCAACCTTCCATAAGGATGACCTGGAGCATGACACAGGATTTAGGTCTAGGTCAAGACCATCCACTAGCCACTGCTTCAGAGCCTATCATTCCTCAGAGGATCAACAGGAGTAGACCCCTTGTGATGGGAGCTGAGCACCAGCTAGTTCCTTTATTTGTAATTTCAATAGATTAGGTTCACATAGCATAAATGGGAGTGTACTTAACAAATTGAGCTTGTGTCAAACCCATTTTTGCAAGACAATGCACCTAGGTTTAGGAAGGTTGACCTACCTTCTAGAAACTAGGTTAGTAGGGGCGACATTGACCTTAGTCAAACCCTATCGCCCATCCCTCTCCCTTCTCCTCTCTCCTCTCTTGCTTGCCCACCAAGGTACCCCTTCCCTATAAATAGGGTGTCTTGTCTCATGTATTGACACATTGAATTTGAATATAGTAAAGAAACTTTGCATGAGTGTTTTTGTGAGACTTGTGAGTTCTTATAGTGGGTCTTATCTTGAGTGTGTGAGCACTTCAAGTGGCGGCTCTTTCACCACTCATCTTGGAGTACCTCCTTCTCCAAGTGGTGTGACATCCCTTCTTCTTCCATAAGCTTTCTTCATCCCTTCCTCTTTTTATCTTCTTTTTGCGCCATCCATTCCATTCCTCTTTATGATAGCATGTTTGTCTTTTAATTTTGGTTATCACTTGTCTTTGTGACGGTTGAGCTTTCCGAGGCGAGATGTCACGTTGGCGGCGCCGAATGTGTGACGTGACGTGTAATGATTACCTAGGGTTTTTTTGCGCCTTTTGATGTGAGCTATTGGATCAAGAGAGATCTAACGATTGAGATGAAAGAGACATTCGCTCTTCCTCTCTCCTCGAAGGCTATAAATAGTGGTCCCCCATTGTTCCGTCTCACTACTCCTTTGCTCTGACTTCCGAACCCCAATAATTCAGGCAAGGTGTTTCTCATTCGTTCCGAGAGGTTAGTCATGTTTTCCCTTATGATGCAGACTTGAGAGATAGAGCATTTCTTGACCAAGCCCAACCTTCCATAAGGATGACCTGGAGCATGACACAGGATTTAGGTCTAGGTCAAGACCATCCACTAGCCACTGCTTCAGAGCCTATCATTCCTCAGAGGATCAACAGGAGTAGACCCCTTGTGATGGGAGCTGAGCACCAGCTAGTTCCTTTATTTGTAATTTCAATAGATTAGGTTCACATAGCATAAATGGGAGTGTACTTAACAAATTGAGCTTGTGTCAAACCCATTTTTGCAAGACAATGCACCTAGGTTTAGGAAGGTTGACCTACCTTCTAGAAACTAGGTTAGTAGGGGCGACATTGACCTTAGTCAAACCCTATCGCCCATCCCTCTCCCTTCTCCTCTCTCCTCTCTTGCTTGCCCACCAAGGTACCCCTTCCCTATAAATAGGGTGTCTTGTCTCATGTATTGACACATTGAATTTGAATATAGTAAAGAAACTTTGCATGAGTGTTTTTGTGAGACTTGTGAGTTCTTATAGTGGGTCTTATCTTGAGTGTGTGAGCACTTCAAGTGGCGGCTCTTTCACCACTCATCTTGGAGTACCTCCTTCTCCAAGTGGTGTGACATCCCTTCTTCTTCCATAAGCTTTCTTCATCCCTTCCTCTTTTTATCTTCTTTTTGCGCCATCCATTCCATTCCTCTTTATGATAGCATGTTTGTCTTTTAATTTTGGTTATCACTTGTCTTTGTGACGGTTGAGCTTTCCGAGGCGAGATGTCACGTTGGCGGCGCCGAATGTGTGACGTGACGTGTAATGATTACCTAGGGTTTTTTTGCGCCTTTTGATGTGAGCTATTGGATCAAGAGAGATCTAACGATTGAGATGAAAGAGACATTCGCTCTTCCTCTCTCCTCGAAGGCTATAAATAGTGGTCCCCCATTGTTCCGTCTCACTACTCCTTTGCTCTGACTTCCGAACCCCAATAATTCAGGCAAGGTGTTTCTCATTCGTTCCGAGAGGTTAGTCATGTTTTCCCTTATGATGCAGACTTGAGAGATAGAGCATTTCTTGACCAAGCCCAACCTTCCATAAGGATGACCTGGAGCATGACACAGGATTTAGGTCTAGGTCAAGACCATCCACTAGCCACTGCTTCAGAGCCTATCATTCCTCAGAGGATCAACAGGAGTAGACCCCTTGTGATGGGAGCTGAGCACCAGCTAGTTCCTTTATTTGTAATTTCAATAGATTAGGTTCACATAGCATAAATGGGAGTGTACTTAACAAATTGAGCTTGTGTCAAACCCATTTTTGCAAGACAATGCACCTAGGTTTAGGAAGGTTGACCTACCTTCTAGAAACTAGGTTAGTAGGGGCGACATTGACCTTAGTCAAACCCTATCGCCCATCCCTCTCCCTTCTCCTCTCTCCTCTCTTGCTTGCCCACCAAGGTACCCCTTCCCTATAAATAGGGTGTCTTGTCTCATGTATTGACACATTGAATTTGAATATAGTAAAGAAACTTTGCATGAGTGTTTTTGTGAGACTTGTGAGTTCTTATAGTGGGTCTTATCTTGAGTGTGTGAGCACTTCAAGTGGCGGCTCTTTCACCACTCATCTTGGAGTACCTCCTTCTCCAAGTGGTGTGACATCCCTTCTTCTTCCATAAGCTTTCTTCATCCCTTCCTCTTTTTATCTTCTTTTTGCGCCATCCATTCCATTCCTCTTTATGATAGCATGTTTGTCTTTTAATTTTGGTTATCACTTGTCTTTGTGACGGTTGAGCTTTCCGAGGCGAGATGTCACGTTGGCGGCGCCGAATGTGTGACGTGACGTGTAATGATTACCTAGGGTTTTTTTGCGCCTTTTGATGTGAGCTATTGGATCAAGAGAGATCTAACGATTGAGATGAAAGAGACATTCGCTCTTCCTCTCTCCTCGAAGGCTATAAATAGTGGTCCCCCATTGTTCCGTCTCACTACTCCTTTGCTCTGACTTCCGAACCCCAATAATTCAGGCAAGGTGTTTCTCATTCGTTCCGAGAGGTTAGTCATGTTTTCCCTTATGATGCAGACTTGAGAGATAGAGCATTTCTTGACCAAGCCCAACCTTCCATAAGGATGACCTGGAGCATGACACAGGATTTAGGTCTAGGTCAAGACCATCCACTAGCCACTGCTTCAGAGCCTATCATTCCTCAGAGGATCAACAGGAGTAGACCCCTTGTGATGGGAGCTGAGCACCAGCTAGTTCCTTTATTTGTAATTTCAATAGATTAGGTTCACATAGCATAAATGGGAGTGTACTTAACAAATTGAGCTTGTGTCAAACCCATTTTTGCAAGACAATGCACCTAGGTTTAGGAAGGTTGACCTACCTTCTAGAAACTAGGTTAGTAGGGGCGACATTGACCTTAGTCAAACCCTATCGCCCATCCCTCTCCCTTCTCCTCTCTCCTCTCTTGCTTGCCCACCAAGGTACCCCTTCCCTATAAATAGGGTGTCTTGTCTCATGTATTGACACATTGAATTTGAATATAGTAAAGAAACTTTGCATGAGTGTTTTTGTGAGACTTGTGAGTTCTTATAGTGGGTCTTATCTTGAGTGTGTGAGCACTTCAAGTGGCGGCTCTTTCACCACTCATCTTGGAGTACCTCCTTCTCCAAGTGGTGTGACATCCCTTCTTCTTCCATAAGCTTTCTTCATCCCTTCCTCTTTTTATCTTCTTTTTGCGCCATCCATTCCATTCCTCTTTATGATAGCATGTTTGTCTTTTAATTTTGGTTATCACTTGTCTTTGTGACGGTTGAGCTTTCCGAGGCGAGATGTCACGTTGGCGGCGCCGAATGTGTGACGTGACGTGTAATGATTACCTAGGGTTTTTTTGCGCCTTTTGATGTGAGCTATTGGATCAAGAGAGATCTAACGATTGAGATGAAAGAGACATTCGCTCTTCCTCTCTCCTCGAAGGCTATAAATAGTGGTCCCCCATTGTTCCGTCTCACTACTCCTTTGCTCTGACTTCCGAACCCCAATAATTCAGGCAAGGTGTTTCTCATTCGTTCCGAGAGGTTAGTCATGTTTTCCCTTATGATGCAGACTTGAGAGATAGAGCATTTCTTGACCAAGCCCAACCTTCCATAAGGATGACCTGGAGCATGACACAGGATTTAGGTCTAGGTCAAGACCATCCACTAGCCACTGCTTCAGAGCCTATCATTCCTCAGAGGATCAACAGGAGTAGACCCCTTGTGATGGGAGCTGAGCACCAGCTAGTTCCTTTATTTGTAATTTCAATAGATTAGGTTCACATAGCATAAATGGGAGTGTACTTAACAAATTGAGCTTGTGTCAAACCCATTTTTGCAAGACAATGCACCTAGGTTTAGGAAGGTTGACCTACCTTCTAGAAACTAGGTTAGTAGGGGCGACATTGACCTTAGTCAAACCCTATCGCCCATCCCTCTCCCTTCTCCTCTCTCCTCTCTTGCTTGCCCACCAAGGTACCCCTTCCCTATAAATAGGGTGTCTTGTCTCATGTATTGACACATTGAATTTGAATATAGTAAAGAAACTTTGCATGAGTGTTTTTGTGAGACTTGTGAGTTCTTATAGTGGGTCTTATCTTGAGTGTGTGAGCACTTCAAGTGGCGGCTCTTTCACCACTCATCTTGGAGTACCTCCTTCTCCAAGTGGTGTGACATCCCTTCTTCTTCCATAAGCTTTCTTCATCCCTTCCTCTTTTTATCTTCTTTTTGCGCCATCCATTCCATTCCTCTTTATGATAGCATGTTTGTCTTTTAATTTTGGTTATCACTTGTCTTTGTGACGGTTGAGCTTTCCGAGGCGAGATGTCACGTTGGCGGCGCCGAATGTGTGACGTGACGTGTAATGATTACCTAGGGTTTTTTTGCGCCTTTTGATGTGAGCTATTGGATCAAGAGAGATCTAACGATTGAGATGAAAGAGACATTCGCTCTTCCTCTCTCCTCGAAGGCTATAAATAGTGGTCCCCCATTGTTCCGTCTCACTACTCCTTTGCTCTGACTTCCGAACCCCAATAATTCAGGCAAGGTGTTTCTCATTCGTTCCGAGAGGTTAGTCATGTTTTCCCTTATGATGCAGACTTGAGAGATAGAGCATTTCTTGACCAAGCCCAACCTTCCATAAGGATGACCTGGAGCATGACACAGGATTTAGGTCTAGGTCAAGACCATCCACTAGCCACTGCTTCAGAGCCTATCATTCCTCAGAGGATCAACAGGAGTAGACCCCTTGTGATGGGAGCTGAGCACCAGCTAGTTCCTTTATTTGTAATTTCAATAGATTAGGTTCACATAGCATAAATGGGAGTGTACTTAACAAATTGAGCTTGTGTCAAACCCATTTTTGCAAGACAATGCACCTAGGTTTAGGAAGGTTGACCTACCTTCTAGAAACTAGGTTAGTAGGGGCGACATTGACCTTAGTCAAACCCTATCGCCCATCCCTCTCCCTTCTCCTCTCTCCTCTCTTGCTTGCCCACCAAGGTACCCCTTCCCTATAAATAGGGTGTCTTGTCTCATGTATTGACACATTGAATTTGAATATAGTAAAGAAACTTTGCATGAGTGTTTTTGTGAGACTTGTGAGTTCTTATAGTGGGTCTTATCTTGAGTGTGTGAGCACTTCAAGTGGCGGCTCTTTCACCACTCATCTTGGAGTACCTCCTTCTCCAAGTGGTGTGACATCCCTTCTTCTTCCATAAGCTTTCTTCATCCCTTCCTCTTTTTATCTTCTTTTTGCGCCATCCATTCCATTCCTCTTTATGATAGCATGTTTGTCTTTTAATTTTGGTTATCACTTGTCTTTGTGACGGTTGAGCTTTCCGAGGCGAGATGTCACGTTGGCGGCGCCGAATGTGTGACGTGACGTGTAATGATTACCTAGGGTTTTTTTGCGCCTTTTGATGTGAGCTATTGGATCAAGAGAGATCTAACGATTGAGATGAAAGAGACATTCGCTCTTCCTCTCTCCTCGAAGGCTATAAATAGTGGTCCCCCATTGTTCCGTCTCACTACTCCTTTGCTCTGACTTCCGAACCCCAATAATTCAGGCAAGGTGTTTCTCATTCGTTCCGAGAGGTTAGTCATGTTTTCCCTTATGATGCAGACTTGAGAGATAGAGCATTTCTTGACCAAGCCCAACCTTCCATAAGGATGACCTGGAGCATGACACAGGATTTAGGTCTAGGTCAAGACCATCCACTAGCCACTGCTTCAGAGCCTATCATTCCTCAGAGGATCAACAGGAGTAGACCCCTTGTGATGGGAGCTGAGCACCAGCTAGTTCCTTTATTTGTAATTTCAATAGATTAGGTTCACATAGCATAAATGGGAGTGTACTTAACAAATTGAGCTTGTGTCAAACCCATTTTTGCAAGACAATGCACCTAGGTTTAGGAAGGTTGACCTACCTTCTAGAAACTAGGTTAGTAGGGGCGACATTGACCTTAGTCAAACCCTATCGCCCATCCCTCTCCCTTCTCCTCTCTCCTCTCTTGCTTGCCCACCAAGGTACCCCTTCCCTATAAATAGGGTGTCTTGTCTCATGTATTGACACATTGAATTTGAATATAGTAAAGAAACTTTGCATGAGTGTTTTTGTGAGACTTGTGAGTTCTTATAGTGGGTCTTATCTTGAGTGTGTGAGCACTTCAAGTGGCGGCTCTTTCACCACTCATCTTGGAGTACCTCCTTCTCCAAGTGGTGTGACATCCCTTCTTCTTCCATAAGCTTTCTTCATCCCTTCCTCTTTTTATCTTCTTTTTGCGCCATCCATTCCATTCCTCTTTATGATAGCATGTTTGTCTTTTAATTTTGGTTATCACTTGTCTTTGTGACGGTTGAGCTTTCCGAGGCGAGATGTCACGTTGGCGGCGCCGAATGTGTGACGTGACGTGTAATGATTACCTAGGGTTTTTTTGCGCCTTTTGATGTGAGCTATTGGATCAAGAGAGATCTAACGATTGAGATGAAAGAGACATTCGCTCTTCCTCTCTCCTCGAAGGCTATAAATAGTGGTCCCCCATTGTTCCGTCTCACTACTCCTTTGCTCTGACTTCCGAACCCCAATAATTCAGGCAAGGTGTTTCTCATTCGTTCCGAGAGGTTAGTCATGTTTTCCCTTATGATGCAGACTTGAGAGATAGAGCATTTCTTGACCAAGCCCAACCTTCCATAAGGATGACCTGGAGCATGACACAGGATTTAGGTCTAGGTCAAGACCATCCACTAGCCACTGCTTCAGAGCCTATCATTCCTCAGAGGATCAACAGGAGTAGACCCCTTGTGATGGGAGCTGAGCACCAGCTAGTTCCTTTATTTGTAATTTCAATAGATTAGGTTCACATAGCATAAATGGGAGTGTACTTAACAAATTGAGCTTGTGTCAAACCCATTTTTGCAAGACAATGCACCTAGGTTTAGGAAGGTTGACCTACCTTCTAGAAACTAGGTTAGTAGGGGCGACATTGACCTTAGTCAAACCCTATCGCCCATCCCTCTCCCTTCTCCTCTCTCCTCTCTTGCTTGCCCACCAAGGTACCCCTTCCCTATAAATAGGGTGTCTTGTCTCATGTATTGACACATTGAATTTGAATATAGTAAAGAAACTTTGCATGAGTGTTTTTGTGAGACTTGTGAGTTCTTATAGTGGGTCTTATCTTGAGTGTGTGAGCACTTCAAGTGGCGGCTCTTTCACCACTCATCTTGGAGTACCTCCTTCTCCAAGTGGTGTGACATCCCTTCTTCTTCCATAAGCTTTCTTCATCCCTTCCTCTTTTTATCTTCTTTTTGCGCCATCCATTCCATTCCTCTTTATGATAGCATGTTTGTCTTTTAATTTTGGTTATCACTTGTCTTTCTTCATCTTATGTTCTTTCCATTTCCGCAATTTACCTTCATCATCATAATCACCATATTGTATTTTTTTCTTTGCCCTCTAGAAGTGAACCTTCACACTTACTTAACCACTTGGTTAAGTTCGTGTCCAATGGGAATCTTTCTTGGGTTCCCACCTTAAATTGTTAATCACATAAACTTAAACAAAATAGTAACATCTAAAATGTGCCAATCTAAAATCAACTCACATCACCTTAGCTCTAAGTCTTCGTCTTCTTCTTCATCTCTTTCCTCGTCTTCCTCTTCTCTCGATTCCTCCACGTCTGAGCCTTTGTCAGTCAAAGTGATTCAAACGTTTCCCCCATGGAGACTTCGGTAAGAGTCAATGATGAATTTTTACGACAATAGCACAGCATTGTCAGAAGTAATAATGTGTCCCTGAGGATGGATATCGAACCCACAAGGAATAGTTGAATAATAAGTAAAATATTCGCTAAATATAAAACAAAATAATAAAAGTATGTTGAAAGTTGTTGTGATGGCAATGATTAATCAGAAAACAAGTCAAAGAATTTGTCAAGTTGGAAAAATAGGGATTGGCTTTCATCTTTCTCACTCTTTTGTATTTTGATTAGCATGATAATATTGTTCCCTTTGATTGATATTGATGCCCGTATAAAAATCATTTATATTGATTCCTCGCATATAAAATTATTAAGGTGCTTCCTAAACATCGATTCCTCGTATATTTATAAAAACAACTTATCATTTAAGATTAGACGTCTAATAACAATTAACATTTCAAGTCTATTCCTAGCACTCAAATATGTTAAGTGTTATGTTTAGGTTAGAACCCTAAAAATACTTTCCAGTCAAATTTAAGATTTTAGATCAAGAATTAGAAGCAAAACAATAATACCAATAATCAATCAAGAAGAGAATATTATGTTCAGATATCATCTCAATACATAAGAGTTTGAACAGATTACAACCACTCATGATGACTATTACACGCAAGGAAAGCATGAAAAGAATATTCGGGATGTTTCTCCTTGATGACTACCTCCTCTAATGTTTCTCACACCCCTTATTCTCCCAATTGGGTTACAAGTCACTCAATGGTGTTCTTCTCTCAATCTTGCGCACTAGGGTTGTGCCTCAAGCCCCCTATTTAACCTAAATTTCATGGGCTTAAGTGAATTCTCACTCAAGCAAGAATGGGCTTGCTTAAGTGAGTAAAACACTATCCAGCCCAACTTCATTGATACTATCTCGCTCAAGCGAGATATAGCTCGCTTGAGTGAGCTTCCCTAGTGGTGAAATGGCTCTTTTGCGTGTTTGGGTAACTTTGGTGAATGTTGATGCATTCCAACTTTCTCTTTTTAGCTTCGTATATTTTCATTTTGCCCAATTATCTCCATTTCTCCTAGAATCCTGAAATTAACAAAAAATTTGTGAATAAATCGTTCCTATTTAAATAAAATCACAAAAATATGTAAAAAGGTATAAATTCATAAATTAAGGGCTATTTTATACTTATTTTATCAATTAATACTCATAAGTGCCTATATTTTAATATGAAATATTACTGGAATTTGACACTTATCAACTCTCCCCAACTTAGAATCTTGATTGTCCTTAAACAAAGTAAATGAATATATTTGAATTTAAATATCAAAACAGCTTAATTCACTAAACAACAGATTGAATTAGAAACTTATCATGCTTTGAAATTTAAATATAGAAAATTATAGATACAATCAACTTTCAGGATCAAATCAAAACAAATAAATGACAATTCATCAAGGAATTTCTTCTTATATACTCACAGGTAAATGTTTCTCTCTATTTTCTCTATTTTCATTGAATCATAACAAATCACAGTTTCTTTTCATTTCATCTTCTTATCACAAACATATTAGAAACATGAATCTTGAGGTCTTTTCCAAGGTTGTAATGAGGTTGGGCTTCCAAAAAGTATTGGTTTTTCAGATAACAAAATGCACATCTTAAAGAAGAAGAACATACCTACAATCCAATTATAGAATATATGTGTTATCTAATCACCATTTTCTTTTGATTTCACTCTTTTCCTCATTTTTCTTCCTACCTTTTCTTGATTTTCAACATGAATTTTTTTTTTTCTCTTTCTTTTTCTTTTTCTTATCAATAGGAATAAATTCTTCATATTTTCAACCTTTTGAGCTTTCAATATTTTAGAACCAACCATTCCCTTTTCTATATTTATTGCATCTATGTTCTCCTTCCTTAAACATGCTAAAGGGTAGGAAAATATATCATCAAAAGTTAAGGTGCAATAATAACAAAAATTCTTGGCTCAAAGGGGATATATAAAAAGAATGAATTCTAATAAGATAAAGGTTGGCTATTTGACCATGGGTTCCTAATTAACACAAATGCCTCAATCATCTTCATGGTCTTTTATGATGTAACAAAAAAAATTAAGCAACCACAACTATCAATTCATCAATAAAACTCTCAAAAAGTCGTTATCTCCTATATAAAGGGTGTCTTGCCTCATGTATTTTTACACTTGAATTTGAAATAGAATGGAAACTATTCAGGAGTGTTTAGTGAGCTTTGTCTTCTAAAAATTAGGTATTATCTTGGGTGTTTGTGCACTTCAAGTGGCGGCTCTTCACCACTTATCTTAGAGTCTCCTCACCCTCCAAATGGCATGATTCATTATTCCAAAAGCATATCTTAATCTCTTCACCTTTGTCTTTTTCTTTCATTTTCCTTACCACATTCTTCCATACTTTTATTCATTTATGTTTGTCTTTCTTCATCATCTTATGTTTCTTTTCATGTCTTTTATTTCCTCGCCTTCATCATCATAATCACCATAGTGCATTTTTACACTTACTTAACCACTTGGTTAAATTCGTTTCTAATGGGAATCTTCTTTGGGTTTCTGACCTTAATTGCTAATCTCAAAACTCATAAACAAAAGAGTAACCCATAAAATATGCAATCCTAAAATCAACTCACATCACTTAATCACCTCCACATTAAGATTTTTCGGTTCTTCCAAAAAGATTGTATCATTTTTGAATTCTAATATACACACTTCCACTTTGTTGTTTCCCCTATACCTTGCATATAGCCTTTTTCTCACTACCACCTTTATCAATCCATTCATTTATTGAGTTGTCATTGACTAAAATCAAAACTACACTTTATTGTACACATTCTTTAATCCATTGTCTCCTCTTTTTATTAAACTCCATCCTCCCAAGCATGTAAAGATTAAATTCTCAGCTAACAAATTCATACGACTTTTCATAATCCACTTTAAAGACCGAAACACCTCTTTTCTCTTTGCCTCTTCTATTAGCTCCTTCATCACTAGAACAATATCTAATAAATTCCCCTCCCCCCCCAACCCAAACAAACGTACTTTGATTTTGATCAATTATTCCAATTAACATTTTTTAACCTCTTTGTTATAATTTAGTCATTACCTAATATGCACACCCTACAAAATAAATTAGTCTAAATTCCTCCAAACTCCTTGAATTTTTTACTTTTGGTATTAATGTTATAAATGAAGGGTTCCCACCCTTTACAAACCCTACCTCATTTTAGATCCAAGTTCAACAAATCATGTATTTGGTTTTTTATTTTATGTTTAAGTAACTAAGTATAAAACATAATTTTATGCATATTAGATCATCTCAGACACAAATTATCCAATCTAGTGCATCAAAGGCAAGTTTTAGGGTTAGACAGATGCAAATGTTGTTTAATATACGTCACATCTGACAAATGCAAGAATTGTGCACATGCATCGTTTGATAAGCTATTGTTTGAACAAGCATAATTATATATACTTATCCAAAACAGTTTTTGCTTGAATAGATGATAACTATATAGTTGCACAAGAAGTTTTGATGAATCCAATTTGTCTTGAAGACTTGAAGTTGTGTGTGTGTGTTTTGTTAGGAAGATTTTGTTGCATAACTTTCTATAACATTATTATCCAAGTTGCTTGAAAAGTAATCTCCTTTAAATGTTTTGTTTTCTAAATCTATGTATTTTTTAACCAGTTGATCCATGTATTAATCATTTGAAATTACTTATATTGAAGTTTGTTGACTACAGTAAGTATATGTAACATATTGATTAATCGTATCAACCGGTTGAAAACACTTAAGACTTTTAAGGATTTAAAAATGATGTGTTTTCTATTTTGTCTTTTTTGTTAATGAAATTAATAAGTTATTTCAATAAAAGAACCAGTTTAAAATCTATTGAAAGAAAACAATCAGTTCTTTCAAAAATCACTTAAATGTTTTGAACATAATTATGTTATATTAACAAATCTGTTTTTAGTTGATACGGTTGTTTTCATTAAATGGTCAAACTATTTTTACAAACATTATTACATTATATAGGGATGTAATATGTGTAAGAATTGATGGCTTAAACAAGAGGAGAGGTGAATTGTTTATCAAAGATTTTCGCAAAGATTGAATAAGAATGAACCTTTATCAAACAATCATAGATAAGCAATTAAGGAAAGCAATCAAACAATGATTAAGAAACTGTTTAAAGAATTTTAACCGATTGAAAATACGTTTTAACCGGTTGTTTATAGCAACAGCAAAAGCAGAATTATAACAAACAGTTATAAGGAGTGAGAGAGAGAGAGAGAGAGAGAGATTTACACAGCCAATTTTATACTGCTTCACTCAACCTTGAGCTACATCCAGTTCCCAGAACAACCACTGGGTTCCACTAGTAATCACTCACAACTTACAACAACACAATTACAAAGAGGTGACCTTGAAAACCACAAGACCCACTCACCCTCTTTGCAACCACACACCTCAAGTCAGAACACCCTTTGACTTTGCAGGATTTCACACACGCTTACAAGTTTATGAAAGTACAATTACAAGAATCATGAAAGGAATAGAAAACACCTGAGATTACAGAAACCATGAAGTCATGTGATCAGATCTTGTACCAATGCAAAGCTAAACAAAAATCTTGCAAACTTTGAAAAACTTCTTTCAAAACTAATCTCAATCTCACTTTGTTTGATTTCAAACTGTGTAAAAACTTGTGTATTTGTTTCAAAAGAAAAGTTATATTTATATCACTCAAAAACTACCCGTTCTAGGCAATATTTATGAGCAAAGTAATTTTGATCACACCCAAAACAGATTAACAGGTTTTCAAAAATTTATTACGAAATGTTACAATCAATCGGTTGAAAAGTCGCTTTAACCGGTTGAATTGGTTAGGCAGTTACATAACCAAGTCAAAAAACAGTTTTAAAACCGTTAAACAAGCCAAGTGACAAACAACCAATTATTTCGATATTTCAACCGGTTGTTTTTCTCTTTGCTTAGAAAAACACTTTTCTTTTTAAAACAGATTGAGCAAGCTTTGTGCAAGGGTCAAGAACTGATCTTTACATAGATTCTAAACACACTAATCTAAACCCAAACCAAAAGCAACACAACTTCAAGCTTCATCATGGATTTGGAACATCAAAGCTCCCATGCTCTACAATCTCCTCTTATTTGATGGAGACAAATCCTTGGGATGCTCTTTGGAATGTTCTTGTTTAGAATCTGTATAACCTGCATTCATGAGCAAACATAGAAATACAGGATAATCTATTCCAATCAAACAAGCACCACAAACCAGTTCCCACTAGGTGATTTCCAGAGAGGAAGATCAACCAAATCAGTGTGAGAAACCAGTCAACATACAAAGGTGCAAACACAGATAAACAATTGGTTATTTCGCAGGAATAACCAGTTGAAATGTTGTATCAGAGTTTTGTCAGTTTTAAAATTAACTTAAACCATTTATAATAGTGTTAAGCAATGTTCAAAGGCAGTAAAAGTGCAAATAATAAGAACATTACATATCCGAACACAATTCTCCCTCTATTTGTCTCCACAAATAGAAAAAAGCAAGGATCACAAACAACATAAAAGAAAAAAAATTGTTCAAAAATTTAAACCAACAATTTAGAAAGAAGGAATGTTCTCCCTTTCAAATTGTAGCTCTAGAAGCTGATTCTAAACCTCTTCTATTTGTTCATATAGGTTTGAAAAACATGAATTCATATAATTGAACCTTGACTCACATAAATCATGGAGATTCCTTTGATTTTTAGCAAATGTGTCCATGCGGTTGATCGTTAACCTTTCAAAAGGAGACATTGTAGTCACCCTTTCTCCTATGTAACCATCACTAGGACCAACCTCTTGAGTCTCGGCAGCAGGTTCCTCTTGAGTTGCTGCATCTTCAGGTTCATCACCATCATTGGTTCCACTTGGGCTAGCTTGGTCACCATCTTTGCTAACCCATCTCCCACCAATTTTAGTAAATCTCATTTTGCTTAGGGATCCACTGTTATTCTCACTTGAGGGCTTAATAATTTCAGCTAGCTCCTCTTCAATATCCACTTCAAAATAGTGTAGAAATTTAGAGATTAAAATTGCATAGGAATAGTGGAAGTCACTTAACCTTGTGAATTTTTGCATATGTTCCTTGATGGTGTGGATCCAATTGATCTTCACTTTATTCATAATGCAGTAGATAAGCAGCATGTCTTCCTTAGAGAGAGTAGAGTGATTACTCCCTCTTGGCGTGATGATCCATGACACAATGAAGGCTATGAGCCTTTCATCAAGCTTTAGCCCTCCAACTGAAAAATTTCTTACTTTGGAGAGGGGATTCTTGAGACAACTCTTGTAGAATTGCATCTTGTTGAATTCTTCAACTATCCCTAGATTTCCTCAGTTGATTCTAACCCCAAAGAACTTCAACCCATTCACAGCAGTCCACACATCATTGGTGATAACCATGTCTACACCTTTCACATGAGAGACAAGTGAGTCGCCATTAAATTGAAGGTTAGCATAAAATACCTTCACCAAGTCAGGATAAATGTTTCCAGTAAGCTCAAGAAATCTCTTTAATTTTTGCTCCTTGAGGAGGCTTCTCACAGTAGATAGATTTTGTTGCTTCATCCAAGTGAAGGAGACATGCTTGGGTGTATTGACAATTTTCCTAATTGTTACATGTAGGTATTTGTTGATGAGTTCAGATTCTCCAGAGAACCATCCTTCTAGCTTCCCACCACTCCTTACAACTCTGATTTTCATCCTTTTAGCAGATGGAGGAGTTGCAGCCATAGTTCAAATCAGAGAAGAACTTAGCACACTACAGAGAAAACTTAGAGCAGAGGAAAAAGAAAAACAACAGGTTGTTTATGTGAAAAACAACAGCTAATTGCATCACTTATATAGCCATAATCTTTGGTCAAAGTTGGCATTATATGGGTTTTCAAAACAGAAAAGAGAATCAAATCTGAACCATAAAGCAGTTTGTGTCAATCAAAACAGAAAGTACACAAAAACATTGATTTGCCCAAACTTTAAAAGCAGTTTTAATTTCCAAGATTAAGAGGAATCTGATTCATAAAGAGCAGTTATTGCAGAGATATTTTGTATTAAAAAATGTAATTAAGACATTGTTGACCACAAACATCATTGGGTTTGAACAGAATTAAAAATCAGATCTTACAAATTAAAAACATATTTGCCCAGTGTTGACAAAGAGAAAACAATCGGTTGTTTCATAGAAACAATCAATTGAATTTCTGCACTGATGAATTTTTTTTAAGAAAATCATATTTTCAACAGCCATGCTATATTCAAACATCAAGGTTTACAAGGCACACATATTTGTATAAAGAACAAAAGACTTTCGAAACTTGCAGAACCTAACTCAAATGACCTTTCTTCATGCAATAGAAGCATGTAACAACCGGTTGAATCGACCTTTTAACCGATTGTTTTTCTCGTACAAATGAAAAAGGTTTTGAAATCCCATTTCCTTTGCTTCGTGGATCAAAACCTGAACCAACTTTTCCAAAAACACAATTTTGAGATGCAAGGACATCTTCAAAGTTGGATTTTCCAGTTGTAAGTTTATCCATGGTTTTCAAAAGATAATGAATCTTTCTTCCAAGATTTTCACAATTTTCACAAAACTTTTAGTCATAACTGCAAGTTGAGTTCTTGTAAATCAAATCAAGGTTTTCAAAATCGTCCTTTGTTTTCCTCAACTCTTCTTCTAGTGACTTGACTCTATTTTCCAACCAGTTGTTTAGACCTTTCAACCAGTTGTGAGAAAGAGCCAATCGGTTAGCCTCTTCATGAGTTTCATTAAAAGCTTCAAGAAATTGATAATAATTGTTACCTTTGATTGAAGAGGATGAACTCATGCTACTGGATACAGATGCTCTAAGGGATAGGTTTGCTTCTTCATCATCAGAAGAACTAGAGGAAGATACCTCATTGTCATCTCATGCAACATATGCCTTATTGGCTTTTCCCCTTTTCTCATTTTTGAAATCTGTTTTATCTTTGCTTTCATTGTTGGGGCATTTTGCTTTGATATGACCCTGTTCACCACAGCCATAGCAAGTGTACTTGTTAAGATTAAAATCACTAGGTTTTTTAGTGTTATACCTTTTTTAACCTTGGCTTTTCTTCTTCAAGAACTTGTTGAACTTTCTTGACAGCAGACTCATGGTGTCTTCATTACTCTCACTTGAGTCTTGTTGTTGTTTATGATTGCAATATTTGAGTGCAATGCATTTGTTGTGTTTATCCTCACTTTCTTGGACAACCAGCCTATTCATCTCAAGCTCATGCTCTCTAAGCTTACCAAACAAGGAAGCAGTTATCTTTGATGTCAAATCTTTTGATTCTGAAATAGCAGTGACCTTTGGTTGCCATATTCTATCAAGACATTTCAAGATCTTGATGTTCAACTCCTCTTTATCAAAAGACTTACCAAGACTCATCAAATGATTTATTATGTGAGAGAACCTTTTCTGCACATCACATGTGGTCTCCCCTTTCTGCATTCTAAAGAGCACATACTCTTGGATAAGAGCATGATTTCAGGCCCTCTTAACATCATTTTTTTCTTCATGTGTGACTTTAAGAATGTCCCACATTTCCTTTGCTGAACTACATTGTGATACCCTGAAAAATTCATCACAACTCAAAGCAGAGGTTATTATATTTTTAGCAATCCAGTAAAACTTTGCTTTCTTGCTTTCAGCCTCAGTCCATTCAGATGAAGGTTTATCAATTAAAACCTCATCTCTTTTAACTTGAGGTATAAAGGGACCATTTTCAATTGTTTCCCAAATACCCTTATTAGTTGAATGCATAAAGATTTTCATTCTTACTTTCCAAAACTGGTAATTTACACCACAAAACAGTGGTGGCCTATTTATGGAAGCACCTTTCCCAAAAGGCAACTTGTCAGCCATGTAAAACAATTTTTAGAAAAATAGAACTTGAATATTTTTCAAGAACCTAGCTCTTGATGCCAATTGTAAGAATTGGTGGCTTAAATAAGAGGGGGTGAATTGTTTATCAAAGATTTTCGCAAAGATTGAATAAGAATGAACCTTTATCAAACAATCACAGATAAGCAATTAAGGAAAGCAATCAAACAATGATTAAGAAACTGTTTACAGAATTTTAACCGATTGAAAATACGTTTTAACGGGTTCTTTATAGCATCAGCAAAAGCAGAATTAAAACAAACAATTATAAGGAGTGTGTGTGTGTGTGTGTGTGAGAGAGAGAGAGAGAGAGAGATTTACATAGCTAATTTTATATTGGTTCACTCAACCTTGAGCTACATCCAGTTCCCAGAACAACCACTGGGTTCCACTAGTAATCACTCACAGATTACAACAACACAATCATAAAGAGGTGACCTTGAAAAGCACAAGACCCATTCACCCTCTTTGCAACCACACACCTCAAGTCAGAACACCCTTTGACTTTGCAGGATTTCACACACACTTATAAGTTTATGAAAGTACAATTACAAGAATCATGAAAGGAATAGAAAACACCTGAGATTATAGAAACCAGGAAGTCATATGATTAGATCTTGTACCAATGCAAAGCTAAACAGCAATCTTGGAAACTTTGAAAAACTTCTTTCAAAACTAATCTCAATCTCACTTTGTTTGATTTCAAACTGTGTAAAAACCTGTGTATTTGTTTCAAAAAGAAAAGCTATATTTATATCACTCAAAAACTAGCCGTTCTAGGCAACATTTATGAGCCAAAGCAGTTTTGATCACACCCAAAACAAATTAACAGGTTTTCAAAAAGATGTTATGAAATGTTACAATCAATCAGTTGAAAAGTCTTTTTAACTGGTAGAATTGGTTAGGCAGTTACATAACCAAGTCAAAAAACAGTTTTAAAACATTTAAAAAAGCCAAGTGACAAACAACCGATTATTTTGATATTTCAACCGATTGTTTTTGTCTTTGCTTAGAAAAACACTTTTCTTTTTAAAACAGATTGGGAAAGCTTTGTGCAAGGGTCAAGAACTGATCTTTACATAGATTCTAAACATTTTAATCTAAACCCAAACCAAAAGCAGCACAGCTTCAAACTTCATCATGGATTTGAAACATCAAAGCTCCCATGCTCTACAATATGATCATTTCAAACAACAATTTTATATAGAGAAAAACATAAAGTTTTAAAATCATTATTGGAGATTATGTTTGCTTCCTCCCTACATGCTTCCCGATCAGTTTGCAGCTTATGTATCTTGGCCTAGGGATGGATTCTATTATTTAGGAGGGCAGATTCAACAAACGAAGCAGGACCATCTACAACTATAGATGAAGACTTTAAGACAAAGTTGGTTAATTCTTAGAAAAAGAGGATTGAGCAAAAATATGATTTTATCTTTCTAATTTTCTTTTTTTTTCAATTATTTGAATTTTTTTTTATTTTTCTATTTATTTTTTCAGTCGTTTTGATTTTTGTTTGTTTGCTTATTTGCTTATTTCTTTTTTTTCTTTTTTTTAATCGTTTGAATTTTTATTCTAGAATTATATGCTTGATTTATTTTCAGTTTTAATCTAATTGGTTTTCTAGTTTTATTTTTCTTAAATAAAAAAGAACTGTAATATTAAATTTGAATTGTGAAAAAAAAAAGACTTTGTGTTTAAATATTAAATAGTAGGATGAACTAGACACAGGTTAGAAAAGAAAATATGATTGAATCTCTAATCAATTGAAATTGTGATACATGAAATTTTGACAAGATGATTGATTAGAACAGAGAATGACAAAACAATATAGAATAAGACCAATTAAACCAAGTGAGTGTGTGAACCTTAAACAGTTTGGAGAGTTTTACTGATGAATTGACAGTTGTAGTTGCTTAATTTTTATTTTTTGTTACATCATAAAAGAGGATGAAAATGATTGATGCATTTGTGTTAATTAGGAACCCAGGGCCAAATAGCCAACATTTATCTTAATAGAATTCAATTTTTTTAATCCATTTTGATCCAAGAATTTTTGTTATTATTGCACCCTAAACCTTTAATGATATATTTTCCTACCCTTTAGCATGTTTGAGGAAGGAGAACATAGATGCAATATACATATAAAAGGGAATGGTTGGTTCTAATTGTTGAAAGCTCAAAAAGTTGAAAATAGGAAGAATCTATTCCTATTGATGAAAAATAAATAATGTTGAAATCGTGAAAAGGTAGAAAGAAAATAAGGAAAAGTGTGAACTCAAAAGAAATTGGTGATTAGATAAAACATATGTCCTATAATTGGATTGTAGGTATGTTCTTCTTCTTTAAAATGTGCATTTTGTTATCTAAAAAACCAAAACTGTTTGGAAGCCCAACCTCTTTATAACCATGAAAAAGACTTTAAGATTCATTGTTTCTAATATGTTTGCGATATAAAGATGAAATGAAAAGAAACTGTGATTTGTTATGATTCATGGAAAATAGAGAGAAACACTTACATGTGAGCATATGAGAAGAAATTCCTTAATGAATTGTCATTTTGTTGTTTTGATTTGATCCTGGAAGTCTATTTGAATTTGGAAGCATCATATGTTTCTAATTTAATATGTTTTTTTAGTGAACTAAGTTGTTGATATTTAAATTCAAATATATTCATTTACTTTGCTTGATGTCAAACAAGATTCTAAGTTGGGGGAGTTGATAAGTGCTAGATTTCAGTAATATTGCATATTAAAATACAGGCACTTATGGATATTCATTGATAAAATGAACATAAAATAACCCCTCATTTATGAATTTATACCTTTTTACATATTTTGTGATTTTAATTTGAATAAGAATGATTTATTACCAACTTTGTGTTAATTTCAGGATTCTAGGGAAGAATGGAGATGATTGGGAAAAAGGAGAATATAAAGCTAAAAAGGGAAAGCTAGAATGCACCAAACACTCACCAAAGCTCGCCCAAACTCGTCGTAACAACCATCATGTGTGGCTAATTCTACCCATTGGGATTGGGAGTAATCTGTTCAAACTCTTATGTATTAAGCTAATATCTAAACATAATATTTTGTTCTTCATTGATGATTGCCATTGTCGTTTTGTTTGTAATGCTTGGTTTACCATGTTCTCGAAACATAGGTTTGACTGGAAAGTACTTCTAAGTTTCTGACGCAAATGATAATGCTTAACATATTTGAATGTTAGGAATATATTTGAAATGTTAATTGTTATCAACGTCTGATCTTAATGATAAGAAGTTTTTATAAATATGCGAGAAATCGATATTTAGGACACAACTTAATAATTTTATATGTGAGGAATCAATATAAATTATTCTTATACGGGCATCAATATCAATCAAAGGACACAATATTGGCATGTTAATCAAAATATCAGCTACAACATGAACAAAACACACACACAATATATATATATATATAGAGAGAGAGAGAGAGGGGTTTATAGGGATTACCAAAGTTGCTTCACTAGGTTTAGACAAGTTATTTGTACTAGACGATCCACCAAGTCTAGACAACCTATTTAGGTTATTAGCCTTCCCCTCTTTTTGTTAGGATCAAACCTTCTAGTGTCATTTCTTCTTGTAATGATAATATCGTACATTAGAAACACTTTTACCATTGCAAGACTTTAACTTCGTGCTCCTTCTACCTCTGTTATCACCAATGGACAATCTTCCCATTGCTACAAGACTATCTCCACTACTAGACTCCTTAATGTCAAACTTCTAATTCAACTCTTCGAGCCCAAAGTTGCTTGAACCTCCTTTAAGAGAAAGAGTCTCTCTTTGATGCAACAATTTTTTTGAAATGATTATACATCTTAGATAACAAACACAAAAAATATAATGTATAATTCTTATCATTAATCTGAACATCATTATTCTCCATATCCAAAATCATACAATGAGTACATTGTTTGCTTTACATTTAAGCGGTTTATCGAATATTTGATCAACTACAAGCTCTTAAGCTTCATCCACAATCTCGCTGCAATCTTCTCGTTAGAACTTGCTTCAACACTTTGTCACAAAGACTTAAAACAAGTTCACTACAAATGTCAATAAATTGATAACAAAATTAACCGCGACATATTCATTGTAAAAATAAAAGTAAAAAAGATAAAAGATAATACATAAGGAGTATTAACAAACTTTAATATATATATATATATATGACAAAATTTACTATAAACAACAAAGATGATAACTCTTTGAATGAATTCTCGTTCAACTCGTTTTTAGTTAATAGTTTACAACAAACTTTTAATTAATTAAATATCATTTTATCATTAAGTAACAATACAATACAAGGTTCTAGAAAAAGACAACAAACTAGCTTTAAACATATACATTTGTTGACTTCATCTAGTCATAAGCACCAACAACAAAAAACTATAAAAAAAAAACTAGAAATGCTACTAAGACTAAACGTTCATAGACAAACTTTGATCACATTTTTCTAACCAATATTCACCTTCAAAAATCTTATAAAACTAAATATCTTGCGTCCTTTACGAACCCATCATTTGAAGATCCTACATAGTTCTATCTCTCCATAGTTTTAGGGAAAGTGAGAAAAAGGATTTGGATGTTATCCCAAAAGCGATTATTCTCTCTCATAATGTTTCCTTCCTCACTCCTACCTCACACCCCCGCGTTTTTTTTAAGCAATGCCCCAAAACTTCTATATTATTCATATAAATTCATAACTTTATAACTTCATTCATTATTTTAATATTTTACTTTTTCTTACATTTTTTATATTCACCAATTCTCCACTAATAATTTTTTCAGCTTTCAATACTATTTTTTATGTTTTTAGAAAAAAATATAATTTGATTTAAAAATTAAAAGATTAAATAAAAAAGAAGTATGTTTATTATTTAAATATTCATGTTTCATTGTTAATCACGGTAGTCCAAAGTCGTTTTATATTTTTTTTTATTTAATTATGTTTTAAGTTCTTCAATTTTGAAAAGGAAATTTTTTTTAATTTCCTGATTTTAAAACAGAACAATCTAGTCCCTCAAATTGAAGAAAAAAATACAGTTTTAGTCTTTTAAATTTACTGTTTATGAATTAAAAACAAATTTAAAAAACACTTTAATTACTCAGATTTAGTGTATTGTACTTTTCTAAATTTGAAAAACTAAAATATTTATAAAATTTAAATTTAAAACGGGATTTACTCTATGTTTTATGAATTAAAAATATAAGTAAACCTATTTTTTTTCGATAGTATGTCATTTTCAACATGCGTGCTTCGTTGTTAAGAAACGCCAATTGATGAAAGACACGCCTTAAACAACGATATCCAACACACTTTATGGTGTTAAGAGTAATATATAAATGATTCTCCCCTTCAACTTATATTTTTTTTATTTTATTTAATAATATTTTAAAATTTGGAAAAATAAAGAATAAAAGTAAATTATCTAACTGATTAAAGTAAGAGCACACATTTTAATCCTCTCTTTCACTAGTACCAATAAAATGAGTTCTTAATTATATTTTAAAAACTAACTGTCAAAATATATTTTTTTCTAAAATTATAATATAACAGAAGCTCAGCTACTAAAGGACCAAAATCAGTCATCATTCAAAGAGAACTTAATTAAAATGCAATCACTTTATTCATTATGTTATAGATAAAGATTGTACTAACTATTGTTTTTTTATTTTGATAACTCTAAAAAAAATTGAGCACATGCGCGATATCACGTGGGTGTTTTTCACTAGTATAACACAGAAAAATTGTATTATACAACACAGTTATTTGAAAAATTATTTTCACAATCATTTCTAAACAATTGAATATATTTACATATTTTAATGAAATATGAAAGTGGCCAACACACAACAGAATATAAAGTGAGAATAAGGATAAAAAGAAAGTAATAATCGTAAATGTAAATTATAACATGAAAGAATACAGATAAAAAAAAATAAAGGGACAGAAGAAATAATTATATACTCTGATCTTAGTCTCAACGCCTATTGTTTTACCAATCATTGCTCAATAATTAAAAAAGTGGGTTAAACATTAGAACATTATTAAACGTGCTCACACTTTTATTTTATTTTTTTCATATGCACGTGTTCACTTAACAACCTTTGTTTTATTTGTGTTTTTGTTAAGTGAAATGAAGTAAGAATAAATAAAAATTGCAGGAAAATAAAAATCAGTGGGTGTTGTTTGTTTATGATCCTTGCATGTTGTGGGTTACCTTTAGAAACAAAAAAGAGAGAGACAGAGAAACAGAATTATTAAAGGCAACAGTAAAAGACAAAAAGGTTTAGTTGTCAAGTAAGGAAGAGAGATCTCCATCCATTCGTGAATCTCAGTGGCGGTCTGAGGCGCGTGTGCATTGGGTTTTGCTTGGAAATTAGAAAGAAGATAAGTTTGAGAGACAGTTATATAGCATTACACTTCCTTCCTAAACCCAAACACAAACCCACTATATATTTTTTCCATTCCCTGAATCTGAACAAGATATGAGAAACCCTTCATCAACATCAACAACTAAGAACAAGAAGAGTGGTGGTAACAGCACTGCTACCAGCTGCAGCAACAACAGCAACAACAACAATGGTAGCAGCAGCAATAACAATGGTAGCAGCAACAACACTCCATGCTGCACCAAGGTTGGGTTGAAGAGAGGACCATGGACACCAGAAGAAGATGAGGTGTTAGCCAATTACATTAAGAGAGAAGGAGAAGGGCGGTGGAGAACTCTCCCCAAGCGAGCTGGCCTTCTCCGCTGCGGCAAAAGCTGCCGTCTCCGATGGATGAACTACCTCCGCCCCTCCGTCAAACGCGGCCACATCGCCCCTGACGAGGAAGATCTCATCCTCCGCCTCCACCGCCTCCTTGGCAACCGGTAATGTCTTTGTTTGGATTCAGGGTTTAGAGTTTTGTTGTCAACAGAAGAAGAATTATTAGGGTTCGTGTTCTTCTTTTTTTCTCTTCTCTGGCTAGGGTTTGATTTTCTTGTCTTGTGCATTAGGTGGTCTTTGATTGCTGGGAGGATTCCTGGAAGAACAGATAATGAAATAAAGAACTATTGGAATACCCATCTAAGTAAAAAACTCATTAGCCAAGGGATTGATCCCAGAACTCACAAGCCTCTCAACCCACCATCCATTATTATTCCTTCTTCTTCTACTACTACTACTTTCACTGTTCCTCCACCCTCTATGCCTCCTCCAATGATCATCAACCCTTGTCATGATCTCACTGCTGTTGACCAAGGAATTCATGCGATTCATCATTTGGGTCAACATCACCAACCTCCGGTCTCAAACCCCTTTGATAACAACAGCATTAACAATCAAGTGGCTGCTGTCACAGATGATGTTTCTGCAATGGGGTTCATGGACAGTGAGGACTGCAACTATGATATCAACATCAATTATTACTCAGATGATGCCTTTTCTTCCTTCCTCAACTCCTTGATCAATGATGATGCTTTTGCGTCGCAGCAGCACCACGTGCAAACAGAGCTCCCCAGTGAGCGTTGCATTCCACTGCCATGTGATGATCGTGTGGATGATCCTCTGGTTTCAATTACCACAGCTTCTACATCGCAGGGTTATGATGATGACCTTGGGGTTCTGTGGGAATCGCCTCTCGTGCCTTCTACTACTTTCACCCATCACGTTAACGATCCCATCATCAAGATGGCTCATGATCACCATCACCTCCATCAATAGTATCTACCATTGTTCTTATTGGTTAACTGCTTCATCAAATATCAAGTGTCCAAGAATACTGGAATTTTTATGTATACATGTTTTGTTGTGTCTCCTGTGAAAAAATATGAAGAGAAGGACATTAGAGGAGTCATCAAGAAAGATCTCACAGTGAATTATATCTTTTCAAGTTTTGGCTTTTAGTGGAGCTGAATCACAACTAATGATCCACATAACAGATCTTACATAGTGAGATAAGATTTTATTGTTCTTGTGTTATTCATGGTTCCACATACATGTAGTTGCTTTTGTTGTATGATACTCTTGTTGAGTTTGGCGTGTTCAATTCCATGATATAGCTTGCTATGTAAAACACAACAGATTTGTTAATGTACTATGACTTGTGCTTTAAATCATACTACCATTTTACTTTAATGGTTTGTGTAAGCTAAGTGGAATCGAGATGTATTATGTGTGGCTTCTTCACTTGATTAATTTTAGATTCTTCATCACTTAAAAGATAGTCTTCTTCATGATCGATTTTGATGTTCTTAGTGTTAACAAAAAAGATGTTTGTTATGACAATGAGTTTGAATAAGAAAATTTAAGATATACTCTATAAATAATGCAATAATATATACATTATGCAAACAGTTATAATGTAAGAAGATATTTACTCTTCTCTTCAAGACAGAATCTAAATGTTGGAGAATAAATCAATATCTAATGAAAAATTAAAAGCATAGAAATGTAAAGTTGTACATTAGTAATCCAAGCTATAAAGGACATTATTCGTAATCATATGTATAATGTATCCATGGTGAATGTATTTCAGTTGGAAGGAGAAAAAAATATAAATAAAGATGACGATAATATTGCTTCATACACTTTATATAATGCTAAAATCTCTTATTTATACTAAAGATATAAATGCTTGAGAGCTTTAACTTAGATTACTACACTACAGCCTCAATTACAATAATATTTGAATTAATACAAGTTCACACATGCATGAGGCTCTTCATTCAATTTCTATTCATTACTTCTATAAATTGTCTAGACTGAAAGTAAGAATTTACCTTCAAGATCATATTTGGTGATGCACACACAAATGCTTTAGGGATGTTTAAAATACTTTTTCCATTGAGATCTTTTTAGGAGAGGAAAGAAGGGGAAAATTAAAATTACTCTCAAATAAATTCTATACTTTTTCTAATTTGATTATAAGTTGCTTTTAATTTATAAAAAAAGTTTTTTTTTATAAATTTTTGTGAAAAAGTTCAAACAACTGGACCTGTTTTTCCCCTATATGGAAACATAAGGGGTGATACACAAACACCCCCATTTTCGGGTAAACAATCATCCAACATCAATGATATAATATTTTTATTTTAAAATATAAACTAATTTGGAAAGAATCAACTACAAATTTAAAATATTATTTTTTATTAGGTGTTTCATATGTGTGGAAAATTTGAAGGGTGTACATGTAAAATTTCCAACATAATTAGCACATGTGTAGAAAACTATGTGTCTTCTTAACTTTGTTTTTTTTTAAAAAATTCCATCATAAAGAGGTCAAATCAGCTGCTACATCTGCGCTGAAGAATATATTCCTTAATAATTTATCCTTTGTTTTTTATAAAAATTATGATAATAAATATCATTATAAAACTTGATATATCTCACACATTAATTAAGTGACAATATTACTCTTATTTTACTGTTAGAAGAATTTATGATAACTACAAACAAATTGAGTGTATTTGGATAAACAGTTAATTGTTTATTGAATATTTTGTATCAGCAAAAAAAATATAACATATACTACGTTGGCAATATAAAAGAAAGTTCATATTTACAAGACTTTTATGTAAAAGGCATATATAATCCATTGAACATTAAAAAATCCTTTATCTGAATAATTAACCAATTCAAATCTATATTTTATAAATTACATTACAGAATTGCCATCTGAAGAAAATAGTCAAATAGTCATACATTTTTTACTCTAACTGTATGAGTTTATTTTGAGCATATTCAATAATCAAATAGTCATACATTTTTTAAAAATTGAGATTAAGAACAATTTATACAAATATATTTTTTAATCTTTTATAATATATTTTAAAAATAAAATTATAATGAAAATTTGAACTTCAAATTAAACAATACTTCTAATATTGAGATAAAGAAATTAAGAGCCCCTCTTCATTCAACGTATTATCTCATTAATGCAGCAATCATAGACTCAATTCAAATAATATATAATATATTAGATTTCTTTTTTGTGGACAAAATATTATTATGATGAGATATGACACATGATGTACATCACAGATACAGTAATTGAATTTTAAAACATAATTTCTCTCAAGAAAATTTACAAAATATGCTTTATGATCTAACTGTGATAAGGTCAAACAAGCTAATCATATTAAAATCATCATGCCCTTAAAGACAATTTCTATATTCATATAATTCAAAATAGACTAATTAAACTACCAAAAACCATTCAAGCATGCATATATATCCAAATTTGTTTTAAAACTCTTCCTTCATACCAAATCTCTATTCTGGATAAAATGATGAGACTTACTGATCAAAGATAACACACTATGAATGCCAGCCATGCATGAACTGCATCCCATCACAGACCTGAAAAGAGATGTCAAAGTGAAAAACAAATTAAATGCATTGATCATGGCTTACATAAATAAGCACATATATGTAGAATAGTGTGAGGAACTAGACCAACATCTTTAAATAAAAAAAAAACTTAAAAAAAAAAATCAAATTACATCAAACTATAAGATTTATAGCTATTATGAAAAAAAAAGTTCAAAAAATGTTAGGAAACACGTATTATCAGTGCGAATATAAGTTAGCAATGCTACAACATTTCTTTTTATTATTATCTGTAAATAGAACTGGTTCTCATCATATATATTCCACATTTCAAAAGATTGAGAGAAGTTCTTCAAGCACATACTCTGAATAACTGGAATCAACATCAGCACGGTGAAAAAATAAATATTGATATTCCTTTTTTCTATCTGTTTTCAGCTATATTATGTTAATTTATTGGGTTTTTTTTCTATTTCTTTCTCTCCCTGGTTGTACTCTAGCACGGGGTTTTTCACTGAAATAACTTCTATACATTTTTTTAAAGTTTAATGCCCTTATATTATTTCTATCTTTATTTAGGAAAATAAAACTAAAAGAGTTAAAAATGTGTACAGTTTAATGAGTTATTCATCTGGCTTCACCTATTCATCTCACTTGCAGAGAAAAAAAAATACAAAGTTCCTACTTTATGCTTACATAATAAAACTCACAACACAAAAAATGTCACATGGATCGATATGAAGCATAAGAAATTCCGCAATATAAATAATTAATCTATGCATGCTGTTCAGAATGAAATTTAGTGTCTGTGCATACCATCAAAGCTAAACTTGAATGGACATTTAACAATAAAATGATGAACCTGTCAGATTAACGTTATGGACTCTGAGATTATAAATAAATAAATATATATATATATATATATATATATATATATATTTCGTTGCTTAAGTGAGGGAACATATCACACAAATGAGACTCTAAATCCTAAATATTGAGAGAATAAATTTATGAGTTTTTAATATATATATTTACTTATCTCTTTCCAACACAGCTTTAGCAAGTAAATTTTCGATACTTGACTCATAACTATGAGAGGTATTTTAGTTAGTAAAAATATGGTTTAACCTAAAAAAAAAGGAGAAATGAATAAAATTGAATTGGATGATAATGATAAGTATTGATTACAAACTAATCAACATATTTTTGCTAATAAGAACGGATATAAAATGATAGGGCATAAAAGAAAAATAAAGAGGAAAGTGAAGGTTTCTTTTGGAGATAGGCAATGTATTAAATAAAAAGAAAAACATAACCAAAATAGATATGTTAATTAGTAGTATTAGTGTTCTATTTATTTATTATTATTTAATAGAGTCAATCACAAACTTAAACATATATAAATAAAATAGTATATATAAATAGGAGTGAGAAGCTGGTCCAGGGTCATGTATTTGGTGATACATGGTGGTAAATTAAGTCCACCAATCTGTCCTGACATGTCTCACCTAGTCCACCAAGTTACTTTAAAAAAAAATCTAACATGTATAAAGTACTAAAATATTATAATTTTTGTGTTAATTTTTTGGAATACATAAAATGGTTATAATTTTTAATAATAAACATTTACAAATAATGTTTTAAATATTTATTGTAATTTAGTAACTTAACATGTAAAAGTAATAATACTCTTGATTTATCAAATTAAATATATTAATTAATCAATTAGTATTTTAAAAATATTAACATGATTAAGTGTATTTTTAATATATATATATATATACTAAAACAATAAAATTAAAAATTAGCAGGTCAACAAATTGACGAGCTAGTATGGTGAAGGCACCCAATTCATCCTGGCTATGAAGCAAACCAATTGGGCTTATTTTTGGCGAGTCAGAGCAAAGGTGGGCCTAAACAAGTTGGACTTGCCTGTTTTATTCTCACCCTTATATATAAAGACAAAAAAAAATGGTTTTTAAGTGTAGAGACTAAATTAAAGTTTATTTAATTATAAGGTTAGGGTGAATAATTTAACCTTTCCTAAAATATAGCATAAAAAGATTATCTTTTATATTTTGCTTCCAACTTCCAACAATCATTTTGTGAGCACTCTTATTTGACTTGTGAATTATATACTTCAAGCTTTTTGAAGGAAATATTAGTTTTTAAAATGGAATTTGAATTGAGTAAATAAAATACTTTGAAACAAAATTTCACATATAAATTTATTAGACATTTGTAAGGGGTGTGAGATAGTTTTAAAAACAAGTTCACAATATTTTTGCAAACATTCAAAAGATGACCTAGTGTAGATAACTAAGTAAAAAATAAGAATGAATTCTTCAATTTATACTTGGTCACTCTAATCCAGGTTATGTCCCGTTCTTCTTTATCAATTGCAAAGGATTTAATTAATCAAAATATGCTTATAAGTATTATTATTATCATTTCTAACTTACAATGATAACATAAAATTACTTCAAGTTATCCTCTAATCTCTCTGTGAGATTAAGAACAAGTATGTAGTGTCACTCCTAATTAAATACATAAAATTACTCATGGATATACAACAAAGTTATTTTTAACAAATACAAGGAAGAATCTCATGAAAGGATATACAACTAATCACTCATTGTTATAGAGACTAACTTTACAAGGATTTACAAATAAACGCACACTTTTAGTCATTAAGAAGATAAGTTTTTTTATAAGCACTTAGAAGCTTATGAAACTCTTTTTGCATGTAGTGTTTACGTAGTACACGTATCTTCACTTGTTCATACGTTAGATGATTCACTCGTTCTCATTATATTTCTACATAAGGAAGTTTCTTTGTATAGATGTCCTAAATTGAATTGTTGTACTTTGTGTGCTTTTTTACTTTCACTTGTCCTAGTGTTAGATTATTTTCATAATATTTTTAATTTTATGTTGATACATTTTGTTATTGTAATCAAAGTGTTGTATGAAGGACAATTTTGTCTCTGAATTGTCTCTAAATGCACCAAATTGAACACAAAAAACTTAGATAGCCGGTCGTTTGTGTCAAAGTTGTCTTCAAGATGCATTTTGGTCAACTAGTTTCTCTTAGACTATTTTCACATTTAATCAATGTGTCTTGATGATGTTTATACATAAGATTATGATTATTCTTTTCATCTTGCATCTTGTCTTCACAAGGAATACTTCATCTACTCTCTTGAATAGTGTATTGTTCTTTTAATCTTTTATACTATGTCTACTATTTGTATACATCTTGTCTTGAAGACTTCATCTAGTCTCTATATGAAAATGACACTTTGTGCATCCTTCACCTAGATATTCAATCAGACTTTGTTTAATCTTTATGCAATTTCTTGCACTTTTTTGAACTTTGTCTTGTGCTTCAAACATACTACATCTACTATCCTTAGTCTTAGAACTTTTATATTTGTTTCACACTAAGTAAACCATTAAACACATCAAAATATGATATTATTTGTTATTATCAAAATCATGAGTGTATTAGGCAAGAACCTCATATTTAGATTTGTATATACTCATATGAAAAATTCTCCATGCCTTAACACTTTTGTCTCAAATGTTTAAATTTGACTTTCAGAAATGACATTGTTAGAATATCAACACTTTAATTCTTTATTTGTAATACAATTTTACTTTTCCTTTCCTGCGAACATTTCTTGGAAGGAAAAACTTTATATTGAAGTATTTTATTTTGTTAGAAACATTAAATCGTTGACAAATTAGATTTTGATTTTGGTGTCCATAAAAATGTATTTTCCCTTATTGTTTGTTATATACATTTTCATAATTTTTTATTAAAGATTTTTATTCACTATCGTATAAATAACAACTATTTTTTAACATTTATGGTTGATTAAGCTATAAAAATTTGCTTTTAACACCATAAAAAAATTCTAGCTAGAACTAAAGGTAGAATAATAACTAGAGGTGTTTTTCATGTCATCAATAAAATATAACCAAGTATTATGAAAGTACCCATGAATCTTAAGATTATGACAACAAGATTACTTCACACCATAGTTTGTTATAGTACTTTTAATATATCTAACAAATCCTTTAACAACTTGTTAATGCATCTCATTAGCACAACGTTTGAGCATCAATAGTATACTTACTACAAACAAAATGTCATGTCTAGTTGTAGTAAGGCACATTATGCACCTAATCATACTTCTATAAATGTTTACTATCAATTTTCATCATCCTTACTAAACTTTTCCTTCTGGTTTAATGGGGATGTAATGTTAATGTAGTCTTTTATATGAGTTTTTTTCTAGTATTTCCCTCGCATTTTCTTTTGAAAAATTAAGATTTTGTTATGATATTGTTTGATTTCCATTATCAAGAAACAACAATCCAAGGTTTTTCATTTCAAATTCTTTAATATTTTTAGCTTTAAACTCCTATAAGTTCCTTACACATCTTGTCATAGAAATATAATCAACATAGACAATAATAATAATAATAATAATAATAATAATAATTAAATTTGCATCTACCAACTTTACATATAATAATGTGACTTCACTTGAACTTTTGCAAAATTCAAAATCTTGAAGATAATGATTTATCATATTATAGCAAGACTTAGTCTATTTAAGGCATTTTAAATTTATAAATATTTTTCTCTTCTCCTTTTATTTGAAGACCTTATGTTGCAATACACGTATATCTTCTTGTAAACCATTTAGAAAGGTATATTTTACATCTAAATGATAATACATTTCACCAGCGCAACAACATGAGTAGCATCCTAATTGTGTCAAGGCATACAAGTGGGACAAAGACTTTTGCAAAATTCACGTTAAGCATAATCTTTCATCACCAACCTAGAATTGTATTTGTATATAAAACCACTTGAATTGAATTTAGTTTTATAAACTCATTTGAACCCTAAAGATTATTGCGTTAAGGTTTGTCCACTAGATCCAAATGTCATTTTTTTTCGATCATCTTTGACTTTCCTTCCATGACAATTATTCATTTGTCATCCTTCTCATTTTATTCAACTTTTGCACCTTCTAAATCAACTACTTACTGCTACCTTGTTAAAAACTCACATAAAGCTCTTATATCTCTAAATAAAAATGTTATATATATCATTATTAGATAATTGTGAAATTTTTATAAAAAAAATTATAATTGGTTCCTTCATTATTGATCTTGTATGAATTTGAGATCTTTATTTCCACGAATTTTTACATTTTTTTATTGTAAAAATGTGCAAGTTTTATAAGTATAATATCTAATTAAAGTTGGTGTTTCACAAAATTTATTAAAAATATCATTTATCTTTTCCTCTTTGTCATTGAACCATTATATGAATCATGCAACCACATTTATTCTCCACTAATGATACATATTTCTAGAAAATATTAGCAACCTTAGTTCTAGATTTAAAAAACTAAATTTCTCAAATTTTGGTATATGCATCAATAAATGTAATATAGTATTCATTACCATTTAAAAATGACAGTCTTTGAGATCTTCCAAGATCATTGTGTACCATCTACAACTTTTTACTTTTTCTCCATGTTTAAGTAAATGGTTTTTTGAATAAGTTATTGTAGATCTTGGTATACTAACTTTTCCTGGGATATAGAGTCTGATGGTTCTAAAAGTCATTTGTTAGTAGGATCATTTGACAATTATAGACATTGTTTGATAACAGAGTCATAAAATAACTCAATTGTACATCTTCTAGTGAACCAGTAGTTTGTTGTAAGTTTAGTTATGTTAGTTGTCGTTACATAATTTTAAATAACATATTATCGTTGTATAGCCTTATACAAGGGTAGCATGTACTTGTTGTTATACAACAAAATACCAATTTGTAAAACTTATTTTCTTAATAATTTAGATGATTAATCATCTTTATTTATTTTGTTTTCTTTGTTCTATGTCCCTAGTTATTGTGATTCACAAACAATTATTATTTCTTTCATTTCTCTTTAGGCTTGTTTTGACACTAGGTTCACAACAAATTGGTATCAGATCTAGTTTTGGATCTCATTTCGCATTTATGATAAGTTTTGACAAAAATATGGGTATCACATCCAACATTGAGAATTTCAATCAGAATAAAAATTCCAACGTGTGAAGAATCAAAATGATAGGCTTTCTCAAGGAGAAAGGGGTGTGATACAAGAAATACATAGTTTATAAAGAGACGTGCTCTGGATGATATGAAGAGAAAATCTCATTTGGTTCTTTATGAGCTTGTAGAGGAGAAGACATGAACAATATTGTGGCTAAAGCACGGACAAATTTTCATGGAAAACTCCATTTGTAAAAAGCTTTTACTAAAAATAGATTAGTTGGGCTTTCGATGAAGGAGGATACACCACTCAAGGCTTATCTTGATGTAACTTTGAGACATATATGTCAAGATAGAAGATGAAGACACAATAACAATTTTGTTGACCTCTCTCTCACCATCTTACGAGAACTTGGTAAGTTTTTTAGTGTAGAGAAGGATTTCATGCATGAAGAGTTTAAGTTTAACACATATATAAAGAAGTTGTACCTTAAAGAATCACGAAATGTTGATGATGCTTGTCTTCAAGATTGGTGGTCTTTAAAAAAGACAAGTCGAGGAAGATAAAGGTTGATTATAAAGATATTTGTAGATAATGCAATAAACTATGGCATTGGAGGACGTATTACACGATATTCTGGAAATAAGATCACGCGACAGTTATAATTTAGAAGGAGAAATTATCTAATGATAATCAATTGTTGACCTTTCTCTCAAGATAATAGTAATCTAATATCTAATAGGTGGGTGTTAGATTATAGATTATCATTTCACATGAGTCCTTGAAAGGATTAGCTCACCACATTTGATGACCTGAAAGGTGGTAACATTTTGATAAGTAGTGACACTTCTTGCAAGAAGGTTGGTATAGGTTCTTTGTAGATAAAAATGCACGATCACATTATTCATACATTGACAAACGTCAAGTATGTTTCGAAGCTAAAGAATAACCTTATATCCATTATAACCTTAGATATGAAAGGTTATAGATGGTGTGTGAAGAGTGGAAAGTGATTAAGATAAGGGGAAGGAATGGTGTTGTAGAGATTTAAGGATACAAGGAAGAAAATTTATATTTCATTGAGGGGTCGTCTAGTGTTTGTCTTATTGGTGACACCCCATTTGGTAGTGTAAGTTGGCACATGTGTATGTGGTACATGAGTGCTAGAGGGTTGGACATTTTATCCAAGTGGAGATTCCTAAGAAACCAAAAGGTGGAGTTATCATGTGGTTGTATAAGACAAAGGTCGCACATTAGACTATGTCTATACAAATTGTTGAAGTCATCAAAATTTCCATCTTTGGAAGGTGTAAGAAATTTTCTCTCAATCATTGATGATTAATCAAGGTTCACATGAGTATTCATAATGAAGTAGAAATTAGAAGTTTGAGATTATGCTTCAAGGAGTTACAAATTTTGTAGTAAAATTTAAATATGAAATTTATTAATTAAGTAAACAACCATTGTCAATAAAGTAATCAAAGTCAAGAACTTGAGCATTCTAAGTACCAATGTATGATATTTCATAATCTACTCTAAGTTGGTTTTGTTAGAAAACCAATCAATAATTGTTATTAGTAGTTTCACAAAATTGTCAACGGCACTCATATAAATTGGAGGAACAACTTGTTGGAGAGACTAATGTTTCATTCAATTTAATGTGAATAATTTAAAGATTATGATTTTAAGTTGTGGTTTTCATTATATACAGATAACTGTTGTCAAATACGTTCTTTAAAACAATCTTTCTAACATATAATTTATTATTATTTATAAAAAATATAAAATTATAAGAGAGAACTTCTAAATAAGAAGTATGATAATGAAAATAGGAAAGATAGAGCTAACTTTATATGAACATAAAATATCATATAGATCATTTGTACTCGACAATTCTCAAAATAAGTTATAAACTTCTATACCATAAATTTCAACTTAAAACCAATTAGTATTAACTGAAGTTGTCCAACAAATATACAAGTCTCCAGTACAAAATTCCACATCAAGATTTAAGGCAATCGATTTGGGACTTCCTAACAACAAGGTGTCTCCAATGCTACTAAAGCTCTAGGTAGAAGGTATAAAAATAACAAATGATATAGAAGCATGTGTTTTTCCTGATATCAAATATTTTCAGATAAATTTAAGTAAAAATTGTAGGGTGGTAAATGTTTTTATTATGAATGTTATTATTATGAGTCTTTAAAATGCAAGACTGGATGATTGTGAATTTGACATTTTTGTCCTAATATAGAAGCTTATTTTTATCCTAATATAGAAGCATGTTTTTGTCCTAATATCAAGTGTTGAAGGATAAATCTAAATAAAAATTGTGGACTGTTAGTGTTATTATTATCTGTTTTTTTTTCTTACTTAAATGGAATGTAAGAATGAAGGATTATGAATTTGGTGTTGGTTCACACAAAAAAAAAACTAGTTTCAAGAAAGAGAAATCTCCAAAATTTAATTATTTAAATGAAAGAATAATTTTAAGAAAAATTGTTTTTTACTTTGTCAAGGCCATGGCCATTGGATGGACCAAGAAATTTTGTACAACTATTTTTACTATAAACTTGTGCAACGCCATACTCTAGAATATAATTTTGATTCACATGGTTATCAAGGAAACATTTTTTTGAAACACTATATGAACATGGACTTATATAATTAGGTCGTTATAATGTTGAAGGAAGTGCTCAAAGTAAGAGCATGTGTGAAATGGATAAAAAAATATAGATCAAATAAAGATGTCAATTTAGTGATAGTGTTTCCATTCTTTATTAGATTATAGATTATATGCCCTGTAAAGGAAGGGTATGATTGCTAAAAGGATTAGGATTTTTCTGATATATAATATGATATATCTTTTACCTTTTAATGAAATTTCTCATTTTAAAAAAATGTGTAAAATTGAAATTTTCAATAAATTTCATCCAATAGAGAAATATATTCTTTACTTGAAGAAATATAAAACTATTCAACGTGACTCAATAACTCATCCCAACGTGAAATCAATTGGGATTAGATTTGGGTGATGTTTAATATTTATTATTGATGCGTGGTAATATACTATATTTTAAAGTATATAATTTTTAATAAATAAAAAAAAATATGTTTTTGGTCACTTTAAAATTTTCAAAAATTTCAATTCTAGGCCTTCTAAAATAATTTGTTGATTTTTCATCTTTCCAATTCTGAAATACACTACTTTTAGTTTTCAAAATGGTTAAGATGGACCTTCTGAGTTAAGGCTGGTACATTTCAAAATTAAAATGATGAAAAACAAGCAAATTTTCTTAAATGATTAAATTCAAACCTAAAAAAATAGAAGGTAGAAAAATATAAGTTACGAAAGAAAAACTTATAAACTTAAATGAAAATTTTGTACAAGTAATAAGTAAAATTCTACTAATGTTGTACAATCTAAAAGTTAATTTTGTAAGTTGAATCAAAACTAAGCCAGCCTTATAAAATAGATTTCAATACCATTTTGATGAAATTTGTTAAGTTTTACGCTTGAGAGGTTTAACTAAACATAAAAACGTCTATTGAAAATCTTACATCAATTAAAATAAAACTAAACTAAAATACATATAATTAGAATATAAATCTCATTTTCAAATAAGTTTTATACGATTAAATTAGAAGTAAGGCTATAAAAAAATTGGTCATATATGTTCTAACTCACATCATGCATAATTGTTTTGATGTGTTATAAGATATATGAGTTTTGGAAATGTGTTCTCAAAGAGTATTTGATGACGTAATAAAACCAATATCAAAAGAAATATTCTAGAACACATAATTTATAATGAATAATCTAGAATACTAAAGATGATGGTGCTTGTTATTTGAAAGAATAATTATATTACTTTCTATTATATTTTCTGGAATATAATGAATTGCGCGTATTCATGTTTTAAAATGGGTTAAATCAATGTTTGGTATCTTTAAAAACTCAATGAAATTGGTATTTTTAAATATTTCCAGTGTTTCTATATTTAACATTTAAATAAATAGATTTGAACTTTTACTTTGAAATATATTTTACGCTAAAAGAAAATCACACCATAGTTATTATTTTCATAATTCCTATTAAAACAGGTTATAATCAATTTTATTCATTTAAATTTTTATCAAATTAAAATTTGTGAATCAGTAATTGAAACATAAAGGATTAGTAAAAAAATCAATAAAAAGGAAAAAAAGAAAAGAAAGGTGAGAGGATACATTATTAGTAGCAATTGAATGCATGTCAGAAACGTTATGTATATTCAATATTACTTAATTAAATTTATCAATTTACCTTCCTTAGAGCAATTATAAAGTCTGATTATTTTCCAAACATGGAAGGCGACAAATTTGTTTACCAAAATAATGATTTTGAACTCAACTCAGAATCTCAATCTACCAGTCTTTGCTACTCATATATTGACTTCAACTTTGTGAACTGTTTTGACCGTTTGATTGATTTTTTTATTATTACTTTTATATGCAAATTGTACTGTCACTTTGGATTTTTTGTTACAATACAATTTATGTTTGAGAAGTACCCATTACTATATAGTACAGGACTATTTTATGGCAGAAACAAAACCTTTATTTCATCAAGCACTCTCGCACTGCACAAAATTTCCTTTCTTCAGGAACAAAATCATAGTACCAGCATTACCTTTTTTACATGTTCTTGAAAAGAACACAAAGTATTTTTCTTTATAAAAATGTGGGAAAATTCTATGCTCAAATATATACATACAAGGAGTTATATGATTTGTATAACTTGTTAAGGTGCTACATTCCATTCATAGAGTATAGTACTCAATAATGAGTTTTGGATTACTTCATCTGCCAGAAACTGATACATTAACTCGCTTTTAAAAAATGTTTATGTATATTTAGCCATTAAACAATAAAAGGGGTACCAAATGAATGATCAGTATTCTATCCCAGAAACAAGCCTTGATCAACTTAAGGTGTTGGTTTTTAAACTAACCGTGTGAAAAGTTGAACTTAAGATATTCTGCAATATTATTTAGTTTCTAGATACAACTAACGTTCTAATTCTGCATTTAACATCATAAAAATGAAAAATAACCAAACAATGTGAATTTATTCGCCTAGCATATTCTTATTATATTCATGTAGGAAAAGGGGAAACAAGTAATGATGAGGATAAATAGTAACCCAGACCAAAATGAAGGAATGGCAATAGAAATTAAAATGCACAAGCTCATGCAAACAGCATTCAATTCATGGTGCATGATGTATTTGAATGGCATGGACTCACCTGGAAAACTTGCGACGAAGAAAACTGCATACTCCAAAAGGAACAAGTTGAGCAACTCTCACTCTCGTGCACTGAGAGCCCCCCATCTTCTTTACTCTCCCAGCTAACTCAACTTGGATTTTTCCTTTTAAAATCCAAAGTTTGGATCAACCAGTCACGAAGTGGAAAAGGTAAAGTTGAGAAATGGTGGGTTGCTAGTGATATGTAAATATGTTGTGACATGTTAGGTCGCAGCAGGTGAGATAACAGAAAATCTATGGCCATGGCTAGTTAGATGCTTGCATGGGGATTTGACTGTTAGATTTGAGTCCAGAACAAAGAATGAAGGATTCATTGACCAAAGTCCAATACTAACCAAACGTTCTTCGCGCCACCCAAACCAACTTTCCTTCCCGCGTTCAAAGTCCAACACTGCTTCTCTTACGCAGGGGCAGAGATCGACGGTGTCTTTAACATCTAACCAACAAATTTAATTAATTATCTTGAAACTTGATTAAATCAATGTTCTAATCCACCGACATCAAAGAAAATTAAATGCGAAAATGGATTGATATATTATAGGAATACAAAAGTTTAGTCTAAATAAGCGAACAAAATTTAATGAGAGATGGAATTATGGATACAGAATACAGAACTAATCTTAGAAGCTGTTTAACACTTGAGATCGTAAGGGAGCACCATGGCATGCTATATCTAAGAAACTATGACAAAATTGTGATCCCTGAATTTTCAGGACATATGCACAAAAATTGTTTACATATTTGGACACGTACTACTCAGCAAACCTTCCAAACTTCATCTTCCCTTCATCTAAGATGTCAACGTCCTTTCTTTTCTTGGATAATTTAATAGCACCTTGAAATCCATTGTGATCGTCACTGAATTGGGCAGCTGTTCGTGCTCGCAGTTCTTCCAAACTCTCACCTTCTTTGGCTCTCTCTATCACCTGAAAATAGTGACTATTAGTTCTCAAATACTTGAAATATTTACAGACCTTCTTGATAACCAAGACAAAGGGAGTAGACTCTGAATTGAGCAGCTGTTCGTGTTCGCAGTTCACTAAATTTCTCAAATCCAAAATTTTGTTTCACTTACCAGATGTCTCCCGTAGAGATGGGTGCTTGAAAGTGCTTTGAGCGCATTTTGTGCTTCCTGCTGGGTAACATACTCTACAAAAGCAAAGCCTCTATGGCTTCCAAACTTCGTTGGCAACCTCAAGCTTTTAATCTGCACATAGAGCAATTAAACATGAGTGAAAAGAAAGAAATAAAATGCACAAGAAAACTGAAACCGCATATTCTGGCGGAAATAAATATACATATTTAAACAAAATCCATGGGCATCTCACGCACTAAGCCTCCCCCTTTAGATATCAGCTAAAACTGAGCTAAAACATCATTCAAAATTAAGATAAAATACACACATAACAACTCCTATACACAATAGCTAAGATATCAAGTTTGTTACTTGTCTCTCAATTTGGTATAAATCGCATTCCAATGATGTACGACCTAACTTAGATAATTTGGATTTGGCATACAAGATAACTGTACCAAAATCATGTGCAAGATTAACACAATTGCACATTATCATTTTTATCCGCAGTGTGGTTTATCACCAAATGGCATAATATGTGTTCATATTTTGATCTGCTGAACTACAGGATATGTGACTGGATATAGATTCATTTAGAAATAACTTGGTGAGGAAGAATGAAATTTTTTGTTGCAATTGGAACAAACTACAGATGGCAACATGTAGGGCTTAAATAGGATACTCTAACACTTGTCCCCGGATAAACATTTAAAATTGTATACTTGTACCCATATTCACATGGGCAGCAACTTCACTACCCATAAGTTAGTTAGATTGGTGAGTTAGATAGACTGAAGAAGGCATTGCCTATAAATTAGTGGGACAGAGAGAGACAGATCAAGCTCGTCATTTGTGAGAGGATTGAACCTTTGGCCAATAGGATGGGGAGGTAAAACCCTCAAAGTTTGGCAGTGCAAGATCTTTTCTACCAACTGGGAATTTCTCTCCTATTCTTTCTAGTAAAGACAATTTTCGGTGATTCTAATCCAGTTTTTACAACTCATTATATGAATTTGTTTGACAAATTAATAAAACATAAATGCCATCTTAATACTAATATTACTGATGAAAAGTCAATAGAAAGAACATTGATTAAAAACAAAACATAGCTTAATAGAAGAAAATATTCAAAGATATTCCAATCTTTAATTTTAAAAATGTGGATATATTATGACAGAATGAGTACGTTTGGTGACACATTACCCATAATTGCACCCATACCAGCCTAATTTTGTAAGAAACAAACTACTTATACCCAAACCCTTATTTGATGGACAAATACCGTAGCCATTGTAGGTAATTTTTAAGAGTATCCGCTGCACTTGGATCTTAATATCATCCCTATCTCAAATTAACTCTTTGAACAGTAATTAATCACCTGGCCAAATGGGCTAAACAATCGTCTTAGATCCTTCTCTGTTGCCTCAAAAGCAACATTTCTTACGAGCAATTTTGTTGAACTCTTATCCTTCTCAATTGCCTTTTGCTTTTGCCCATCATTCTTGACATGACAAGGTTGTAAAATAAGAGCATGGCTGTCCAAAACTGTCCCCTAAATCCAAAAAACAAAAATACAATTTAAAAAATCAAAAGTAGAATTAGGATCTGAAAATGCAAATAACATGTAATACCTGCAAATCTCTGCAAACATTTGTAGCAGTTTCAGGAGAGTCAAACTCAACAAATCCAAACCCCATAGAAACATTTTTCCCATTTTTCAAATGCTTCTTCACCTATATGTGAAAGCAACAAAATCAAAATATGAAAAGCAGCAAAACAAAATTACAAAATACAGCAAACTCATAAGAGTTAGCAATTAAAAAAATACCTTCACACTCAAAATTCTTCCCTCTTTCATGAGTTCACTAAAACGTTTCCTCAGAGTTTCATCTGTTGTCTTGAAATTTAGGTTCTTGACAAATAGTGACCGAGCCTAAAGCATGACAGATTAATCAGTAATCAATAATGAAGAACAAGTATTATGGATTATTTAGAAGCAACTAATTTCAGAAATATAGAATATTTCTACAAAGTAGCACCATGAATCAAAAAGAGACAGATAGCTAATTTCATTATGGGCAAGGACTCAAATAGCCCAAGGTCTCGTATCACTCTGCCATTTTATATATAAGGCATGGCAGCATTATCTTCTGGAATATAAAATGCTCAATATCATACTGACTTGACAGTCCTGCTAAAGGATAATTTCAATCATGATACACGCTGGGGGTAGACTCGACAAGTCAAAGACTGTAATTATTCAAGTAGAACCCAGGAACATATATGAGGCAAGCACATACCTCTCCTCTTAGGGAACCCATATCCTTCAAGATTATAATTAACGCAGAACATGAAATGTTCAAAACTGTTCTTATTTACATAGATATGAAGAAACTAGAAAGAATAAAAGAAATGGACCCAAAAAAATTTAAATGCCCGAGCCTTCGAGAAAAGTTACAAATGCTTATGGGATAAATACTTTATGTCACAACAACGAATAGAAGAAAAAAAATCTTCATTTGTAAAATTTAGGGGGATGAAATATTCTTATTTCCAATGTCTGTTGTTAGCCTTGATTGTTCGACCATATGACTTAATTTTCTAGTATCAAATAATTTTCCCACGTATTGGACTTTCATGGGTAGTAAAAGTTTGGCGTGTCTCATTTTTATCCTGTTTTGTTGTCACTTACATATAAAAAGACTTAAAACATCTCTCTGCTTATGCTTATACTGACATTATCTTTCCTTCTCTTATCCCCCAAAAACTAATGCTTCAGATCAGAAAATAGAACACAATCAAATGAAAAGAAAAGGATTTAATAGGTCAGACCTCTACTCTGTCTGGATCAATATCTACATCTGTTATTCTTTCCACATGCTGCTCCAATATCTGCCTCTTGGCATCGTTTTCTCCAATTGCACCAGTCATGTCATTATTGTTTGATGTTGAACTTTGGCTAAGAATATTGGAAGGAGCCCACTCCAAGTATAATGGAGCATCCCTACATTGAATTGAATATGAAACAATTAAATAACCTTCAATCAATCAAGACTGCAAATAGAGTGATGCAAATTATTTTGTGAATTCTAGGTCTTGACAATTGTGTGGGGGGTGGGAGTTTTGTGGGAAGAGGTGGGTAAATGGGGGATTTTGGGAGACTGGACAAATTGCCTAAACCATGTTCATTTGTCTAACATTCAGAACCTGTTATCACTTTGATACAGACCTGGGATTTGCTTTAACACAGTTTACCGTTAATGTTATTTATCTAGTATCTATCATTCTATCTATTTTTCTCTTACACTCTATGCCTCACATGCTCCTCACTTTGTGTGTAAGAAAGAATGAGCTTTTACAAAAACCATTCTCATAGAATGCTTTAATTTTCCAAACACCACAAGAAATACAGCCGTATTGCTGCAGTTTCTACACTTCAGACCCACCTATAAAACTTACTGCTAAGCAAACTAACAATAAGTTTATTTTTTTTCTTTTTCATGAAAATGAACATGCATATTCAAGAGAAGGAAACAATAAATTCATTCAGGGAGGATAAATGTCTTTAAGGATGGATTATCCATTGATAGAAGAAAATTAAAAACTAAAATATTACTGAACACTAGTGGGTGAAACTTACGACCAAAAGGAAAAGAAAAATACTTACTTATAACGCTTGTAAGCTAAACCTCTAAAAGCTGCTCGAGCTTCCGCTGGTTCGAGGAAAACAACCTGAAATATCATCTCCAAATAACTTCACTAGACACAAATATGAACAGGTAATGGTAACAACAATAGTTTCTCCAGTACATCACTTCTGAAGGCAAAGTTCTAAACATGAAAAGTAAGCAACATACCAACAGTATATTCAAATTCCCATACTACAGAAAATTTACAGTCATGATGTCATCTACAGAACATGACCAAAAAGAAGCATATGTGGGATCCAAAGGTCCAGAAAAAGAAAATTATAAACCCTTTTTTCCCCTTAGATAGTAAAAATATTGTATTTAAAATGTAAAAGGTGTATAATTTACAAGCAAAATGTTGTTATTTGCCTTTTGCTTTTGGATATTTTGGAAAATATAACTGTTTCATACCCACATACTCTGAACTAAATAAAAATGTACTAGAAACAGGGACAGAAACTAGGGCATAAGACAGGATAATAAGTACCAAATAATCCAACATAAATTGCCGAGGTACATCACAAACATCAAAAAGTTTGAGAAAGGACGGAAAAAAATACCAGTGCCAATGTCTTTGTTGGAGGGAGAATTATTTTATCCAAACTACCAAATTTCCCAAACATCTTTGAAAGTTCATTTTCTGTGGAACCATAAGGCAAGTTCTTCACCAAAAGCACATGATTACTTCTTTTTACGCCATCTATTTTATTGTTAGCAAGTTCCTCCAAGGCCTCCACATTTATGCCAGCATTTTTAAATGCCTTTTTTGTTTCTGAAATCACTTGAGTCTCTCCTAGAGCAATACGTACGGCAAGATCATCTGCTTCTCGGTCAAGTAAATCACTTTTATCAACACCAAACTTCCGTGCAATGTTTTCCACAATCTATTAACATAAAGACACCATTAGAAATCTATACAAGGAAACTCGAGACCACAGAACATAAGATTACAAAACCAGAAACAATTTTAGGAAGAAAAATCAACAGTAACACTAATTCCCTAATAGGGAAACAAGATCTTCTCTACGCTTATCAAAGTCAGAAAAGAAATGGATCCAGGAAAAAAGATTCTATTGTCAAAAAAATATATGAATACATCAGAAATGAGAAACGTCAGCATTGCCATTTCTCCCACATCCCATGCCTCCAAATTAAGAAATGATACTTAAACAACCCTGTATGATATTTAATAGAAATGGAACTTTTTACAAATAGAAAATGTACAACTATACAGAAGAATAATAAATTTCAAATCAAAGTACACAACTTGATAAAAAGTTATTTTAAAAACCCAAACTTTATGGATGCTAGAAATAGCAATTCCATTGAAATAACCATTAGCTGAACACTAATGTGAGGCCATAACAACGATCCACCCCATGTTAAGGGGTAGAGAGGCAATCCTGAAAATTAGAGAAATGTCCTCCAATAGTGAATCGGTAGATTGCCTGCTGTCACAATGTTATTTGTCAAATCCTCAAAACCTAATAACCAGAAACTGATGCAGAGTATGTGAGGAGAAACCCAATGCTAGCAAGCACCTTCCAAAAAACCACGAGAATAATTGCTAACAGTTATTTCAGAGCTAGAGCAGCACAGACACATGAGGGGAAACACAATAATGGTAAAAAATTGAAAAATAAGCAGAAAAGGTTGTTATTTTCTCATTAAAATTAAGATAATGATAAGCATCATTCAGAATTTTATTTACAGTTGCCTACTCAGCTATTCAAAAAAAGCTGAAATAATAGAATCGTGATTTGCAATTTAATAAGTTTCAAGAAACATACTGTATCAGGGCGCATGAACAGACTATTCCATGCTCTAGTATCTCCACTAGCTTCATTCGCTTTCCTTTTTTCCTCTCTCTGCTTTTTGAGGGTTTTAGAGCTTTGGTCCTTCAAAACATTGTTCCTACAAAAAAAATTGCAAACCATAAACTATCGAGTTGGTGCAAAAAGAATGATATCCCAGTTCATACTGCAAGATTTATGTTTTACTTACTCTTGATTCTCTGAATGTCTTTGTAAGGCTGGCATTACATGCAACAATCTTCCTTGAAAGATTGAATTGTCTAACTCTTTCTGAGCCCTGATAAAAAAACAATTATCATACAGTCAGGTAAATTATCACAAAAAATAATAATAATAATAATTGCTGATCAAAAAAAAAAATCACGAAAAACTAATACATCATAAGCTGATGACAAGTACCAGCTGATGTTTTGAAATAATTTTAGTATTAGAAGAGGTAGCAACTTTCTGAAGTCAGTTATTTTAAGTACATTTCAGATGCCAGGGAATACATACTACCAACCTACATAAGATTTATTGCAGAAAACCTCGTATTCAAATTCCAAGAGGTTCTGAGAATCATTCAGATTTTCTCAATGACTAAACTGACCAAAGCAGTGTATATTATTTTCAATTCATATTCTCAATGCAAAATCCATATTTGGAACATTAAAGTATAAAATGACACTATTTTAGTTAAAAGAAACAAGGGCACGTGATATGCCCATTACACATATTTATAGAAAGAAGGACAGAAAAATGAGAGAAGGAGGAATTAAAAGGAACAGGTCCAATGAATCAGACCTGCAAACATATATGAAAGGGAGGAATGGTGTGCAACAAAGGGGGAATGGAAAGAGAAGAGTAAAAACAGAAAGGGGACACATGGGAAGAAGATATTGAAGCGGGAGAGTAGGGGGAATCTGGGTGAATCGGGAGGGAGGTATTTGGGGGGAGAGGAGTAGCCATAAGAGGGGCTTTTGTACATATCGGGTGTGGAGAGTAAGGGCTGCTCCTTCTCTCTGGGTATCTTTCAGTTCCCTTCTTTATTGGTTAATCCCATCTTGTAAGGAGCAGTGTTCAATTCCAATTTCCCTTTTCATTGTTGATTTTCTTTATTCAGAAAGATTTTAAGAGGATAGGTCCTATATACTAGTTCAATACAGCAACATATTTGTTCTTCTTAACTGCTGAGTTCAATCCTAACAGCACACAAAAACTTCTGAATTACACTCCTTTGATACGCAGAGAAACAGAAAAGATAACCTTGAATGGAAAATGGGGTAAACAATAAAAGGTCATAAAAATTATCCCATCAAAATAGACTTTAGAACTAAGGACTGAGAAGAAAACAAAGATAATAACATTCCATTCAGGTCAAATACAACAAAGTATAGTGACACATCATAGTAAAGTCTCTCCCTCCTCGATTCTACCAAATCCTCTAACATCAAAACACAGAAATTGTTCCAAAATGATAAACATAAATTTTACCAAAACTATCAAATAACCAACTCGAGAAGGAAATGGCAATAGGAGCTCAGGTAAAAAGATCATTCTGAAATGAAATGGCTTAACTTGACAAATTAGAATACCCTACAACATCTAATGACCTACCATGAACTAAAAGAATAACAGCTACAACAAAACAACAGTTGGCATAATATAAAAAAAAAGGGCAAGACAACAACTTCTAGGTGCCCAATTGGTACCTGGCTGCAGATTCTGAAGATGTATATAGAATATATGCGATTCCTTTGGATCGTTTTGTATCTTTATCAACAACTAGATGAACCTGTGAGACACTACCAATTTGACTGAAATGTTCTTCCAGTTCCTCCTCACTGTAAAAACACAATACAATGATTCAAACAAACTACAAATAGAAAGATTATAAGTTCAAGTAAACCACAAAAACCACTGATAGTTTTGGTAACGCAGATGATTCAACTTTATTAATTAAGACATTCTTTCTAAAGAAAGCAATGCAACTGGAAACAGTGCCAAAATAATATCACACATGCATCCAAAAAAAAATTCGAGAAAAAAGAGAAATATATAAGCATATAAGTACGTGGTGGTGTATGGCAGATTACGGACAAACAACCGACAGGACTCAAAAACTCCTTTCACGTCTTCTGTTTTTGATAATTGCTCCCTGTGCTCAGTCACATTTACTTGAGCCTTCTCATGGGTAACATCCTCTCCACTAGTATCTTCTTTGCCCTCCAGGTCTACCTCTCGAGCATCATTTCTCGGATCACTATTTTTTTCATCTTCATTAACCCCACTATTATCATCTTTGTCATCATTGTCAACAGATGAGGCATCATTAGCATTGCTATTGTCATCATCTTCATCACTACTTTCAGAATCAGACCACTCTGTCGTCACCCTACTCTTGAAATAATCCATATCTGAAATGACCTCACCACGTTCAGGTTCAGGTGACTTGCTGCTGGGTTCAGAAATATCCAGAAATTCATCTTCTAATAAGCCACTTTCATCAGTTGAAACTGATGCACCTTCATTATCCTCATTGGAGACTGCTTGGTTGTTACCAACACCAGTCAAACCGGAAGTATCATTTGCCCACATCTTAGAGTTAACCCAAGGCTGCATGACCTGAAGAAAATCCTGAAGCTGCGGGTCATCAATATCCACACCGTCCTTCAAATTTGTTTGCCGTCCCTTAGCTCTAGCAGGTTTCCCCGCATCCGGTGCAGTCCCTTTGTCCTCTTTCTTCTTCGAATGGCGACCCCATGGACGAGGAAGATTTTCATCCCCAAGTTTTCGTGCTACCTGCTTGGTTAATGAGAAGAACATTGTAAAACACCTTTAGTGGCTTCCAGTTTCAACAACACAAATTTGAATAAAACACATCAAAGTAAAATATATAAGAGAAAAGTGGCACATATAACAGACCTCACATGCAATTTTAGATGTGCGAAGATAAGAATTATTGAAATATCGAATGGCTTCATGAGCTTCATTCTCGGTTCGATACCCTATAAACGCAAATTGTCGACTCTTACCATCTCTGGATTAAAAAGCAAGTCAAAACCAAACAAAACAGTCACAAATTCAATTTCCATAGGGAGAACACTACGATTCGAGCAGAGAAAGAGTAGTACAGTACTTGGTACGCATGAGCCTAACGTCAGTGATTATTCCTTTCTCAGAAAAGAATTCTCGTAGTTCATCCTCCGCAACATGTTTCGGAAGATTCTTCACGCAAATCCTCGACCTGCAAAAACAATTCGTAATGGCGCGTGCATTGATTCTCATTCAGCGTTGATTTTAATTTTCTTCATATGAATTAGTAGCAAGGGTTCACTTACATGATTCGATTGCACGTTGAAACAGTAATCAAGCAAGAGTTGCAACTATTCAAAATTCAGGGAGGGATTGAGCTTGTCGTCTTACTAACCCTAAAATGTGCGCGCCTCTTTAATCTGGTTTTTCGAATATGAGAATGTGGTGTGTTGTTTGTGAAAGATTTTAGGGCTTAGTGCTGTCACACTATACCAGTGTACGGATCCGGCAGGTTTTTTTTTTCTTTCCTTTTTTACTATAATTTAAAAAGTTGATATAGCTTTTTAAATAAAATCTTTTATACAAATGATTTTCATCCTCTAAAATATAATTTGATTCCTCTAAAATATGTAAAATTCAGTTTTGATCCTTTTAGATTTTTTTTATTTTTTATCCTCCAAATGTTATTTAATAGTCTTCCTTTTATACGGGCTATCTTTTTTTATCCCTTTATAAATGTTATTTAACTTGTTTTCCATTTATAAAGTGTTATCTAAACTACTTTGAAGATTGATACATTTTTTAAAATTAGAGAGATTATAAATAGAGAAAAATATTTAAAATAATATAATTGAATTTTAAATATTTTTAAAAAAAATTATATTTTCTTTCTTTCTTTTATTTTAAGTGTATAATCAACATTTTGAAATTTTAGTCTCTATAAATATGTAAACATATAACATTTAGATGATGAATAATTATAATTCTACATTTATTATATTTCAATAATAAATATTTTGATATATTTTGATAAAGAGTATCAAATTGAAATGGAAGTATAAACATCTTACTAGATGCAGGACTGTGAGTATGCACTTGGGGTGGTTTATTAAGCCCATGAGGATGAGTATGTTCTTGAGGTGCTGCAAATTAGATATTTTGAATAATTAGATAAATTTTAATGAGCAAGTACCAAATTGACATCCAAGTATAAATATCTTACAATATTGTGGAGGATGAATATGCAATTGAGGGGTTGAGTTAAAAAAAATTGAATGTGTAAATTTCATCTTCAAGGTTCCTAAGAATAAACATTAGTTAGGTTTTATCTTAAAGTATTATTTTCAAAATTAGTAAGGGGACTTAATAATTCAACTTAGTTGCAGGACGTGGAGATGTAAATGAAAGTTGGATAATTCTATTTTTGGAAGAGCTAAAACTTAGTCAAAAGTGTTATTGAGGGTCTCATGTCTTGTCTTGGTGATTTACTCTTCTGGATCATCTTCAAGGATTGTTGAAACAATAACATTAATACAAGTGAAATCATAAATTCAATAAATAATCATAATTATCTAGTATAATGTATATATAAGTAATAAAGGTGATATTTTTAAATATATATATATATATATATTCTTAATTAAAAATGGGATCTTATTATTGATATATTCTATTTTCCATCTAAAAATAAAGTTTCCAATTTTTGTTGTTCAAAATTATTAACATTCATGAAAAAGTAACATTATAATCTTCATCCATGTCATATAAGTTTGTGGCTTTAGATGAAGAGTCTAATTTTTATCTAATCCATCCACTTGGTATAAACCATTTGAGCTTTTGTAGTCTGAATGTTTGATTTGTCATCATCATTATCATCAATGTATTTACAAATCTAAATCCTAGGTTATCTTTCATAATCTTTTAGAAATAATTGTATTATCCCACACACATTTAAAGAAAGTAATAGAAAATTGACCATTATAGTTTATCTCGATTATGTCAACTAATTTTTCATATTAAGGTACACCCCAAATTGCATTTGATTGTTAATGCTACTTACAAAACATTTGAACAAAATAATAGAAAATTCAATCAAGTAATTTATCTAATATTAATTAAGATAATTTTACGATATCACAATATAAAAGTAAAAAAATAAAAAAATAAAATTAAAAAATCATTAAAAATATGAGAAATATATGTGAAAACAATATTTAAATATATTAATACTTTCTTAAAAATTACAAATTTTAAAAATAAAATTTCATTCTAAAACGTTTCCACTAACCTCCAATATAAAAAAAAAATAAACATATAATTGTATATGTGAAAAAAAAATCACACTAATTTAGGTTTATTTAAATAACTTCATTTAGAGAGTAAAATTGTTGTTGCATCTGATAAAAAGTTTTTAAAATATTCAAATAGGACTAAATGAAATATGATATGTGCAAATTTTTATTTAAAAAAATATTATTTTTTATTGAAAACTGAACATTTTGTTGTGAAGTTTGATGGGATAATGCATAAAAGAAGAGTGATATAGTTGTTGAGTTGGTTATTGAAAACCTAGATATGGAGCTTAAATATTTGGTGATTGGTTTATATCATTAATCCTCAAAGATACCAATTCTTAATCTTCTTTATCTTTCTTTAATCTTTTTAATAATCAATTCTATTGTTAATTAACTAAATTAACAACTCACTTGCATTCATTTTTCTTATACTATTAGGTCATCATTTCATTAAAAAAATACATTAAAAAATTAAATTCGGAATAAAATTAAAAAAATGATAAAAATAAGTTGTATTGAAAACTTTTATTTTTTATGGTAAAAAAATCATTTATACTTGTCATTTCACAAGAAGAAAAAAGAAAAAATTATGGAATTGGTTGAATTTCAATAATTACTCTTCAATATTCATAGGAATAAAATAAAAAGAGCCTGACTAGGTTCGGGGTCATGGCTGTAGATAAAGAAAAAAAAAACTCCAAAATAGAAGAATATAGAATAATGAAAAAAAAATAAGATAAAAAAAAACAAGTCTCAACATAGGAGTTCTAAATATGCTTGATATTTCTCCATTAAACATTCAAAAAGTCTATTTGGTCAAATAAAGAATCAGAGAGGTTGTGATAAAAATAAAAAATACGGATATACAATAATGATAAAAATAAAAAAATACGAAAACACATGTTAATATTTAAAAAATACAAATACATATAGGTTAACAATGAATTAAAATATTACCATATGAATTTTTAGTTCATTTTAATAAATACAAATATATGATAATGATAAACTAAAAAATACAGATATACAATTTGATATCTAAAAAATATAAAAGCACATATTCTCAATTAAAAATGGGATCTTATTATTGATATATTCTATTTTCCATCTAAAAATAAAGTTTCCAAATTTTGTTGTTCAAAATTATTAACATTCATGAAAAGTAACATTATTATCTTCATCCATGTCATACAAGTTTGTGACTTTAGATGAAGAGTCTAATTTTTATCTAATCCATTTGGTATAAACAATTTGAGCTTTTGTAGTCTGAATGTTTGATTTGTCATCATCATTATCATCAATGTGTTTACTATCTAAATCCTAGGTCATCTTTCATGATCTTTTAGAAGTAATTGTATTATCCCGCACACATTTGAACAAAGTAATAGAAAATTTACCATTATAGTTTATCTCGATTATGTCAACTAATTTTTCATATTAAGGTACACCCCAAATTGCATTTGATTGTCAATGCTACTTACAAAACATTTGAACAAAATAATAGAAAATTCAATCAAGTAATTTATCTAATATTAATTAAGATAATTTTACGATATCACAATATAAAAGTAAAAAAAAAATATAAAATTAAAAAATCATTAAAAATATGAGAAATATATGTGAAAATAATATTTTAATAGATTAATACTTCTTAAAAATTTCAAATTTTAAAAATAAAATTTCATTCTAAAACGATATAAAAATAAAATAAACATATAATTGTATATGTGAAAAAAAAAATCACACTAATTTAGGTTTATTTAAATAGCTTCCTTTAGAGTGTAAAATTCTTGTTGCATCTGATAAAAAGTTTTTAAAATATTCAAATAGGTATAAATGAAATCATATCATATGTGCCATTTTTTATTTTAAAAAAAATATTATTTTTTATTGAAAACTGAACATTTTGTTGTGAAGTTTGATGGGATAATGCATAAAAAAATAGTGATATAGTTGTTGAGTTGGTTATTGAAAACCTAGATATGGAGCTTAAATATTTGGTGATTGGTTTATATCATTAATCCTCAAAGATACCAATTCTTAATCTTCTTTATCTTTCTTTAATCTTTTAATAATCAATTCTACTGTTAATTAACTAAAATAAACAACTCACTTGCATTCATTTTTCTTATACTATTAGGTCATCATTTCACTAAAAAAATACATTAAAAAAATAAATTCGGAATAAAATTTAAAAAATGATAAAAACAAGTTGTATTGAAAACTTTTATTTTTTATGGTAAAAAAACCATTTATACTTGTTATTTCACAAGAAGAAAAAAGGAAAAATTATGAAATTGGTTGAATTTCAAGAATTACTCTTCAATATTTATAGGAATAAAATAAAAAGAGCCCGACTAGGTTCGGACTCATTGGTTGTAAAAAAAGGGAAAAAAAACTCCAAAATAGAATAATATAGAATAATGAAAAAAAAGGATAAGATAAAAAAAATAAGTTTTTAAAGAAGAATTCTAAATATGCTTGATATCTCTCCATTAAACATTCAAAAAGTCTAATTGGTCAAATAAAGAATCAGAGAGGTAGTGATAAAAATTAAAAATACGGATATACAATAATGATAAAAATAAAATAAAATGCGAAAACACATGTTAATATTTAAAAAATACAAATATACATAGGTTAACAATGAATTAAAATATTACCATATGAATTTTTAGTTCATTTTAATAAATACAAATACACATATGATAATGATAAACTAAAAAATACAGATATACAATTTGATATCTAAAAAATATAAAAACACATATTCTCAATTAAAAATGAGATCTTATTATTGATATATTCTATTTTCCATCTAAAAATAAAGTTTCCAATTTTTGTTGTTCAAAATTATTAACATTCATGAAAAGTAACATTATTATCTTCATCCATGTCATATAAGTTTGTGGCTTTAGATGAAGAGTCTAATTTTTATCTAATTCATCTACTTGGTATAAACCATTTGAGCTTTTGTAGTCTAAATGTTTGATTTGTCATCATCATTATCATCAGTGTGTTTACTAATCTAAATCCTAGGTCATATTTCATAATCTTTTAGAAGTATTTGTATTATCCCGCACACATTTGAAGAAAGTAATAAAAAATTTACCATTATAGTTTATCTCAATTATGTTAACTAATTTTTCATATTAAGGTACACCCCAAATTGCATTTGATTGTCAATGCTACTTATAAAAAATTTGAACAAAATAATAGAAAATTCAATCAAGTAATTTATCTAATATTAATTAAGATAATTTTACGATATCACAATATAAAAGTAAAAAAAAAAAGATATAAAATTAAAAAATCATTAAAAATATGAGAAATATATGTGAGAACAATATTTTAATAGATTAATACTTCTTAAAAATTTCAAATTTTAAAAATAAAATTTCATTCTAAAACATTTCAACTAACATCCAATGTAATAAAAATAAACATATAATTGTATATGTGAAAAAAAAATCACACTAATTTAGGTTTATTTAAATAGCTTAATTTAGAGAGTAAAATTGTTGTTGCATCTGATAAAAAGTTTTTAAAATATTCAAATAGGTATAAATGAAATCATATCATATGTGCAAATTTTTATTTAAAAAAATATTGTTTTTTATTGAAAGCTGAACATTTTGTTGTGAAGTTTGATGGGATAATGCATAAAAGAAGAGTGATATAGTTGTTGAGTTGGTTATTGAAAACCTAGATATGGAGCTTAAATATTTGGTGATTGGTTTATATCATTAATCCTCAAAGATACCAATTCTTAATCTTCTTTATCTTTCTTTAATCTTTTAATAATCAATTCTACTGTTAATTAACTAAAGTAAACAACTCATTTGCATTCATTTTTCTTATACTATTAGGTCATCATTTCATTAAAAAAATACATTAAAAAAATAAATTCGGAATAAAATTAAAAAAATGATAAAAATAAGTTGTATTGAAAACTTTTATTTTTTATGGTAAAAAAATCATTTATAATTGTTATTTAGGAAAAAAGAAAAATTATGGAATTGGTTGAATTTGAAGAATTACTCTTCAATATTCATAGGAATAAAATAAAAAGAGCCCAACTAGGTTCAGGCTCATTGGCTGTAGAAAAAGAAAAAAAAAACTCCAAAATAGAAGAATATAGAATATTAAAAAAAAAGATAAGATAAAAAAAAACAAGTCTCCAGAGATGAGTTCTAAATATGCTTGATATTTCTCCATTAAACATTCAAAAAGTCTATTTGGTCAAATAAAGAATCATAGAGGTAGTGATATAAATTAAAAATACGGATATACAATAATGATAAAAATAAAAAAATACGAAAACGCATGTTAATATTTAAAAAATACAAATACACATAGGTTAACAATGAATTAAAATATTACCATATGAATTTATAGTTCATTTTAATAAATAGAAATACACATATGATAATGATAAACTAAAAAAATACAGATATACAATTTGATATCTAAAAAATATAAAAGCACATAAAATTTTGATGAATTATACATATATGATAATGATAAAAATAAAAAGAGTCATACAAGCAGAAAATCTCAAATATCCTCGATCACGAGATATATAATTATCACTATGAATAAGAACGAGAATGCCAACCGTAGTAGTTAATATTTACATAATAAAAGTAAGTGAGTCAATCAAGTAGTCAAACTCTAAAGAAATATCATTATTTATGGTTAAAGACCATACATATTGAAAAATTGAACTTGATGAATAGACAAATCCACAGAAATAATGTGAATACATAATAATAATAACATTAATAACAAAAATAAAAAATGAGAATACACAATAATGGTAGAAATAAAATATTGAATACATAATAATAATAATAAAATATAGATATACATTAAAAAAAAATAAAAAATGTAAATACATGTGCTTAACAAAAAATAAATAAATACGAATACACAGACGCGTGACTGTTCCCATTAATTCTCAACAATGTAAATATAAAATTCTAGAATTTGGAATGTATTTTCGAACCCAAAAAATACATTCAGAACTTTAAAATTGAGAATACAAAATTGTATTCCGAACTTTAGAGTTCAAAAAGTTTTTTATTTCCTTTTACTTTTTTTATTTCCTCTTACTCGTTCCTTTGTTCATTTTTTCTCCTCTTACTTGTTCCTTTGTTCATTTTTTCTTTCGTGACCACACATCGTTGATGGCTTCGACCACCATCTCTCCCTCTGAAGCTCGTCACGACTTGTATGTTAGTCACGACATCCATTGAAGAAATGAATTTTAGAATCGAGAAGAAAGGAAAGAGGGGTGTTAATGGAAAAAAAATAAGAAATGGACAAAACTATCATTTCACGTTTCTATAGAGTGCATGAAGAAAGCATGGAGGTGCCGGAAGAAATCCCTTATTTTTATTCTAAAGAGAAGGAGGCTGAGTTCACGTATTCCCACAAAAATGAGAAGTTATTGACTTCAATACCTATTCCCACTACATTCTTTTATCTTTCTTTTATCATTTTTAAATGAAATTAATTTCAACCTTTTTAATAAAATTATTAAATACTACAAAACATGTTTTCGAGAATATCATTCCTAAAATGTAATATTCCACGAAATATTATTCCTGAGAATACAAAATCATACTGTCAAACAAATCCCCCTAATAAATTTAAAAATCCTTGCAAGCAAAAGACTCTTGAGTAAAATTTATAGTCGAGTCTTGTGAAAGAATTGCACTTCCAAAATTGTGGCATGAAAATATAGTTGCAGGTCAATTAGAATTCATATCTTAAAGAAGCCTAGCAAACAATGATAAATTTTTTACTAATAAGATGTATATACAACAGCATCTTGCCATTATAACGTGTTGAAAAACCATTGGCAAACCCTATCTTCACAATGGTAGCCAATGTAATAAAGTGGGGGTATCTGCTATATATCTACGTAATCTCAATGTACAAGCTGTACAGTAGTTATACGAGTTTTCCTCATAAGGGTAATGTATAGTTCTTCACTTTCACACGCATCACAGAGCCTTTTGATCAAGCCTCTCATTCCAATTTAGGCACCGAATCAAGCTATGGAACCAATCACCCGTTTGGTCAAACTTGTTAACAGTTGGAAGGGGATGTTGACTCATAGATATTCTGACAGAATCACCTCTCGAGAGTTGCTGCCTTCTCTTCCCATCAAATGAAACCCAAGCATTACTTCTTGCATCTTCCGGAATCTGTTATGAATGAACCCTATTTCAGTATGCAACTCAAATCCTTTTACTTAACCTTAAATTATTAAACACAAATGAACGCGTAAGTCTATTCATCATGTATCCTGTTCTTTTTAACACAAGCCGGTGATGCAACAAAGCTTAGCTCAAAAAGGGAAAACATTTGACATTGGAGACGCATCATAAGCCATGAAATAACAATATCCAATATGATTATGTTAGGAGGGAGAGGAAGATTAACTTCACCTTTAATTCTAATTGTGCAGAATCTGGAAGTATAACTGGCCTAAAGGAGAGTGAATGTGGACAGATTGGAGTGAATAGTATGCAAGGAACATTTGGATGGACCTGCAAGTATTCTTCTAAGATTAGATTAAAACATCAAGGAAAACAATTATGACAGTATAACTATAGCAAGTCCATATATTGTACTGACACGGGGACACCATGCCATTAGAAGATGTACATATGCCACATTTGAGAAGTTCTATGACAAAAGCATACAAGATGACTTCTATGTTTCTGATAGTGGGCCTCCCACTATACAAACTCATCACAGGAACCCACATGGCTTAAAGACTAAATTTGACATACCATGAGTTGTCTCTGCTAAGAATATCTTCCGTTAGATTAATTAACAGGGATCACACCAGTACTGTTTTCTTGTAATTTTGGTCCTTTTAAGACCAACACCATGAATGAAAAAGGCAGAGAAGAAAGTTATTAGGATTGTTTTAGTTTTATTCTTTACTTTTCCCTTCCTTTGTTGAGTTTTTTGTACCGTGCTTTCATTGGCCTACCTCCACGCCTCCCAAACCAAACAAAGACATGGAAGAGACCCTCCAGATTATCCTGGACAAATTAGTCAATCTGCAAACGTTATTCACTGCTGATCCTTGCAACAGGGTTCTCCTTTATGCAATAGGGTCATCGGGTTTTACATCAGAAGTGATCCTTAACTGTTTTATTTCCAGCTTCGTTCTCGAGATATGCAGGGAAATTGCAATACCACAACCAACATCTATCTCTCAAGCACTTGGCCTCGCTAAGTTAGTGGAGTTCAAAATCCAAGACTCTAAACCCAAATCCTCACGCCATTTTCCATCCCTCCTACAACCGTGACAAAACCTCCTACCACCAGCCCGTCCCAACCAATTCCAATCCACAACTTGTCCCATTTCTCCCATACTTAAAAACAAAACTTACCACAACCCAACTCCAACAATGTAGGGCAGCTTTCCTTTGTTACATAGTGATGAAAAAGAATTCTACCCTGGTCATAAGTGTACATACCGTTGTTTCCTCCTCTTGTTGGGAGATGAGTCCATTCCACAACTGAACACAACCTCCACCCAACAACCTTATCACCACTGAACCAGATGACCCTCTACATGTCCATTTATCCTTCCAAGCTATCATTGGCACACCCTCTTGCAACACCTTTCAGATTTCAAGGTCAAATTACACATCTACACGTAACCATTTTGGTAGACACGGGTAACTCCCGCAATATGCTAATACCCAAGTCGACATCCCATCCCACTTACACCTATGCGCAATCCACACCACCCCATTCTCTGTTATGGTTGGCAATGGAGAGTGCATTCAATGGTCATCTTGCTACCCCCAAGTCACCCTCTCCATCCAATCTCACTCATTTACCATACCATTTTACCTTATCCCCATTGAAGGGGATGTTGTTGTTTTAGGCATGGATTGGTACGATCCTTAGGCCCAATGACAACTGATTTTCTACCTCTATGCTCTCCATCTATAACAACTCTCCTATTACTCTTTTTGAGTCTTCCTCCACCACTCCAGTTGAAAGAAATAGATGAAATATATTTATGAGATATTTTACAAATGTGATTACAGTCTCTAATTATAGATTGTTTTACAACCTAATTAAGGAAAAAAATAATAGGTAATGAAAGCCAGAAATAATGGGTGTTTTAAAGCTGTACAAATCAAATCACTAACAAATTTGTCCTAATAAATATAGAATGAAATCTGCACTTAATTATAACATAATTCTTCTGATTATGCAACACTCCCCCTCAAGTTGGTGAATGTATATCTATCATTCCCAACTTGCAAGTAAGATCTTCAAATTGTTTTGTGGGAAGTCCCTTAGTAAACATATCCGCCAATTGGAGTCTTGAAAGTGGCTATAAGACCATGATCCAACTTCTCTTTAATAAAGTGTTGATCTATCTCTACGTGCTTTGTTCGATCATGTTGAACCGGATTGTGTGCAATACTAATAGTGGACTTATTATCACACGCCAAGCCCATAGGAGCTTCATATTTTATTTTTAGGTCATCAAGTATGATCTTCATCCATAAGAGTTCACACACCCCTTGAGCCATGGCTCTAAATTCTGCCTGTGCACTTGATCTTGCAACTACATTTTGCTTCTTGCTCCTCCATGTCACCAGATTTCCACCCAAGAACATGCAGTAGCCTGTGGTGGATCCCCTATCAACAATCGATCCTACATAGTTAGCATCAGTATATACTTTCATGGATAAGTTTTCCCCCTTTTTGAATAACAATCCTTTTCCTGGAGAGGCTTTTAAGTATTGAAGAATTCTATCTACTGCCTGCGAGTGTCTTTCCCTTGGATCATGCATAAATTGGCTAACCACACTAATTGCATAGGCTATGTCTGGCCTAGTGTGTGATAGATAAATGAGTTTTCCCACAAGTCTTTGATATTGTGTCTTCTCTACTTTTGGGTTTTCCTCATCATTCCCAATCCTATGATTTTTCTCTATTGGCACTCCAGTGGTCTTACAACCCAACTTACCAGTCTTTTTGAGAAGATCAAGGATGTATTTCCTTTGAGAAATAAAGATGTCCGAGTAAGCAACCTCTATCCCAAGGAAGTACTTCAGCTTCCTAAGATCCTTCATCTCAAATTGAGCGGCTAGTCTCTGTTTCAAATTTTGTTTTTCAATCTCATCATCACCTGTAATAATCATATCATCTACATAAACCAAAAGTAGAGTGAGTTTACCATTCTAAGAATGTTTTATAAACAGAGTATGGTCACCTTGGCTTTGTCGATACCCTAAAGATACCATAGCTTGAGTAAACCTTCCAAACCATGCACGAGGTGATTATTTAAGACCATACATGGCCTTCTTAAGTCTGCACACCTTATTTTCTTCATTAACATTACCATAACCAGGTGGAATCTCCTTGTATACTTCTTCCTCCAAGCTTCCATGCAAGAAGGCAACTCCAATACTTACTTCATTCTACCAATCTTTCAGTTCATACACACTGACATTATTGCCTTTCTCCACTTGCTTACTTATCACCTCCTTGAAAATGAAAAAGTTTTCCCTTAGCCCCTTCCCACTCTTGACCTCGTTATGAATACCCTTATTAAGGAATTTCAACATGTTTTTTCCACACCTTGAGGCCTACACCAAATTTTCCCCACAACCACCCATATTCCCCTGTTACCTAATATGCTCTAGTCAACATTAAGCCCTACCACTATCCATAAGCCCATAAACAAACAATGACATCCCTGGTCACCAATACATTAAAAGAGAGTATTATCCAACCAACCACAAGCCTCTTTTCCTCTCCAATGATACCAAAAAAAAGATGGCTCTAGGCGTTTTTGTGTTGATTATAAGACTCTCAATGCTATAATAGTTAAGGGCCACTTTCCTATTCCCACAATAGAAGAATTGTTTGATGAATTCATTCTTGCTAAGTTGTTTACTAAACTAGACCTTCGTTCTAGTTATCATCTATTAGAGATCTTGCACCAACTGGAGATTTAATGAAGTTATAGTGTATAAGTGGGGGCAAACCTCAAGTTACAAGCTAGTTTTGTGAAGTTAATCTTAAAGTCCACTTACTAAGATGACATAAAAACTTCTCTTAACAAGATTTGTTAGGCCTATCATGTCACCTTCTATTGGGCCGTTATCAAACCACTCACAAATATCTAGTCTCATGCTTTAGATGTCTAGTCCTAGACGTGTGGGGGCAGGGGGTTGAAGATCCCTCATTGTCTCAAGATATGACAAAATTATAGTATATAAGCGGGTGAAAACTTTACCTTACAAGCTGATTTTATGAGGTTGAGTTAGATTTAAAATCTACTTTCTAAGATCATCAAATCAAAACATTTAGGAAGATTACCACAAAACAAACTTTAACACTTTTGATGGATACTGAAGTTTTAGCTATGCCTTTAGACTTATCTAATGCTCAGTCTACTTTCCAAGCAGCTATGAATGACATACTAAGAGCACACCTATGCAAGTTTGTCTTAATGGTTTTTGATGATATTATTGCTAATATTACAATTATTACAAGAGCACAAACTTCCAAGCAGCTATGAATGACGTACAGAGAGCACACCTATGCAAGTTCGTCTTAATGGTTTATGATGATATTGTTGCTACAAGAGCACAAATTTTATGTTAAACAGTCAAAATGCGAGTTTGGTGTCTCCTCGATGACATTTGGGCCATGTTATAGTCCAACGAACCATTGGCCCTGACCCGACAAATTCAAGGAATCAAAGATTGGCCACAACCCAATTCTTTGACTAGGGTTTTTGGGCCTTATAGGGTTTTATTGAAAGTTTATTCATGGTTACGCCACTCTCACCTCTCCCCTTGCAGATTTACTAAAATTACAAAAGTTTATATGGCTAGACATAGCAAATAAAACTTTTACAACAACAATGAAAACTATTCTTATTGTTGCTTCTATCCTCATGCTCCCAGATTTTTCTTTAGCATCTTTTGTTGAAACTGATGCTTCTCCTATTGCTATAAGCGTGGTTCTATCATAGAAGGGAGACCCAATTGCTTTCTTTAGCAAGAAATCATGTCCTTGCATGCAGGCTCCCTCGGTATACGTCCATGAGATGTTTGCTATTACAAAATTCACTTAAGAAATGATATCAATATTTGATAGGGGTTCATTTCCAAATTATAATTGACCAACAATGTCTTAAAAATCTACTTTCTAGTGCTTTCCATACCCCCAGAACAACGATGGGCAACTAAGGTCCTTGATTTCTACTTTGACATCTATTGTAGACCAAGATGTCTAATAGAGATATGGATTCCCTCTCATGACCACCGACACCTTAACCTACATTGATGTTCATCTCCTCCCTCATACAATTATCAACAACCTTAAGGACTTTTACAAAACAATAGAAGGAAAATAAATGATAAATCAACTAACCTCACCGCCAAATTCGTCATATTCCTTTCGCAAAAGTCTCATTTATCATCAACAAGGGATTTTCCTCCCCTGACTTCCACACATACACAACCATGTTTTAGAAAAATATCATTTAGCAACCACCATTGACCACTTTGGCATCAAAGCCACCATGCCAAACTCATTATGTCATTCCACTAGCCTGGCATGTAAAGACTACAAAGTCTTAATCCAAAAGAGCCTCACATGAAAATAGAATAAACAAATTAAGAAAAAAATTGGATTACTACACTCCTTTGTCCCATAAGAAGTTCGGATGACTTAACATTTCATTCCAATACTCATTTACATTCTTCTTTTGACCATACGGTTGTATAGGTGGTCTATAATCTTCTTTTCAAATTTACTCATTCCATAGCCTTACCGGCCTTCTTCACAATCCACAACTTGTTTTTCCATTGAGATTGGCAACTTACATGGACTTCTAAAGACCACCGTCTTCAACAAAAATCCCCTTTTTCCTCAATCAGTTTTGGAAGGAACTGTTTAAACTACTAGGCACAAAATTAAAATTCAATACAACATACCCCCTCCAAACTGATGGACAATCAATAGAAGCATAGAGATGTACCTTAAATGTTTTGTTGGCAACAATCCCCACATGCAGTACAAGTTCTTACACCTCATAAAATTTTGGCACAATTCATCCTTTCATTCCTTTATCAACACCTCCCCATTCCACACTCTCTTTGGCCACCATCCACCATCAATAGTAGATTATGTCACCAATATTTCTACCATTTTGTCCTTAAACACAATGCTTCAAGAACATGCACAAATACTCCAACAGCTCAAGGGAACCCTTGAATGCACATGTCAATGCATGGTCGTCACCACCAACAAGATTCATCGTCATCACTAGTTTCACCCTGTAGACATGGTTCTCCTTTGCATCCACCCCCACCGACAAAGTTCCCTTTGCCACCACCATCAATACAACAAGCTCTTGCACGTGTTCTATGACCCCTTTTTAGTGCTTTGCCACATAGGAGATGTAGTGTATAAACTAGATCTACCCCCTCAGACCTATACATCCAGTTTTTCATATCTCCCTCCTTTGTCCCTAAAATGGACCATTGCCACCAACCATCATCCAACAACCACTGGCCACCTTTCTTAACCCACCAGACCAATCCACTAACCCCCACCCTCTTACCAAACATAGACCCAAATTTGCTCTCCCTAAACAATCCTCTCAGTTACAGTTAAAACATTTTTCGCGTTTTTTTTACCTTCTCGCTTTCCTGTAGAATCTGAAAAGCAAGCTCAAACACACTTCTTCTAAAACCATACAATGGTTGTACCATTTTCTCAACCCAATACTACTCCCAAAAACATTAACACCTTACCCTTATCTCCACTACATGCATTGTCCCTTCCCACCCATCAAACAACATTTAGATGCCACCTACCATCCTTCACCAATCACCTCAAGCCCATCACCTTGACATGATACTTAATAAACCAACTAGTTTCAACTCTCCAAGCACAATGACTCTTCCTTTCCCACACGTATCAACTACATTTTCCACACCAAGCAATCCAACCACTTAAGCTCGACGCCCAACTTCATTTAACCCAAATCCTAGCATAAACCCATTAATCCCAAGGCCCAAATTCCGCTACCCCAAATTCCAGTGTAAACAGATCACCCTCGTACCATGAACACATCCCATTGTCCCAACCCAATAAAAAAGCCCCATCCGTATTACCTACCTCCCCAACACTAACAAAGCCCAAACCACACCAACATCCACATCACAAACAAAGTCCATTTGCAAAAAGGAGGATATTTATACAAATTCATCACAGGCCCATCAGAAAGATTAACAAACCCACATGGCTTAAAGACCACATTTGACCTACCATGAGCTGTTATGAGTTGTCTATGCTAAGTATTTTCTGTTAGAATAATTAACAGGTGTGAAACATGTACTCATTTTTTGTAAGTTTGGTCCTTTTAAGACTGACACCGTGAATGAAAAAGGCAGAGAAGAAAGTTATTGAGCTTCTTGTAGTTTTATTCTTTATTTTTTCTTGCCTTTGCTGATTTCTTCATATTAGTTTCTGTACTAATCCAAACTTTGCCAATAATTCTTCATCCATTGTCTTGAAGAGAAAGAAGTGTTTACTGCATGACATCAAAGGAGTGATTTATTCTTACCACATGTATTCAGTATTTTTAGTTTACATGTGCGATAACCTACAATTGAAGTGTAAATTAAAGTGTATTATCTTTAGGGGATAAGGTAAATGAAAGTACTAAGGTAAATGAAGTGCTGATGGCATCACATTGAACCTTATTTTTATGGAAGCAAGGAATAAAAGAAAAACACTGTTTATGTATTTATTTCACCAAATTTATTTTTAAAGAAAATAAAATACACATAACAATGTTTAGATATTGTATGCGGCGACTCATTCTGTCTACCTACCAACATTTGCAAAATAGGAAAAAGAGAAATTAAACTCAAACAATTTTACTACAGCCTTGTTACATTATAAAGAATATCATGCAGTTATCTTTGAAGTTAAATTGTAATTTTAGACCCCTTTAAACTCCAAATCCCTGATTTTGGTAACTTATTTTTTTTTCTGCACTTTACTCTCCACATTTTAAAAAATCTGCTATTTCCATCTAACCCTCAAATTTGCACATTTTGTTTTTGGTTCAATAGAACCTAGCTTAACATTTCACGTAATTAATTAAAATATAAAAAATAAAAACAATAAATGTACGTGAAATTGAAAATTAGACAAAATTTGTAGGTTTTGTAAAATCTGCAGACCAAGATCGCGAATAAGAAATTAAATGGGATGAAAATTGTAATTTAGCCTATCTTCTAAGTTTCCACCTATAATGCAATGATGTAAAAAATGGAACACACAAAGCAATATTCAAAGTCTAGCACTCGTGCAGAGAAAGCATCGCAGGGAGGCTTAGGTCAAAAGCAAGAATATCAAATCAACATATCCAATAATTCCATTTTGAGTTAAAGTGTAAAACTCTCACAAGCTTACCATGGAACCTCCAGCAGCAGTAGAATAGGCAGTACTTCCTGTTGGGGTGGCCACGATGACTCCATCACCTTGTACCTGAAATACATGACACTCATCATACAAAAGGTATGCCACTGCTTAATAAAAGTGTTGAGATGTGAAATTTCAAATATTTACTATTCTCATCATAGAATATGTTATAACTATAGAAATAAAGAATTGATCCTATATGATTATATAAATATTATTAGGAATCTTTTTATTTATTCATGTATCATATCTTTGTCACTAAAGGATATCAAATCTCCTCTATTTATTATGTTGATTTCTTCTCAATATACACAAAGCATCCGTGCTGCTGGTTTTAGCTAAATTTTTCCCTTTTTCCTAGAGTTTAAAAAAATATAAAAAAAATGAATAGATATTGAGAAGGCATATTATATATTAGACAGAATAAAACTCACTTTGGTTATTAGACGATCATGTTCATAGCATTCAATCTTTGAAAGGTATGGATTGGAGCCCCGATCAACAACAGCCTCATTGAGGATGTCAAATACTTTCCCTGGTATTGCTTTACCTTTACGGAAAATTTCACATCGGAGACGCATTCTGAGAGTAATATACACACCATCTCGTGTATTATTTCCATGAATGACTTGTCGTAAGTCTTGCTTGTAATCCTCAAACTGCAGACAGACAGAGCAGTACAGAAGTCAAAAAATGGAAATATAGGTACACACACACATATATATATATATGTATGTATATATATTATTTTGCAGTAAAATAAATTATAAATTTTGAAAGCTTACATAATGAGAAGTTAGAAAACCAAGGGAGCCTAGGTTAAATGACACAATAGGGGGAACCGCTTCTCTGAATAGATTTGATGCATGCAGTATAACGCCATCTCCACCCAAGCATGCCACAAAATCTACTTGTTCATGTAGATCACTGAATCAAGCACACTTTATATGTTAAACAAAAAGAATGAAAGCAACACTTCTTTAGGAACAGAAAAAACTGTCTGAAGCTATTCATATAAATTTACAAATGCCAGCACCTGGTATCTTGACTGTAGAAGGTCTGAACAAATCCAAAGCCAGGAATTCTAGCAAATACGTCATGCACATCAGGTTCCACAAGAACATTCATTTTCTCTTGGCGATTAAGAAAAGAAGCAACCTGCATATTATAAATAAAAACTGTTGAGAATGTATGAAGTGAAATTGACAGAAGTTCATAATAAATACTCTCAATTAACATTTGAATTAAAAACAGACAAAATGCTTTTATACTATTCAAAGCTCAAAACTACTCCAGTCTCATGTTCCCTAACATATTTTATTGCTAAATTCCTCCAAGTCTTTATTAGACAAGGAAGTAGAATTAATATTCTTTTTGGTCCATTCTTTATTATTGAAAAAATATCAGTATCCCATATTCTATATTTTACATCTAAAATGTTGTGAAAGCAACACTTTTAATTTACCGATATTCTTCATCTATCCAATTTCCGTATTTGAAAAATCCTTCAAAATTTAATGCAAGAAAGGGACAAACAAAATGTTATAGCTTTGGATTTTACAATTATTTTTAATCATTATCAAGGAATTCAAAATATTTTATGCTTGAATGATTAATAAACAATAAAAATCTGTCAATCATAAACAATCGGTTATTATAATGAGCACATATAAAAGAACTCAATCTTAAACGAGTCCAAATCTTAAATGAAATCTCATACAACACAAACTTTTAATGAAAACCAGTACAAAAAATCATAAAATCTGTTTCATAATTATAAAATTGCAAAATAATTTGAAAAGTATTTATGTAACGATATAAAATTATATATAAAATACTAAAACAATATAATCTACAATTATAAAACATTTTTCTATATTTTATTACGGGAACTATTAAATAGTCAAGCAAAGGAGGAATCTCAAGCTAGGCTTGTTTCTGTAGATATGTTTCATCGCTATCTTAAATCAATATTTACTACACGATGAGACCGACCAAGCCCAAACCTCTTGCTAAAAAGCTAAGCACAGCCACAATCCGACAACTATGGTTCTTTAGATTAATGGTCGAGATGAGCATATATTGTTTATAAAAGATACAATAGAACTTCAGACATAGAAGATAGAAAACAATGCCAATGATCGTCATGTTCAATGCTAAATCCTTTTGCAAAAATATTGTTTCTAAACACTCCAATATGAAGACCATTTCTTTGAACCACTTACATGCTTTTGGAGTCAAAGAAAATCCTTACCATTTTTGCTTCTTCCATTAGTTCATCCCCAAGTTTTTTTAACAATAATACATTCTTCGGCGTAGACTTCCACATAAGCATCTGCTGCTGGGTGCTAGGATGAGTGAAAGCCAAAGAAGATTCAGTCACTTTTTCTCTGGTACAAGAAAATCCATCTGTTCGAACCAGGAACATCTCAGCCTTCTTTCTTGATTGCACTCTTACAACTCCTGTTGAAGAAGCACACATATCTCCTTCAATGGATCCCAAGTCATCATCATTTAAGGCTAACCTATCTTTAACCATATGATCTTCAAGCCTTTGAGAGTTAGCTGTGACATCATCAAAATTATTCTTCACAATGTTGGAACCATTGCCATTAGTCATGTATTCATGTTTACTAAATCCATTTACTGTTGCCCTAACAGAACTAGAAGTACTCCCCTTCACTAACTTCCAATTGCCATCAACTGTAATCTGGGACTCTCTAGATGGATAGTCAACATGGGCTGATCGATTTGAACTTTCTGGACCTACTATTTTAGGTATGGGATTATCACTACTGCTGACACCCACACCTCCCTGTAGTCTTGTGATATTCATGTTCCCTGGTTGCAGAGAGCATTCCAACCTTCTACTCTTATAATTGACATAAGAGGGTGGTGAGATCTTTCGGCTTCCCAAAAATTTTGACATCTCTCTTTTGGAAAAGATATCACAAGGAGGAAATTGAGATTTTAAAGGGTTAATTTTGCTGAAGTCACTTGGAAAAGATCCTTCCGCATTAGCAGAAGTGGCTTCTGATAATTTCCTGTTATCAGTCGAAACTTCACTCAAGACTGTAGTACCTTGTGCTTTACCGTTATACTTCTTTTGAGAGGTACTTCTGTCAAATGTTCCAACAGAACTATGTGCTGAGTTCAAATTCTCAGGCAATGAATTGAAATCCTTTTCCAGGGAGGTTCTCTCTGCAGTCACTGAAGAATCCTGAAGTTTAGCAGATTCATTTGTATAACGTGATAACATGTCATAGGGTGTAACTGGTGGATTAGAAACAATCTGCGATGAAGAACGAGACATGTACTGCCTCCATCGGGAGACCATAGCAGATGTTCTTAAAACTCCTTCCTTGCTGTGAAGATAGATAGGCCTTTTGCTGCAATTTGAAACATAAGATGCAAACCTCACAACCTGTTCCATTGTAGGTGCAGTCCTAGCTTCCACTGGGATTTTTACCAATTCAATTCTTCCAGATGAAATAGCATCATCTAAAGCCGCTTGATAGAAATTATCTTTTACAGTCTCTGCTCTGAGATCTATAATGGTTTTATATCCTTTATCCAGTAACCACTTCAGGCCTTCTTCTGTTACCTGACCACCAGTCCAAAAGACTGCTTCTGTCTCTTTGGTATCCATGTCCTCTTTAGAAGCAGATAAACATACAGGATTCCAATTTGAAAATAGTGAGTGACAAGGAAAACCCTCTCCACGAGGAAAACCAGAATCATAGCAGACATTCTTCAGTCTTTGAAGTGTCCTCCATACATTTAAGCTTCGATCATCATCAAGTATTAAAAAGTTCTCGAGAGCTACATGCAAGCTTTCAGAACACCTTTTCATCTCACTCCTAAAAAGGGCAAGTGGGGGGAGCTTATCCTCTGTTGTGCTAACATCTGCAGCACGAAAGGAATTCATAATTGAGGATCTTCCAGAAAGAATATCCTCCCTTCCTTTGTTCACAAGGGATACCATGCATCCAAGGACAGAAACTATTTTATCTTCTAGTTGAGGTTTCTCATCTGATGGAACCTCATATGAAACACTACACTCACCAGTCAATGGGTTACATAATGCATCCATTAATGCAGAATAAAGCCTTTCTGAATTCCTAAAGATCCTACAAAACGCCTCGACTTCAGCAATATCACCTGGAACTGGACCCATCCAAGATAGCCGTGGTGTATCATTGGATTGGAAGGAATTTAAATTCTATAAAGAAAAGAATCAAAAACAAATTTGAAAGATGGATGTCAGTCCATGACATGAATAAAAGGACTTAAATCATTAATGCACGTAAGCTGAAATATTAAACAAAAGAAAAACAAAGAAGAACAAGATGACAGACACTAACAACAATATGCTAAAGCACACATTCAAAATTAAAAAAAAAATGGACCTCAATAGTAAATTGAAGAGTTCGTTTTAGATTTTGGGTAAGGCAGTGTACAATGACCCTCCTATACGTGTACAAAGCGAGGAGTTTTTTCACATTGGGGTACATAATTTAGTTTTAGATTTTGGGTACAAAATCAATTCTGCAAGTAGTGTTGATTTTCAGAGAAGTAAAAATTTTAATTTTCAGTTGAGAAGAATTGATTTTATGTATGAAACCTACAAAAACACTTATATTTTACACTTCTAAAGCTATAGTACTTTACTATCGGAACAGAATAAATTCTTGTACATCGTATTTGGTTAGAGGGAAACGGAAGGGAGAGAAAGGGAGGAGGAATTTTATAACTTTCTTGTTTGATTCAATTTTCAGCAAGGGGGGAGGGGAGCAAAATCTACTGGACAATTTACAAGAGAGATGATTTAAAACATTTGCAGTGTATTAACATAAACAGGATATCTAATCAAAATCTCTCTCTTCCTTCCATTTCCTCTCCCTCCCCTAAACTCACTTTTAAAAGAATCATTTCGAAAAGCAAATCGATTCTTTCAAAACCAATTCCTTAACAAATTTCAAAATTAAAAATTCCATTAAAATTAACACAAACACACTCTTTACTGCATGTGAACCAACATCAAAGTAAAAATGGGCTCCATATCTAAGCTACTTATACACACGAACACTGATTTAAAGAACTAAACTCAGATGCAGTTCCCTAACTGTTTCAAGTAATGTTCTCTCATCAAAATTGAAGTTCTTGAAAACAACACCAAAAAATTCCATTTCCCATAACATACATTTCAAAACAGGGTAATACAATCCAGATCGATTTCTCGGCTAATATAACACTGTCACATCAAACACAATATTTTACAATAAAATGTGAGCCACCGAGCTTCTTAATCCACATAAAAAATAAATTGTCTGACAAAATATTGTTTCTACCAAGCACAACTAATAAAAAATTAAAAACTATATTAAATTAATTTCAAAAGAACCTTTCCATTCTCACCATTATTTCAATTAATTTTTTATAACCATTATCAAATTTAAGTACTCGCGTCAAAATTGCTAATTGGAGTAAATCAACTTAAAAAAAGCAAAAAAGAAAAGCTGAAACTAGTGTATCATAAGCTGAAAAAAGAAAAAAAAAAAGTTGCAAAAAGAGAAACAGATACGAACCGGAGAGTCTAGACCGAAACTGAAGGAGTTGTTGGAAAATTGGGCGCTGATGACCAAGTTGAAGTGTCTACGGCGCCTTCTTCCCTTCCTCTGAAACTCCAGGCCCAAGCCCAGGCCTAAGAACGACGGAGGAGGCTTAAAGAAACAGTGATACGAAGGTGACAGAGCAGTGGCTATGTCCGTCGAGAATGCCATGTCGATGCATGCTACCATCTGAGTTTGCCACGATCTTGCAAACCAAGAATATTATATATATTTTTATAATAATTAAAGTATAAATAAAAATGTTGCTTATTTTTATTATTATTATTTTTGTATAGATATTTGCATCTGGGAAAAGAGATAATGAGAAAGAAAATGAAAAAATTGTGGCTGGAAAATGGCGGAAGATAAAAATAATATGTACGGTCTACGGTCTACGGACATTTGCTGTTTTGTGTTAGAATCTTGATGTTTATTATATGGGTTTTACGTATTTTTCTTTATTTTTTTTCTCATTATTATCCATTTTGCTTTCTCAGATTTCATTGGCCCAGGTCATTGGGCAAATCTACTTTATCTCACTCTTGTTCTATTATATATATAAAGAAATTGTAGAACTAACTCTATTTTCTTTACTTTGGATTGATTTTTTTATAGTTTAATTATTTGATTTTAATTTGTACATTTAAAAGATAAATAAGTTTAGCTTTGTAGTTTTAATGGTTTACATTTAGCCCACACGTTTACAAACAATTTAGAATATGTTTGACTAAATTCTTTATGATAATTTATGAGACAAAAAATAAAAAAATTTATAAATTAAAATTAATTTATATAATTAATATGTAAAAACAATTCTATGTATTTTTAAAAAAAATTATTTTTGACTTGTATATAAACTAATTTTAATTTATGGCAAGTTGGATTTATTTTTTTATATTTTCTCTCCTAAAAATCACTATAAAGAAATATTTTTCTCTCCTAAAAATCATTATAAAGAAATTTGTCTTTGCTCACTTATTTTTGCATTCTTTATGAAAGTTGTATTTCTTTTCTTAATTTAAGTTGTATAAATGCAGAAAAAACCTGCAGGATGTATCACATATACAATTTATAGTTTTTTTATTATCAAATTAATTGTTTATGTTTGTAGCCTTTCTTGATTATTTTAATCAATTCTTCTATGTTAACATATATACTCCTTACTAAATCATTAGACTCTTTACGTAGAAGATCAATGTATTAGGCATTAACTTAATTTTGATTGCATCTCATCATATATGTTTAGATAGGTTTAGTTTTGTATATAAAAATCATTAGATAAGTTATTTGTCTTTGGATAATCTAGTATCTCACATACATAAACTAGACACCACACTATAAGCAAGAATTTAAAATAATTACTTTAATGCTTAATTGTATTTATTATTGTCAAAACATCAATTTAATGACAATCTAATGCCTTTATAGTGTACTAGACCTTATATTTAAGTCATCATCAATGATCCAATGAGAAAGTAAAAACTAGACTATGTTTTAAGGGAATTTTGTATTCCTATCTTTTAGAGTCCAATTTATGAAATGTTATACAATCAATAATGCATTCAAGTTATTCAAGAAGACTAATAAGTTAAAAAAAAAAACATTTGGAACTTGGTGGAGCTACTAAAACGCAAGAAAGGAATTGAAGGAAGTTCCACAACAAGCTCTTTAAACAAGGTAATGTTATAAGGAAAAAGTTGTACTAGTGATTATAGGGTACTCAGATAAGAAATTCACAAACTACACAAAAGACTTATGCACATGTCACAAGACTTGAGAACATACACATCTTATTATCATCTACTACTCATAGTGATATGAAGTTTATCAAATAAACATTAAGAGTGTGTTCCTCAATGATGATAAAGGAAGAAGTTTATGTAGAAAAAAATCTTGGACTTGAGACTACAACATTTCCTTGTTTTTAAATTGAACAAAACTTTATATGGTTTAAAACAAGCTTCAAGGGCGTGCTATGAAAAGTTAAGATATTTTCTCTAAGAAAATGGTTTTAAAAGAGGGAAATTTGATATATTATGTTTTGCAAGGACTTCAAGTTTGACTTTCTTATTATACAAATTTATGTTGATGACATAATCTTTGGTGCTACTAATGAATCTCTTTAGGAGAAATTTCCTAAGGTCATACAGAAAAAGTTTAAGATGAGTATGATGAATGAACTAAAGTTCTTCTTGAGACTTCAAATCAAATAAATAATGAATGATGTCTACATTTACCAAACTAAGTATGTTAAGGAACTTCTCAAAAAGTTCAAGTTTGATGATGATAAAGAAAAGAAGACCTTTATATAATCACTACTTCCCTAAGACTAGACAATAAGTCAAGGAAACTGGACAACAAAATCTATCACCAAATGATTGGTTCACATCTTTACCTTACAACGTCTAATGTTGTTGTATGTTTGTGTGTTTTCTTTCAATCTAACAACAGAAATCCATTTAACAGTTGTTAAAAAAATTTCATTATCTCATTGGAATTTGTAACCTTGATCTTGCTTTAAGGGTAGAAATACTTTCAGGTTAAAAGGTTACTCAACAACTGAAGGATGATACTTCATAAGAGGTGTTGGGTATCTAATAAAGTAACTCATAGAAACATGTAAAGAGCATTGGGTGGTTTAGTGAATGTAAAATAGAAACGCGCAAGGAAAGATCCAAATACAATATGATGAGAAAAAAATAATATAATTATAAACTTGTTCTTGGTGAACACATATAAGAATAAAATTCAATGATTATATAAAGTTTACAAATCACATATGTCAAACAAGAAAAAGAAAAGTATAAAGATGATCAATACGAATTATACAAGCACATATGGTCCAACTCAATTAGCTTTACTTAGACTAAAGCATGTACATATTAGCTACAACATAAGTAACTATATAACCGAAAACATAAAGCCTATTGACTAAATACAATAACCATTTAATTGTTGAAAAAAATAGTCTAACTTCAAGAAAGAGGTGAATTTAATTTCACAGAATTTAGAAACTTTTTCAAATAGATAATTAACTTTGAATCAATGAATAATTTAAAAAAAAATCCAATTTTAGCTTCAAGATGTTATATTTTCAATGTTCTTTAATCTTCTATAACCATGCAATATGAATTCAATTTGGATGAGTTGTAAGAGATAAATGAAAGAGAATAATAGCAAGAGTTACTGGTTCAACCTCATAAGAGAGTTCCATCCAACTGTTTAATCGCCCTAATTAAGTTAATCTATTAATTTTAAGTTTTTACAAGCACCCTACAAGAAAAAAAAAATACGCAACACAAGATCTTGAATACTACAACATTTCTTACAACCTCTTGTGAAACCCTATCACAAGAAAACCATCTTGACAACCCTACTCAAGAAACAAATAACAAAATTAGAGAAACAAAACTAGAATAAAATCGACAATGAAGTAAAAAGATTAAATCCCTCTAGAAGCAATGTTAGGTTATTCATAACAAAAGTGAGAAGCAACACTTGAATCTTGATCTATAGAAAAATTTGAAAGAGAGCTCCAAGAAAGATCTTTTATTTTTCAAATAAGAGGTTCAAATGTGTACAAACAATATTTGAAAAAGCTATTTCGAGTTCTCTTATAAATATAAAAAAATAGAAACCAATTTTTTTGAATTGATAAAATCCACTAGTTGAAATATGTTTTAATGGATTAAAACAATGTAAAATGAGTTTCTGAAAAAAAAATCATTCGATTAATTTTTCAATTCAATGATTGAAATAACTTAAAATGATCCTTTAGTAATTTTAATAGATTGATTTGCATTTCAATCGGTTGAATGAAGTAGAGCAAATTCAATCATGAACAAAAGGTCCAAGATTTTAACCAATTAAATCCTTGTTTTAATCGATTGAAATGTTTAAGCTTGTATTCCCAACAAAGCTCTGAACATTTCAACAGGTTAAAATTCATTTCAATTTATTGAAATCTTTTCAAAACAATTTTAGCACATAAAATATCAAGATCAAGCATCACATACTAACCCAAACACAACCTAAACCTCATGCAGTATATCAAGATCTCCAATAAGATGCATCTCATTAGATTGCCCCTCAAATGAAGATGACACAAAGCATGATGAAAGCAGACTCCGAAGTAATGGAAGACTTAGAAAATTTTCAAACATTCCCGAATTTAGGTTCCTCTTCTAAGGAAGGTTGAGAATATCCATTACGAGAACACTCCCATTTTTTAGACCTAAGAAGAACAAGAAGGCAAGCATTTTTATTCAATTCAAAGGTGAGCTTACAAAATGGGGTATGTCTTTATTTATAGCTAGAAGAGCTCTTAACAATCGATGATTTAGGAGATGTAGGACTAATTGTACAAATTGCAGTTGCACTTACAATTTTCGCCACTCCATGCAAAATAAGTCACACATTGCTCATATCTTTGATTTTCCAATTGTTTATAAGGTTCATGTTCTCTTGAACTTGCATAACAGTGTGGGTGTGTGGACAAGATATTTAAGATATTATAACAATTCCTTTATATTCAAATAAAAGAAACCATATATTTAAGAATAAGTTTATATTGATTCACTTTCTAAAGAAAATTACATCCAATTGCTCAATCACATTGATTAAGCTTATTCACTAATTCAATTTTTTTACATACACTCTGCAAGAAACAAGAAAACAATACAAACACTTGATCTTAAATCCTACATTATCACCAACCACTTCTGAAACCCCTGCACAAGAAGCCTTGATCACGATGTTAAGAAACCTAAAAAATTATGATATCAACTCATATTATAAACAAAACCAAGGTGATTTCCACTATGTAGTAAGGTTCAACAATGCTTGACTCTTGATCTTGAAGACATTTTTCAAAACTGAATTATTCATAAAGAATTTTTTGACTACGAAAATGTCAAAACACGGAATATTGTCATTATTTTTTTATTCATCAGGTTTCATGTATTTAACCACAATGAAATTAGTTTAGAAAAATAAACCAATTGATAACAATTTTAATCGATTGATGTAAAACATTGAATGATTCATTTAACTATTTCAATTAATTGAAATACAATTTAATCAGTTGAAATCACTTAAATCTCACTTAAATGTACTTTTCTTATTGAGTTTAATCTATTGATTCATGTTTCAATCGATTGAAAAAGAATGAGGCAGCTTTTTAATGAAGGGTTCAAGATTTTAATAGTTATGAACTATAAACCTTAAACCCTAAACCAATTAAATCTCATTTCAATTGATTGAAATGTTTAAGCATTTTCACATAGCTATGAACATTAAAATTGACTAAAAATTTATTCTAATTGGTTGAAATTACATATCCTAGAAAACAAATAAAACCATTTTAAACTAATTTGAAAACATATATTATCAAGATCAAGCATTTTTTAGTTTACACACACCTCCCTAAGACAAGAATAACACAAATAACTCATTATTCATAAAACACTTTGTATCTTCATTAAAAAAAATTGTGTATTCATTCATCAAACACTTTACTCAAATAGGTTGAAAGCATTAGATCAAATTTCAAGCTTCAACAAAATTCCCCGTTCCCCTATTTGATGATGACAACCACTTTGATACCTTAAGAAAAGGCTTAAAACTTGAAACAAAATAATACACCACCTTTTTCCCCTTTTGGCATTATCAAATAAGGATAAGGAAGGATGCATTTTCATTTATGACAGAAATTTTGGTCATTGATATAAGACTACATTATAGCAAACAATGAAGAAAAATAATTAGAGTAGTTTAAATAACCACACAATATACTCAAAGTGAACAAGCTAAGAACCAATAAAAAATGAATATTTTTTCTTAATCCTTCTCTCCATCTCCATATCCATAAGCCATCTACATCTTAGAAAACTAGTCGTACAACTCTTCAACACTATTGTCAAGTTGATTAAACCTTTTCACACAATAGATGTAATGCATTTGTTTGCCAACTGAGATACCATATAATCTTTGTATAACCATCTTTTCAAATGGAGAGAGTGAAGTGCGTGAAGATACTAGATGGTCTAGTCACTTCTAGACGGTCCAACACCCCACTAGATGGTCTTATACGTATAAGCAAGTCTATGAGATTTCGATAATAACAAAAGTTATAAGATACGCAAAGGTTTTTAACAAAGTTGATTTTCATGTACAGTGTTAAGATAAACATGTTAGATAGTCTATGTGTTAACATGTTAGATGATCTCCCATTGCTAAATGCGTTAGACAATCTCACTATGCTAAACGTATTAGACAATCTCACAAGTGTTAAATATGTTAGATATTTGTCTTATGTTAAACTTATTAGACGATCTTGTAGTACTTAACATGTAAGACGATCTAATAGTCCTAAATGCATTAGACGATTTTGTCTTTGTTTTCGTGATAGACAATCTATCCAATCAGGACTTTCTGAACTTTATTATTTTGTCCTACAAAATATTTCTAAGTTCTTAAATGTTTATTACCAAATTTGTATAGATTAATCATTTAAATCTAAAATATGCTTCAACGTTTAAAATTGTAAGTATGGAAAGTTTTCGAAATACAATGTTAACATAAGCTTTCATAAACATAAGTTTTTCAAAATAATGATTCTATTTTAATCAATTAGATTTGCCTTTATTACAATATATTAAGAATCTATTTGAATTGTTCATAAGCAGATAAACATTTAGGACTCATTAGATTTATCAAAGCTGAAGTTTCCCTTCTAAGCTTGTACTGCTAAAACGATGAAGATATGCAGAATGAAATTAGTGCAACATCAAGTATTGGTGTTTCGAGCTTCAAACGATCATCGTCACTTTATATAAAGGATTACAACACAAAGATGAAGATAAGAACAATTATAACAACTTTGTACAAAAATATTCAACATACACGAGATTTTTATATCTGTTGATTTATTACATCTGGTCTTTTGGGATGTAATTCTTCATAGGAAGTCTTAATTGAAAATTAGTTCTCATAAAAATTCGTAGGTTCACATCCCCTCTATCCTTGGTACATAACTACTCTTGATGAGAAGCTATTAATTGCATGTTGGGGGTTAACTTTTGGCATTCTATAATCCACGTCCATTTTGATGCAATCAAGTGCTGCTTTGTGTCTTGTTACAATTCTGTGGCGTAAATAAGTAGAGGGGTGCATCAGGAACGCTGAAGGAAACAAACATGCAGCCACTGTCTCGCCAGAAATGTCACGTGACTTCAGATTCTTGAAAAGCATTTTGCTTATCCGATCAGAACAGACATGCCAGCAGAAATTACTCATTTACACAACCTAACACATGTTTATTCCCTTTTCTTCCGCCCCTGCCCACTTTACTGGTAGACAATCAGGCAGATTGGTACTAGACATGATTCTATAGCTAGATAAATTTTTCTTCTAGGATGAATTTGATCAAAATTATCAGAACACCTTTGTCATTTTCGTTATAATTTTCCAACCTAATTCTGTGCACTTAAGGGTGTTATTTCTCAATCAAACTCAACATGTTTAGACACTAAGGTACAGACATAATTGATTGACCTATATACTAAGCTGCTGCTGATGTTCCCTTCGTTAGCTGACCAAGATTGAGTTTTTTTTTTCTTTTATCTTTTGTATTTGAAATCAGGACAAGACAGATTTTTGTTCCTATTCACTGCGTGCCACTTCGAGTTCGGATTATATCTATAAGCCTTTGCCTTCCTGATAAATCTTCTTCATAACTAACAACCTGCATTGTGACAAAAGTAAATGACATCCACCAAAAACACTCAAATAGTCATTAGTCAATAGCAAGTGCAAAAGGTAACTAATTCTTGTTCCAGGGAAAGACTTGTAAGTAACAATGAGTGTTAAAACAAAAAAAGAAGTCACAAAAACAAGACAAAATACTTGAAAAAATTGAACAGTAAAAGCAGTAGCCAATGTCCAAAATATAACCTGAGATTCTGTCTGTGTTTCACTAAATCCATCGTATATTCCTGCTCGTCTGTCTTCAGAAGCCTCCCCATTATCATCTTTTCTGCCACTTCTAACACAATATATGCTCAGTACCGATTCAAAAGAGAGGTGAAAAAATGATATGCATTCTGGTATAATTTACATTGTTATCAAAATAGACAAGAGTTTGAACTTTATTATCATGCTTTTTACACAAAAAACATATTATCCAAAAATAATAGTTGTGCAAATGGCACCTTGAAGATTTCATAGTTATGCTCCAACCAAATGCACAAGTTATTGCACATTGCCACAGAGTCAATCTTTCTACTTCAATTTTAACCATCAAAGGGCATGTCCAGGTTATTTCCAAAAGGCAGAACAAAAAATTCTACGGAGACACAGGACAACGTAAAAACGGATGAGACGCCAATTCTAAGCAAGCGCCACCCATGGTATATTAAATGAAATAGCCTTATGCAACTAGTTGGATGTTGTTAAATATTCAGAGAAAATGTATTGCGGGACTTTTGTCCTTGGCCAATTCCAGGATCTACATAATTATGGTAATCAAGAAACTAAGAAATCTGAAATATTCTTTTATTTATCACCAATACTTTATAATCATCCTTATTTAGCTTAACCTCCAATCTCCATATGATGGAGTAATATATGATATTTGCACGAAAATAATAAACTCTTTCAAACACTCTTTTATTGGTTGAAAGTTGTAGGAAATCATAAAATTATGTGAATCCTATTCTTATTTAACCACACAGGCTTGCGTATGGTAATTAAAAACTAATTATTATAACAAGATTAATTAAAAAATCTATCTAAAATTTATATAAAACTTATAAAAATTTGTGCACATAAAAATAAAATGTACAAAAAATATATATTTTTCATTTTTATTAATTGTTATAATTATATACTTTCAATCTTTATGGGTAGATCTTAGATAATGGAAACTAAAAATTACTTAATGAATATAAGAATACAAAGGGTAAGAAAAAGTGTATATAAAAAAATAGTTACGAGATTCAATCTCCACTAATAATTCCTATAGATAAACATGGTGTTCAATAAATTCTAATCAATAAAGTGATCAAATAGGTCTTTTAAAGGCCGTGGTAAAACAATCAAATTCTGACAGAGATTATGTGGCGAATGAGAACAATATGATACATTTTAAACAGGGAACTACGGAGCTAACCTGTTTGACCAGTGTTTAGATAACCCAAAGACGGTATGAGGATTGGAATTATCTTCACCAAGGACTGAAAGATTAGATGGGTAAATCTATTCTACCATCAAGGATAACTACTCCCAAAAATAAATTAAGGAAATTATAAAATAAAATAACATATATGAAATTGATCACACTTAAGGATACACCTCTCTGACACCCTGTCTGTGCTGGGGACCTCTGACCATGCATCTTTGTAAGAAAACGAACAAGTTGAGCAGGAATACTTTGGCCATAAGTACAAACAAATTTAATGAAATATCAACATAACAAAAAATGCAGCTGTTGTACCTTACTAGTCTGCTCTAACAAGTCCTCAATTGCAGAAGCAACATCAGGAACAGTAGGACACACCTCCCCAGCATCTATTATCATATTGTCTTCAGAAAAATTCTTTTCATAGGCATGAATACCTGAATTTGATGCGAAAGGCATCTTAGTAGACAGGCAAGGTTCTTCCACAAGTCTTGCCTTTTTGCTATAAACACTTGGTTTCTTGAAATTGGCCTCATGATTATCAACTCCACAACCCACATTTTTATTTGTGATGCCTCTCAAAATTTGTGATTGACTTGACAACTGCGAGGGCATGTCACTTATCATTTGAGCAGCCTGGGTAGGAAATTGACTCCCAGTGCAAATTCCTGCCTCTCGATCTTGAGCAGTTACTTCTTTTGGTAAAAATCGATCAGTGGCAACAACTCCATTCTGGAAAAAATTAGTTGCATGTAGATAAGGACCTTTTTAGTAATTAACACATAACATAGAAAATGTAGACTTTCATGAAAAACAAAATGTCAATGCACATATATTAAAGCTCTCACTGCCCTGTACTCGGTCACCATAAATAATATTACCTGTTTGATGCATTCAAATATCCATTCAGATGTAACTGATTGAATCCCCCATTTACAAGCACCATCATACTTGGGTCCATTCGTGAATTTACACAACAAATGCGTAACCTTCTTAGTCAACTTCTCCCCAAATTTAGCTCCTAGAACAAAACACAAGTTTCTTAGCAGATTCCTGTCTTTCTCCTCATACTGTGAAACACAAAACCGGAATCTTTCAAATCCAGGCAAGGGAACATGGCAGGGAAGTGGAGAATAAAGAATGTGAGTGTCAACATCCAGCAAGGATCCAGCCTTCAAGAAAAATAATCAAAGTATAAGTATGTAAACCAACATATATTCTCAATGTATCCAGCTTTCAACAGAAAAAGGAATCATCATACACAATGGTAATAGAAGCATATACACAGCTATGGAGCCTTTACAAATATCTAGTTCCACACTCGAGATATCTTGTCCTAGCATGAGGGTGAGTTTGAGATTCCATATTGATTATATGACTAAATCCAAACAAACTTCATCTTAAAAACTAATTTAGTAGGGTTGAGTTATTCTTACTGTTTACTTTTTAAGATTCTTTCCTTTGTGATAATAAATGATACTAGAGATAAGAAAAGGATAGATGTAACCACAATTTCAGGATTTAAATTCAGAAAAATATAAGGAAAAGAATACATCCATGCATCACAAGTGATTGAAGTGTTGAATTTTTGCAGCTATATAAAAATGGATCCAACTTTCCGTCATTATTTTATTCTTGTTAATAGCACTTTTGATATAATAACTTGGGACACATGGACCAAGACTAGTTTGGGTTTTCGCCTTAAATCTATCCTAATCATTCAATATATAAATAACGAATTTTAGCCCAACAAGCACAGCACCTGAAAAATGCAGAAGATAAAAAGCATCTTAAAATAGAGGTGAGAAGGGAAATCTACATTTGTGACTAATAAGGCTTACCTCCAAACAAGATCGTATCCAATGACTGGAAATGTACAAACTCGTGGAATCACCAGTCAACATGGGTGTTACACCATGACACTCAACAGTGTAGTGGACAATCTGTTTTGTTTTCCCACTTATTACCTCTCCTCCACCTTGACTTATCCATTGAACAATCTCACCTCTCTGAAAAGTGATCAAAACTAAAATTAAACAGTATCCACAAACATATATATCTGCATATCTTTGGTGAAACACAACATTTATGATTACTCATATAGAAACTTTAATTTTAGAAACCAGAAAAAAGAAAACATATTGTTATAATTATAAAAATAAGGAGAAGATTCTATATAATCAAGAATATCTTGATTATTTATGTATTATTAGAAACAATTATATTTATTCCTGCATCATTTCTTTATTCTTAGAGGATGTCAAATTTCTTCTACTTATTGTATTTATTCTTCTCAACATAAATACAGCATCCGTGTTGTCTCAGAACCCCCGGTTTCAGCTCAATGCCTTTCTCCTTACGTATAGTTTAACACATAGAAAACACTAAATAGCTAGATCATATAAAAATAGATGATTCAGATATCATGCATATAAAAAATGAATAGTCCAAGCACCAAAAGGTTGTGGTTGAAATAGTTTCTATGGTATTCAACTGTCTTAGTAATTTATTTAAATTTGTCTACAAAGCATCTAATAAATCACCTATTAGCATGTAATCTAGGTTGTGTTCCTTGTTGCCCCATTTGTCTAAAGCAAAAGGTTAAGTTTTAGCACAAGGTAGGGTATGTTTGTGCATCCACATTTACAAGACCAAGGGATTCATGTGAGGCAGCATGTTTAATGTAAAAGCAGTCAAGTTCCTCCACCAATCAACTTACTTTTTTTGGATAATTGGTTCCTGTTTCTATGATTCCAAATTAACCATTAACAAATACTGGTACACCATTAAGCTCAATTTGATAACTAACTACTTGACACAACCTTATGCAACCTCAATGAATGCCTGAGGCCTGTGGAAAAATAAACTTCCTTTGCAACCTCAACCTTATGCATAAACCCAATACACAGGCCCACCTACCTTTTGCTTCAACTTTTACTAGAAGAATAGGGATAGCAAGGATTGAGCTCAACTTTTTTGGTCATAAATCCTTTCAGAATTGATATCATGTCATGAAAATACTATCCCAAAAGCTTAAATTGTGATGTGAACACGTTTTTATACTAAATCTAATACTGATAAAGTTCCAGGTTCTACTAGAATAAAGCTGTGGCCCTTTTTTGTTTACGAAAAAACTTGAATATATCTTTCTTGTCCATGAAGTATGCCGGGGGTGATTTAAAATAACCAAATAGACACTTCAGGAAGAGTTTATGCCTAATAAGATCATAACGACTTACCTTTTCTTCAGGAAACAAATTTGAGAAACAAAACAATTTTCCTCTGAAAACATTTGTAGATTTTTCATAATGAACACTGAAGTCAGGCCGGCTCATTCTTTGTGTGCTCAATTTACTATCAGGAAGTTGATTTTGCAACATAGTTCTACAATTTGCTTTACGGAATGAGTAACCATTTATATCCATATCTTGTATCTCTTCTTTTCTTTTCTCCAAAGATTCTGGCTGCACAATTTTGAAGTCCACCTGATGCGAGCTTTGATGACAACTGGAGCTTTTACTGTGATCCATAGATGTGCTTCCTGTTACAGTTCCTTTTACCAAGCTTGCTGAGTTTAAGAAATTAGAGAACAAATAAAGCATGAATTCAATAAAATCAACTTAATAAATTATTTAAGAAATATCTAATAAATTAACAAAAAAGTGTTCTCCAGCTTGAACATGGTGAAGAGATAATAGACAGACTACAAAAGCGAATATGTGCATCACAATACCAGACCTTTTGGATGAAGTAGATCATATGCAATGTGTCTCCTAAGAACAGGGACTTCTATCTTTTTATGGTCGCAATCTTCAAGCCATGTGGTTTTAACAACATAAATTACACCTAAAGCAGCAAGACTCCTCACATCCTTCTTTTCCCTTGAAAAACACAATGCATGTAAAGGTAGATAGCAAAAGAGAAGGAAAAAAGAAATAATGTTGCCAAACATTTAAGATTGATACTTGTAACAATCTAAAATATATATTCAAGATAGAAACATAAAAATGAAATGCACCCGTAAAGATTCTTTATAATATCACAGTTGACTTACATTTCAGTAGGATTCCCAACTACTATGTGTGTCAATTTGTCATTAAAACACATATACCGGGAGCCTCCACCTTTACGCACAATATTAACTAGTTTCCGCATTTCTAGAGCTTCAAAACCAACTAGTAATATTCTGCACTCTGATAAGTACAAGTCATTATCATCAGATTCAGAATCATCAGCAACAACACCGTCAAAGTTCAAGTCACCACTGGCCTGCAATGGAGGTTCAGCATCTGCCTCCTTAGCAAATCTACAAGAAACAGAGGACATATATTCTGATGGCATAGCTTCTTGATCTCTTTCCACAAACTCAGAGCAAGAAACTTGCACATTTGAATCTGTAGCACCTGAGGATGCCGCAGATTGCAATTTCCCAATATCCTTTTCTTGGCAGTGTTGCATTGTTAAGTCCCTAGTTACTTTATGTGAAGATACAGATCCATGCAGAACAGGGAAGAACTCCTCATTCAGACATGCTATCCATGAAAAGAAAAACAAATAAATAAATGATGAAAGTCAGATACAATGAGTGGCATTGAAATTTTAGAGATGAGATGGAAAGTAGAAAGGAAAAAAGATAATTAATATGGCTCTGAATAATTGTATGCCGACACAAACACTAACTTCAAATTCCTACCGGCTGAGTAAATATTCATTTGGTCCTCCTAAGATATTGATGAAATCACATTGGCCTCCATATATAAATAGATAAAATTGCTCCTCCAAAAATATGCATTTCTGTACCACAAATTAGATCACATGTAGAAGTCCAATATAAACTTCAAACTCAAGATGTGTAGTCCTTATAGTAAGGAAGTGTTGAAAATCTCACATTGACCGGTGACATGGCCAAAATAGTGTATAGAGGGGTAGCCCTCACATACATCATTTTGAAGTTGATTAGCCTAAACCCAAATTCTGAGACTACTATATTATAATAACATTGTATTTTAACATATGGCATTCTACTATTCAGTTTTGAACCTGAAAGGTAGTGCAACATACATCATTAAAGCATAGAAGTTACCTCTTCGAGCAATTGATTGATCAAACCATTTACTTATCACAATATGAATGTGGCCCCATCGTTTTGCTACCTTATACTTGTCACCTTGAGGAGCGTAAGAACAGTCAAGAACACAAATATCCACCAAGTTTAAACAATTATAACATATCCTTGAGCTCATGTACTCAATTATTCCGGCATAGAGGATCTCACAGAAAAAGACAAGAACAACCTTCCATACCTTTAGACAACTAGCCAGTAAAGTAGAGCATCTAAGCCTATAATAGGCTAATGAATAGCAGACACCAAAACAAGCAAAATGCAGAATAGCATGCCAAAAAGTATTTCAGATACATGAACTTGAGTTATCAAAAGGTTCACTAATGCAGGAGAAACAAAATTTCACCAAGCCAGCTGTTGTTGAAAACAGAAATCTGACAATTATTGTGGATTGTTAGAAAATAAAAATAAATAAATGTCATACATTGAAACAATGTGTGCTCTTCAATAGGTAGTCTTTTCCAATACATTGAACGCCAACTTTGATATCAATTAGTAAGCACCCAAGCACTTAGAAAACTCATCCTTAAAAACTAGCAACTAAGGGGAGATAACCAGACACTTAAATTTTTCACTGAGTATCCCATAATACTCAACGTGGGAATTAAGTACCCCATAATATGCAAGTCCCTATTAGAAACACATACGTTGTTGGCATTTTGGCAGACGAACTACTGAAAAATAATATAAGATATGCTCTCTACTCAAATAATAGATGAATATTTGCATGTCCAAAATATACACAATCATTTACAATAACTATGAGAAGGATATCTCAGAAATCAAATGTGTGCAATTCTTTGTCAATTCCGCGGAGTATTTTCCACCATTTTGTAAAATAAGCTTCTCCATCTCTTTACGAACATCTGAAAAAAAATATCAAAATCATTAGCATCCAACAAAGAAGCATTCTATTATGAGCAAAACTAGCAGATAGCTAAGTTACAACCTGCTGGAATTCCAGTAACACAAATCTTTAACCCAGAGAAAGGAAGGACCTTGTATGACTCTTGAGGAACAACACGATGCTCCTCCGAGCATTGTTTTAACCATTCATACGTGACTATTGGTTTCTTCAATTCATTCAAAGCCCACTGCCAAACATAAAGAAATGTATTAGATAGTAAAGCATGAACAAAATTTCAATATGACAATTAAAACCTCCACAAAGATTGAATAAGACAGTCTAACTGATTTTTTGAATTATCACCCACTTAAAATACAAATTGTATATTCAGAAAAGGCAGGTGGATTTTTAGTATCGGCACATTTGCATAATCAAATGGCCATCTAGATGCATTGTAGGGAAATAGCCAAACCAACTCAGTAGAAGGCCGAGAAACAGAACATATGAGCTCTATTAAGAGCCATTGTAGCCACCAACAATTTGGAAGCTAAACTGTGCACAAAACAAGTGCCAAACATTATTTTATATTACTCCAGACCAAATAGATATATTAAATTTCCTTAAATACTGAGCCATGACCACGGAAAAGAGCACCAGTTGAATTTGTTGAAAACTAGAGCAATATATTTTGTATTTATTGCAATAGTAGTGGTTTATAGGAGTATATCTCTGGTTTAGAGGAAGCAAAATATCCTCAATTTAGGTACAGTTAATGTAATAAGCCGATATAAACTTACATCTTGTGAAATAAACATACAATTTCAGTCTAATTAAGTCAATGATTTTCTCTCTCTTTTAACAAGTCTATTTTGCATCTAATTGTTGTTACTAGGTCTATTGGACCACCCATTATTGGCTCATCATCAAACTAGTTGCAGATGCCCAATGTTGCAAACTTCATGCTCAAGATGTCTAATAAACATGAGGAGGATGTCAGCAATGTCGTATCAATTAGTGATATAGCCAAATTAATGATTACAAGTGGGTGACAACACTCACTTTACAAACTGGTTTTGTAGTTAAGTTAAACCTGAACCATATTACAAGTTGGTGTAAGATTTTCTATCTGATTTTAATATTACTCTCTCCATTGGCCAAAATGGCTTTCGTACGACTACTATTCTCCATGGTCACTTGTCATTGGCCTCTTTTCCAACTCTTAATTAAGAATGTTTTCGAATGTTAAACTCTGGGAATGAGAGAAACATGAGCTGAAATAGTGTATTTCTGAGATAGCACTAGTGCTTTATTTATATTGAGAAAAAGGAATCAATATAATAAATAGAGGAGATTTGATACCTTCTAATAACAAAGATATGATATGAAAATAAATAAAAGTGTTTATAATTATACATATATAATCTTTTCTTGTAGAAAACAAATATATGATACAAAAATAAATAAAAAATGTTCCAAGTAGACTTCTTCATCAAGATCAGCATGCAGAAATGTATTTTTTTATGACAAGTTGAAATAGAGTCCAATGATGAATAGCTGCACTGGAAAAGTGAAGTCAAATAGATTTCATTAATAGAAGAGAAAGTGTCAATATAAACTAGTACCAGACCTTGTACTTTGCAGCTAAAACATTTTTCACAAGGACAAAGTTCAGATCCAACGATGTCTTAGTGTGTAGCACTCCCCCCATTTCAGCCACTAATTCATCTATCTTAACCTGCAAGATCACATACATTAAACACTGTCAATTGAGATTAAGAAAAGATGAGGAAGAAGTATAGGAGAAGACAACAAACAACAAAAAATCTTATCCAACTAGGTGATCCAACTAGGCGAGGCCAGCTACGTGGATCACACGATGCCATCAAGCTCAACTAAAGAAGAAATTCACAGGAATTTTATTCACCATGAGATCCCTCTTCACAATCTACTCTCCTCACTCGGACTTCTAGTAACCTTCTTTGCACATGCCCAAACCACTTTAAAGAATTTTGCCATCTCCTTAATTGGTATCATACCAATATCTTCTCATGTATTATCATTTCATATCATGCATCTTCTCATTCTTATTTCTAGAACTCCCACCTTTTTTCTCATCCCTTCAAAACATAATATTCACTACGATAGAATATAACTAAACATACAGTAGGACAACAATACTTTCCTTTAAATTTGGTTGGTACCTCGTGATCAGGAATAATCCTCGATGTCTATTGCGTTTTTAATTGTCAAAACAGTGCTGCTCATTATGTAATTTAGAATGTTTTTTATTTTATCCTTGCTATAATTTATTATTTATTACAGGTGTATCTTGCCATTTATACTAGGATTATGTATTTAAAAACAATCCCATGATTACAGGGATTTGATTCCTTAGAATTAGCTCTCTATATTTCCTAAAATAACCAACAAGCTCACGTATTTACAGGTCCAAAGGCCTCATTATTGAAACATAGAAGAAATATATTATTCTTTCTAAATCTGAGATTAACCATCTAGTTTGTATCACATGTGTTTCATCTGTTATTTTCCCATTATTTTCATAATTTTGATCCATTTTAATTTAGTGTTAGAGATATGATTTGATTATGTTAGTGATATGATCCGATTATGTTAGATATATGACAAGATTTTATTTAGGGAGATATGATATAATATGATAAGGAAATACCTTACAAAATATTTCCCATTAGAAGGTATTGATTTTGTTCCTTATTATTGTATCTCTTCTTTATTGTGTATAAGAGTACTCATGCATGTTTAAATCACACAATTACAAGCACTCCCCCCTCTACAGGTTCCCCTTGTTCTGTGTGAAAAACTCACTGGAACAGCCAATTGCACCAATTGGGCTGCTGTTGTCCACTTGACCACCAAAATGGCAAACATTCCTGCCGCCAATAAAAAATGTTGGAAACAGATTGATGCCTCTCTATACAATGTTCTTTGGTTTTCCCTTGCTCCCAACCTACAAGCATAGTTCCAGGTTAACACCTACCTGTGTTGATGTGTACACAAAGGCCAAAAAATTGTAATTATGTTCACTGTTGCTACAATGTCCTCAATACGTTAATGAATATTAAATTGGAAAACATGGGCATGTAGACATACCTTAGAATAAACTTGATCACTTCATTCCAAAATATTCCACTCTTACGCCCTTTGCTAGTGGTGCAGAGATATTTCACAACCAACAAGGACAATTCTTTACAGTTGTTTCTTTCGCTGGACTACCACCTAATCTAGTTGTAGTTCAAAATCAGATTTTATTGGGGTTGGTGTCTCTCTACTCTATATACTTTCGGATCCTCTTCCACATCTACTAGGGATTCTTTTGCCCTTGTCTCACAATCATCCTGTTGCGGAGGATGTGGTAGTTGTGAATGCAGTCTTTATTGAGACTACTGTATGAATTGGGGACATGTTGAAGTATAGTGTTGAACAAAAGTTAGGGAGCAGTCTTAATCCGTCAATGTGGCCCAAGTCACCACTACAGCCTTAGATAATACTATCTTTACTGCTGAATATAATGAGCTTCCCCAGCTTAGTGCAACCCATGAAGCTCCCTCACTTGTTACTATTGTGGTGCAATCTAGTGATACTATAGCTTTCATTTCCAAGTTCCCCTCTTTGGACCTTGGATCCTTGATTTTGGTGCCTTGGTAACCAATCTCTTTTTACTTCCTTGACTCTATTATACCTTGCCTTCTATTACTCTCATAGATGGCCCCCAAATTAAAGTTTCGCGTACCAGAAAAACTCATCCTCTTCCTAACCTTTCCATACATTTTGTATTATTTGTTCTTGGTTGTCCATCCAATTTAATCTCTCTTAGCAAACTCACCAGCACTCTTGGTACCCTGTTTGAAAATAACTTTGTTCTTGTATAGATCAATGAACTGGACACATGATTGGAGGAGGACATGAGTCTAAGGATTATATCAGCTCATTCTCCAATTGCCTATGTCTCCTCTACCTCTATTACTCTTGAACATCTATGTCTTGGCCACCTAAAGTGTGGAGAAATTGTGCTTACTTTGTCCTAGTTTTTCCAATGTTAAGCCTTTTCAGTGTGAGTTGTGTCAATAGGTAAACACACTATTATGGTCCTCGTGTCAATAAATATGTTGTATCACCTTTTGCTTTAACTCGCTTTGATATTTAGGGCCCCATTCAAGTATGTATGTTAACAATGGGATATTTCATTTCATTACATAAGTTGTACTTGAGCTTTTCTAATGAAAAGTCATTTTGATGTGTTGTCTATTTTTCATAGTTTCTTTTACCTAAATTCAAAATCAGTTTGGTTTGTTAATTAAAATTTTACGAATTGACAATGCAAAAGAATACTTGCCCTCCTAATCTCACTATTTTCTAAATTCATAAGGGATTCTTCTTTAGACATTATGCACCCATAGACCACAACAAAACAAAGTTGTTGAGCACAACATCACTTGGTAGAAACACTTTTGTACCAGTCTTCTTTATTGAGATGGCCCACAACGTTTTGGGGGGATGTCATTCTTACACCTATCACCTAATTAACTGTACTTAACAATCAGATCCTTATTTTATCTTAAATCCTAAGTAGAACATACTTTAGTTTTTTTTTAATCAGAGTTGATACAAATATCCTTTTTTCCATTATTTATTTTTGGCAACATCATACTTTCTCCATTCTTTGATCCAATATCCTGTTAAAACTCTTCAAAAGATTTAGATTGTGTCTCACTCACAGCTTTCTTTGTGTCCTTTCTAGTATTCCAATACCTTGTCTAATCCTTAACATTTTAGCATGATTATAACACGTTAAGCACTCTCTTTTGTTTCTTACATTGCCTTGAACATTTTCATTCCACCATTAAGATTGCTTATCTCACAATTCTAAACCTTTTGATTCACAAGACTACAGTAGCACCCAACCAAATTCTCTTAGACATCTCATCTAAAATGAAATTAGTACTACATTGTAAGTTTTATTATCCTCCTTCAATATCTTTTCTTAAAACTCAAATATTTATCTCCTTTGAAAGCTATCACCACTTGGTTCTTGGATTACTTTTTGAGTTTCTGGGGTTTTGGCTCTTCAAACAAACATCCATGATCAAAATAATTGAAAACAGAGAAACTAAGAAAGCCAAAAACAACAAAGAGAATGAAAACATCAAAATATGACAAGTTAAAATTAAATTAAAAGGGAGGGAAGGCCAGACAAAATATGAATTGAAATACATAACTTAACTTCAAATAGTAACAATATTTAAATCAAAAGTTGCTCATATTAAAGAAATCTTTCATAACTCCTTTTTATTTTCCTTTTTCTGTTGAAGAATGTTCGAGGAAAAAGAGAGACATTGCAGTTCATGGCAATGCTGACAAAGAAAGTGAGCCAGAAAGGACCTTTTTGGTTGTTGAGATTGTAAGTGTTCACTTTAGCCCCTCACTTTACAAAACTTTCCCTCTAGTCCCTGACTATATAAAAGGCAGTAAAGTTTTATTCATCTTAACCCCTAATGACAATGGGAAAAAAAACCTAGTGAAGAAGAAAAGAGGACAAAATTTTGAAACATTCCTCAAATCCAGGGATTGAATTGAATTGAGAAATTTTTAAAGACGGGGGAAATAAATAGTCCTCACAATCATAGCAACCAAAATGAAGATTTACAATGAAAATAGGAACACACAAACATGGACAACAACGAAAATACCTTCTCTTCCGTATCAAAACCAGATGCAAGTATTTTGACGCCGTCCATGGCAAGACAACAAGTGAAGCCTTGTTTAGGCAGAGACCTTCCACCTTTGGCACACGAAAGAACACATCTAGGACCTGTTCAATAAAATAAAGAAAAAACAAAGACTCACGAACAACACCAATTTCAATTTCAACTACATAAACCAACACAAAGACACACTTATAAAGAGTGTGTGAACTTATTAGGTGGTTTTGAACTACTGCATTGGTCCAAACTAATGTATATAACTTATTTAAATATTAAAATTTACAAAAAAGAATTAATAACACTTGATTATGTGCTGAATGAAGATTGAGAGAGACTATGGAAGAATTTCTCGTATACCACCACTAAAACCTAGAACTACCATTGTCTAACACACATTAGAATCCAGACTGGTTCAATAAGCAATAGAGAAGGCAAATTCAAACAGATAATACAAGCAAAGTAGAAACGGAAAATCACCGAGCAACTTGCAGCCCTTGGATTTGAGATGATCGAACTTTTCCTGCGAAACAGAGAGAGGAATCAGAAAAGAAAGAGGAGAAAATAAAGGAGAGCATGAGTGGAACTAATTACGTGTTTTCTGGAAGCAATGATGTGGTAATCGTTGGGGCCGTTACGGGAGGGGTCGCAGCAGAGGTGGAGCTCAGCGCCGTTATCTTTAACGGCATCGTGCAGCGCGTCGAAGACTTCCGGCGGCACGAGGTTTCGCGACATGAACACGTGAGCACCTTGGAATGCTTTCGTCTTCAACATCTTCGGACAATCACTTCCGGCACCCAATTTTTTTAACCTCCATTCATTGAATTTTTAAAATTCTAAAATTGTCTTTCGACGTTTTATTTGAAAAGAGAAAGCTCTGTTTGATGTTAGTGGTTTCCAGTGGTGGCAGCGTTGAACTGCGGCGAGGTGCAGTGGAGCTAATGTTAGTGTGTTACAAGGTTAGGTTAGTGGTTTCATATAAGAATGGGTGGTGAACAGGGGTTTTGGGTGAAATGGTGGAAAGTAAGTTTCTGGAAATGGTGGTCCAGAAGGTGTTTTTCATATTTTGTGTGTTTTCGGAATATGAAATTTAGAATTAACAATTTTTTTCAAAACAGGAAAATTTGAAATATAGTGTTTTATGTTCCAGACAGATAAATCTTAAAAATAGTGAAATATGAAGATGTTAGGAATATTTTTTTTCTCTATTTTTTAGTCAATATTTAATATAATATAATAATTTTAAAAAAAAATCAATTTGGTCTCAAAGTTTTTTTTAAAAAGTGCAATTTGGTCTCCTCCATTAAGTTTTTACCAATGGCATTAACTATTGATGATGTGACACACATTAATATTGGTTTGCACACACACGTGGTGCGGTGAGACTATTATCTTAGGTCTGCATTAATTCTTTACCTTCTTCACTCAACTTCTTCTTCACCATTAATTCACTTACATTTCTCACTCACTCTTCTAAAACGTCTTATTCTCCCTTCCCTTTATTTATTCTCTTCTCCCTCCTATTGTCCGAAAGGAATGTCTCTCATCCTTTTTCCACTTTTCCCTCTCTCCATTTCTTCACACCCTCCCTCCACCGTGAATGTTTTACTTCCTGATGTGAGTTGATTTTTAGATGTTTTCATTTAGGTGATACTTTACTTTAAGATTGAGATTTTAACAATTAAGGGTGAGGACCTAAGGAAGATTCTCACTGGACACGAACTTAACCAAGTGGTTAAGTAAGTGTGAATGTTCACTTCACAAAGGCAAAGATGAAAAAACAATATATGGTGAATATGGAATGCAATTGCAGAAATGAATTGGGAACATAGTAAGCATCAATGGTGGTCATTGCCAAACCAAATGATGATCCATACCCAATAAATGAGTCAAAACCCAAGAACACAATTCAAGGAAACATATGAAAATTAAGATCATAAATGGAATGGAAAATGGAAAGGAAAATGGAAGAAGAAACTTAGGAAAGGGATGGTGAGGATGATCACGCCACTTGGGGTGTGGAGGCCACCAAGATAAGTGGAAGGACCGTCACTTGAGAGCCTCACTCTTCAGGATAAGACCATGTAAAGAGGAAACAAGCCTCACTATAATCTCTCACAAAATGTGCAGAGGTTCTTTACTTCTCAAAATTCAACATGTAAAATACAATGGGTAGGCCTCTTATTTATAGGTGAAAGAACCTTGGAAAACAAGCAAGAGGGGTAACATGGGAAAAGGAAAAAATGGGCAGCCTTAAAGTTTGACTAAGTCAAACCCGCATCCTAGCTCGTCCTTCTAGAAACTAGGTCATTCTTAAAGGGCTAGGAACAAGCTAAAATGATACATACACCCCCTATTATGCTAAAGACACCTTATTCTAGCTTATATTTGCTATTTGGACACCTAAAGAGAGCCCAAATTATCTACAAGATATTTGTATCTTATAAGAAGATCAAAAGGAAGAATAGTTTGTGTGATGGTTTATGCTCAACTCCTTTGGTGAGGTCCATGTGATCCTTGGTAGGGTTATGAATTGTACGCTGAGATGATTGTTCATCATGTGCTTTGTCCTTTTCTTCCTTGGTCATCTTCATAGCTACTTGGGTTGTATCATGCCCCCCAAGTTCGAGACAATTCGACCTCGAATTTAGAACTCCTATATATAACATAGTTAGTTTGTTCACATATAAGATAGTGGAAGGATTGGGATGTGCACTCAACTTATGAAGATGAATAAAGGGCTGAAAAATAAATTGCAAGAAAGTAAAAACAATAATTTAAAGGTACTTCAATGTAAAGACAAGGAATTAAAGGTGCTTGAAAGTAAAGTGTCAATCAACTCTAAACAAGATAAGCTAAAAAACCAAAGCTTGAATACCACATGATGTGAGTTGATTTTTAGATATTTTCATTTAGGTGACGCTTTACTTTAAGATTGATATTTTAACAATTAAGGGTGAGGACCTAAGGAAGATTCCTACTGGACACGAACTTAACCAAGTGGTTAAGTAAGTGTGAAGGTTCACTTCACAGAGGCAAAGATGAAAAAACAAGATATGGTGAATATGGAATGCAATTGCGAAAATGAATTGAGAACATGGTAAGCATCAGTGGTGGTCATTGCCAAACCAAATGATAATCCATACTCACTAAATAGGCCAAAACCCAAGAACACAATTTAAGGAAACATATGAAAATTAAGAACATAAATGGAATGGAAAATGGAAAGAAAAATGGAAGAAGAAACTTAGGGAAGGGATGGTGAGGATGATCACGCCACTTGGGGTGTGGAGGCCACCAAGATAAGTGGAAGGCCCGCCACTTGAGAGCCTCACACTCTTCAAGATAAGACCATGTAAAGAGGAAACAAGTCTCACTATAATCTCTCATAAAATGTGTAGAGTTTCTTTACTTATCAAAATTCAACATGTAAAATACAATGGATAGGCCTCCTATTTATAGGTGAAGGAGCCTTGGAAAACAAGAAAGAGTGGTAGGATGGGAAAAGGAAAAAAATGGACAGTCTTAGGGTTTGACCGCATCATAGACTTGTCCTTTTAGAAACTAGGTCAAATTACCTTGGAGGTTGTAGGAGGTTGTGGTGCACACAAGCTCCATGCAGTAAATCACGGGTGGTTGTGAGAGACTGCATGGGTGCACCACTTGAAGCTTGTGCTATGCATGAAGGAGCCAAAAGCCCCAAGATGAGAAGTAAATGTACGCAGAAGAACCCATGTTGTGAGGAGAGAGAACAAAAACATAAAAACTAAAGTTAGTTTTCGCATGGTGTCATTGGTGTTTCTTGAAGGTGGAACCCTATGTGCTAGAACAACCTCTCATTCTCATATATATATATATATATATATATTCAAATATATCATAAGGATTTTAAATATCTTTTTATCATCAAAATAGTATAAGATATACGTTAAATTATTCATGCAAACTCTTGTTATTTTTTCTATTTCTATATATTTTTTTCTTAAATTTTACAAACTTTAAATGGTAGAAACTAATACAATAGGTGTATAAGAATGGAAAAATACAAAAAAAAAGTCAATAAGATATTATTTTTGTTAGGACTGTAAACCGACAATAGTAATACTGTTACCTATGGGAGGAGGAATGGAAGAGGAAAAGTGCAAGTAGAGAATGTAGACAAGCCAATAACAAAATATTTTTATACATTTCTCTTTTAATAACATTTTTTTCCTTTTACAAAAGCAAACTACTAAATCATGTATTAATTGTATTAACTTTGATATGCAGTTAAGCATATATATTATTTCTTCAAATAAATAGAGTTCTCCACGAGAAAAAAATATTAAAAAAATCAATTTTTTTTTATAAATTAAGTTTAGTTTATATAAGTTAAGTGCAAAAAATTAAATTAATTATGCAAATAAAATTTATAAATTAATTTTAATTTATAAAAAAAGGTTATTGTTTTCTTTTTAACTCTCTTCTCTGTAAGTTATGCCCGCATCAACACCAATACCTGCACCCACCACACCAGCAACTCAACCACTATCTTTAAGGATGAGAGAGATATTCCTTTGGTACATTAGAAGGGAAAAGAGAATAAATAAAGGGAAGGGAGAGGGGGAGATGTTTTAGAAGAATGAGTGGGAAATGTAGGTGAATTAATGGTGAAGAAGTTGGGTGCAGAAGAAGTTGGGTGAAGAAGGTGAAGAATTAATGGAGACTCAAAATTGTAGCCTTAACGCGCCACGTGTGCATACCAATACCAGTGTGTGCGCCACGACATCAACCGTTAACGTTGTTGGTGAAAACTTAAGGGAAGGTGATGTGAGTTGATTTTTAAGAGTTTTCATTTAAGGTGACACTTTACTTTAAGATTGAGATTTTAGGAATTTAAGAGTGAAAACCTAAGGAAGATTCCCACTGGACACGAACTTAACCAAGTGGTTAAGTGTGAAGGTTCACTTCACAGATGCAGAGATGAAAAACAAGATATAGTGAGGATGAGATGCAATTGCGAAATTGACAAGGGCACAAGGTTAACATCAATGGTGGTCATGGCCTCCCAAATGATGCATCATACTCATAATAATGAGTGAAACCCAAGAGCAACAAAGAAGAGAAACAAAGACACAAAAACATAAATGGAATGGAGAAATGGAAGGAAAATGGACTGAGAAAACTTATGATGGTGGGTGAGAAATGTCATGCCACTTGGAGCTTCCTAATCACTCAAGATAAGACCTCAAACCTAAGAGGACATAAGCCTCACTAAGAGCTCACACAATTTGTGCAGAGTTTCTTTACTTCATTCAAATTCAACTTGGAAAATACAATGGGTAGGCCTCATATTTACAGGTGAAGGAGCCTTGAAAATCAAGCAAGAGGGGTAGGATGAGAAAAGGAAAAAAATGGGCAACCTTAGGGTTTGACTAAGTCAAACTCGCACCCTAAGCTTATCCTTCTAGAAACTAGGTCAAATTGCATTCCTAAAGGGCTAGGAACAAGCTAAAATGATAACTACACCCCCTATTATGCTAAAGGCAGCTTATTCTAGCCTATCTTTGTCATTTGGACCCCTAAAGTGAGTCCAAATTATTTACAAACATATTTGTATCTTATAAGAAGACCAAAAGGAAGAATAGTTGGTGTGCTGGTTTATGTTCAGTTCCTCTAGTAAGGCCTATGTGATCCTTGGTGGGGTTATGAATTGTTCGCTAAGATGAATGTTCACCATGTGCTTTGTCTTTTGCTTCCTTGATCATTTTTTAAGCGACTTGGGTTGTATCAGAAGGGACCGAATTGAACATTTTTAAAAAACCTTGGGACCAAATTGATTTTGTTTAAAATCATTTTATTGAATTGAATATTAACCCCAAATGTACGAACCAAAAAGGTAATTATACCAAGATGTTATGTTGGAAAGTAAGATTCAAAATGAAAATAATACATCATGAAAAAGAAAATTTTGAAGATAAAATAGGACTTACAAGTTTTAAAATTCAGAAATTATATTTTGTCAACTATTTCAAGATTAAAAATCTATAATTCAAAAAATACAATTTAAAAATCAAAATTTTATTTCAAAAGAATAATTTAAAATGTAAAAAATACATTTTAGAAAAGAAAATCTGGAAGACAAAATCTAGAAATACATTCTGAAAAAGAATTTCTTGAATTTAGAAATATGTTCTAGAAATCCAAATTCAAAAATGGATCCCACAAAAGGAGTTTAAGAAGTATTTTTTTTTATCCTCATTCTCCTTTTATTTGAAGTTATTCTCGTCATTTCTTAGGAACATTTTTTTCATTTTATTGAAAAATCGGGTGCATGCTAAAATTGATATGGTGTAAGAAGAATTTGTCAAAATTATGTGTCTGAATGGGTTAAAACAGTTATTGCACTAAAGATTATGCAAAAATAATGATTCAGGTTTTGAAGAACAATATTTTTCAAGCTGACACTCTTATGCTTTGTTTGGATTGGAGAGTGGAAAGTTGAGGGTGTTGAGGAGTGAAGTATGAGGATTTGAGAAGAAAGTTGAGGGTGTCTAGATTGAGGTATGTTAGAGTGGATGTGTGAGAAAAATTTATTAAAATATGTGAGTGATGTGATACTTGTAAGAATATTTTAAATTATTTTTAATGGTGTAAATTATAAGATTACAAATTTACCCATGTGTATGAAAAAAGAAAAAAAAAATAATTAATTTTGTGCACATTTTAATTAATTAAAATAATGTAAATTTTTAATTATAAATAAAATAATCTAAAATAAAATAATTTTTTTAAATATAATTATATTATTTTTCATTTTATTAATTTAAATTAACTTTTTTAGTTAAATTAATGTATTTAGATAATTTTAATACTATCTATGATTATTTAATTTATATTAAGTATATATATATATTTATATAAGAAAATTAATATTAATCATGATTTTCATTATTATTATTAAAAAAATTAATATATTTTAAAAAATAAATGGATATTTAAAACATAGGATGAAAATTGAGTAATCATTCATTACATTTAAATCCTTCTTGTGAAAAATTAAGAACATAATAATGTTAATTAGAAAAAAAAACCACATCCCACTAACAACATTTAAATCCTTCTTGTGGAAACCTTCAAAGATTTTTCTAAAAGACATTTCTTATTCCTTTGACTGAGAATAATTGAATCTATTTCATCGTTAACGTCTTTCATGCACCATTTGAAAAAATTATAGCCTAGAACCATGTTACTTTTAATCTATTTTGAAGAAAAAAAATAAAATTGAACAATGAATAATTTTAAAATATCATTCTTAAGTTTGCATGAAACCTAATTGAATAACTTTTACCTTTTACTTAGGACAACCCCAAAATCATTTTTCGGCTTTTTTTTTAGTTGTTGTTATTCTCAAAACAACAAAATCTCCACAATCACAAATAGGTGCAATGAAGACACTCGTGCTCCCACCAACATGGATAAAAGTACAACGTTTTTGCACAGTACAATTAAATGTGAATGAGGTGTGATACACAGACATTGGAAGCCACCGAAGCAATGCTCTCGATTCTCCAATAAAGGTATTGGAGCCTAAATTTGATTTATGCATAATATAAATAAAATGTTACAAAATTTTCATTAGTATATTAATATTTTTAATTTTAAATAATGTATTTAATTAATTTTGATTAATAAGACAAAATTAATTTATATTAATAATAATAATTTTAAAAAACATATTCAGATTTGCAATCTAAAATAATGTTAAACAAAATAAAAACTTATATTTCATTTTTTTTCAAAATACAATAATAAATTAGATAAACAACTTTACAGAACATGAGATAATTAATTTATTAATATAATTATTGAATTTCAAATAAAATATTTACATCTAAAATTGAAATACATATAAACTAATAATTTCTAAAACATCTTAATTAAAAACACATTTAACTGAAGCTACAAATATATTAAATTACAAATATATTCAAGTAAATTACAAACTTATTTACATAAATAATTAATGTGAAATAAATTAAAAAATTAAATTTATAATATAAATATTAAAAAAAATATAAATTTAAATCACAAATTTAAAACAAAAACAAAATATACATTAAAGAAAAAACACATACCTTGACAAAAGCAAACAAAAACACAAGTGGGAGGAAAAAGAAGGTATGCTTGAAAACACATAAAAACAATCAAGATTTTATTAAAAAAACAAAGAAAAAATCAAGCAAAACACAAATTTGAAAAAATCTGAAAAAAAGTATGTACATAATCGATTATCCTATGTCTTAAAAACACAACCTAATTGATTAATTAAAGGTTTCATAAGCATAATCAACTATGCCTTCAGTTACAAAACAAACATAATCGATTATGCTATAACATAATCAATTAAACTCTTATTTACACACATCAGATAATTGATTATGTATTCAACCTAATCGATTATCAACTATTTTCTATAATATAATCAATTAAGTGTTGTGTTCTTTTCCAATGATAATCAGTTAGGCATAGTAGAAAACTCACAGAATGACTAACTTGAGATCAAAGATGCAATAACAAACTCACTGCCTTTGCACTCTACTAACTCACAAAGCTCTCCAAGGCCACTCAAGTAGTGCATAAGTCTGTTTGAATGAAATGTTTGTTTCAAATGCAGTGTGTGTGTTTCCTAGAACCATGCTTTTATATAATTTGTGAATGACATTATTTATGACCTAACAACTCTGAGACAGTGCATTCATTGCGTTCACGTTCACGATGGTCAAAGAGATTCCCTGTGTCAAAGTCAGGAATCTCTAAAATGGAATAATTGTGATGTTGTCGTGACGGCAGTGGTGGAGTGGTGCATGACACTGATGCAGTGTAAAATCAATTCACTTTCAAAAAAGTGAAGAAAAGGGAGGACACAATGGTATTTCACATACTATGACGTGACTTTCTCTTCACTCATCTCTCTTTTTTCTTCAAACCTCAAAAGTCCACTCACTCACTTTTCTCTCCCCCCGCTCCCGCTCCCTCACCCTCATCTTTGTCCTAATCCAAACGGGAGTGACACCATATCATTCGTTCTCAACTACAATGTCATCCCCCAATCCAAACATAGTGTTAAGGTGATAAATGTTCTCATTTCTGCAATGTATAATCGAAGAAGGTCTTGGAACACTACAATACTAAACAAAAAGTTGTTTCTTTCTTACCATAAATGGCTATCACTTTTTCTAATTAATGGGATAGAGGATCAAAACATGCCATTGAAAAACTCTACTGAGACGACAGACTGCCAAGAATGTAGAGGAGGTAGGATGGACAGTTGGTTAGATCTAGTATGTATCGTACATGGACGGTAGTTGGAGTCAATGGCTCTCCTTGGATTTCCTCATTTGGAATCATCATGGGGAAGAGGATCAAGCTGGTCCTTGGGAACAATAGGCTAAGGTATCTAGAAAAAAAATCAAAGGGATCTCGGGAAAAGCAATAGCTCTGAGAAAGTCTTATTTCTTTCCAAATGGCTTATGTCCCTATTGAATTGGAACACATCATTATGAGCATGCATTAAAGTTAAATTTTAATCACAAAACATATGGAGAAGGAGGAAATATGCAACTATTGAACTGGAATTAATGGGGATCGATGCTTATGATATTCTTAGTATAAGTATGTTGAATCATACCATGAGAAAAATATTTTGAAAAGGTAACTCATTGTAATTTTCAATTCCAAATTGAGATTTTTCTCTAGAAAGTTGAAATTTAGACGGTCAGTCCATTCATCATCAATGATTTCAATCCATGTGGCAAAATTTTAACTTAAAATATTAATGACCAAAGCTTAAAGCCTTACAAAGTGATGTTGAAAAACTAAAAAAAATAATTAATCTAAACAACTTTTAAAGGGTCATCTCATCCATCAAGCTAATAGCATTCAAGAAAATGTTTACTAGGTATGTGCCGAAAGCTTCGCTCTTTTCTTCATTTAGTTCATACCCGTTCGTTATTTTCTCGTGTTGTTTTAACACATGGTTTTTAATGAAAATGCGTTATATGGTTAAACTCGAAATAGAAACAATAGGATGTACGTAAATCCTACAAGTACTAAAAATATCCACAAATAAGTAAAATAAACACTCAATCAATTAAAAGTAGACCCGAAGTATTTATCAGAAATTTTTAATAAAAGTTAGTGTATATACAAGTTCTGTAACAGTGAAACCACTTGCACCAAAAATTGCTATTAAATTCATTTATAAATATTTAATTAGCCCATTTTAAATTTATTTATTACTTCCATAGAATAAAATATGTTCACATTTTAAAACTTTCTTTTTAAGAATTAATGTGTTAAGAATCTTATGATGCTCAAAGAAAATGACCCTTTTAAACTTTTGGCAAAGGATTTTAAAGGACTTCCCATCCTTAAACCATCTCCATTGTAAGAGTCATCCTATGAAGAAGTTTACTTCTAAATTTCATTGTAACACATTACTTTTAAGTTTTTTTGCAACTTTTACTTCAAAGCAAAGATCTTATAAAGCCTAAATTTAAATTGTTTTATTTAATTAGTAGAAAAATATATTTTTAAGACATTTATTTTTCTTATGATTCAATCTAATGATGAGTTCTTATAAAACTCAGATTTAAGCTTATAACCCTGTACATTATTACCCAGCAATGAAAATGCATTTAGAACTTTGGAAGACCAAATTATGACTTCTATCACGTTTGTTCAACACGGATCAATTCATTGCACGCTCACTGCAGATGCAACACTTCCTGCGAGAAGAATACTGAGACAGACTTGAGTTGCCAATATGGCCCAACCACCACCAAATCTACCTATATTTAAGGGAACCTTACGAGGAAATTAATTACAAAAATGGTAACAGTAAATAGGATATTAACTGATCTTGGGAGGAGGATTGTACCAAAAAAATATAATGGTAAAAAAACTGTGAATCGGTGAATCTGCTAAGTAAACATCCTAGTTGATATCATGTTAGCTTGACTGCTCAAGACCATGGAGAGAACTTGGCTGAAGGTTTGATTTGGGGAGAACACCTGCAGACTGTTTTAGGGACATAGGTTTTTCACCTCGCGAAAAAGCCGTCTTCTCGGGGCGAAAATGAGTTCCTTCTAAACCCTGTTCAGGCATTCTCTTTACTCTCTTCCTTACTACAATACGATCTGTACCCCTGACATCATTCAGAGAACCACTAGAACTTCCCTTTGCTTTTCCTTGTTTTGAACCATTCAAAGAAGGATTGTAAACCCGTGGAGCGGCTGTATTAGAAAGTGCCTTGTTTACTGAATCATGATTAAGACTGCTAGAGTCTGTAGCTAATCTCTCTCGCATGGGCTGTTGCCAAGTAATTGGATTAGCATCGAATTGAGCATTCTCATCTTGTCGAACTGCAAATAACTTTTTCTTAATTTCCTCCCGATCCTAACAATATGAGAAACCAGTGAGATAAAAGTAGAGTAAAACCATCATCGCCACGAATATCAAATCCTGATTGTCATCAGTACATACAAATAACAGAAAGCAAGTTCCCCAATTCTTCAGATGGCAATGGCCCAATTTATTCATAGCATTTTAAATCATGAAAAATTAAATCCCGTGTCAGATTCCTTATTCTTTTTCTCGATGGAAACACAACCATTTCTGACTAAGAATCCAGAAATTGAGAAATCAGAATTTCCATTTTTGGCCATGGTAAAAAATGTGACGCAATCCAGGATATAATAGTTCAATAACTTAATATTTTAACAATATTTTCAGCGGTTCATAATTCATAGTTATCTATTTACAACCATAATTATAGTAAGGACAAGACGAAAAATTAAAAGACTACTGTTCCAATATAGTTATGCTACATAGGCATTTGCAGACTAAACAGTAAACTATGGTCATGACAAATTCCTCTCAAATTTCCAAAACTGACAACAAGGAAAAGGATCCTTTTAAAGAGATTTTAGAATAATACTACACTATTAAAAGTTATTTCATTGCATAGGCATACCTTATGTTTGATATGCAGTGCTCGGCGCCTCTCTTTTGACCTGCAAATTGCTCGCTTGATCCCATGGTTGTCCATGTAACCAGTTGGCCATAATTCTGCAAGCTGAAGAGAATGCACTTGAAAGTGAGAAATCCTTTTTATAAAAAATAAAGATATTAACTTGGACACAAGAAACTGCAATGCTATATAATACACGATCACACATAAAGTAACACAAGCTTCAGAAATAAGAGAACCATTTATTGCACGGAATAATGGGAAAAAATGGCAAATATTTCCAAGCATGAAAATACAATTGAGAACCTTTTCTTTTCAATGTCTTAAACATAGTTATCAATCTAGATAGTGATACTTGCTATTTGAAATTTATCATACAAATATATTATTATTGATCATTATGTACATAATTACATATATAACAAATACTTGTAATTGATATTTCTTGGAATATTCAACACTATTAATAAACAATCAATCACAAAGTAAATAAAAATATGAAGGGGAGTAAAATTTCTTTTGTTGGAGAATAGAGACAAGAATAGAGATGGGTGTTGCAGAAAAAAGTGCATTAGAATGTTTCACAGGTTTGGTAGTACAGCAGAACAAAGACCAAAAGAAGAAAGGGGTTGTTCACTGAGAAGTGGAAACGTAGGAAAAATACGGGTTATGGTTATACATGTTGTCCGAAAATGGTTAAAAAACTCTAAAGAATGTGTAGCTTTTGGGCAAAAAGGGAATTCAAGGTTTCACGGCTGACTGCAGTGGTGCCATAGTTCAGTGAAAACCTGCATTTCCACAATTGTACTGCGATTGTGCACTATTGATAACCATGGTCTATAAAACTTGAAAAGAAGGGATAAAAGATATTGTAAATAGTCCTAATTTAGTAATTTAACAAAAACAAGGATATATTGAAAATAGAATCAACCAAATCAAACCTACAGAAAGTAGGTACTGAAATTAAAGAAAACAAAAATGAGTTTGTGTTCCTCTGCTGCATAAATCCATAACTCAACTATCGATAAACATAGGGATAGCACTAGTAATCCATTAACTCTGCTAGATCAATATTGAGAGGAAGACAGAAAATTTGAACCACCTCATAATACAACTTTCTGATTTGCGGACCAGCATTTTCATCTAAACCCTGGAACAATTACAAATAAGATTCATTAAGAGCAAACATCAACAAACCAAACAGGATCTTTCCCTCCTGTAACCATAAAAAAACCTTGGTCAACAAAATAAATCTTTAAAGCTCAAACTTCTGTACATCAACGAAAATGTCATAGAGATCACAAATCCTGTCTTCCAATGCAGTGTCCATACTAAAAATCCTTTTAGTTATTGCTTTTCCATCAGGACCTAATTCTTCTTCCCCAGATGCACCAGCTTGCTGCTGTAGCTGAAATGCAGGGAAAACATGAATAAGCATCCCATAAAAAATAACCAAAATATTTATTTATCAAAAGTACACTTTAATGAAAAATTGCAATCAAGATACAATGCAAACATGATAGGCCATTAAGACAAGTGTATAAAGGAAAAAAAAAAGGGTGTGGAAAGTGATGAGGTATTTGGAGGAGGGGGAAATTTTCTATTGGACATTATTGTGGCCTGACCGAGTGAAGGAGTTGGTCCTTCAGGAAAGGTTTTCTTTAATTTTAGTAGACTACATATTGTAAGGAGTAGTGCTCCATTCACCCTGCACTCATGTTCAATATCTCTGGAATGCTGTTTATTTTTCAGCCCAGTGATTAATTTTAGTTGACTACTCCATATTGTAAGGAGCAGTGTTCCATTCCACCCTGCACTCATGTTCAATATATCTGGGATGCTGTTTATTTTTCAGCCCAGTGATTAATTCTACCATCAAAATTATATCAGTTCCTTTCCAGTTCTTAATTCAATTCGGGGTCCTATCAGAACATCAAGAAATATTGCAAGAAACATAGATCGAGTGTTGTATTAAATAGCCAAATATTTGTTAATCAATCAAGAGTACCATTATTTCCTGAAAAATTGCAATCAGGTTAGAATGCAAGAATCAAGAAATTTATCAAAAATACTACATTGAGTGTCAGAAATACAAATTACAATTAATGAAATCCCTTTCTGTGTAAAAATTATTCATCTGCAAGTAACCATGCCAAACTAAAGATTTGCATATAAAACTCAACTGAATTAAACTCATATAGAGAAGCATCCACAAAAGTGTAATTATTACTGTAATACAGGGGAACCAAAAAGGAGCCATATGAACCAGCTAAACAAGTAACTATTGAATGAGTGGAAAACTGAAAATATGACACGTTAAAGCCAGTTTACAAATATTTGATTTTGATACCGAGTAAATAGCAATGGTAACTATGATAAACCTTGGATTCCATGGATGGGGCCTGCATCTTAATCATCTCAACAACTTCCTTCTTTATCTGTTGAAACCTATCATCTTTCTCCTTCTTCGCAGACAAACCCATACTGATCATAATTTTTAAGTTTCTCTGTAGACATTGCATGAGAAGATAAATTTCAATTTGAGCAATATCGGAAACTAAAATACCTATATAATGATTCTTATAGATATAAAATATAAACAAAGAGAAGAATAGTTGCAATATGATGACCACAATGACATGCAATAAAAATAGGTGGCAAATTCCTATTATTTGGATTGGATTGTAAAACAATGGAGTTTTAATACTGAAGGATAACTAGTAATGCAGTAGTTATAGAAACCACTTGAAAATTAGAGTCCACATAATGTTGTAGAGATGGAAATATATATTTTTCTTTGTGAAAAATCACCTGCTCGGTTTCTACTGTTAGTGTTTAAAAGGAACATTTATGTGATTATAAATAAAGAGCATGTGCAGGTAAGGAACATTCTACAAATTTTTTCTAAAGCTCCAATAAGTTCTTTCTCGCAGAGACAATGCAACTTTACTCTTCCTAAACTTGTTTCTATGGATAAAAAATGTGAGCTTGAAAAATTTCACAAACATGATCAACTACAATGAGTGTGTGCTTAGTTCAATTTATTTTGAAGGGATAATTACATATTTTTGCCCAATTCATGATAAATTTCAAGAAATAAGTTAGTAGTTCTCCAAAAACAATCTATATCAATATTGAACTTAAAATCCCTTCAGGAAGACCTTCTGTCACTCTGGAGTAAGCAAATAAGAATTTCATAGACAGACATATGACACGGAAGTACACCATATCAAGCAAGAAAAAATCCAATCTTTCAGATGGTCACAATGGGATAGGTCACGAATGTATTCAAAGCCTAAATATGGTAATGCATAATCACATCTCAATAAATAAATGAACTACAATTGTATAGAAGTTCAGTATAATGGACTCAACAGCAAGATAAGTGGTTTGAGAGATACAATCTTTAGTTTCAATTGTCATATTTAATATAACGTTGGGGTTCAACAACCAATAATGAAAAAAGAAGCCGGTCATCTATAAAGCTCCCAGTACGCATTGGAGGTACTATAACCAGAAACTGAGACAATACACACTAAAGGATTATCGTTCATGTTTATCAAGCTGAAATACCTTTAATGTTCTAAGCTGAATCAGATGTCCAAGAATACTCATAAGACGGTTAATTAAATCCTTTGATACTTTCCCTTGGCTTGCCTGCTGCATCAAAAGTATATAGTCAATATTACAAAATGATAAATATGCTCTACTGTTTTAGATTTAGTGAAGTTGAAATAATTTTTTCTTAGTGCTTTCCCTCCCTCCTCTGTCTATTCTAATAGAAAGTTCAAACTGAGAAGACTGGAAAAAAAAGTAATGAATTGTTCATATCTAGAAGCACTAAGCATGATATCACAAATAAATTTGCCAATACCGCTAATCTAGCCACTTTAGCGAGTTTCAGCTTTATATCTCTAGGCAATCTCCGTTTGACAGCCTGAGGTGTGTTATCACCCTCCTGGTTTTCCATAGTAGGTGGCCTTGCTGTAACATTATTTAAGAGAAAAACTTCACATTAGCAACAAACTCCCTACACTGCCAATATGAGAAAAGTAAGCTTCACAAATTTTCTGAACTTACATTCTGTGACTATCTTCTCCAAATCTCGAATAGCTTTCTCAAGTGCGGTAATTTTTGGCCTAGCACTAGAACCATCTTTCTTGAGCACATGTTCAGATTTCTGAGTAAAAGCTTCAATCAAGTTCACAACTAAAACAGTATATGTTACACATAAAAAAGTCCACTTTCACAAATTTTGTATTCAGAAGTAATAGCAATAGGAACATTTTATTTCACCGAGTGCATGTTGCAAGTATAGTATAGTTTGCCAAAGCTTCAATTTAAATCTATCTTAAAGATACACCAACCTTGTATACCAATATTGTAAACAATTAGGACATCTTGGGTTGACAAAATTGTAGAAGATGGTGTCAAGTTTAAAACATTTGTCTAGTTTGAAGTGTAAGTCGTGTCAATTAGGAAAATATATTCAACAATCTTGTCCTTATATTCTTAATAAACAAGTTTCGTATCTTTTTCATTAGTTCACTCTGATAGTTGGGGTCATTCTTGTATTATTACTCCTTGTGGTTTTAAAATTTTTCTTATCTTTATTGATAATTAATGTATATGTACTAGGATTTTTCTATATTTAAAGCTTTTTCTAATGAAATCAAAACACAATTTTGCTTATCCATGTGCTTTCACTACAACAATGACCACGAATATTTGTCTCACCAATTCCAGTAACTCATGGCCTTTAATGATATTTTGCATCAAATTTCGTGTCCACATACTCTTCTACAAAATTAAGTAGTTGAGCACAAAAACAAATATCTTCTTGAAACTACTTGGGCACTTCTTCACAATCATCTTCCATCCCATCATTCTAGGGGGATGTTATCCTAATAGCATGTTATCTCATTAACCAGATGCCCTCATCTATCCTTTATTATCAAGTACCTCACTTTGTCCATGTTCCTCATTCCCATTTATATAATCTTCCTACAAATAGTTTTGGTATCACATAATTTGTATATAACCTCACACCAGATCGAGATAAACTTCTCCTTAGTCATTCCAACGTGCCATCCTGATATATCATCATTCTCAAAAAGAGTATTGATGTTTTTCTCCTGATCTTAATAATTATTTTCAATCTGCTAAAGTCCCTTTCTTTGAGTGTCATATACTATACAAATTTTCCTTCTAATGAGACATGCATTCACTTTCACCACCAATAGTCACATGTAAGAGAAAATATGCTTTGGAGATTCTAAAAGAAAAAAGGGATGATAAATTTATGCTTATGGACACACCAATGGATCCATTTCTCAAACTTGAACCTGACCAAAGAGAATCATATTCTAACCATGGGAGATAGAAACACTTAGTAAGCTAAATTACCCTAACATAGCAATTGCAGTGAGCGTAGCAGGTCAATTTTTAAACTTTCCTTGTCAAGATCATTGCGATGTAGTCGTATGAATTCTAAATTATATTAAGAATGCTTCGGGCAAATGCCTCATTTATGAGCGTAGCAAGTCAAATTTTAAAACCTTCTTGTCAAGATCTTTAATATTAAGGATGCAGTCATGTTGCGTTCTTGTTGGAAGAAAATTAATGTCATGGAAAATTAAGAAATAAAATGTTGTGGCAAGATCAAGGGTAAACTCAAAATACAAGGTGACACTAGTTACTTGTAAGCTCATATGGCCAAATCAATTCCTAAAAAAACTTAAATTGGAAGAAATTTTCCAAAATATGTAACAACCAGGCATCATTACACATTGCCTCTAATCCTTATTTCGTGAAAAGACCAAACATATCAAGGTAGATTGTCATTTAAGAGAAAAGTTGGAGTCTAGAGACAACACCATTAGATTTGTCAACTCTAGCAAAAAGTTGGCCAATATATTCACCAAGTCACTAAGAAGATTAAGCATCAATTATATTTGCATAAAGTTTAGCACATACAACTTGTATGCTCCAACTTGAGGGTTGTTATAATTATAGAAATAACACAAATCCTCTTATAGTCAGGAATATTTGAATTATATATTATGTATTATTAAGAACAATTTTGTTATTCTCATATCATATCTTTATTATTAAAGGATATCAAATTTCCTTTATTAATTGCATTGATTCCATGTTATCTTAGAAACACATAGTACATCAATGTCACTTTTTTTAACAAACTCCTTTCTTTCCTCCTTTTGTACATGATGTTCATTAACAAGCACCACATATGCCATTAATTGAGTCCTTTGTTCCTCCTGCTCTTTACCACCTAACTCCCATCCAAAATCCACCCAAACCATCATCACCACCTCTTATACCCACCAATGCAGGGTCCATATGACAAGTCCAATGCTTTAAGGGAGTTCTCTTCATCATTTTCTTCTCATTCATCATTGGATACCCCAACTCCAAGTAATGACGATTCAAGTTGGCCTATTGTATTTACAATTTTCTCACATACATTAGGTCCTCTTCTTCCTATTTTTCTTCTATGTACTCTATGTCTTCTATTATAATTCTTAAAAATGTGAACAAAACACTTGATCATCTTGGATGGCAAGAACATGATTGTTGAAATTCAAGCTCTTGAACATGATAACACACGGATGTCATTGGGTTTATGCCATTGAAGTTGAACCCAAAGGTGAAGTTGATGGCATAGCTAGATTAGTGGCTAAAGAATAATTGATTATAATGATACTTTCTTTCTTGTGGAAAAAATGACTATTGTCCACCTTTTCTCTGCCATGATAGCTACTCATCATTGACCTCTTCATCAATTGGATATTAAAAATGTTTTTCTTCTTAGTCATCTATAGGAGGAAGTCTACATGGAACAACCTCTTAGGTTTGTTATCCAAAGAGAGTTTGGTTTTGTTTGTAAATTACATCATTCTATATAGTCTCAAGCAATCTCCACCACATGCTTTGTTTGGAAAATCTAGCCACGTTGTTCATACCTTTAAGCTTAAATGTAGTGAGGCACATTATTTGGCTTTTTACTATCATACCTCCTCTAGAAAATGTCCTTACTTAATAGTATATGATGATATAGTCATTATAGTGAATGATGTTGCTAGAAGCTCTCAGTTAAAAGAACACTTATACAATCATTTTAAAACCAAGGATCTAAAATGTCTCAATTTTTGGGCATTGAAGTAGCCCAATCAAAGGAAGGTATTGTAATTTCTCAAAGGAAATATACTCTAGATGCTAAAAGAGACAAACATGATTGATTGTAGCGTAGTAAATAGTCCTATAAAACCAAAACCCAAATCAGAAATTAATGGCAAAACAAGGTGAATCTTTCTGACCTAGAAAGATATAGAAGACTTCTTAGGAAAATTACTTATCCTACTATAACTAGACCTAATCTATCCTTTGCAGTTGGTGTTATTAGTTAGTTCATGCAAACTCCTTGTATTCATCATTAGAATGTTGTCATTCATATTCTAAAATACCTCAAAAAGGCTCCAAGATAAGGTCTATTATATGAAGATAAAGGGAATAGCCAAATCTTTGGGTATTGTGATGTTGATTGAGTGGGATCTCCTACGAATAGAAGTTCCACTACAAAATATTGTATTCTCATTTAAGGAAATGTTATTTCCTAGAAAACAACAAAACTAAGTGTAGTTGCCTAATCAACTGCTGAAACTGATGTAGGGCAATGACATCTCTCACTTGTGAACTTGTCTGGGTAACACAGTTCCTCCAAAAACTAAACTTTTGTAAGTATCAACAAATGAAGATGTATTGTGATAATCAATTAGCTCTCCGCATTACTTTCAATCATGTATTCAATGAGGACCAAACATAGAGAATTCAACTATCATTTTAGAGAATTCAACTAAATTTAACAATTCGAATGATTAGCTTGCAAATGTGTTAACAAATCCTTAAGGGACCTCATAATGAATTTAATTGTTCCAAGCTAAGTACATATAATACGTATGCTCCAACTTGAGAGGGAGTGTTAGAATAGGTTTCTTAAAAAGTTGTTTTGAGTTGTACCTAGAACCCTAGAGGTGTCTTTACTTGTTTTCTAGTCTTCTCTTTCATTGTATCTCAAGATTAATCTACAGTTTCCATATAAATATTGAGAACCTATGAGAGACTTGAACAAGCTCTCTAAAATATGTTTTCTCTTTTTATTTTTCTCAAGTACATACAAGTGCTTATTTGGTGGAGTAGTTTCGTGCTTCTTACTGTATATATTGCTTAGAATGGAGAAGCCTTTAATTTAAAGCTGAATAGAAAAGTTGAATTTCTATAGCCTATAAATGCAGCAGAGGACCTTTTTATCGGTATTAAATGTTTCATAAAATTATATTAATCATACTGCAAATAAAATAAAGACCACAGAAAAGAAGTTTGGTAAACTTACTGGTGCACGTATAGCAATTTTTCCCACAGACAAGTTTAGATCTGGCAGTTCATGGATGCCATTTTTATCTTTTGACCGACCAGTGTTTTCTAAATTGTCAAGACTAGAAGATTTTCCAGGTTGGGATTTTGAATGTGCAGATTGATTTTTTTCATAGTACTTGTGATGAGAAGTATCTAGCAATCCACTTGCATCTTTAAATTTATCACTCGTGTTCTTAGATTGAAGCACTCCAGTCTTCTGTTTATCAGCACCTTCTGCAGCAGTCGGATCATTATTTGATACTTTTAAACACACAGGGGGATCCGACATTGGTCTAGTGTCAGCAGTTTTCTTTTTCAAATTAATTCCAGAGACATCCAATTGCTTCTGAAGTTTCTTGTCTTCATAATGTTCAACGACAAAATTATGTGAGGAACTGAGCATATTTTTCGCAGGTAATGACACAGTTTTCCCAGCAGCAGTCTTGCCCACTTTCACATGTTTATTTGATAGATGACCATCAATATTTTCTTCAGGATTCTTTGATATATCTTTTCGTCGCCTTTTCTTTGCTTGCTGGATAGGTAATACTGGAGGTTCATTTCTTGTGATATAGAAAGAACCAGAAAATGAATAAAATCAGTAATTTGATAGAATACCTTAAATACTAAAGTGTACAATTTAATAGATTCAAAATGTTGACACACATATGTAGAAAAGTGTCACAGGAATAAATATCCAACCACAAGCCAGAAAAATAATGCTATGAATATTCAACAATGACATACAAACTTCATTTCGTAGTTATCAATCATAAATGGAAGTATGTAGCAATCAACCCCAAAACTGCTATGGTGAGATAGACACTTGCTGAAATTCTGAGATACAAATTAAATCATTTATACAGCCCATATATAAATACTCAAAGGAAATAATTAGGCAAAATAAAATATATATTTATAATCAATAATCAAAAGTCAAAGTGAACAAAAAAACTAAAACGGAAGAACAGAACAGGTAAAAACAGGCAATATTTGGGCAACAAACAATCTAGTACTTTCATTGATTCAATTAATGATCCAGTTTCATAAACATTGTTTTCAAAGGTTGAAATTGCAACAAACATTTTATGGAAATAGTTAAACAGTGTAAAGAAGCAATACTCTAAATTTAAGGTTCATTCAGCTTGCATAAGTTTCATATAGTGTAAATCTAAAGAGGAAAAGAAAATAAAAGAATGGAATGGAAATGAGGGAATGTAGGTTGTTTACAAAGAGTGGAATAACTGGGGAAACATGTAAAAAAACAGTCAGCTACAACATACAAATTTCAACACTCAATTGCACAGAAATAGACCATGTTGCCACCTTCATCGATCATACAACTTGTATAATCGATTAAGGCAGTCTGTCTTTCTTCCTTTATGTTAACATCAAACTGCACTCCCAGCTTGCACCAAACTCCCTCTCCTTTTTCTATTATTTAAGAACAATGATAACAATAATACATACTAACAGTGCAATCAAAATTGGATCATGAAAAATGTAAGAAACCCCAAAAATGTTTTATGAAAAAAATATCAGAAGTCATAACACATTAAGGCGGAAGCATCACAGACAAAATGCAAAAATATAACTGTAATGCTAAAATCAATGAAAGAACCATATAATGAATAATAATATTATGTCTAGAAATTCAAATAACAATAAAATCAAATCAAAACACCACCATATTCAAGTTTTAGACTTAAAATAACAAAAAAATATAAGATAAATGTCCTAAATTTCTATTTATATCTTGGATGTTCTTGCACTGCCTTGTTCAGTTGCCATTGGGGATGCTCGAAAATAGGTGATCAAATGTTTCAGAGATTCAGAGAGTAATTAGAGTGGAAATGAAGAAAAGAAGAATTCAGGGAGGGCAGGTGTCATTGAACAAAGAGGAAGTAGAAAGAAAATAATAATAAGAGGACTTGCAGTGGAACTAGAGGTGACTGCAGCAGCAAGACTATGATGGCACAACAGCAGGATGCCGACGGTGGGACAGCGACAGTGCTCGTACTGGAATCAGAGGAGGCTATGGGTGGGGAGCTTGAGGCTGAGATATGGGGCGTGTTAAGTTTATTTTCTGATGATGTTTTGATTTGGGTCAGGTTGTATGGCCCAACCCTTTGATTTAAAAAGAAACACCTATTGGACTGACCCAATATGCATTAGCCCGAAAATAGAAATGGAAGAAAAATAAAGTTAAGGTTTTAAATGCCTAGGGTTGGGTCGGGTTAGGTTGTCAGGTAAAAGGTTTGATACTTTTGTTCATTGTTATGCATTCTATAAATAATGATAGGAGCATTTACATATAATTATTATAATTACAAATATCCTGCGTGATTGGTGTGTCTAGCTTAGGAATATTATCATATATATAATTGAAGAGGACAAATCAATTCATGATTTGTCAGGCTTATTCTTAATTTAAGGAAATAAAATATTTCCTAATTCACACGGTTCATGCTAACCCAAGGCTTCTTCTTCCTTACTCAAACCAGCACTGCGCAGTTTATGATTTCCTCCATGGCCGCTCTCAAAGCAATCACTACAAGCCACCATGCAAAACCCGATTCGCCACCACCATGTTGTGGCAACCACCAAAAAGTCCACCATCGAAATCCGCCATGGCACCGCCATGGCCATTTTTCGATAACACTGCATAATACTAATAAAATTATATTAACTAGTGGAAACACAAGCGCAGCGGCGTCATGTGTCGTCATTCTTATTAGGAAATTGAAAACAACAATATCATAATAAAAAAACAAACAGTTACAATTTTTTTTTAAAATAAAGTTATGACAACAATCACAATAATAGTTGTAAGGAAGATGTATGCACGAAAACAATAATAAAACATAGAATAATCTTTACATTTTATATAATACACACACATATATATTACTAGCAAAAACGTAGACTCTATAGTGCTTTGCATTTTTTATCACGCTATTTTATTTTAACAAGTTAAAATTTAATATTTATATTAATTTTAATTTTAATTTTAGATATATTAAATAAAATATATGTATTATTATATTTTTTGTTTTATGTGACTTTGTTTATTATAATCTATATCAATATATAACCAATACATCATGTAGATGCCCCGTTTGGTATATTTTTTAATTTATAACTATATATAGTGGGATATCCCTATTTGGTGTTAATTGTAACAGCGGAAGACAAATAAAGTACGTGTATGCATTTACCTTTTTTTGTGTAGAGGTGGCAGTTTCTCTCCACTACTTTCTCTCATCACTACCCTTCCCAATTTGTTTTGTATTGTGGTTTTAAAACATTATTTAAGGGTAAAATAAGAAAATGATTAGTGTACATCAAGCAGAGAAGTTCTTCACCATGAGTTATGTATTGTGACCTCTTATCACTACCATTCACCATGAGTTTTGTATTGTTATTTTAAAACATTAGTAAGGGTAAAATATAAAATTGATTTGCGTAAACTAAACGGGAAAATCCCATTCTACATATTGTTATAGATTATATTATTAGTAACAATAAATAATAATAAAAACAATAAAATATTAATATTAATAATAAAACAAAAAATAATAAGAGTTAATAACAGATGTATTAATACTATAAATAATAAATAATAATAGTAATAATATTTTTTAAAAATAAATATTCTTAAATTTAATTTCCACTTTACTTTTTCTCTATTTCTCTTCAACCAAACAATCTTATTTTCACTTTATGTCTCCCCTATTTCTATTATTTTCTCTTGGACACTAAGTAGTTAATCCAAGATAGTCGAGCGGAGCAGCTGACTCCAAAAGTGGGATATCGGGATAAAAAATTGCAGGATGACCGTTATTCTATTTAATATATATACATATAGATAATTTTAGACTTTTACATGTATATAGTTTGTATTATATGACAATGTAAATATTGTTTTAATATATTTATATTATTTCTTATATTATTATATCATATATCTGTGTGTTTCCTATCATTATATTATGTGTATTTATAATCTTGATATTATTTGGGTTATTATATCATATAGTATGTTTCATTTAGTTTTTATTCCTAAAATACAACAAATATTTAGCTTATTATATTTTTAATCACTATTTTTAACATATTAAATCATATAATATGCTTTATTTAGTTTATTAATGATTTAATTAATTTTTAAATATTTATATATTTTTAATAATATTATATTTATTATTATCATTATTTAGTTTATTATACTATATTGTAATTAATAATTGTTCACATAATAAGTTAAAAAGCAACTCAAAAAATATGGCAAATGTTAGACTCAAGTTTACACCCAGAACCCTAAGGGACCACCACAGATCAGTTTCTGATAGCTAGCATTGCACCCTCAAAGTCAATCGTTTTGTGACAACGAAAATGGAAGGTCAACGCCAGCATAATGGAGGTCATGGAGCAGCAGTTTTCAGTTGGGCTTCATAGCCACAGTGCTAAAACACCCCAGAAGCACAACTACAGCCACCCCCCTCACGGCTTCTCCAACCAAAATTATAAAACACAATGCAACAAAGTCTGTTGTGCCTCACTGCTGCTCTACCCTGATAGCAACTGCTCTGGCGGTTATTGATAACCCAACTTTAACCAAATAATCTTTATTTCCACTCTATTTCTCACCTATTTCTCTTATTTTTTGTTCCCTTCCTTTATTTTCCCTTTCTTTCCTCTACCAAACACGCCCTAAAGGTCATATTCTAATCATGGATCTATACATCCATGAACTCTACCTGGCCACTTCAATCTTAGCATATGCACTCAACAAAAATGCACACACATATACATGTACACACACACATATCTATATATGTATGTATTCTCATCATTCCAACCATAAAATATATCTCAACTCAACAGATATATATTAGTTGTGATCACTACTCAACAGATATATCTCATTTCATGTTAAGATAACGCCACAAGCATAAATATAACTAAAGGTGCAACATTATTCCACTAACTTTAGTATTGTACCCATTGCCTTAACAAGAGAAGAGTGAAAGTAATTTACATAGTAAAGAGATAGTCATAAAGAGGGCAACCCAGAGTCCATGAGACTCCCACCTAGAGAGATTTGTGGAGGGAAGATGTACACATACTTGGCCCCACAAGCAAAGAGGCTATTTTCTAAGATTTGAACTAGTGAATTCCAGGCCACAAGGCAGCAACCTTAGTTTGGTACTAAGGCTAGCCCTCATAAAGAAAAGAAATGACATACTCTGAGAAAATATTCAAACAAAAATCACTTACATGCGTTCCAATTTCCCTCTATTTACAAAGAATCCATCATGCTTGATTGCAGAGTTATCAACCTCAAAATACTCATCCTGCAGAAAGAGCAGTTGAACTAAATAAAAAAAATATTCAAGCTGCAATGGTCACAATATAGGAGAATGAAAATTTCTGTTTCATCATTAATCAAAGTCAAATAGTCACAATGTTATAACCAATCAAAATGGTATAAAAGATACCAACCAATTCAGCATCATCAATGAAAGAGTCTTCTGTATCATACTGATCATCAGGAGCATCAAGTAGATCCTCCTCATCACTACTATCCTTACCCTAAAAAAAATGATTCGGTCTCATTATTCCCAACATGGAAAACAGATTGAAAAAAATTAATAAAAACTTACATACGCATATTTACAGTAGAAGTCAATTCATTTTGTACAGTGCATTCAGTAACACTATCGAGAAGCCATACACCCATACCATGTAAAGGCGTTCAATCTTTTCTATTACAGCACTGAAACGGTTTGGCTGAGGAGCACCCTGTTCTTCGGTCTCCTTAGGTTGTCCCTAAAAGTGACAAGTTTATTAAATAGCGAAGCACAAAAAAAAAACCACACACCACTCCAATAGACAATATGCTAATTTCTGCTGGTATATTAATTCAAATAATTATAATGTGGCATAAAACTAGGTAGAGACAATTAAAAAGGCTTTATCACCTTGTCTATAATAATTTCATCTTACAAATAAATAGATATATGTATTTGGATTTGCATCTAGGATACACATTTTCATGGTAAGTCAGCTAATCAGTGTAGAAGCAACATTTGACACAATTATACCATGCCAAAAGGCAAACAGACATTAAATTCATATGCATAATGCAGTCAAATAATTCAAATACACATGCTTCCAGGAGTTATTCGACTCTTCCATTCAAATAATTTTCCATAAGAGAAGCACCAGAGCACAAACCATTCTCGCTATATATTCAAACTAATAAATTTGAACTCAAATACAAGTACTTCTAGGTGCAATTCGACCACAACAAAATCCTTTCAAATAGTTTTCCATAAGAACAATTATGCATTCAAACTAATCAATTTGAAGTCAAATGCAAGTACTTTCTAGCACAATTCGACTTTGCCAAAACGAAAACCTTTCAAACAATGTTTTACAAAGAGCAGCAACGAGTGGCACAAACCGTTATGCATTCAAACTAGTAAAAGTAAATTACAAGTACTTCCAGGAGAAATTTGACTTTGCCACGACTAACCCTTTTAAATAAATTTCCATAAGAGCAGCACCATGCGGCACAAACTGTTGTCATCATGCATTCAAAATAATAAAATCTAATACAAGCACTTCCAGGAGCAATTCAACTTTGCCATGACAAAACCCTTTTAAATAATTTTCCATAAGGGCAGTGCCACACGGCACACTGTTGTCAAAAACCGAGAAGAAACGTGCACTTCCCATTTAATAGACAATTATTTAATTTTTCAAAAGAGGAACCTAAATTGTTAGACAAAAACAACGTAAGGTCAGTCATGTTCGGTTTGGCAGAATATGTTCCCAAAACCTAGCATTACCCAGACCCTTATTTCAGTGCCAAAGAAACAAACAATCACGTCTCAGTAGAAAGCCACTCTTACAAATTACAATTAAAAAATATCATCCATAAACCACAGTAACCCTCCCACACATTGCTATCTACGCAACGAATCACAATGTGCGTACACTGAAATTTCAGAAACACACCTACACATACTCGGAACAATTCGGAACCTAAATGTAAGTTGGAAAAGGAAGCTCACCGGAGCGATTCTGGACTCGAGCGCAGGGTGCGCATTGGGAAGGTGCTCTGGTGCTGAAACGGGTCCCTTATTATTAACCTTATTGGCGTCTTTCATCAGCTTCTTCCACGACACTATGGTGGTCTCTCCCGGCCGAAGCTCCACTGTGAACATTTGCCGGTCGCCTTTCTTCACAAAGGACGACGGAGCCCTCGCCGCCGACAACGAATCGCCGCCGCCAAGAGAAGCCGTATCCTCCGCCATCGGAGTGTTTACTCGGCGAATTTCTCGGGCGTCGGTGCGTGTTTTCGGGGAGAATTGTTAGAGCGCGAGGAACATGCGGAAACGGAACGATAAGCCCTAAAATCTGGAAAGAAGAACAGAAACAGAGAACGAGAAGAGGAAGAACTGAAGAAGCGAATTGGGATTGCGCGGGATTCAAAAAAAGAGAAAGGGAGAAAAGAAAGATAAAAATAAATAAAAAATGTATGAAAAAAGAAATAAAAGAAAAGATATTGTGGATGGGTTTTAAGTTTAACTGCAATTTCGACTCGGTTGTAAAAATTTTCCAGTGCTTTTGTTTTCCGGGAAAGCGACGGAGGCAAAAGGGATTTGGGGCGGGGAATGGTGTATGTGGGCCGCATTATTTGCTCAATGTAGTGCTTTTACTTTCTGCACTCCCTACTTTTTAAAAATGTTTATTTTTCACATTTTTGGTCTTATAACTCATTCCACCTCCAAAACTTCTATTGATACTCTATATTACTGTTATAACTTAGAATTGTTGAAGATGAAGGTTTTATAAAGGTTCAAGTTAGCTAGCTTCTTTAGGTAAGCTTTTTGTTGTTTTAAAGATTCAAGCAACACTAAAATAGCTTTCAAGTTATTTTTAGATTATGCAATTCTAAAGTTTTTAGATTGAAAAATTATAAAATCTTTTAGATTTACCAATTCATAATAATAACTTCATATTCAGTACAATTAAGAATTGCACAATTTAAAATGTCACTGGTAGTATTCTAAATTATACAATAAATAAATGGTTATAATGAATTGAGTTTTAATAAACACTTCATTAGAAGAATTTTAGATTATGTAATATGATTTTATTAATTAAACTTCTAGATTACATAATTTAAAAAGTTATTTTTTAATTTATGTCGTTGATGTTTGATGTGAATGTAACTACAAGAACACATGATTCTTGACATTCTTAGGAACAACTTGAGCTGGATTTGAAAGGCACTTTACTTTAGAATTGGATCAATGTTCTAAATTCAAGAACTCACCAAAACTAAACACCAACCAAGACTCATATTGAAGTCCATGTATTGTCAAATTGAATCAAAACAAAAGGAAAGAAGAACAAGAATTAAAACTGGACAGAATTTAAATGATAGCTACTGAACCAAAACAGAATTAAGAACACAATGCTGGAAACTCAAAAATAAACGGTAGAAAAAGAAGTAAACTCTAGGAATCAAAACTACCGAATGGAAAATTGAAGAAAAGGGAAGAAGAACACTTATAGAATAAGATGCTTGCTGGATTTTGAGAATTGGAAGAAGCCATTCACGCCACTTGGAACCTTGAACCAAGATAAGTGATGGAGTGCCACCACTTGAAGCTCACCATAGCTCACAAGATAAGGCAAAGAAGAGGAAGACTCAAAACTCACAAATTCTCTCCAAAATTGAGTATAGTCTCTCTACTATAAAATTCCAATCTGAATTGTACAAGCTAAGCACCTTTATTTATAGCCTAGAGGTGCTGAAAATGCAAGCTAAATGGCACACAAATGCAATGAAATTCGGTTTGGCACCCCCTAGGCTCCTATCTACACTCCCCCCTAGACTCCCTTACTACTTACACCTTTTTATTACATTCACACCCCTATTCTACAAAAGAAATAAGAAGAGCCATTTTATTATACTCTTGTCCCAAAGCTCTTGCCATGCTCCTAGTAATTCGTTGGGCTTGGGCCCCTTATTGGGCTTGGACCCCTTGATGGGCTTGGGCCCCTTGTTGGGCTTGGGCTTCATAGCCTAGAGCATCCTCTACTTGGTTTCCATCAATGTTGTTGTGAAGAAGAGTAGAAAATTATTATGACATGAATTATGCTTATGTTATGGAAAGTAGTAAGCATAATTGTGTTTTAGAGTCACTTAGTCCTTCATGTAAACACTCATAGTATAAATAGACTAGAGAATAAAGGTTTTCAAATGTTAAAACAACCCTAAAAAATTGAAGAAATGGTTACTTGAGGTTAAATTTGTAAAAAGGAATCTAGTGAACGGGAAGAGTAGAGAAGGAGCATTGAGGTTATGACTAATTGTTCTATTAGTCTAAAGTATTTTTGAAAATCCATAAAAACTCAAGGTTAAGAAGTGAAGAATTCAAACTTATCAGGACAAAACTCAAGAGTTTTAAAGAAGTAATAAAACCCAAAAGAATAAAGTAATTAAATCAAAAGACTAAATATGAGAAAAGGTGAGAATAAGATAGATAAAACACTTTTAAATAATAGTAATATTGCTTAGACTACTATTATAATATAAGTTATTCAAACGAACTAATTATTATTATCTAAAATTCAGTGTCACTTGAACTACAATATTAAGACAATACAATGCTATTATCAAATTGTCAAATCCATATGAATCAACAACTAATATTCTACGTAGGTTTAGAACGATTTGAATTAGCACTTAATTCTTTTTCATTTCAATAAGAATTGAAAAATCGATCCCTCTTTTTGAAGTCAATTAATCAACTCAAACTCAAAGTAACATCAAACTTATACATTAACTGAAAATTTATTATTTATGGTACTTTGTCTTTTTAAACAAATGTTTGAACAAGTAGAATAGAAACTGGTGAAAACTGCAACAAGAATAACATGAACATGACTTAAACAAATAAAGTTAGACTATAGTAAAGGAAAATATTATCAATAAACAACATTATTAGACATTATACATGCTTAAACAAAAACAACACATTGATAAAAAAAATTATCAAGATTTTATGAACACACACTAGCAACATAATACACAGGGAATTAGCAACCAATAACAAAAACTAAGTACGAATATTGATATGTATGTAGTCGATGGCCGACAAAAAGGTTAACAGAATCACCGCTCGATGAAACAACGATCTCAATGTGTACGTAGGCGGTGGATTGCAAAGGCAAACATGATCACCGGTCGGTGGTCGTCGAAGTTATGCAAAGATAATCGCTGGTCGAGGAAGTGGCGTGCTCTTTATGGACGTAATCGGTGGTCGCCGAAGGCAATGTGCATGGGCAACTCGTTGCGTGGCGAGGCGAATGTAGAGGGCATAGGTTGTGGGCGTCTCGAGTTCTGTCTTATTCAAAGCACAAGAAGTTAAGCAGATTCCCTATCCGTATCCACTGTTTCTGGATGAGCAGCTGCGTGGTTGGTGTGCGGTAGTTACAGGGGACTGTTGAGTATAGAGCCTGCGGTGGAGAACGGGTGTTATTCAACACCGTCAACTTAGCGTATCTTTTCTGGCGTGGAGGGAGCTGGTGGTTTTATAGAGTGTTGATATGGTGTGCTGTGGAGGCTTTGTTTGGTTCTGTCTTAGGTGGTGAGTGAGGGTCTTTTGTGGTGCTTTTGTCTGCTGGGGTAAATGGATAAACCATAAGTTTGAGGTTGGCTTGTTTATGTCTAGCAGAACCTGTCGTCTAGCTTATGCATACAGTCTAGACTTTAAGGTCTGTTGTATACGGGTTGGGACACCCCTAAAGTGTCTCTTTTAATTTTATTAATTCGTTGCTGATAAAAAAAAAGTACGAATATTGAAATCAAATTAAGAACACGTGAAATAACAACGAATTGCTTATGATTTTAGAAACTGATTTCATATTAGTGATGATTTCTCAACAAAATTACTAAATCAAACTGAAACTCAAAATCAACTCATTCCTGATAGAAAAATATTGCTTAATGGATTCTCTGATGACCAAATTATAAAAGTTTACTAATAAGAGGATTTAAATTAGTGTAAGAATTTGAATTTGTTTATCTTTTTAGAATTGTAAAACAAACAACGTCAAATCAAATATACTTACCTCTAGACACAAATTTATTTCATAGGATTATAAAAGTGTGAAAGTTTGCATATATAAGAGTAAAATATTCATTACAAGAAAATAATTAGTTGTCAATAATTTTAGAAATAAGAAAAGAAAATTATAAGAGATAAAATTCATTTTAGAAACTAATTTAAATACTAATAATTTTTTGGTCTCTAAAATAGTATATAGTCACTACAAAAAAAAAGTTTATTAGAATGGGCCAAAAACGGACCCTAACCATGAAAAACCTACGCAAAATAGTATTTATCGTGGGCATAGCGTTAATGTGAATTTCGAAGCTAACGTAGTCGACGTAAAAGATATTGGCGGGTGCGGCAACACATGGCGGGTGTTTTTTGCGTAGGTCAAGCGTGGGCTTAGCCCACGCAACGTCCACACATTTTTAAAGTAGTGTGAGTTTAGCCCACGAAAATGCCACACAATCTTTAAATAAGAGTGGGCTAAGCCTTGGCCACAAATAAGCGTGGGCTAAACCTTCATGTTGGCCACAAATTAGCGTGGGCTTAGCCTTCAAGGTGTCCACGCATTTTAAAGTAGCAGGGTACACAATCTTTAACTAAGCGTGGGCTAAGCCTTCTAGCCACAATTAAGCGTAGGCTAAACCTTCACATTGGCCACAAATTAGCGTGGGCTTAGCCTTCAAAATATATTTTATATTATTTATTTGAAGAAGTGTAGGCTTAGCCTACTTGGCACACAAAAGAAAACGTGAAATTTTTTTATTAAAGAATATTTTAAAATTATCTGATTATAATTAAAAAAAACTATTTTTTTATTGAAGTAAATCAATTTTAAAATTACATTCACTAATGTGAAATCAATTATAAAATTACTCTATTTCTCTCTTTTTTTTATTGCATTTATCCTATTTTTTACTTGTTTATTTTTTTTTAATATAATTATTAAAGATACCATTATTTTAGGAGAATATGATGAAGAAATGTTTTTCATCAATGTTTAAACTTGTCATTAACTTATTCTATAAAACTTTTAGGCTTGGCCTCACTTATATATAAGTTTGGCTTTTAATTTCAAATTTAAACAAACTAATGGGTAATCATTTAACTAGTGGACAGATTCACTAAAAACACCAATACGTTTATTAGGTAAAAAGAGCATAAAACTAATACTAAAAAAACTCAAATCAAAGTCAACGTAATGATGAAATATCGATGCTAATAGTTATTTTACATCTGACAAAGGTCATAATCATTCAAAAAAACAGATACTAATATAGTAATAATATTATTATTATTATTAATAATAATAAATAGTTGGATATAAAGGAATTAAAGTTTTAAATATTTTTAAAAATGGTAAATCTAGAGATTGAAATGAGATAATTGAAAAATATGATGGTCAGTAAAACATCTATTAAAATTTTTTAAAAACATATTTGCCATCGAAATTTCAATTTCACTGGAGAATGACAAAAGAAAAAAAAAACCGCATGCATACACAAAAAATTCCTAAAATGAGGTAAAAAAGAGGAGCGAGCCCATAAACAAAGAAAGTACAAACAATTATAGCTAACTCTCTTAGTTACCCATAACCATAGGCAACAAATCAACCAAACAAAATAAATGAGAGGTACATTTTTCCAAATTAAGTCCACAGCAGTGAAACTCTAATGATCATTGTAAAATAAACATACAAAGCACTGCTTACTTCTTCTGATAATCTGTCAATTTGATAAACAGTATAAAAGTCAATTGCATCCACTCGATCACCCCCAAAGACCTAGAAAACCAGTCTGCAAGCAAGTACAAGATAATGGAATTATAGTGCAGCAGAAAACCAACATTTATACAACATAAAACCAACAAAAAGCAGTACTAAAACTGCAGCAGCAAACCAGCATTTGCACAACATAAAAACCAGCAAAACCAGCACCAAAACTGCAGCAGAAAACCATCATAATCCTAGCAGCTACTTCGTGATATCTAACTCCCCCTGCATAATCATAATCATAAGTTGAGCTATTAAAGCCTACCCTGCTTACAACAAATCAATATCTCCTACTATCTAATCACCCACCAAAGGAAAAGAAACTTCTACTTTTTGATTATTTTGTACATTAACAAACTTCATCAAGAGCAGTATGCGACATCAATGAAGGTAATTTCTCCAAAAGCAACTTTAGGGTGCTAATGAAACATAATCTAGTTAATACAAGGAAAAACAAGTTATAGTACCATACATAGATATTGTTTTAAGAAAACTTACAAAATGATGAACTCAAGGCAGGGGTTGATCATCAAAGTTCCGAGCATAGTGATGGTGAACCTGACTTGTGCTTGTTGAGGTGTCACCCTGTTGTCGCTCCATCATCATGGTTAACTTTTGCTCCATGAACTTTATTTTATCCTCCATCATTGCACACTTTTGATTTGCTTGAGCAGCTATTTGAGTTGCTTGATCGGCTCTTTCATTTGCTTGCATCACTTGTTGATGAAGTTGTTCATTATGAGAAAAGTAATCACTGGAAGGAGCAAGTATTGGAGGTTGGGTTAGGGAAGACACTCCATGGCGAATGTTGGAAGCCAAGTCTGCAGTGCCATAACATCGACCTCTACTCTTGCCTCCAACAACATCCTTCCAGCATTGAAGTTTTGTTGTTGGATTGATCGGTTGTCTGTTGGAAGTTGATCCTTCAGAGTTGTCTGATTGGAGGGCTTTCAATCGCTCATGGTAGGTTTCCTAGTTCATTGTGAAAATTGTAAGTGGGACAATAATAAGTTAGAAATATAAATCATGTATACAAAAGTAGAGTAATAACTTACGTAAGTCTGTTTGGCACGACTATCTACCCAAAGTCCATCATTCTTAGTGTGTGTGGCTATGAATAATTCATCGGGTTGAACCGGCCGACCAAATTTTCGTTCCTAAAATAAATGGAAAAGTTACCAATATTAGATATTATATACTAAATTTAGGCTTATGCAACAAAATATAGATACTTACTAGGCTCAATGCAATGTCGAGGTGTGATTTACGACCAGTAGAGTGCAATGCCCCACCTCGAGTCGATGACCTATTCAATTTATTTTGGATTGATTGTTCTTTGAACTTTTTCGAATCCCAATAGTCCAAGAGACCAATCCATGCTTGTTCACTAATCCAGTTAGGTCTAGTTGCTTTCATCCTAGCTTTACCAAGCATATCAGAGAGGCGTTTTCTCACCTTTGACTCGTACACTTTTCTAATTTGCCACTCATCATGAGGGGCCCAAGTCACTCGAGTCTATAAAAAATAACAACAAATTTAAATAAAAGTTAATGAATATAATAAATGCTTAAATGGAAATGAGTGAAAATGCTATGTTAAGATCACCTTAAATTCAGTCCACCATTTAAGTTGGACTTCCTCTGGTGTTTCGTCATAGTGATAGTAAGGACCCCTAAATTGTGACCTAATTGCATGTCCAATTGCCTTAGTAGCACAATGATTAGGGGTCCATCTACAAAACATGCAAACCAAAATGTTAAACATGAAGTATAGCAAACAATTCACAATAAAGTTCAATGCGTAATAAACTTACCCTTTACCCACTGGTCGAATGATGACCCTCCCACTACCATCATGTTCTTCATCAGGGATATCATGGTGTGTCGTGGGTTGTACTGGCGTATCAGGGGAGGGTTGCACTGATGCCTGAGTAGGCTGAACTGATGTATGAGTGGGTTGCACTGATGCCTGAGTGGGCTGAACTGATGTAAGAGTGGGTTGCACTAGAATTTGAGGAGTCACATGAACGGATGGAGCACTAGAGAAGTGAACTAATGAGGGAGTAGATGTAGATTGTAATGGACTGTAAGTGGGAAAGAGTGTCGGAGTAGACAAATATTGGGCTGTTGGAGCCACGGGCGACAAGACTGGTATAATACGAGAGGTATAAGGAGGAACATTGTCCTGTCGCACTGCAGAACGAAAGGATGAGGAGGGGGTTGAGGAGCAAGGGGTCGAAGAAGAAGAAGGGGTCAAAGAAGAAGAAGGGGTGGAGGAAGAGGGCGTGAAGGATTGAGGAAAACAGGATTGGGGTGATGGGCCAGAATAAGGAATGGACCCTAGTTCTATTGCAAGACGACCATGCATAGATGTGTGAACTCCACGCCTAGCATTGTTATGTCTGATAACAGAACCATCCCTTCCTCTAGTTCTAGGCATTTTTCCTGGAAAAAAAATGGCATCATAAAAAACAATGGCATCATAAAGTGGAAACACTTTAACGTATAATGTTACTTGGAGACATGTTTTGCATGATTATAATTTTATACTTGTGTATCTAGATAACCTGAGATTTAACAGACTTCTCCTTCATGCTGTAAAAGAGTACGAATGAGAATAATAAGAATGAGATTTTTCTTGAATTATTAGTTTGGTTATACATAAACAAAGTCAAAAGGAGACAGACAACACAAAACATGGGAGAACAAGTCTATGCTAGGTCTCAGTTGGAGTTAAAAAGGGTAGGTGGAAATGACAATTATTCGGACAAAATAATCTGTAAACAAAGTACATATATATTTCCATCTAATCCATATTCACCACAAAAAAGAGAGAAGAAAGAAGAAGAAAAGAAAAGTAACCTGAAATTCGAATGATCGGCTGACAAGGTTCAGACCAAAGCTGACCAATTGTTGAAGTGGGATTACAATATGCTACAAATAAACCTTACAAAGAGCAAAGTTAAGTTCATCCAAACATCTATCTAACTTGTACCTTTTTGTACAGTCACAATCAAAATAGCTTTAGCTGTAATGTAACTGTAATAGCCTAGCTAAGCTCTATTATTTCTTTTTATCTTTTGATAATTTGCATAATACTTCAGTAGAACCCTCATTTTTTAAATTATTAAATTTTGGATGAAACATTTCAGAGAGAGTTTCAAAATATAAAGGACACATATAATTTTTAAAAGTATAATAATTTTTAAAATTTATAAGTCCGAAAAAATAGCCTATTCCTAAACATGATTTAGCCCAACACATTAAAGAATATATTATATAGTTTAGATAAATTAGAGTGGAACTTTTGACTCCATGATGCAGTAAATAATAAATCAGGTAATATTCAATTTCAGTTCTCCTTGATACAAAGAAAAGCACAACTTTTATAGTGCCATGAGATGGTACACAAGCCAAATAGCAAACATAAGTGTTATATTTAAGCCACCCACCACATTGTAGATTAAATTCGTAATTGCTATAAAAGGATGGCTAACGAACAAAGGCATCATCTCAAATACATATTCTATTTAGCATTAACTATTTTGAATGTTTAAAAATTTAGTATATCATGTTAATTGAATATGTGCCACACAGATTATCTTAAAAGAAACAAATATTATCCAATCATTGACACAAAAAATTGATTGTATGTATGCTGCAGAAAGATGTACATCCAATCAAAATCAAGCAAACAATATTTTAGGTGATAAGACAATAATTTTGAAATGTACCTGGAACAAGATGAGCCCAATAATTTCAAAATTTCTACACAGGTAACAAATCAGAAATTCCTTTGTGATTGTCAAGAAAAGTTTTACACTAATTAGATAATTCATCCCCCACTATAGCATATGGGAACAAGAGGTTAAAAGCTGGATAAGTTATTTAGCAGTGTTGAACTACTTAATTAGCCAGAAGCTATTCAAAGTCCCAATTGTCCATGTCATTGTCATCATGTTCTTCATCATCTTGACTTGATTCATTGATCTCATCCTCATCTTCATCATCACATACTGTTTCCATAACATCATCATTGACGAGTTCAACAATTAATGTGTCAGCTAAGCCTTCTACTTCCTCAATTCTACTAATTGGTAACACATTAGGCATTTCATCAAACTGATAAGGTAAATCATCTTGTATATTATCAACTTCAACATGACCTCGGGGTTTTGTTGTGATTGCCACGCTCCAACCACGCAAGTTCCTACATATCTTTGGATAAGGCACATAGTAAACTTGTCTTACTTTTTGTGGAAGAATGAAGGGATCATATGGAATATATCTTCCACTCATCTTGATTTCTACAATGTTATATTCTGAATGAACTTTGGTGCCTCTATTATTGGTTGGGTCAAACCAATCACAAAAGAAAAGAGGAATCTTCTTACTCAAACCAAGATATTCTAATTCATAAATATGTTTGATGACGCCAAAGAAGTCATCTTGTCCTCCTTCTGTTACACCTTTTACATGCACCCCACAATTTGTGGTTTTCTTGCCTTCACTCCATGACTTTGTATGGAACTTGTATCCATTAACAAAGTACATGTTCCACGATGTTGTAGATGAATTAGGTCCCCAAGCTAATGCTTTCATGTTTGGGTCAATCACCCTATTCCTTTCATCATAAACCTACGAAATAGTTACATAGTTGTTAAATTAAGTAACACTTACTTAGTTGTTAAATTAAATAATACTTACGTAGTTTTTAAACCATTCTGGAAAATGTCTATGTATATTCATTGAACCCTCTTCGTTGTTGTCGTTAACTTGTAAGAACAACCTTGAAATAAATAAGTAATCAGTCATAAACTGCAATTTAAACGTAACCAATACAAATTTTGTTGTTGTTAACTTACTCAAGTATTGGTTTAACTTCATTGCAATTGATGAGGATATGTACATGGGCAGGACGATATTCATCATCATTTAGCCAATATTCTTTGCATGATCCACTAGGACGACCACATTTGTTGAGAACGGACAATGTTGATTCAACTCCCTCATTTGAACTAGTCCGAGGATCATTTCTCAAACTTGTATTTGACAACAAGCTTACATGTTGGAAATAATGAGAACAAAAATAAGTTATTTCACGGTGTAAGTAGAATGCACATATTGAACTTTCTACCCTTGCTAAATTAGCCACTGATCGTTTTGCATCTCTCATCAACCTACACCATATGTCAAGTTTTAAGTATTGAACAATAATTATGAACAATAAAACTGAGGATTGGGTGATTACCTTTCAAATGGATACATCCATCTATATTGGACAGGACCACCGAGTATTGCCTCAGTAGGAAGATGAATAACCAGGTGTTCCATTGAATCAAAGAAACCTGGTGGGAAGATTCTTTCCAATTTACATATAATAATAGAAATATTCGCTTTCATTTGAATTAAATCATCTATCCTCAAAGAGTTACAACATAAATCTCTGAAAAATCGACTTATTTCAGCTATCACATTCCAAACAAATTCTGGTAATGAACGAAATGCAATTGGTAGTAAACACTCCATGAAGACATGACAATCATGACTTTTCATACTATGCATACTCCCTTTATCAATGTTTGCACACGTGGCAATGTTAGAGGCATATCCATCAGGCATTTTTAATTCTGTAATCCATTTATAAATTGATTTTGCATCTTTTTTTGTGAAAGTGTAGTTTGCCTTTGGCTTTCCTAACTTCCCATTTCGTAACTGAACCAATTCCAAGTCACCACATCCACAAAATTCAGCAACATCCATTCTTGCCTTGTGATTGTCCTTTGTTTTATCCTTGACATCCATCACAGTATTGAAGACATTATCAAAAAAGTTTTTTTCAATGTGCATGACATCAAGATTGTGTCTTAGCAAATTGTGTTTCCAATATGGCAGATCCCAAAAGATTGATCTTTTTGTCGAATTATGATATTGTCCATACCCTAATAAGGTATCAAATGGACCATCAGTCACCTTTGGAAAGTCTCGAATAAATTCCCACAATTGCTCTCCATTTAGGAAATTAGGAGGCCCATCCAACTCAATCCTGTTTTTCGTAAATCTCCTCTTGCTTCTCCTAAATGGATGATCGGTAGGCAAGAATCGACGGTGACAGTCAAACCAACTACTTTTACCACCATGTGGTAATGTAAAAGCTTTTGTGTCCTCCATACAATGGGGACATGCTAATTTCCCTTTAGTCCCCCATCCTGACAACATGCCATAAGCTGGAAAATCATTGATTGTCCACATCAAGCAAGCTCGCATGACAAAGTTTTCTCTTGTAGAGATGTCATATGTCATTACACCTTCATTCCACAATTGGTTAAGATCATCAATAAGAGGTTGCAAGTACACATCTATTTTTTTAGTTGGGTTACTTGGGCCAGGTATGAGACAAGTTAGAAACATATATGGTTTGGTCATACACACTTCAGGGGGCAAATTATAAGGAGTAAGAAATACAGGCCAACAAGAATATGGGGATGTTGAAGCTTGGACATAAGGAGTGAACCCATCAGAACATAAACCAAGTCTCACATGTCGTGGGTCAACAACAACATTCAGATATATCTTATCAAAGTGCTTCCAAGCTTCCCCATCACATGGATGTCGCAGTATGCCATCTTCTCTTTTGTTTTCAAAATGCCATCTCATTTGCTTAGCAGATTCTACTGATGCATACAGTCTTTGTAATCTTGGGATGATTGGCAAATAAAACATTCTCTTCCTTGGAATTTGTTTGTATCTTCCCTTGTCATCTTTAGGAGGAAAATACCGAGGAAGATGACAAAATTTGCATTCAGTTAAATGGTTGTCATCCTTGTAATATAACATGCATCCAGCTTCACAACAATCAATTTTTTGGGCTTTCAATCCAAGACTTGACACAATTTTTTTAGCTTCGTAGTAGTTCTTTGGTATGCAATTATCTTTGGGAGCTACATCAACTAACAATTTTATGAAATGGTCTAAACATTTTTCAGGTGTATGCCAATTCGTTCTAGCTGCTAGTAGTCTGATAGCTACTGATAATTTTGACTCAGTGGCACCATCATAAATGGGTTCATTTGCAGCTACTAACATATCATAAAACCTTTGGGCTTCTGCATTAGGTGACTCTTCTACATATTCATCATCGTTGTCCATGTGATCATAATGACTTGTTATGCCTGCTTCTTGCATGTATGCATCATACACCATATTGGTCATTGAACCAATGTTATCAACAGGTTTCGTTCTTCCATGGCTACTGGATGCATAACCAAAATTGTCCTCACTTGACATCTCTTCTCCATGTTGAACCCAAACTGTGTACTTAGGTTTAAAACCATATCGTAGCAAATGAGCCCTCACATGTGATGGTGGAAGAATTTTCTCACAGACACACTTTATGCAAGGACACCTTATCCTTCCTTCTATAGTATAAAAAGTTTGATCCATTGCCTTTGAAACAAACTCACTTACTCCAATAATGAATTGTTTACTAAGTCTCCTTGAAGGATCAAGTCGTTCATACATCCATCTTCGATCCATTTTTCTGCATAGAATATATGTATATAGTAGATTGCATACCATATCACAATAGTGTGAAATCAGTTTTAATTTGTAAAGTGATTTTCAACTCAAAATATTGGTAATAAACTGGTTGTAAACCAGTTTTTTTAATTGGACAGTCTTGTGAAACCACAAAATTTGTGTGTTTGCTTCAATAAAAAGTGGAAGGATTAATAAAATCCATGAGAGAACATAGATATCACCAATTTTAACAAATTTAAGACCGTATATGTATATTAATAAAAATAATATACATGAAACACTTACTTTTCCAAACCGAATGAGCTATGGAATAATTTGCAATACAGTTGAACATGGAATCGCAAATCCTACACCAGCCGATGTTCCTGCAATAGCAAGAAAAGAAAGGAAAAAACATGAAGCATGCAAAACTAATAAGAGCAACTAGAACTTGCAGCTTAAACATTCATTTCTCCATGCAAAGTAAAGTGAATGGATCAACAATGTAAAGAAGGAAAAAGTGGTAGAATTTTTTTGACAAGTGAACCCAAAAGATTTTCTCAGCTATAATTTTCATACAATGCTTAGTAACGTGGTCTAATTCCTTCTGATTGTGATGGTTAAATAACTTGCCTGTCTGAGTAAATATTGCAGTATTAATCCCAATTAAGCTTCCTTTCGAATCAAGAAGGGGACCTCCACTGTAAGCATCATAGGAAAAGTAAAAAATGCAGCATTTGATGTAAACAACCAGTTAACACTCAATACCAATCATGAAAAAAACATTTGACCAAGTGAACTGCACCAAGCTGAAGGAAGGGGATTATTCTAGCTCATATACGGAAAGGATCCTAGTGTAACCTGTTCCCAGGATTTATTGCTGCATCAGTTTGAACACCACCACCAATTGTTACCCCAGTTTGACGAAAGATGCCTCGGTTAAGTCCACTTATAATCCCAGCTGTGAGGGTGTGATCAAAACCAAATGGATTTTCAATTGCCAAACATTGCTGCCCAACTTTTAGAGACGATGATTGCTGTATTTGTAGATTTGTTAAGATCTTGTCATGTGTATGATACATGCATGCACAATTTTATTAACTATCTAAATGAGAGATTAATAAAAATATGTGATTTAGACAGTCATCAGTCTTGCGGCTCAATAGATTGCATATACATACAAACACGTCATGAGTACTATTTTAATTAACAAAGAAAGCAACTTTAAGCCACCATTATTTTAATGAACAAGTAACATGAATGAACCAAAGAAGAAGACAAACCTTTAGACTTTGAATGATTAATTAATCCTTTTGATGGAATAGATTATTATAAAAGTAAAACAGAAACTAACATACAGAAGACTTGACCTATTACTAGGAACCACAACAACAACAAAAGGATATCCAACTTGGAAGCAAAATGTTATAAAGTGAAACAGAGATGTTAAGTATATTGCTTATGGAAATCAGGCAATTGATTCACAGAAGAAATAAATTCAGAAAGTAAAAAGGAGATCATGCCTTCAAGACAGTAAGATCCTTTAAACGATCAGCTCCAATGAGTATTTCTTCAATGTTATACTCATAAACACGAACCTGAAATGAAAACACAAATTTTCATAGGCCAAATAAAATAAATTCTGCAAGATGCAAAATAAATAGGGATTTTGTTCTTTAATATACTATTATTCAGATAAGAACAAAATTAACAACTAGGGGAAACATAAACAACTATAGTGGGGTCTCTTGTAATTAATAGCCAAGGTGGGTTGTGGATCACAATAAACTCACCACAGTTGACAGTTTGATAGCAGCACCATAGAAAAGGTTGCCTAATCAGATGTCAAGTTTTAACTTTTAATTAAAGTCTAGGAAACTAAAGCACACAATATATTGAGTTAAACAAAAAAACACAGTTGATTAAATTGCATGTTCCTCATGGATTCAACCATCTAAAATGAGGAGTTTAAGTTGGGAAGTAAAGTGAGGAATCTAAATATTGATATATAAATGGTTGAGATCTGTCACTTTTCCTTCTTAAGTGAACACTGTTAAACTATAAGGGACATGGAACAAAGCTGTTCAATCCCTCAACAAGAAAAATAATCATTCCATGGAACAGAGCTGTTCAATCCCTTAACAATTGTTATGAACTTTCGTGTAGGAGCCTCATGGACCTAGAAATAGAGTAATCCTTCTTGTGACTAATGGTGAAAGCATTATGCAGACTCATCCATGACAGAACCTCCTAAACTATCACAATTTTTCTGAAAATTATTTCTCATTGATAATATTCTAATCAATTATGCTGTTTGAAAATGCTACATAGTTATCACTAACAATTATCCCAATTGATAAAATATAAATAAAGAGATCCCTTAGGAATATAAGATCACATCTAACAATCATCCTAGTTAATAAAATAGGGAACTAAAAACTGGATTTTGGTATCCAGATCTTATTAGGAAGGAAAAGATAGAGTGAAATAAATAAAGATTTAAAAAAAGATATATGATAATCTCAAGTAGTGGACAAGTAGTGGAACATGGTGAGCACTAAATGCATCATATCTAGTTATGATTTAGATACTAAACATGGCATGTCACAACCAAGAGCTTTTGTTTGATGTGATACAAAAGCAAATGCAAGAGACATAAGGATTCTTGCACGTGAAACACTAATCTCCAACCCCGCATTCCAACCTGAAATTAGATGTTTGGGACATAATAATGTTGAATAAATTAAGTGTAGTAAAACTCAAAGAAGTTCCTCAACATTTTAATTGCTTTGGATTAATTAATCTTCATTTTTTAAGTAACTAAATCATCTTTATTCAGTATTTTTCGCTGGAATTTTCAACACACACCAGCAAGCAAAATACATGTAGCAGGGAGCAATACAGTGTTGTATGCTTGGAGAATCCACCACCTTATTCCAGTCACTAGAACAATTTCTAGAGAAGAATACCACTTTTATGTAAGAGACTTTGTGATGAGAATCAAATAAAGGAGGCTTTTATTAATGGAGGAAGAGGACATCCACCCTCACATTTGAAGTTCTTCCTTCTAGTCTTCTCAAAATTAAAAGAAGACATAAAATAAAGATGAGGCCCAAGCCCAAGCCCAAGAAGGCCAAAGCCCAAGTCCATCCTATAAGGGGCAAGGCCAAGCTTTGAAATACTCTTGTATAGTTTTAGGAGGTGTGGTTATTAAATAAAGGAGTGTGAAAATGTAAAATAAAGTCACATTGTCCATGTGACTTAGGAGAGTGGTGTAGGTGTAGCTTTTAGGAGGTGTTATAGTAGAAAAAGGTCACACCTCCCATGTGACTTGTTTTTTGTGGGAATTTCAAATGAGTTTTATTTGAAATTTCCCACCTATTTTTCAGCACCTCTTAGCCTATAAATTAAGGTGCTTCCTTTGTATTTTTTAGATTTGAATTTTAATTAGAGAAACTATACTCAATTTTTGAGAGAGCATTGGAGAGCTTTGTGCCTTATTCACTAGTCTTATCTTGATGGTTCAATGGTTACCTCAAGTGGCGGCTTGCACACTTATCTTGGAGTCTCCATCCTCCTAGTGGCGTGATCATCCAACCATTCCTCCATCTTCATGAGCTTTCTCTTCTCCTTCCTTCCTTCTCTTTTTATGTTCATGTATTAGCTTGTGTTCCTTGTCTTTTGGTTCGGCACTTTCATTTTCCAGCTGCTGTTCTTCTATTTTTGATTTTGGTTCGGTGCCTTTTAATTTCCAGCACTTCTAATTCAGTTTTCTTATCTTTTGTTCCATTCAATCGGTTCAATTTGACAATATGTGGAACTTCCATATGAGTTTGTGTTTTGGCACTAGTTTTGGTGAGTTCTTGTTCATAGAACCTTGATCCAATTCTATGATAAAGTGCCTATCTCATAACCAACTCAAGATGATTCCTAAGAATGTCAAGAATCATTCAAGTGTGCTATTGGAATCACATCATGTGGTATCAAGAGTTTAGGTGTGTTCTTGTTTAATTGTTGAGTTGTGTAGCACTTTATTTAAAGAGCTCTTTAATTTCTTGCAATTTACGTTTCTGTTTTAGGCTTATTTGAGTTTTCTTGCTGTTTTCTTTATGTTGCCTATCATATGTTTGAGTATTTTCCTTTTTGAATCCATACAAGTTTTGTCTTAGTCTTGTTTTTCCATAATTGTCGTCACTTCTTGTAGTACTTTTATTGAATTTTTTGTTTCTTGCTTTGGTGTCATATAATTTTTCTGAGTTTGATATTTGATCTTTTGTACATTTTCTGTTTTAGAATTGAGTTCATACTTGTATTCTAGACCTATACAAGTTCATACACATCATTTTCCATTATGTCTTTGCTAGTTCATAATTCTGTTTTTCATTCCTATTAGGATTCCTCTGTTTTCTAAAAACGTGCTTACTGTTTTTGCCTTATTGCAATTGATTTACTCTCTGGAAAATTCTGAAATTCTGGATTTGTGTTCTTCAAAGTGTTATAAAAGCATAGAAAAAAGAAGTACTAAAAAATTCAAAGTACACAAAAAATGATAAATAAAATACAAAAAGTGTACAATTCTGCCGAAAAAAATACGGTAATCTGGCAGCGATTTTGAAAAAATATCTCAATTAATTGGCTTACTGTTTTTAAGTAATTCCAGTGCCATTATTGAGTTAACATCTTTAAGTTTCTGTGGTTTAAATTTCATAATCCAGTTCGCTCTATATCATTCCAGTTAAATCAGTGAACATCAAGCACAGTTTGCATAAAAAATATTTTCCAGTAGCTTGTTTTTGTTTTCTTCATCTACTCTAGTGCTTTTCTTTAAGTATTCTTTTGTGTGCCTACTTTTTCATTGAGTTCCTTATTTTCTTGCTTGCTTTTGTTCATTAATCTTTGAGTTTGTCATACATCAAGTATTCCTTTTGTTATAGCCTTTCATTGCTTATACCTTTTCTTGTTTGTCTTTATTGCTTCATTGGTTTTGTTGTGGTTGGCTTTGAGATTGGTGTGCCTTGCTTTGACATCTTTCATTTGAGGATTCCAAGACCTCAAGATCAGATTGGTGCAGGGACATTATTTCTTTGAGAGTGACTTCTTTTTCTGGCCAAATTCACTTCGACAATTTGGTTGCCAAATTATTTTTTTTTGTGCTAACTTTGTTTCTTAACTTGTTTGCTGTTTTTGTGTGTTTGCTGTTTTCATTTGCAAATGGCTGGCTATTCAAGTGGTGCATCTTACAAGCAGCATTCTCCTTCCAAAGCTTCGGTCCTTGGTGAATTGCATGAAGCCCAACGCACCATTAGGCGTTTGGAAGAGAAATTGCAAAAGATGGAGGTGCAACAAGCTAGGCCATCTCACTCTATCCATGATGGACATCATTCACATAGACCTTCTTCAAGAGGTTCTTCAAATGATTTAGGTCGTGAAGAGAACCATAGGAGAAGGAGAACTCCACCCCAATTTCTTGGACATAGACATCACAACCTAGGGGAGAGACCTCACCATGGAAATGGCTACTACCAAGATGCAAAGGCTAGGCTACCTTCGGTCAAGCTTCCTTGTTTCAATGGCTCTAGTGATCCTAATGTATATTTAGATTGGGAGGCTAAGTGTGAACAAATATTTGAGCTCCATGAGATCCAAGATGAACACAAGTATAAGCTAGCCACCTTAGAATTTGTAGATTATGCCATGAAATGGTGGCATGGTATGTATCACAAGGGTCCTCCCGTGGACTCTTGGAACTCTTTAAAGGATCAAATGCGCCTTAGCTTTGTGCCACCACACTTTAGGAAAGACCTCATGTTGAAACTCCAACGGTTTCAACAAGGCACGCTAAGTGTGGATGCTTATTACAAAGAATTAGAAACGCTTTTACTTAAAGTTAATTTGAAAGAAAGTGAGGAAGCTATGATAGCTAGGTTTGTAAGTGGCCTAAGAAAGGATATTCAAGATGTTGTTGAACTTCAAAAGTATTCATCTTTGGGATCTTTGGTTTACCTTGCAAGGAAGGTTGAAGCCCAAATTGCTAAGAAAAATGCTTTAAAAAACTCTCCCAATGATGGTTACTACACCAACTCTTGGAAAACTAAAAAATCTTTTTCAAACCTTCCTTCTAAGGATTCTTCTTTCACACCTAGAGAGTCTAAGCCTTCTACTTCTACTCATCTCTCACCCATTAAATCGTCTAGTAAAAAATGTTTTAAATGTTTGGGATATGGTCACATAGCTTCTAATTGTCCTTCTAAAAGGAATATGTTTGTGCATAATGGGGTAGTAGTTAGTGAGCATGATTCCAATTCATCTAGGCATTCTTCACCTTCTAAGCCATCAAGTGAGATCGAGAGTGAAGGTCCTTGTGAAGGTGACTTATTGATGATAAGGCGTATGTTGGGAACAATTCCAAAATCTTTGGATGATGCTCAAAGAGAAAATATTTTTCACACCCGATGTCTTATCTACAACAAGTTATGTTCCTTGATTATTGATGGGGGTAGTTGCACTAATGTGGCTAGTACAAGAGTTGTGGAGAAGTTAGCCTTACCCACTATCTCTCATACCAAGCCTTATAAATTGCAATGGTTAAGTACCAAAGGTGAAATCATGGTTGATAAACAAGTCCTCATTAACTTTGCAATAGGAAAGTATAAAGATGAGGTTTTATGTGATGTTGTGCCCATGGAAGCAACTCATCTTCTTTTAGGAAGGCCTTGGCAATATGATAGACATGTTTTACATGATGGCCTATCCAATACAATGTCTTTTTCCTTCCAAGGGCACAAGGTTATCTTAAAACCCCTCTCTCCCAAAGAGGTTCATGGGGATCAAGTAAAAATGAAAACTAAAAGAGAAAATGAGAAAGAAAAAGAAGTAAGTACTAAACCGAGTCACACCACTTTGCCCACTAAATCCAACATGTTGACTCGTGCTATGCCTCAAAAGGAACCTCCAAGGTCTTCTTCTTCTTTATCTTTTTCATTACCCAAGGTTCCTATTTCAACACCAACTTGGTTTAAAATTTTAGGGATGATTTGTTCATACCTCCTAATGGTTGTCACCATTTAAGAGGTCTTTTTCCAACACATCACATCATTCCCAAACAAATTTTTCCAACTTGGTCGATTTATAGAACCTCCTTTTCTGAAATCCCATTGTTTACAAATACTAAGTCATGTTTACATTTTTCTTCCACTTTTAATTGTAAAACTAAACTGACTTTATTATATGCAGGGATTTAGAATTCGTGGACGAATTCTCTCCAACTCGAGGAGTATGATGAGAATCAAATAAAGGAGGCTTTTATTAATGGGGGAAGAGGACATCCACCCTCACATTTGAAGTTCTTCCTTCTAGTCTTCTCAAAATTAAAAGAAGACATAAAATAAAGATGAGGCCCAAGCCCAAAGCCCAAGCCCAAGCCCAAGCCCAAGAAGGCCAAAGCCCAAAGAGCCCAAGTCCATCCTATAAGGGGCAAGGCCAAGCTTTGAAATACTCTTGTATAGTTTTAGGAGGTGTGGTTATTAAATAAAGGAGTGTGAAAATGTAAAATAAAGTCACATTGTCCATGTGACTTAGGAGAGTGGTGTAGGTGTAGCTTTTAGGAGGTGTTATAGTAGAAAAAGGTCACACCTCCCATGTGACTTGTTTTTTGTGGGAATTTCAAATGAGTTTTATTTGAAATTTCCCACCTATTTTTCAGCACCTCTTAGCCTATAAATTAAGGTGCTTCCTTTGTATTTTTTAGATTTGAATTTTAATTAGAGAAACTATACTCAATTTTTGAGAGAGCATTGGAGAGCTTTGTGCCTTCTTCACTAGTCTTATCTTGATGGTTCAATGGTTACCTCAAGTGGCGGCTTGCACACTTATCTTGGAGTCTCCATCCTCCTAGTGGCGTGATCATCCAACCATTCCTCCATCTTCATGAGCTTTCTCTTCTCCTTCCTTCCTTCTCTTTTTATGTTCATGTATTAGCTTGTGTTCCTTGTCTTTTGGTTCGACACTTTCATTTTCCAGCTGCTGTTCTTCTATTTTTGATTTTGGTTCGGTGCCTTTTAATTTCCAGCACTTCTAATTCAGTTTTCTTATCTTTTGTTCCATTCAATCGGTTCAATTTGACAATATGTGGAACTTCCATATGAGTTTGTGTTTTGGCACTAGTTTTGGTGAGTTCTTGTTCATAGAACCTTGAGCCAATTCTATGATAAAGTGTCTATCTCATAACCAACTCAAGATGATTCCTAAGAATGTCAAGAATCATTCAAGTGTGCTATTGGAATCACATCACTTTGTTAGAATCCTTGAATTGATGTCTATATTGTTTCGAACACCCCATGTACTTATCACCTGAGTTAGTGCGTATGAAAAGGGAACATTTAGATTAAAAAAGTTACAAGATAATAGGAAAACAAGTATTTGCTTCATTACCGTAAAAGGGGAAATAAAAAACTCTTTGTTGTTAGTACAAATACAAGAATTTACCACATCTATTGTGCAGTGAACACCGTACACATACATTTCATCTTTTGGATTGTCAAATAAATTTTCTATTTTCTAGATTGACAGGCTAAAAGAAACATAAGCCATTGTACAACAACATTAAGTAGTTTCCGCCATTGATCAACTAAAGCTCTAACAACTATCGATAGAAAAAAAAATCAAACAACTATCGTTAATCCATTAGAATCCCTAAATAAAGAGAATCTAACACATCCGCAAACACAATCCAAAAGAATTTCAAAAACAAAGAAAGGAAGAAAGGAACCTAGGGTTTCACGGTCGAATCTCACACGGCGGTCGCTGTTGAGTATGACGGTTGGTGCATCAATCGATCAAGCTCAGTCGAAAATGCTCTCAGTCGAAATGAGTTCACGCACCAAAAATGAGTTCACGCACCAAAAATAAGTTCACGCACCAAAAAGGAACAAAAATGAGTTTTCGAATAAATGAATTTTTGTCAAATAAATGAGTTTTATTTAATTTTAAAATGCATTAGCATGGGCTTAACCTTCAAAACTTTAAATAGTCATAGCGGGGACTTAACCTTCAAAACTTTAAATAGTCATAGCGGGGACTTAACCTTCAAAACTTTAAGTAGAAAGGCGTGGGCTTAACCTTCAAAAATTTAAAATTTTATTATTATTATTTTTTTATTTATTTTTTAAAAGTTTGTGTGGGTATAACCCACGCTTTTTCCCCACTTTATTTTATTTTCTTTAATTGTGAAGGCGTAGCTGACACTCTTTAGTGTCACAAGTGTCACCCTCGCTTTTCTTTGCAGCTAAATGTACTTTTTCGTGTAGTGAATTTAGTCAATATAGCAACTAATTATTTTTTGTCTCTAAAATTTGTTTCTATTTAATGATTTTCTTGTAATGAATGGAATGAAGATAAGATAAGAACTACAACAACACAATTGGAAAGATGAAATAAGAATTCTTAGAAGTTTGCCATTGCCATCAAATACGAGTTTAATCCATAGGATTATAAAAGTTTGAAAGCTTACTTCTAATAGAGGAAGATGAATGATAAGTGTCATTGTTTAGTGATATTTCATGCAAAAACTTAGACATTTATTGATTTTAATTGTTCATTAAGTCATGACTCAACCCTAATTTGAGAAGTTAGAATTTAAAAATATATTTTGGAGTTATGAGATTAATGGAACTATTTAATCCCAAATTTCTGTTATTTTCAGGAATTTAAGAAAAGATTGAGCAAAGGATTAGAGGACGAATAGGGAGGCTTGAGAAGAGCTAGAAAAGAGAAGGATTAGACATTCAAGATGTTGGCTTCGATAGTGTCAAAGTTCAAGAGGGGGGGTGAATTGAGCTTTTAAAACTTTCGCATAAATTTGAATTTATCACAGGACAGAGACAAATAAATCGATTTATTTAACAATGAACAAATTTATTTTTCTTATTCTCTTTAATGAAACAGTAACACAGTGCTGTGATTTCAAATGTTGAGCAAGATGATCTGCAGGCAAAGTTCAAATTGATTTCCACAGGATAAACCAGAGGGCTAAACAATTAATCACAACCCTTGAATACAAAAACAATTCTTGTTTTTAAATCAATTAACAGATTGGGTTAACTTTTACAGAACACGAATTCCAATTATGTTTCACAACTCATACAAATTTACACAAAAGTTCTTCAAAAGGTTTTCCAGAAAATCAAGAACAGTATAAAAGTACCCAGAAAGAACAAATTCAAACACAATTGAATAGATTTATTTCTTGGCATATTAGTTTATTCAGCGATTATTAAGTGCAAGGATTAAGAGAGAATGAACACAAAACAATTATACTGGTTCACTCAAATGAGCTACATCCAGTTTCCACCTAATCCAATGTGAGATCCACTAAACCACAATTCAAAACAATTACAAAACCACTGTTCTTGAACCCTACAAGAACATGACACACCTTGCTGAAAAACACTATTCCAGCACACACAACTCTTCAAGAAACCCTATCAAGAAGAGTTTTACAAACACACTTTACAAGTAATTGGAATATGAAACGAATACACCTGATAGAGAATGCAGAAATCTGTCTTAGACCAGTAGAACAGATTGCTCACACAGTGACAACACCTCTAGCCAAGCCTTAGAACCAACTAAGAACAAGCACACTTTGTAATTTGAAAAATCTTTCAAGAACCTGTGCTAATCCTCTGAAATCTCTTTTATCTCAGTTGTAAAAACCAGTTTTCTCAACTATATGAACAACCATTTAAAGCCAGAACAAACTCTCTTTTTATAGGAAACATTTTATAACAAACTTTCAAAAAACAGTTAAAGTTGTTACAAAAAGAACAGATTGAAAATAAAATGAACAAATTTATTTTCAAAGGTAGTGAGAGATTTTGTTAGATTTAGGAGACTTAGTCAAACACCCTGGTGCAAGGATAAAGCTGTGAAAAACCTTTCAAGAAAAAAGTGGCACCAGACTAAAAAGAATCTATTCATTTAGAGAAAAACATATTCATTTTCAAAACGATAACAAGAGCTTTTTAATAAGAGAAACACAGTCGTTTTGATGGAATGAAGACTTAGTCAATATACTCGATGCATAAAACATGATTTTAAAAAGCACTTAATCAAAACATCAGTTTAAGAAAAGAATCTATTCATTTAGAGAAGAACAGATTCATTTTCTATGCAGTAAAGAATATTTTTTTCAAAACATGTGAAAAACATTTTCATAAAACTTGTGCTTGTTCTTATCACATGGTCAAGGGTTAAGAGGTGAATTACTCAGCAAAAAACCTACTTTAAACAACCTCTAATCTATACCTAAGACATCCTTAAAACAAATACAAACACTAAGGAAAAATACACATTTGGCTTCATCAAACATTTTGTCTTGAAGAGGCAGCATCCATCTTCAACACAAGATTCCTCAAACTCGGCCAAGCCAACTTAATTTCGCTCAAGACTTGCTCAAGCGGGCCAATCTTGCTCAAGCGAGAATGGTCCAAAGGAAAACTTTACCATCCAAGCCACCGTACACAAGAATAAATGACAAACGAACTGTTTATATAAATACTAGAATAAACCTGTATAGGAATTGTATTTTGGTTTCTTTTTCAAGAGTACTTTATAGATGAAACAAAGACACTCTAGAAACCCTAAATTATCACACAAGTAAGGGATTTTAGAGCATCTTAAAGGAGCATACACAACCTCCTTAAGCCACCATGGTAGCTTATGGAGCAATCTAAATTCATCTATAAAAACTCTAATTTCCACTCATGTACTTAGACTTGCATATATTGACTGAAGACTTCAGAACTTGAATACTCATTCTCTCCCAAATCTCTCTTGCTAGTGAGCCTATTTGGCCTAGTGTACCTAGGGAAGGTTGGTCAAACCTATCTCCTTTCATTGCACCTTCAACCTCACTGAATCCTTGCACCTCTCACCATTTCGGTGCACTTGTTTCAATTCAATTTCATTGCCACTCCAATCAATCCATCAACCATAAGGTTGGACTACATTATGTGGATTAGAGCACATTAAGATCCTTCGGCCAAGCTAAGTCAAACACTACAAAAAAATCACTTTTAGCGACCACCAAATTCAGTCGCTAAAAGCACTATAGTCAGTCACTAAACATATCTGTGACCGAAACAGTCACCAAATAAAGATCGAAGCGAAAACCCTAGTCGCAAAGCCCTTAGCTACCGAATTATAAAGTAGTCGTTAATTTGCAACCGAAATTTCGGTGGCTAAATCGGTCGCAGGAAATTTGGTCACCAAAATTTAGAAACTAAATTAGCAACCAAAATATCGGTTGTTAAATTCGTCGCACATAAATTTGGTCACCAAAATTCGGAAACCAAAGTAGCAATCGAAATTTCGGTGGCTAAACCGGTCGCAGAAAATTTGGTCACCAAAATTCAGAACCCAAATTTCGATGACTAAATCAGTGGGTGAAATAGAAGGTGATAGCGACCACCGTTTTCAATCGCTAAAAAATATCTTTTGGTGGCTAATTCGATGGCTAAATGGAGACCCCTATAGCGACAAATTTGATTTCGGTGGCTAAATAGCCACCAAATCAATTTCGGTGACTATTTTTATATGTATTATTAATACCTATTTAAAATGGTATTTTGACCATTTTATAAAAAAAATTCAAACCTCCTCATAGATACTCAAAATTCAATCAAGCTAAATAGGAATGAACTTCAAATACATAGTTTAAGAAGGAGTTGTACTCAAATTAAAGGTAAATCGTACTACACAACTAAAACTGTTGAAAACTAGTTAAAAGAGTCAAATCTATTATATAATTCAACATACAACTAATCTTCTTCTAAACTGTCATCTCTAATGTGTCTCCTTTATGATGTCCACTAGTAGTAGGATCTGAAGAGCCTGATGCTGGATTATTCATTTGAATGTGTTGTAGGATGAGTTGCATCTGCTCGTCTTGTTTGTGCATGCGTTCACTTTGCTCTTCATGAGTTTTCATCAATAGCTCCATCTTTTCTTCAAGTGTTTGCTCCTTGACATGTTTTGTCATAATTTCATCATTTAGCTTTTGAATAATCTCACGCATTTCTTCTATTTGATGAACTACTGGAGTTTGGCTTGTAGCAGAATGAGCACTTGTTAAACTATTAAACCTTTTTCTCAATACACCATGACCATAGACATTCCCTTTTTTATTTCCACCTCCAACAACATCGATGTATATTTCATTGTCATCAATAGAGGCAACATGAGATTTTTGCGAAGATGCGCTTTCAAGCATTTGCTGTTGTTGGGCTTCTTCTCGGTGTTTCTTATATTTCTCCTGAAAATGAAGTCAAATTGATTATTGCGAAGAAAACATATAGTAAAAATTAAATTAGAACTTAAATTTTAAACATACCGCAAGGTCGCGAGTCTTGTCATTGACCCATTGTCCAGTCTTCAATTTCTTTGTTCTCTCTACAACCTCCCAAGCAGTTGGTTGTCGTTCAAGCTCCTTAGTCTACATAAATTTAATAAAAATATATAATAGATTGTATTTAAATTAAATATAGAAAGAGAAAAAAAATATAATAATATTACCATTTTCTCAAAGTGAGCCGCAGTAGATATGGAACCACCACAGTAGGCTGAGGCTCCCTGCTCAACAACCTGATTCGCCTTAGCAATAACACTATTGTTTTGGAATTTTGTAGAACTCCAATGCTGGTCCAAGGTTGCTCAAACAAGTGGTGGAATCCATGTCCCCTTATCTTGACCATGCCTAACTTTACTCATAGCATTTTTAAAGATACGAGAGGCTTTTGTATAAAAAATGGATCTAATGAGTTGGTCTTGTTCTAGATCCCACCTATACTCTTTATGCATGAAAAATAAATTTGAAAACAAACATTGTAGAAAAATAAAATAACATTTTAAATGTAATCATAACTCAAATTACCTTTAACTCCCCAAACCATCTATATCTGAGCTCAAGACGAACCTTCTTCCAAGTGGGACTGGATTCATCATATTTTTGCTTGATGATTCGTGAGATTACATTGGAAGGTCCATTTGCCGGTGAAAACCTGTGTTCAAAACATATTGTCAAAATGATATGTGAAAATCAGATCATATTGATGAATTACAATTAGATTAAAATATACTTACTCTCCTCTTTTTGCATGAAGTCAGGGTCTTTGATCAACTACATTGCCAGACTCATTGTCAAGTGTAAAAGAGTCTTGTATCGGTGAAGGTTGATTCATAATTGGCTCTATAGAAAAGGTAGTAGGATTTGATTCTCCTACATGATGTTCAATATCTTGTTCGTGAAGTAGGGGTCCTTCATAGATATGACATGTAGACTCCATAGTTGTTGGAAAAACAAACGAAGGGGGAATGTTGGTGTTGGGTAAAGATATATCAACAACACGAACACCTTGACCACCACGATTAGGTGGTCTACCACCACCACCTCTACCCCTTGGTGTCATCTGCAAGTAAAACATATTACATATATAAGATGTAATTAATACAATAATCAAAGTGGATCAATCAATTTTGAATAAACAAATAAAGTAATCATGATCAAAAGACTCAAACCTGATTGTGTTTTCTACAACCAAATATGTCAGTTATCTTGCCTGTTATTCACTACAATTATGGGAAACCACAATAAAATTAATGTTAAACATAATTTGGACAAGGTATACAATCAATTTTAATGCATGAATTACCGAAGAGGTATCTGTGTCACTAAAATCACTCTCAATGTTATCCTCACTTGAAATGTATTCCTCCTCATATTGCTCATCTATGTTTGTTTCATTTAGTAATTGTAGATCTATTTTTTCTCCCCCCATCAACATCAACAAGAGAATCATGAATGATTTATGGATCAACATGCAGCACTACTTCAAGTTTTAAAAGCTCATAATCTTGGTATGGAGTGTCATGCTCAACCTCTCTTACTGTGTTATCAATGATTCTAATACGAGCTTTTGTTTTAATTACTCCCAACCAACCTTGGTGTCCCTCTGGATATTTGGTGTAATAAACTTGCTCTGCTTGTTGTGCAAATATGAATGAATCATATTCTTTATTATATCTCCGTGATTCTTTTACTTGAACGATCCCATAGTTCTTATATACTATGGTTCCTATATTAGGAGTATTATCAAACCATTCACACTGAAAGAGAACTACATTCATTATTGGAAAGCCAATATACTCCAATTGAATAATATTAGACAATATTCCATAAAAATCTGACTCTGATTGACCATTGGTTCCTCGTACATAAACACCATAGTTAGTGGAATTCATGCCTTCACTCCAAAGAACAGTGTGAAATTTGTATCCATTGATAACATAGATAAGCCATGATTGAACTTTTCTCTTAGGACCCCATGCTAGATTAACCAATAATGGATCTTCAATATTATTTTCTGGATTTAGAACCTAAACAAAAGGTTATAAAGTACACAATGTCTATCTAAATATAAAATTTTTATAAAAGAAAAATTAAAAACCTACATATTGTTTGAACCATGTAGCAAAATAGGATGAAATGTATTGGTCAATTTGAGCTTCTGAAGCAGTAGGACTAATCTCTCTTAAATATTCAACATAAATACTACAACAAAGAAATTGATTATTCAAACCTCATGCAACATAATTAACTTTCTTTTCAAATGAGTGAACATCATCTTACCCAAAGTATGGTTGAACCTCTTCACAGTTTTGAAGAACATACAATTGGGCAACATCAAAGTCTCTTTGATTTAGATAATATGTCATGCATTTTCCAATTTCTCTTCCTGGATAATTCAAAATTGAAATAGGAGGAGCATGTGAACAACCCTTACCTACTTCAAGATTACGAGGGATCCTAGTCCTTCTTGTTTCAACATGATCAGGATAATAAAATGAGGAAAATGTAGATGTTTCCGCTACCAAGTAAGCTTCACAAATAGAGCCTTCCACCATGGCTTTATTTTTTACATTCTTTTTTAAGGAGTGTAAGAACCTAAAAAAGAATATGGATGTACATAATTTAAAATATTAAATAAATAAACTACAAATGTTGTAATAGTGATTAATAATTTTATACCTCTCAAATGGATACATCCAATGATATTGGACTGGACCACCAACTTTTGACTCGTAAGGTAGATGAATTGGAAGATGTTCCATGGAATCAAATAAGCTTGGTGGAAATATTTGTTCCAATTTACACAATAGCACATAAATATTTTCGTCCATAACTCTTAGGTGTTCAACATTTAGTGTTGTCGAACTTAATTCTCTAAAGAAAAGACTGAGTTCAATAAGAACATTCCAAATTGATTTTGCTAATGCGTCAAATGCAATTGGAAGCAAACGTTGCATGAACACATGACAATCATGACTTTTCATGCCATGTAAATTGCCTTGATTAAGGCCAACACATCTACCCAAATTGGAAGCATATCCATCTGGAAACTTCAGTTCTTTAACCCATTTACAAATAAAGACTCTTTGAGATTTCGTAAATGTTTATGCTGCTTTTCATTTGATAAGTTTACCACCACCAATATCTTTCAACTCTAGCTCTTTTCGATTGCATATTTGTGCTACATCCAATCGAGCCTTGTTTGTGTCCTTAGTTTTTCCTTTGATATCCATCACAGTGTCAAACACATTCATGAACACATTTCTCTGTGTGTGCATAACATCCATATTGTGACGTAAAAGTTGAGTTTTTCAATATGGCAACCTCCAAAATATACTTTGTTTCTTCCAATTATGTTTAATACCATATTTAGGAATATTTTGTTCTTCTTGTAATTTAGTGCAAACTGGTAAGTGTGCAACCCTATTCCAAATGTCAAGACTAGACAAACATGGAGGAGGGGGATCAGTCTCAACAAACTTCTTCTTGAATGCCTTTTTATTATTCCTAAAATGATGATCAGGTGAAAGAAACTGACAATAGTCGAAAAAAGATATCTTGTGACTATGACTAAGATAGAATGCCTTTGTTCTTTCCATACATATAGGGCAAGCAAGTCTACAAGAAGTCATCTAACCCAATAACATGTCGTATGCTGAAAAATCATTAATTGTCCACATCAAATCAGCTTTCATCATAAAATTTTGCCTTAGTGACACGTTATAAGTCAATATCCCATCAGTCCACAAGGTTCATAAGTCATCTATAAGTGGTTGCAAGAACACATCAATCTTATGCTTTGGATTTGAAGGAACTGGAACTAAGATTGTCAAAAACATAAACTCCCTCTTCATGCACATGGAAGGCGGAGGGTTGTATGGGGTTAGGATAACTGGCCAACAAGAATAACTTTTTCCATATTGACCAAAAGGATTAAACCCATCTGCACATAAACCTAATCTGACATTTCTTGGGTCTTGACTAAAATCTGGATGCATTCTATCAAAATGCTTACAAGCTTCTCCATCAGATGGATGAGACAAAATAGACGGGTCCCTTTGATTCTCACTATGCCATCTCATGTGAGGTGCAGTTGCCACTGAAAAGTATAACCTTCTAAGTCTAGGAATGATGGGAAAATACCACATTTTCTTAACAATTTTCTTGTCAATTCCCTTCCTAGTGTTTGTCTTATATCGCTCCATTCGACAAATAAAGCAATTAGTTCTACTTTTATGACAATTTTCCCTATAATACAACATGCATCCTTTTGGACAACAATCAATTTTCGTACAACCCAAACCCAATTTTTCCACCGACTTCTTAGCTTGGAAAAAATTATTAACCATTCGATGATCTTTGGGCATAGCCTCCCCCATAAGTTGGACCATTCTATTGAAACATCCTTCAGACATATTATAACCAGATTTCAAGCTTAGAGCTTCCAAAGAAGCTGACAATTCTGAGTGATTCTCACATCCTTCCCACAAGGGTGCTTGTGCAACAACAAGCATATTAAAAAAATTTGAAGTTTCCAGATCAGGATTTTCCTCCATGTACTCAGATCCAATAACACTCTCTGGTTGCATGCAATGTGCATTTGAGGGCCCAACATGATCCATTATCATTTAATGGAAATGACCTAATTCATTATCTTTGTTCACAAGTTCCATAACATAAATTGGAAACATACATTGGGGGAGATTGTGGCAATTCTTCACCATGATTTGTCCACCAATAATAATTAGGCATGAATCCCTTTTGATAAAGATCCCACCCAACTTGATCCACATACTTGAAAACTTTACAACTACATTTAATACAAGGACATCTTAACATTTCACCTTGTTCTTGAAACTTTTCTTGACTAATAACATATTGTAGGAACTCATACACTCCTTCTCTAAATTCCTTTATCAGATGTTTGTTTCTGTCAAATCTTTTATAAATCCACTTTCTACCTTCTGGGATTTCCATTAATGCAATCTGACTACAACAAATTCCTAATGTATACACTTGTTTTAAGAGAGAGAAAACAAGACACTGAATGGAGAAAGTTAAAAATGCAAATATGAAAGTATTAGGTTGATAGGAAGAAAAGCATACATTTGTTGGTTTACTTTGTAACTGATCTTGGGAGGAGGTGCTACTACTTATATAGAGGTGTTGCTATCTATATATTTTTCCTGTAGACAAGAGAGATGAAGAAAGTCATATTGAATCAAAATATCATTAAAACAAGCTAATGGTTAGATGAATTATATTTTAAAAAATTAAAATATATTTGGTCATACATCAAGTCATCTTAATATGGATGTGACACATCTCGATCATACATTACATTAAGAGTAAGAAGTTGCTTATTTTTTGTGGTTCGAACTCCCTTGTTGTATCAGGGCCTCTTTGGATGGGACCTCTTCATGATGCTGCATATCTTATGGACATGCTAAATCTGGGCAAGGAGTGGGGATGGATAGGCTGTAATGGTAAATACAACTTTAAAAAGCTAATAACAGTGATGGTGGATGAAAGTGACCCTAATTTACCATTTTTATAAATTGTATTTTTGCACAACGGGTTTGGTTTCTTTGTTTCAGGTGGATTGGTATTCTGTCTGTGCAACATAAGGAAATCATAAATCACTTTGAGAGTTTTCATTTAATCCATCTCAGTATTAAGCAAAATCAAGTATGGAAGGGTTTATGGATTGTTATTGTTCGGAGCATATGGGATCAGAGGAACTTGGTTGTGTTTAAACAAGGGATACCTGATGCTGAAGAAATTTTCCATTCAGCACAACTCTCCACATGGCTCTGTTTGAAGTATGAGGCGGGTTCCACTAGCTGTTCTTTCTCGGATTGGATGCTCAATACAGGCCTTTGCTTACACGACTACTGATATGGGAGATGTTGCTGAGAAGATGTAGTTTCATGGCATGTACAAGGTTTCTGTGCTAGCTAGGAGTGGAATGAGGATGGCAGAGTGGTGTAGTTGTTTCGATAAAGGGATGCCTTGGACAAGGGGATATGTGTTATATTACAGGTGAGGAGGGTGAGTAAAAGAGGTAATCGCCAGGAAGTGTGGAGGGCTGGATGGAGGGTTATGTACTATGTGATGGCAGGAAAATCATAGTGCTCCCTGTGATGAGTATATGCAGTCTCAAGAAAGCAGAATGGAAAAAATCACGATGGCTCTAGTATTGGAGTGCTTGAAAGGTAGTAGCACGGTTTTTAACTGGTTTCGCTGTTGCATCTTGCTGATATCACGGAAAAAGGTGTGACATTTCAGTCACCTGTTGATGGAAAGCCAATGCTTCTTACACCTGAGGAATCAATTGAAATCCAAAATTGGAGCAGATATCATTATGGCTCTCGATGATGCTGTAAAGACCACCATTACTGGTCCATGAGTTGAGGAAGCTATGTATCGAACACTTAGATGGATAGACAGATGTATAGCAGCTCACAAGAGACCTCATGATCAAAACTTATTTGGTATTGTGCAAGGTGGTTTAGATCCTATATTGAGGGATATCTGTGCCAAAGGTTTGGTGGAGCACAATTTGCCTGAGCGGTGAAGATAAAAATTCATTTTGGTGAGTTGTTGCTCACTGCACTGCTGCTTTGCCAGAGCATAACTCTTGATATTGTTGTTTGTAGTGCTTTGGGCGCTGACATGTATGACTGCGTGTATCCCACTCGAACAACACGCTTTGGCACTGCTCTCATTCCTGAGGGAGTATTGAAATTAAAACACAAAGCAATGGCTGATGACACCCATCCAATTGATCCTACTTGCCCTTGTATGGTTTGCAAGAACTATACCAGGGCTTACATCCAATGCAGGGTGTAGTCCTGGGAGTGTTCTAGGGGTTTATTTGGAACCCTCAATGGTGAAATGGATAGATGCAGCAGGAAGGTGAAAACAGGTTGGCTACATTATGGCACACTGTAAGGTGAATTGAGGCAGCCCTGCAAGATGGTCTTGGAGGGAGTTTATTGCTTAATAACTGGGGTTTGAGGATGGTACCACATAATCCGAAAACACTAGTGGTGAAGTTATTGGACTAACTCGGTTTCAGCTCTGAATTGAGAGAGCATATCTGTAAAATTATAGAGCCATTTGGTTGTCTCTTGGAAGAAACCTGGAGATGAAGGAACTGTATAAGAAGATAGGGGCCAGAAAAATGCCCTAGTAGGAATAAGCTTTGGTTGCATTCCAATTGCTAACTCTAGTCAAAGCAAATATTGCTACTGTGATAAAAGGAAGGCGCTTCTAATAAGAAGCAACTAAAAACAACAACACGACTCAATTCTGCTAGGGAACAAGTCTGGAAGTGCTGAAGTATGATTCATGGAATTTGTTGGTTCTTGTTGCCGTGGTTGTTAGGGATTTGAAGATTATACCAATTGTAGGCTCGGTGGGTCATTGATGAAGGTTAATGGAGTTGCTGGAGAAACAAGTGTCATGGCAGGCAATAGCTTTCTATGCTGCATAACCTGAAAATTATGCAGATCTGAAGCACTTTTGCCTATGCTGATTGGTTTTCTTGGGTTTAAAGCTTTGTCTTTTCATATAAAACAACCTGCTGTAATAAGCTTTCTGTGAGACTAAATTTTAGTCTCTTTGGTTTTGAAAAAGCAAGTGACAAAGATCTAGGCCTTTGTGCTTGTATCTATCTTTCTGCCTGGTATCTTTATAGATGTTTTTATATAAGGGTTGGGACACCCCTGAAGTGTCCCCTTAATTATTTTATTCATTGCTGATAAAAAAAAAAGTTGGATGAGGTGCTTCTTATTGAAATTGTATCTTTGTTGCAATGTGAAATAATGTTAGCTACTCTGGTTAGAAAAATGGTTTAAGGTGGTTTTTGTGTATTTATGCAGATGGACAGTCGTGCAAAAATCAATTCTCCACGTTTGAGGACCTTGATGAGCGCCATACACCAGGTACTCTTAAACAAATCTCTTATCTAAAAAAACGTAAGTCATAATTGTGTACTTTATTGAGTATATATTTGGAAGATTTTTGTCAGAAACAAATTTAGTTTAGATCTTTTTCAAAATGGCTAAAAGATTATTGATCATTACGTTGTTCTAGATAGATAGTCTTAAGTGTATTTATTGATCATTAATTCAAATATGACTAATTAAACTCCTACGTTAAGCCATGAAATCATTTATGGCTTAACATTGTTCACATCACATGGCACAACACAACCCCCTTCTTTAGGTAAATGCCCAAAACTTTACTTATTCACTAAAATTGATTGGTTTCCTTATGTATGGTTTACCAAAATATAAAACGAAAGGGTGTTACCTTTTATTATGTATCATGAGTGTATTCTTTCCCTAGGAAAAAGATACATTAATAGAGGTTAAATGCTGAAAAGTTTAAAATACTCTTTAATCTCTTTCAATACTAAACAACATACTAAAATCAATGTGAGTTTCATTACTTTCTTTGGTTAGATGAGATAATGAGATCATACATTGTTCATGCTGACTCTAAATAAAGCTCCATAAACCAGATATTCATTGAGCTTTTAATGTTGTTTATTGCAGAAGGGTTATGCTGCCAGCAGGTCTCACATTGCAACAAATGCAATCAAGACAAATTTCCCCATGACAGAATGCATCAAGATTGCCAAAGAACTACTGCAGGTTTCTATCGCTTAATTTAAGGGTTGAAGAAAGTCATATGGTTTTGAACCACACACAAGCATAATACAGTCACAAGTACCAATGCTTGGTAAATGTTTAGAAGTTAGAAGAAGTGCAAATTTTGCAACTGTAACCTAATTATGGAAATGCCTTTATGGTTATTTGATGATTATTTCTTATCAACGGATAATGATTACAATTTACAAAAATAATACCTGTTGCAGTAAAAAAATGTTACATATATTTCATTACTTCAGAAAAACATTATTTTCCCTTTGAATATGTTACAAAGTTTCCCCCTAACCATGCCAGAATGTCACAAATATCACTTACTTGAAGTTTTCACTGTAACAACTTGTTATAACTTCCAGGATGCATACGAAGGAAAAGTTATAAATGTATGCAGTTTCAATCTTGTTCAACATGTTTAGTAATAATACAAATCTACCACTTAATACAATTTTAAAAAATAAAAAATGAAGAATTTCCCATTTATAGGTATAAAATATGCGTACTACACTAATATTTTGCCAATTTTGGAATATGTATGATAGAGCAAATATTGAAGATAGAAGACTCTAAGTGCAACAAAACCATATCAAGCAAGACAAAGATCATTTGAAATCTCTGGTCTTCTAATTCAAAGTTGCAGTGTAATCATTGCCACTGTTACTAGTTACAAGGAAATGATTTACTGGGACCTTATTGGTTGAGTAATCTGCATAACTACGTAATTCGCATATATTTGGACACTTTTAATAAAATTGAGATCCAACGCGTTACTCTTAAGGTGTTTTTAATTACGCATATATAGAGGAGTTTGGTTTGTAAACCTTTTTTCATTTTCATTCATTCATCCATAAAGTGCTCACTTATGCCACCTCTTTTAACAACTAATAATGTCATTACGTGATTATATAAAAGTAAATATAAATGCTTTGGAAAATATGGATTTGCATTATTATTCTACAGAACATAGTTCAATGCCCTAAAAGCTAACAATAACTTCTTAGATTTATGCAAGCAATCAAAGTACCTTCGATCGCATCTCCACTCGCACCTCCGTTCGCACCTCTGTTCGCACCTCTGCACGCACCTCCATTCGCCTCCATTCTTACCCACAACTTCCTCCTCCTCCAACAATAACAGTGTTCGCTCAAGTACCCGATTTTTGAAGCAGGGTTGGGGGTTTGTGTGGGGAAGGAAATGGCTTTGTTGAGGGTTTGTGTGGGGAAGAAAATGGCTCTGTAGAGGGTTGAGGGTTTGAGATTATTATTATTATAATAATAATAATTATTATTATTATTAAAATAAAAAATTTCATTTAACGACCAAAAGAAATTCGGTGGCTAAAACATAAACGTATTTGGTGGCTGATTCGGTGACAAAAATAAAAAATTACATTTAGCGACCAATAGAAAATCAGTGGCTAATTCGGTGGCATAAAATAAGCAATAATATTTAGCAATCGAAAAAAAATCGGTGGCTAAAACATAAACATTTTCGGTCGCTAATTCAGTTGTAGATATATTTTTCCCAATTTATTCAAAACACCACTTTAGTGACTAATGGTTTTGTCACTCTCATGTTCGGTCGTTGATTCGGTTGCAAAACTAACTAACATCATTAAGAATTTACTCGGTCGCTATTTCGATCACAGATTTGATAGTAAGGGTATTCGGTGGCTATTTCGGTCGCAAATTGCGACAACTTATTTTCAGTCACTGAATTCGATGACTAAATTGTTATTTTCTTGTAGTGAAATTTCACCAAAAAAAATCTATCAACTTGTGTTCTTCACGATTCTTGATTGTTTTTGCTTGATTCTTCCACAAATATTTGTTTCCACCTTTTATTATCATTGTTCATTACTTGTAATATGTTTCCACGGTTTAAAATCAAGTTTTCACTGTTTAAATTCATTGAAACCTTCAACAAACACTCTTTTATCTTATTCATTGGCAAACCTCGTTGTTTTTCATTGTTTTCGGTTGATTCTTGCATGTTCTTCAAGTTTTCTTTGATTTCCACCATTTACAACTCATTTTCACTGATTAAAACAACAAATCCACCATTTATTTTCATTAAGTCATTCATCAAATAATTTTTGATTAGTTTCGCTGCATAACCTCATTTGTTCTTCATTTTTTTGCATGGTCTTGTTGGTTTTGTCCATTTTTTTTTGTTCTTTTTCGTAATTTTAGCTTGTTTCATTGTTTAATGTGTGGTCTCTTCAATTTAATGGGTTAATCTTGAGTTTTGTACGGTTTATTTTCACTCATTTTCCATCAAACACTTTCCATAAACAAACTTCTCCAAAGGTGGTTGTTCTTGCTGTTTTCATTCAATTCAGTGTGTTTATTGTTATTTATTGTGTTTAATTCAGTGTATGTATGTGTTTAATTTAGGTGTTGTTTAGGGTTCCTAATCCTTGCATGTCCATTGTCACGTCCAAATATTGCTTAATTTTTTCAAAATCATTTATCTGTTGTTGTTGTATACAATGTGTTTGATCATATTCTCTAGTGCACACAACCTGTTTGATAAAAGTTCTTTTGTGTTTTTCTAAGTCTATGCTTTCGTGCTTGTAGTGTTTACCTATTCTTGAGTTTTTTAACTTGCTTTTAGTTCATTAATGAGTTTCTTCCACTAATTTTCACTTGTTGTCTTGTAGTTTTTTTCATTTCTTCATTGCTTCTTTAGGTTTTAGTTTTAGTTTCCAAATTAGTGTATTTTCCAGTTAGTTTCAAAATTTTATTTTGATATTGTTCTGCATACAAACTTTGTGAAATGTTTTCTGTATGTACCTTAACATGTCAACTACAACTAATAAAAAAGGCACATCCTAATCTCAACCACAAAAAACGTATAAATCACAAAAGTCAAGACGTTTTTGTTGTATCAAACCTTGTTTTAGTGCATTTGAGCTCTCAGTTTTTAATTTGCTGCACCTATTTTACTTGGTGTTTTAGCTTGAAAAGATTAAAAAAACAAAAATTCTAGAGGGGACTAATAGGGACTATTCCATAATTTATATGTATTTTTACACAAAGCTTTTGAATTTGAAATTTTTAAGGTATATTATGCGCTCAATAAGGAACAAAATGCCACAAAATTGAGAGCAAATAGATATGTATACAATGAGAAACAAATCAACCAAACTTGTAAAAATGCAAACAGTTTGGAGCAAAGGAGAAACTGGTTTCAAAACTGACAGATTGGATTTTAAAATTTATGGTAATTTTTCTATAGTGAATTTGAAGCTGAAATTTTGACTAGTTCAAGGTAACATATGAAACACGATATGGTAAAAGTTCCAGGCTAAAAAACCAAGGTAATTAGGTGCAGAAAATTTAAAATTGAGAGCAAAATTGACACTTAAACAGTTTGGCAAACAGAAAAAACGTCTTGACTTTTGGAATTTATAACTTTTTTTGTAGCTGAGATTAGGACGTATCTTTTTTACTTGAGTGTGGTACACATGTTAAGGTCTTTATAGAAAAAAATTCACAATAGTTGGATGCGAAATAAGGTCAAGATAATTTTTCAAAACTAAGTGTAAATCATACAATTATGGAAACTGAACATAAACCTAAAGAAATCAAAGAACAATGAAACAAAACATCAAAACAATTATTGGAAATGTATGTAGAAACTTACTAATGAACTAATAACAAATTAAGAGACTCAAGAATAGGTCAAAATGAAAAGACACCAAATCATATACTCAAAAAAATACAAGAGGACTTTTATCAAATAGGTTATGTGACTAGATCAAATGAACAAACACATAACATACAACAACATCATAGCAATGATTTGGAAAAATTTAATCAATATTTGGACATGACAAGTAACATGCAAGGGTTAGAAACAAAAAAAAAACAACATCTAAACACACATAAAAATAAAATTAAACACAAAAAGCAAGAAAAACTGAAAACAATGAAAAACAGAAACAATGTTGGTCAGGTTTGCATGTGGATGAGGGTGTAAGCAATTTTAAGCGAGCAAAAGACAATGCAAATCGTTTAAATTGTGTATAAAAGATATTAAATGGTGAAACATCAAATAAAATACAAAGTTAACTGATTAAAATGAGGAAAACAACAAGAACAACTGAAAATAGTGAAGAACAATGAGGTTTGGCAATGGAACATGCAAGAAAGTGTTTGATGAAGGTTTGAACAAAAATGAACGGTGGTACTAGATGTTTAATCGGTGGAAAAGAATTATAAATGGTAGAAGTTGATTTTAAATGGTGGAAAGTAAGTGAAGAAAACAAGAAGAACACTCAAGAATAAGTGACAAAACTGAATATGAATAAGTGCTTAAACATAAAAAAATTTCTAGAATTTTGACTTAGCTGAAATGCGGTGCAGCAGCCATGGATCGTTGTGTGCTCTAATACCACCTGATGCAATCCAAGGTGATGGATTGTAGAAGTTGAATGCAGTGGCAGCGGAATGGAGAAGAGTTTGCACCGAGAATGAGAGCTCTTGGTGAGGAACGAGAGTAGTTTTAGTGGTAGAAGTAGAAAAAGGTTTGGCTAAATTTCTAGGGATTACTAGGCCTTGGAGGCTCTCTAGCAAAAGGAGATTTAACAAAGAATGAATCTCAAATTCAGAGTTCTTCATTCAATATTTGTAAATCTGAATAAATGAGAGTATTTTGGAGTATTTATAGATGAAGGTAGCTTGCTCCTTAAGCTGCCCTAAGTCTAGTTAAGTGGACTTAACTATGGTGAGTGTGGTGGCTTAAGGAGATCGTGTGTACTCTTCTAAGGTGCTCTAGAAGTCCTTACTTGTGTGACAGGTTAGGGTTTCTAGAGTATCTTTGTTTCATCTATAAAATACTCTAAGGAAATTTAAAATACAAATCCTATATAGGTTTATTATATTATTAATACAAACAGTTCATCTATCTTTTATTCTTGTGTATGGTGGCTTGGATGGTCCTCTGTCATATCTTTAAGGTAAGCTTTGAGTAGGAAAACCTTGGTACTTAAGAAGTCCTTGTGACTCATCTTGCTTTCCTAGGAGTGAACTTGAACCTTTCTCACTTTTGTTTCCTTTGCTAAACTTCACCCAAATTATAAATCTTTTATGATTAAAACAATCTTTGACCCTCACTCCAGTTGAATTTTTTTTTAAAAAAAAATACTTGTGAAATATTTTTACCTTCACATAATGAGTTACCCATCTCATCAGTCTAGTGTTCATGGCAATTTAAATAATCAAACTCCAACGGATATTACTGCACAACTTAAAAACTATGATCTACAATTTGCTAAAATAAGGAATATTTTACATCAACTTGTAATAGATGATAAGTGACATATTTTAATAATATTTCATATTAAAATACAGTCACTTATAGATGTTTATTGATAAACTAATTATAATATAACCCTGAACTTACGAATTTAAACATTTTTACATATTTTGTGATTATAATATGAATAAGAACGATTTATTCCCAAATTTGTTTTAATTTTAGGATTCTAGGGAAAAATGGAGAAGAAAGGGCAAAAGGGGAATATACAAAGATAAAAAGGGAAAGTTGGAATGCTTCAACACTTGCCCAAGCTTGCCTAAGCCAGAAGCTTCCAGAGAATCTCGCCTAAGCGAGTTTAGTCATGCCTAGGCGAGATCACATTAAAGACGTTAGGCCTATTTTCGTCCAACTTACCCAGGCGAGTCCAATCACGCCTAAGTGAGAAGTCACTTAGCTCAAGCCCAACTAGGTTAAATACGAGGTGCGAGGAACAACCCTAGACATTCATTGAGAGAATATAAGGTGATAGAAAACCCTAAATGATGTGAGTTGATTTTAGACTGGCACATTTTAGAGGTTTCACTTTGGTTTATGATTTTTGGATTAGCAAAATATGGTGATAAGTTTAAAGAAGATTGTCAATGGACATGAACTTAACCAAGTGGTTAAGTAAGTGTGAAGTGTTAGAATTGTAGGCCTAAAACAAGAGGAGGGGGGTTAATTGTTTTTAAATGTTTTTCGCAAACTTTGAAGGTACAGAGAAAGTCAATGAAGAATCAAAGCCAAAGGAATGAAAATGCCCAAGTTACAAAATTGTTTTAGTTGATTTCTAGAAAATCAACCGATTAATTTTGCGATTCAACCGATTGTTTTTATCAGCAGTTAATAAAAACAATTTTAAAACGAATACAACAAAGATTAGAGAAAGAGAGAGTCACACAACCAAACTTATATTGGTTCACTCTTACACCAAGAGCTACATCCAGTCCCCAGAAACCATTAGGTGATGTAATCAAACCTAGATTATAAAACACAAACACCAAATAGGTGATCTTGAGCCCTTCAAGAACAGTCACCCTCTTTGATACACAATTCACTACAAGTCAGAACATCCTCTGATTGTAGACATCAGTACCTTACAAGTTTTACAAATATGAAACGAATACAAGTAATAACAGGAAGGATCAGACCAGATATAGAAGAATTACAACAATTTCCTATTCCACTCTTCACCAAAGCAAAGCCTTAAGCAATCTTGCAATCTTGAAAAACTTTAATCCTTTTTGGTAATATGATCTCTATTTCTTCAGAGATGTAAACACCAGTTATATATTCTCAAAATAGTTGTTTAAGACTTTTAATCAAAGGCCAAAACAATTTAGAATCATGGAAATAAGATTTTTCAAAAAACGATCGATTAAAAACTCGATTCTAGCGATTGAATTGGCCTTGACTGTTAGGTCAACCCTTTTCAGTTTTTTCAAATCCTTTTCAAAACCACTAAGTGTAAAAACAACCGATTGAAACCATAACAGGTTGTTTTTCACTACTTTGAAAAACACTTTTCTTTTGAAAGAACTTGATTGATCCAATTTTGAATTAAGCTAAGATAGGATTGAAAAATTCTAATCTACCCAGAACCCATGCCAAAAGTAGCAACCCAGCCTTCAAGCAATCTTCATGGATTTGGAGACATCAAAACTTTAAGTTCAATATGAAGGTTCTCTTCTAGAGAGCAAAAGAGAAAACACAATTATAGTGTAAAGGTGATGATGATTTGCAAAATTGAAAGAACAAAATGAAGGAAAGAATAAAATGATGACCAAATAGTAAATAAGGAAAACAAGAACATAAAGAGGAATGATAAGGAAAGGCGTATTGAAAGATAACAAAAGGGAAAAGATGAGATAGAGAAAGCTTATGGAAGAATGATGGTGGTTACACCACTTGGATTGGTGGGAGGATCCAAGATGAGTGGTGAAGAGTTGCCACTTGGAGCATGCTCTCACAAGATAAGACCTAAGAACTTTAGGAGAACAAAACTCATTAAACACTCAAGCAAAGTTTCTTTTCTATATTCAAATTCAATGTGAAAATGCAAGAGGCAAGACACTCTATTCATAGGAGAGAGTGCCTTGGAAAACAAGAGAGAGTGATACAACCCAAATAGCTAAGCAAATGACCAAATAAGGGTTATTCATACTCAATTAATAAGAGCTAATTCACTGAACGAATTTCAAACTACTGAGTGAATTGCTAAAAATTGCATTGCCACCACCTTAAATTTGTTGAACACAACCCCCACATGATGAGAAGATTTTCTCCCAAATGCAAGTATGGAGAAAGGCATTCAATAAGAAAAAAAAAATTGCTCAACACAACCCTCATGTGCTGAGCATATTTTCTATAGAGACAATTTTGGTGCAAGGCTAAAACTGACTTAGCCAATTTGACTGCTAAGCAGATTAAAAGGCTTAGATAACTTATTATTTTTCATTATTTTGCTGTAAAGGAAATTTGTTGTGGGGATTAAATATTTGTGGATGTTACAAAAAGTTGTCCAACATACGAGGATAAAGAGAATATGTATTTAAAGAGTTTTCTATCATTTTCTTTAAGAACAAATAAGAAACATGAAAAAGATACAAGGATAAAGGAAATATGTATTTAAAGAGTTTTCTATCATTTTCTTTAAGAACAAATAAGAAGATAGCGAGAATAAATATTAGGTAGTAATTTGTATGACACAGATGGTGAAGTTATACATGACTCATTATTTAATTCATATGCATAGATTTAAATTATCTTTATAGTGATTAATAAGGATAAATAAGCTCTAATGTATGAGACCAATTAATCTAGTTCAAATACCACTTTTTTAAATTCTCAATGCCAAACCTCAAACTACAAATAATTTAAATTCTCACTTCTTAAAATCATGTCATATAAGGTAATATAAGGTAAAATCAGGTAAAATCAAGAGCACGGTATTGATAAACAATACCAATCAAAACAAAACAATGACATTAAAGATCCCTTACTTGACAAAAAAAATATTATAATTTGAACAATAAATATAAAAAGAAGACTCAATGCAACGCTTCATTCATTCATTAGGCTTCCTTTTAATTTATTTTGAAGAGTGCAAGTATTTATTGCACTGTAATGTTCTTATTTACAAAGAAAATTATTATGATTGCATTCTTTTCATTTTCAACTCTCATTCCAAAATTTGGTTCCAATTGAATCATAGTTTTTAGGATTAGTTTGTTAGAGATAATGAAAGGATAAATCTTTCATGTAAATTGTAAAACATGAAAGGATAAATCTTTCATGTAAATTGTAAAACATAGTTCAATAATTTATGCTAAAGGTTTCTAATGGAGTAGAAGAAAAGAATATAATAAGCTTATATTTCTTCCATTAAATTTGTCATAATATCAACAATATGGTAAAAAAATCTTTTTGTTTTTATCCATATTATAAGAAAGAAATCTAAGTTTGTATTATTCTGTGTGCTAAGATTCTTATTACTCTTATGATAAGTAATTTTGCCCAAAGAGTTTATTAAGAACTGGATGATTTTATTTCTTTTAATTGATTTGAGTTTTGGTGCAACTACTTTCAAACATTTTAGATGAAATACTTGACTATTATTCTCACATGCCTTTCTTAAATACTCCATTTCTTCAATACAAATTATTTTGTCATATTAGGAGCATGTATGTCATGCGAGAGTTATTTCAGTTATTTCTTCCAACCCAATTCGTTTTATATTGAAGTTCTCCAAAAACACATGTTAACAAAACTCTAAATCTAATTTGCTTATGTAAAATTTGTTAGATTATGGCGTTAGAGGAAACATTGGATTAACTTATCTTGTAGGATTTTCGTGAAAGTGAAAAGAAGATTCATATTCGTTTGTAATCTTGATATTGTCAATTCAGCCTCAAGACTTAGAAAATCGTAAATAATATTATAGCGTTAATGAAATTGTAAGTATAATGTTTGATATTAAGATATTTTAAAATGCACTGGTAATTTTTTGTTAAATAATGATTGTAGTAAATTATTTATCACTAAGTTTAACGGTTTAAAATGCTAATAAAACAAAAAAAAAGCATTAAACATAAACGTTTGTAGTGTATAAAAGTATTAAGATTATTACTAAAAAAAGTCAATGATGTGAGACACAATTTAATTATAAAGTTACTAATAGTGTTCCACCATTATTAGGCAATGATTTTTCCTAAGATGTACACATGGTTTTACTCATTGGAAAAATTTTAGTTAAAAACACTCGGTCAAAATATAAGGTAATGGCTTACTAATGTGATTTGGGATATTAGAAAGACTCATTTTATTTCATACTCATCAAAACTTTTCTTAAAATACGTGTTTAGAAGCAAATTAAAATAAAACTAATTAAAGTAACAAATTATAATTGATTTGATGAATTCTTTGATTATTTTCACATACAATCCTTTACTATTATCTAGCTTACAACACAATCTCAATTATTGTAGAATTTAGTACATGCACTTACCAGAAAATATACCTATTTATTAATTTATTATTTTAACAAGTTCACTTGGTATTATATTTGATCAAGTTTTAAATAACAGTTAAAAAAAAAACTTAGGATGCTACAACTACTTTAGTATAATGAACATATCGGAAAACTTTTAACAAATATTTAAATTTAGTAAATCATTATTTTAAACTTTTAAGTATACAACAATAAGAAATAACTGTGTAAATATTATAGAAGAACAATATTCAAGTCAATAAGTTGGATGCAAATAAACAATTAATATGCATTATCAAATACTTTCATCTAGTGGAGCATTAGTGACAATCTTCATGGAATTGCTTGAAGAACTAATGAACTCAGACAATGTTGTTTGGTTAGAGCAAATTCTTTCCAATGTTTCATGTGGATATAGAGAAGGTTTTGGAGGTATTTTAAGGTTCTCAATGTCTCCTTCAAGCATTTCGACTACTTTATTAATGGAAGGACGATCATTTGGTTTTAACTGTATGCACCAAAGTGAAATTATCATCATTTTTTTTGCAATTTTCTTCTCTTCCTCTATGACATCTTCCATTTCTATATCTTTCTCTTTGTCAAGTTGATCATAAATCCAAAAGGGAAAATAAAGTTGGCTTGAACGCTCTGCATTGGGGTTTAAGTTTTTCCTCTTACTTGCTATCTCCATCAGAAGCATTCCAAAACTATAAACATCAGACTTATCTGATATTCTTCCAATATTTGTATAAAACAATTCTGGAGCCATGTATCCAATTGTCCCTCTTGCTGCTGTCATAGTCACAACACTCTTATCTATTGGATATAGTTTTGCCAATCCGAAGTCAGAGACTTTTGGGGTGAATTTTTCATCAAGCAGGATGTTGTGGGGTTTGATGTCAAAATGCAAAATTTGCATCTCACAGCCATGGTGTAGATACGAAATCCCATGTGCTATTCCAATTGCTATATTGTATATTGTGTCATAGGTTAAATGCAAATTCTCTTCTCTGGAAAATATAAATTTGTCAAGAGATCCATTAGGCATGAACTCATAAACAAGAGCATGTTTTGAACCCTCAGCACAATATCCAATTAACTGCACTACATTTTGATGATGTATTGTTCCAATTGTTGCAACTTCATTGATAAAGTCTTGTCCATTACCTTTTGATTTTCGTAATATTTTTATAGCAACACAAGATCCACTACACAACTTTCCCTTGAATACAGAACCATAACCTCCTTCACCCAATTTTTCATTGAAACCTGTAGCCATCTTCTTAATTTCCTTGTATGTGTATCGAATAGGCATCAAACTATTTTGCTCTAAATAACTTTCAATATTTTCGTATTGTGACGAATGTCTTCTTCTCCACTTGTATGTCAAAAGAGCAATAAATAATATAGTGCCAACAACATATCTGAAGTATGGTACAACATAGTGTCCCAACGTAATAAATACTGATTGATATACACGGTAATGTTCAAGATTTTGGTTTGGTCCAGTTATTGTTAAAAACAATCCTGTGAATTAATATCACAAATGTCATCATGTTGTAATAAAGAAGGAAAAAAAAATCACACCTTCCTTGAAATAAAAAAAAAAATCACTTGTCAACTTCTATTTATTAATATAATAATAATAAAATCTTTTAACTTTTAAATTTACTTATACTTATTATTATTATTATTATTATTATTATTATTATAATAATAATAATAATTATTATTATTATCATTTATGGTATTATAAGTGCCAATACATTTTTTATAATTATTTTTTATGTTACGTTTTAATTAAAAAATTATTATTTAATAAATAATATATATATATATATTTTTTTTTTATTTAATAAAAAAATTAATTGAATAATTTATTTCTACTCAAAAGAATATATATCATTAAATAAAAAGAATACGTATTTCATAAGAAGAATATATATTTTGATAACTATCTTTAACGTCGTTTTTAATTAGATAAATTTATCTTTTAATAAATAAAAAATATTTTATTTAATTAATTAATTAAATAATATATTTGTACTAAAATATAACTAAATAACTCTTTTTTACTTAAAAAGTAGTAGAAATACATAAGTAATATATTTATCACATGTGTATTCACATCTTGATTATATTCAAATAGATAATTTTATAATTTTATTATTTTTATAGTTTATTTTTATTTTTATGAATAGTTAATTAAAAAATAATATAAATTAGTATATATAAATTTGAAAAAATAGTATTGTAAAATTATATAGCTGTTACTTTTAAAAAAAGAAGTTATTTTTTTTTTTAAATAAAGAAAAATGATTCAATTATTTATTTTATTAAATAAATAAATAAATTATTTTTATTTATTAAAAGGTGAAATTTTCCAATTAAAAATAAATATAAATAACTTTTATATGTTTTTAGATAATTTTTTTCTGGTTTTATAGGTAGTTACTTATATACATAGTTAATTTAGCTTTAAAAATGGCTACTCAAACGATAAAAATAGGATAAAAAAATTATATAGCCATTATCTTTTAATAGAGAAGTTCTTTAGTTATTTTAAAATAAATTTATTTATTTTATTAAATAAATAAATATTTTTTATTAATAAAGGGTAAAATTGTCCAATTAAAAATAATTTTTATAATTTTGTAAACAATTGTTTATTATTTTTTAGGTAATGTGTTATATAAGTAGTTATTTTAGTTTTAAAAAATGTTACTAAAGGATAAAACAGTGAATTTGTGTACACTAAAGAGAATAATTATCTTTATTAATTTTTATTATAGGTAATCAAATTTTAAAAAAATATTTCTAAAAGAATGATTTAAAAATTAAAAGAAAATGTATATTTATGTTATTTTAAGTGGGAAAAAATCATATGAACAAACTAAAGAATAAAATCATCTTTTACTAAAGAATAAAATTATCAATTAAAAAGATGAAACTAAAGATAAAAAAATTATTGTGATGAAAAAACTATATCCTTGAACATGAGTGTTCGATTATTGGTAGTTAGTTTAGGGTTTTGTCCTCATATGTTGGTGCTTTTCTTCTAAGCAGCTAGGGTTGTTTTTCTCTCTAGTATTGTAAGATTGGGACAAATTCTTCATGTTTTCAAATTTTTTTTGGGTGTCTCAAGGACCAAGGTTGTTCTTCACAAGCCAATCAATTTTATACGACTCAAGCACAAAAGAAGAATTTTGCACAAGCCTTAAATAATGTTGGTGATATCTTTCTTTTACAGCTGTCTTCTTCTTGCATCAAGGAGATTTGATATTTGTTTAGATTGATGAAGAGGTGTATCTTGCAAATCTTGAAAATAGTGAAAATAACCTTCATGGAAGAATAGTACTATCCAAAGGTGACAAACCTCTTAGTCATATGAACATGAGGAAAAAGTTAGATCTTGCTTGAAAGTCTCTAGGATCTTGGACAGCTATTCATTTGGGAAAAAGATTTTACGAATTTGTTTTTTCTTCCCTTGAAGACATTATAAGAGTCCTAGAAATGAGGTATTGAAACCTCAATTTGGATATCTTGATAGTCTTTGCTTGAACCATACTTTGTGTCATCTTGCATGAAACTCACCAAACCTCAATGTTGAGTCAAAATCCACAGTCTTCCTATGGAATATTGACAACCAAAAACAATTTTCTCTATGGCAAGAGGGTTAGTACTCCTCTTTCTCTTGATGAATGCACCATGAATAAATTTAGAGGGGTTTTGCTAGAGTGTTGGTAAATATTGATATGCTATATGTTTTGCCTAATCAAATTTTGGTGGAAAGACCTGATTTTGCTTTTTTTTTTTTTGCAGATATTGAATTTGAGAAGTTGTCTCCATTTTTTCATCGTGTAAAATGATAGGGTATGATATTTCTAAATGTAGACGACATCCTGATAACCTCACCACAATCAAATCATCTACTGTTTTATCCAAACTTGTTGTAGAGTATAAACTTGTGACTGTCTAGACCAAAGAAATTAATAATGCCCCTCACAAGGAAGTGTTTGGTATCACAGAGAAACAAAATTATGTGATAGAGGTATAGATATATGATGTACTTATTCATAAGGCACAGGTGGTGGAAGTTGAGGGAGTTGTTATTGATCTTAATACCCTTAGTTGAAGCTGTTGTTGGCCAAGTGGAGGTTGGATCTCTTGTTGGTCAAAAGTTTAAGAAATCTACAAAAGAATTATTTGTTGTTGATAATGCTTATGTTGTTGTGGTTGCTGATATAAGGGTTGGTTCACAATCTCAGGATGATATTTTAGTTGATATGCCCTCTTTGGAGAATGTCCACAAATCAAATTATTTGCTACAAATAAAAGACTCCTGAAAATTTTGGTCTTTTTGAAGGAATCTCTCATCTCAAATATGCAACTAATGCAACAAGTCTTAAATTTGTTGATGTCAAACGAGTTACTTCTAAATCTATTTCTCAAGATTTGACCTTGCAAATTGTTTTGAATCTCTTTCAGATGGTGAACAAGAGACTCAAGAGTCATGGTCGCCTATCTTGGTAGTGAATATAGTTGAATCTACCTCGGCTGGCATTTTCTTAAAAGAAGTCAATTTGGTTTCTAAGTTCTACACTAAAAAGATGGATAAGAAAAAAATCATTAAGTGAAGACAATGAACCAGTTCAAACTTTCAGGAGATTGGGACGTCCTTCTAAAGTTGGAGTGAAAGTCCATAATAAGACCTCCAAAACATGTTAACCCAACAAAAAGTGATGTTATGGATGTGCCTCAATATCATAGGATTTTATTACCACCGCTGAATGCAAACGAAGGCCAATCTGATTAGATGTTTGGGATTCAATCGTTCCTCTATGCTATCTTTATGGGAGCTACACATTAGAGAATGTTCTTTTATTTGTCTTCTTGTCTTTTTCTTTTATATTTAAACTCTCAATGTAAATGCTTATGTTACTCTTGAGAATTTTGTTTTTTCTTTACATGAATTTCGTCTAGTTTCCTAATGTTTTTTTTTAATTTATGTTACTTTTCTTACGATAATATATGTTTTCTAACATGAGTTTTATTTTTTTAAAATGACACTAAAGATGGTTAAAAAAAATAATCCTTTATATATAGTGGTATAGATAATATATATATATATATATATATTAATTTAATATTATTTTTACAAAAATTATATAAATTTAAATTTTATAATTTTAACATTTTTTTTAATATCTTGTTTACAAAATTATATTATTTTAATGGAATAAAAATGTGGATATGAGTTTTCTTAGTACTAATAAAGGAAGTTGTTAAGTTAACATATAAATAGTCAATAAAAATGAAAAAAATTTACTCTCCTAGAACCTGTAGAGTTATTGGAAGAGTTAAGAATCAAAGTGATTGATCTAATTATAATAAAAAATTAATAATAATGTGAAATTATTATAGTTTATAAATAATAGTTTATAATTATTATAGTGATTGACAAAAATAGTTTATAAATAATATTAGTTATATTTGGACAATTTTTTATAAATATTTTTATAAAAGAAAAATAAAAAGTTAAAAATTAAATCAAATTGTTTATAAATTGGAAATTAAAAATTAAAAAGGTCATATTAAAGAATGTCTAAAAAATAGTTTAAATATAAATCAGTTTTAACTTTTAAATAATTTATTTGATATTTTTATTCATAAAGAAACTTGTTCCATCATACTTATTAATTATAACATATATAAATAGAGGAATAAAACCGTGTGATAGAAACAAAGTAAACTATTTTTCCCCATAAACTATTTTTTGATAGAAACAAAAAAATATATAGAAATAGAGGAACTCACCTTGTATGATACTATCAATAGTCCCTGCAAAATAAAAAACAATATTTGATTTAATAAGTAGTATGACAATTAAAAGTAAAATATTCTTTTATGTAAAGGGTCAAAATAAAAAGTAATGTAAAATCTAGGGAACAATTTGGTGTTTTACTCATTTGTTGCATTGTGTTATATCTTATTGTGAAATCTTTGTTTAAATTTGTTATATGAGTAATCACTTGTCTGGATTAATTAATGTATACGAATACATATATACATATCTTTAAGGAGGAACATGCATGATGCCGCTGGAGGAACTGTTTCACTATATGACTGTAAATTTGAATTTACTTATATTTTAAACTTAATAAAAAAGTTTAAATATTTTTTTCCTCAAATCTAACTCCCTTTTTTATTCATTACATTAAAATAATATTTTGTAGTTACGTAACTTACAAAATGTTATATTTATCCTTCATATACGCATAAGGTGATTTTGGATTTCCAATTTACTGCGATTCTTAACTGTCTAAAATTAAATTTTAAAGACGGTTTTCGACATTTAAACTAGAAAAATAAAATAAATCATGATTTTGGAAAATTTTGAATTTATAGGAAATAAAGATGAAGACTTATTGGTTGATGATGAGTTTTTGGGTTTCAAGGATGATTTGTTTGGTCCTGATCTTCTGGTTTGGGATTTTTAATGTTCGAGTTGTTTTCAATTTTCTTTTGCTTTACTTCCTCTCCCACCTATTTCTTCTTTCTTCCATGATATGTAAATTTTTAGTCACGATTCAGAAACATCACGGTATTCCATATCTTAATACGCCTATTTACCCTAATTTTATTTACCATGTTGTTAACATAATTTATATATATATATATATATATATATATATATATAATTATATCACATAGTGTCAATTGGTTTTAGGTTAAAATCTATTATAGAATTAAAGGCCATAGCTCATTTGATAATTACTTACTAGTAAACTCACCTGGTTCGATAGACAATATAGGATTTTAAAACTCCTTCCAAATTGTTTGAGCTATTGTAGCATAGTGGAATCTTAAGGGGTTTAAGGTCCTATTTGCAATATGACCTAGTTTGTGTCTTTTTTACACCATGACTATTGTATTTGTCTTGCGTAACTCTCTCTTCTTCCTTTCTATTTCTACTTTGATTTGGTCTAGATCGTCTTTTTTTACTTTGCTTTTTGGTCATCTTTGTTTTATTATTCTTTGATATTTTATAGTGAAATTAATATTGTCGGTGAAAATGAGGATTCTTTGAATTTTATTAGTGTATCTGATATTGCAGAACAATTTCAAAAAAGTCTTACTACTTAGTCACAAGCCATAATCCTTAAAAGTTGTGTCTTACTCTAATTCATCAAGTACGTCTCCTATCATTTAAATTTTTGGTTTTGATGTCTCACATTACATGTCGTATGATTAAGTTTTTTTTTTCCTCAAGTTTCGTGTCACCTATATCTATTTCACTACAAGAAAATTATTAAATAAAAATTAATTTTAGAGATAAAAAATAATTAGTTGATATAGTGAATAAATTAGAGATATTTTAGAGACTAAATTTTCTTTTTGTTTCTAAATTAGTTTATATTATTGTTAAATAGTTTCTAAATTAATCTCTAATTAGCTACCAAGGTTTTAACTACCAATTATTTAGATTCTTTTACTAGGTTAAATTACTTAGTTTCCACTAAAGTTTTAGGCAAGTTACAAACCAGTAACATCTCTAATTGTTGCGGTTTCAAACTTGTCAATTTTACTACTTTACCTTTTATCTAAAGCATTTTTTACGTCTCATACACCTTTTTGACTTGGTTCATTATGATGCACAGAGTCCATCTTTGGTTCCTACCAAAGGCAAATCCCACTATTATGTCTCTTTCTATTAATGATCATATTTTCTATTGTTAGGTTTATCTTATGAAACATTGTTATGAGTTTTTTTTTATGTATATGATTAAAAGCAAACATATATAATGTTTTTATTAAATGTTTTCAATGTGATTACACTTCTAATAAATTTTTGTGAACTACTTACCATCAATGGAACCCTTTATCAAACTTCTTGTACTGGTACTCCGCAAAAGAATGGAGTTGTTGAAAGAAAACATTACTACATTCTTGAATCTACTCATTTTTTTTATTATATGATTTAGTTCCCAATGAAACTTCAGATGAGGTTGTTCTTATTTTTTTCCATGTTATTAACCAATTTCCTCTTTTGTTATCTCAGGTATGTCTCCCTTCGAAAGTTCTATGGTTGTGTTTCTTATTACTCTTCCTTGAAAGGTTTTGGTTCTATTTTATTTTTCTTCATCCACAAGTAGAACATAATAAATTGTCCTTTAGTTTTGTAATATGTGCTTTTCTTTGTTATGGGAGTTGTCAAAAGAATTATCATCATCATGATCCTACCAATCACAAACTCTATATTATATTTCTCGTTATGTTGTTTTCCTTTAGCACATACCACTATATTCATTTTCTTCTAACTCCCAAAACTCTACAAGGTCAAAATTGTAGTTAAAATTGTAATTGAAAAAATAGTTTAAAGAAAGGATTTGAGTTCTTTTCGTTATTTCTTAGAGATTGAAACTCATCTCTCTGATACTCATACAATTGATACCCCTATTGAGCTTAGTGTGAAATATACTTCTTTTGATGGTGTCTCTCTATATAACCTCACCATGTATCATACTATTGTTGATATTTTATTATATCCACCCATTACTCATCTTGATATTTCTTATGTTGTTCATGTTGTGAGTTAGTTTCTTGTTTCTCCTACTACAGTGTCTTGGATAATTATTCTTTCCATTCTTAGATATTTTCCTGGGACTTAGTTTCAAAGCTTTCTCTTTCCCTCATCATCTTCCTTGAAGTTTTGTTCTTATTCTAATGTTGATTGGATTGATGACCTTACTCATCATAAGTCTACTACATGTTTTTTGCATTTTTCTAAAAGATTCTCTTATCTCTTGAAAGAGCAAGAAATTAATAAGATAATGTTCCTCTACTAAAGTTGAATATTGTGCCATGACTCTAACCACTACTGAGATAGTTTGGTTGCATTGGCTTCTTTCTATTATGGATTTTTCTCTTTATATAGACCAACCCTTATGTATCATAACAACAAGAAAATTTTTATTCAAATTGCTCATAACTCAGTCTTTCATGAGTGTGAAAAGAAATATTGAAATTGATTGTCACTTCACTCTTCATCAACTTTACATAGAACCATTGCATTTTCTTTCATTTCTTCACCTATGTAGATTGTTGATTTATTTAAAAAATCTCACTTTATCAACATTTTCAATTTTTGAACGACAAACTTTTGATGTTTCATACTAATGCATACTGATTTTAAGAGAGATGTTATATTATATATATGATATAATTACCTTTTGTCCCTACATTTAGGGTCAATATTCAATTTACTATAGTGGTTTTAAAAAAAATCAATTTGGTTCTTATGTTTTTTAAAAGGTGCCCCCCAAATTGGTCATTTCCGTTAAATCCCACCTTACGGCGTCAAGTGATGAATTACGTAGCACACTATATGGCACAGTTGTGCGTAGATGGACTCCACGTACATTTATAATTAATTATTAATTATATTTATTTTTAACCTTTGAATATTATTTTTCCTATGCACAAACCCTAAACCCAAACTCATAAGAAAATTTGGAGAACAGGTCAGGGTGCGTCTGGGGAGTGAGCGTGGGTGGCGAGGTGGAGGGCGTAGTGGAGAGAGTTGCGGAATTCAGGGGAGTTAGGGTTTAGCGGTAGGGAATTGGAAGGGAGGTTTTGGGAGAGCAAGCGGTGGACTAGCTCTTTCACCAGATCTGAAAGCTTCTATCGTTCTTCTTCCTCCATTGTTCTGCTTCTTCACCAACAAACTTTTTCTTTTTTTTTTTGTTAATTTTCTCTATGGATTGTGGATTGAGGGAAAAATAGGAGTGCTTTTCTGATTTTTTATGGGCGGGGAAGTGAAACACAAATGTAAATGCAATAACGCTTTTGGCGTGAGGCCCTTTATTTGTTGAAAAGACGACTGAATTGCAACAGTACCAAATATGGATTGGAACTCAATAATACTCTCTTAAGCAACGATATCCTATCCATTTGAGAAACTTTCTTGCTATGTTTCTGATGATGATAATGAAGGTACGCTTCTGACATTTGGTGCAACCACACTATTGCAATTAAAAAGTCTTAATCCCAATTGCCCACTCACTCATTGCAATTCAAAAAACCATAATACCCGAATTCAAAAAACCCTAATCCCCCAAATGATTTTTCATTAATCTATCAATCCACTCCACTTTGCCACCTCACACAACACCTCATCCCACTTCTCTTTGCCACAAAAGCAACACTTGACGTCATAAGGTGGAATTTAACAAAAATGACCAATTTTGGGTACTTTTTAAAAAACATAAGTACCAAATTATTTTTTTAAAAACCAATATACTAAATTGAATATTGACCCTAAATGTAGGGACCAATAAGGTAATTATACCTATATATATATATTAATTAGTTGGGATAATTTACTCTTTCTCTATTGTAATATTTATATATTTATGTCATTGTTATGTCTAAAATACTTTTTAATAAGATTAATATTAAAAATTCTATTACTCTTCTTTTTCCTATGTTCTTATCTTTATTTCTTGTTAGTTATAGCTGCTAAAAATATCAATAAATAATATTTTATCACTAATTTAAATTTTTAATTAAAAATTGTTAAAACTCATATTTTATAAATTTAAAATGGAAGGGAAAACAGTTTTAATTTAGAAGAATAATATAAAAAAATTCAAATTTAAATTAGGAGATTAAAAAACTATGTTCAAACTTGAAAAAAAAAATGTATTACGTAACAATTCAAACATAGGTACATGATAGTTATGTAGAATGAAAATTAGTTGTTGGTATTACGTAACAATTCAAACATAGGTAATCCAAAGAGGTAGAATTCTTACCTAAAACGTACAGCCCCCACGAAGGCTTCAAAGGTTCTATTCACCCAAAAACAAGTAACAGAGCATCAATATCAGAGAAGCACAAACTCATAAGGAAGAAGTAAAAATAAATTTGGTAGGGTATGTACTTTTCTTACTATAATAAACACTTGTCCAATTAAAAATTCTAAAGTTTTTGTATTTTTTTCTAGGAGATTTTCTAATATCTTGAAAAAGGAAGAACTATTTTCTCGTTTTTCTTTTAAAGTTCAATTTAATTATTATTAAAGTAGTTCTTTCATGTTATTTCTCTTTCTAGAGCAACTATAATATGTATTATGATAACATTTGCTATTCAAATTACTCATAATTAAGTCTTTCATCATCACACAAAACATACTGAAGTTAATTATTATTTTACTTTTCACCAACTTTAACTTGAAATAATTATATTACTTTTCATCAATAATTTTTTTTATCAATAATAAAAAATCAATAAATAAAGTGAAAGATAAGAGAGGTTTCAATTCTTTTTAAAAACAAAGGGTGTGTGCGAAAATTAAGCCCACACTAAACCCAACACTTAGCCTAATTAAGAGAGCTTTTCAATGCATATTGTTAATTTATTTATAAACCCCATTTTATTAAGCATTTTCATGTTTTACTGATAAAATTTTGATAATTTAAGGAAAATGTTACATTATATATATATATATATATTAATATTAGTTAAGGATAGTTTAGTATATGCCTTCAATCTTCAGACTTCATTACATAGCTAGTATTAGAAACTTTATTTCTCAATTTTTTCATATGTCATTATTATATTTTGTTTCATTCTTCTCAATCATCATTGTTAAACTCTTCCACAAATAATATTTTTTTAAACTATAATACGAATTTAATTTTTTAATAAAAATCATTAAAATTAATATTTTATAAATAGTTAGAAAACACAATATTAATCACATCATATTTGACACTGTACACACATAGAGATAAAAAAAACATTTTCAAAATGGAGGAAAAAATAATTTTAATTTAGAAATCCAATATAAAAAAATTCAAATTTAAATTAAGAGATTAAATCTATATTTAAACATGAAAATTTGAAAAAAAATGTATAACAGGTAATATGATAATTATGTAGAATCAAAATTGGTTTTTAATATTAAGTACAACTCAAACTAAGGCAATCCAAATAGATAGAATTCTTAAAAAAAAAAAGTCCGCCACCTAGGTCCTCCTATTCACCCAAAAAAAAAAAGAAAATATCAAAGATGCACATAAATTACTTAATAATTTTTACAGTATTTACTTACTAAATTAAACTGTTTTAGATGGTTTTGAAATTTTTTAGGGAAATAGGTGGATTGAAACCGAACTATTGTTATAAAATGATTTAGTATGGTTTGATTTCTTTAAATACTATGATTTATAATAATATTTAATAATATTTTTTGATTTTGTGTGTACAATTTTTTTCTATTTTATCTTTAATACTATTTTTAAATTACAATACAAATTACAAAAATAATAAAAAAATACAGTGGGAAAAATAATTGTAAAAATATAACTATTCACATTTTACATATAATTAAATTATAAATATTTGATTCCTTATAATTATATTTTATTATAATATAAATTCAATATGATAAATAATATATCTAATTATTTTATTTTGATGTAATAAAAAGCTCACATAAAATAAAAAATGATTACATATACTTATAAAAATTTATAAGAGAATATAATAAAAAAATGCACAGATAGAGATAGAGTGTTTAGCTAGTAAATATAAAAAAAGAATTAAACAAACTCAAATTTAAAAGAAACATTAAAAACAGAGCCTGAACTGTCCTACCTTCATTGTAGCATTCAAGGGTCTGGCTGGAAGAACTGAAATAGCAGTTATAATAATCTACACAACGACCCTCACAGGCGAGAGGAATCCATGAATGCTCAAATCCATAGAGTAGTGCTGTGTGCATCATGTCATAGAAATATGTATTTGTGTCCAAACCCCTCCAAGATGTGGGAGAAACCAGCTTCACATGACAACCAACTTCAAAGTCCTCTGCAATTAGGTCACCAGCAATAGCGTATATGTAGCCTTTGGACTCCCAATTCAGGCATCCATCAGTATCCACATACTTAAGCTTCCCAATCACTCTATGGCTACAATTCAAAAACACTATATGCTCATAAACAAGTGGCTCAGTACGATAATACCAGTCAACCCAATGAATTGTTTGGTAAAGAGAACTATCCTTGGGACGATAATACCGGTGAAACGGAGGAATTAGTTGGTAAGAATTAGTGAAATTGGATGGAGAGAAGAAATAGCGAGGAAGAGAAGAGCAGTTTGTTTGTTGAAGTCCAGGATCCACCACTCGGATTGTGAAATTATTGTAGTTGATGGCCTGCACATGAAATGTTCCCGAGTACAAAGAGAAGAGCGCTATATTGTTTTTACAAGATAGCTCATAGCCGGTGAGACCGCACCCTTTTGCGTCTCCTTTCAATCGGAATGGATAAGATATGTTGCTGATTTTCCCACAGGAAGAGGAAGGGCAAGCATCTTCTCCATGAATTAGGTGGAGCAGAAACACCAAGATTATCAAAGCTCTCTCTCTCCACATGGTTACGCCCAAACTCTTTTGTTTAAACTTCTACTGCCAACACAATCCAGTCTGATATTTAAAGTGGTCAAATTTCATGTACACAAGAACAGTAAATAAATCAATCAAAAAAACCAAATTTGAGATATAATTTTTTTTTTTGCAACAACTATAGTATAAGTTTTTACTGGAGTCAACTGGTTCTAATTCATGACTGCTTGTAGTAAATCCAGCAAATTGTCAATTATAAAATGATATAAAATAAATAAATAAACAAGTTTTATTATATAAATAAAATTTATATATTTAAAAGTATGTTTTATATAATTATAATTTTAAACCTTTTAAAAAGTCATTAATTTTTTTCTTACAAAATTTATCATTTGTATTTATTTTTAAAAATTAGGTATTTTTTTTTAATTTTATTTAGACAAGTCATTTTATTTAAGCTAGTTGGTTAATTAGATTTAAAATTTATTTTTTTAGATTTTTTTTTATTTCTCAATTTCAACTAGGGTTATATCTAATTTTTTTACAATATTTATTATGTTTAATCAAATATTAGTTATGTGTAATAAATTATGTAATAAAATATTTGTTATTTCATGTTCAATATTTTTTCTTTAATTTGAACTACATAACAAATGAAAAATTTACTCAATAAATAATAAAAAGTGTAATGATTAGAATAAATATTTGCTACATCAAAGTTCATATCCTTTAAATTTGTTTTTGAATTGTAGTTCATTAAATTAATTCTTGACATATGCAAGCAATTCTTGGTTATCTGTTTTGTCTTATTGAATATATGCAACTATGCATACTTACTTTTACCCAAAAAAAAACACAATAGTTTTGGTTGTACACTTCGCCTAATAAGTTTTTATTTGTACAAATAAAGTTGATACAAAGTCTAAACATTTATAATACACATCAAGAATTTATAAATGACTATTCTTTGTATGTAAAGAATATTTGTCTATTTATTTCTCTAAAGAGGATTTCTCTTTAAAGTGTTAAAATCAAAATCTTTTAAAGAACATGTTTCAAGCTACTCCACCCAAACAAATTTTTTGAAAAAACAGAATGACAGTCTTGTGAAGTCAGTTACTTGTCTAGGCTTGATAAATCACATAGCCAAATACTTTTATGCTCTGTTTGGATTAGGGAGTGAAGTTGAGATGATTTGAAGAGAAAGTGTAAACAAAATTAGGGTGTTTGGATTAAGGTAAATAGAGTGAAAAGTGTAGGGAAAGTTTATAAAAGTTTGTGAATGATGTGATGAGTGTAATTGAAATTATATTTTTTAATTGATAAAAATGTAAGTTTATAAATTTACTATTATATTTAAAAATTATTAAATATGTAAACATGAGATATTTTTTGTAAATTTTAGTTAATTAAAATTTTATAAATACATATTTTTTATAAAATCAAATGAAAATCAAAATTATTTTTTTTACTGTTAATATTATTATTTAATAAATTTATTTTAATTATTATAAAAAATGTAATTTATATTTATATTTATTTTTATTTTTATTATTATTGTTTATAATTTATTTTTATTATTATTATTTTTAAAAATGTAATGTAAAAACAAAATTTTAAAAATGTAAACAAAATTAAAATAAATTGTAAATTAAAATAAATAAATAAATTATTATAATTTTTAATATATAAAAAAGTTAAATTTTAAAATGATAATAAATTAATTTAAATTTTAATATAAAATAAAGTACTTTATTTCAATATTTAATTAAAATAAAACATTAACATTTATTCATCATTTTAATTATTTATTTACAAAATGTAATTATTAATAAAAGTAAATTATATTATAAAAGATTAATCTATTAAAAATAAATTTTTTTTGAACTTTCTTCGCAGTTTTAAATAGAAAGTTTAAGCAATGATTCTTTCTCGATTAATGTATTTGTTCTTTTTGAATTTCACGCTTTCCTCTCAATTCTTACTAAATAGTATTTCTGCGTGTTTCTAGGAACCTTAATGCAGAAACAAACAGTACCTTAATGTTGTAGGAAAATCATTTAATAGATCTACCTACTTGAAGGTGGTCAATCACAAGACCAAGAAAATTAAGGGTGTAGAGTGTAATTTTTATTATTAATAAAATTTATAAATTAGTCTTTAAATTAATATTTAATTAGTTTTATAAAAATTTTAACTATCAACTTAGAATCTAAATCATATATATTGAAAAATATAATTACTTTTAAAGATAACTATAGTTTAGGATGTTGAAATTTGCTTATTCTTAAGCTCGTTAGTTTTTTTAAAAAAAATTGAAAGTAAAGATTAATCTTTAATCTTTATGTGTTTCTTGAACAAATTTCAGTTATTTCTTGGAACAAACTTTTGTTATTGTCAAATGCACCATTCACTAGTGTTTGGCTTAAGTTTTCTGTATTATTACGCGTGAAAGATACAGGACAATGTGATCATAGAAGAAATTTCAGACACTATACCCAAACCTTCCATCACACGATTGGACTTGTGTGACTGTGAATTTCGAAGAATTTGATAAGGTGGTCTTGTATACGAGATTGACTCTCACTGCATTATAGTTGTTTGGGGGAGTCAATTCTTGGCACTTAGGGTGTGTTTGGATCCAGGGGTGGTACTGTTGTCGACGACGGAAGTCACAACAGCACCCCATTTGGTTCTATGGTTTGTTGCGGGTGAGAGTGCAGCGAAAGAGAAAGTTGAGCGAATTTGGTTTCTTCTGAAAGGTGAAGAGAAAGTGTCACTGTGCAGTGGAAGTGCCAAATCATCACCACCCATTTCCAATCTTGCCCTCACTTTTTTGCTTTTTTGTTGCTGGATTCAAGAAGCACATGCCTCTGCATGCATGCCAAGTGAACAACAAGATGCGACGTGAACAGCAAGAGATTCCTGACTTGGTTCAGGAATCTATTGACCACCTTAAAGTTTGAGACCTCATGAATGAAGTGGGTGAGAGGTAGGTGTGTGAGGTTCCTGGTTTTTCTTTATAAACGTTGCTTCTGAGTGAAACAATTCACAGATAAGCGAAGAGCAGAGCGAAGCATAGAGTGTGTAGTTGGAGAGATTCGTAAGTGATAGTGTGTGTTAGGGGCTTCATTAACGTAGAGGTTATTCATCTGAAAGTGGTGTGTTCATCTCTGGGTTCATCTGTGCCTTCATCTGGTTCATCTGTGGGTTCATCTGAGGTGAGTTCATATGTTTCATTCAACGGTTAATCGATTATGGGTCAAATATCATAGGCAAAATAATCGATTATGGTGGAATCTGCAAATTTTTCGAGGGATAATCGATTATGTATAGTGTGTAAAATGGGTGATAATCGATTATCTGTTTGGGATAATCGATTATGGTCTTTTTTTAGCCTATTAGCATAATCGATTATGCTTTGATAATCGATTATGTGATGTGTGTGAAACGGGACATAATCGATTATGTGTTTGGGATAATCGATTATGGTCTTTTTTAGCCTATCAGCATAATCGATTATGCATTGATAATCGATTATCCTCTCTGTGTAAGTGATGCCATAATCGATTATGTTCTTGAATTTTTGAAATAAAATTGTTTGTTAATTTATTTGTTTTCTGGTATTTTCAGGTGTGTTGATCTTCCTATAAGGCATCCTATTGCTGTTGTTGCTGTTGTTGAGTGCTTATCTTCAGGTTTTAATTTTTTTTATGTAAAATTATTTTATTTAATTTGTGTTTTATATTTATGATTATGGTTTTGTAATATAATTTGTTTAGAATTTATTTTAGTTTATTATGTTAAGGCTGTTGTTGTAATATAATTTTTTTAGAGTTTAGTTTAGTTAATTATGTTAAGTTGTTACTAGATAGTTAATTAAATATGTTAAGGAGTTTAGTTAATTAAATTAATTTTTTCAGTTGATTTATTGTTTTAATTTTCGTAGATAGTTATTAATTTTTTAACATTTAAGAAAAAAATTTATTTCTATGAAATGAATTATTTAGAGAATGTATACAGAAATTTGTAAATTTTATGTTTTTTATTATATTAAACATAAATTATTAATGTTATAATTAAATAAAAAAAAATGTTGTTGTCATTAAAGAAAAGTGAAAAATTTAAGATAAATATTGTTAATAAGAGAATAGATATTGTATAATAATAAATATACAAAGTTAATAAATATTGTATAAGAAAACTGAAATATTGTATAATAATAAATATACAAAGTTAATTTTATTTAACATTTAATTTAATTGTTTATAAGAGAATAGATAATTTTTTTAAATGTATATTTGTATTCTGTATGGTTAATTTTTTTTTAATTGGACATAAATTATTAATGTTATTAGTTGAAAAGATTAAAAAAAATATTTTTGTAATTTTTGTTATAAGATTTAATTGTTATAAGAAAAAAATAAATGTATTTAAAATGAATATTTTTACAAGTGGAATAATGTCAAATGTGTAATTTGTAGGTTTCTTAAAAAGTAGTTAATAATCTGTAGTTAATATTATTTTAGATTGTACATAAATTATTAGAAAGATAAAAATAAATGTATTTAAAATAAATATTTGTACAAGTGGAAATAGAAATTTTTAATTTGTAGGTTTTTTAAAAAGTAATTGATATTTTAGAAGTGCTATTTTTAATTGATATTTTAATTATAAATGTAGAAAATAATTATTTATTCCAAAATGAATTGTTTATGAAACAGATTTAATTTTTTTTTTTTACAGAATGGAATTAAAATTTTAAAAATATTTTGATAGGGTTTTTATTTTTGTAGATTAAACATAATTTATTAATGTTATAATAGAAAACATTATATAAATGTTGTATTAATTAAAAAAAAGTAAAAATTTAAAGTAGAAATATCATTTTGAGGTTTTTTTTTTTATTTGTATTTGACATAAATTATTGGTGTTAGAATTAAATGTTAAAAAAAAATGTTATACTAATTTAAAAAGTAAAAAAAAGTTTATTTTAGATTGATAATAAATTATTGCAAAGAAAATTAGAAGTAGAAATAGAAATTTTAGGTTTTTATTTTATTTTATTTGTTTATATTTATTTGTTGTTTGATTAAATAATGTTATTGAATGATATAGTAATTTTGATTAAATTTTTTATTAAAATTAATTAAAAGTACGTTTTAGGGTAACTGTATTGGTGTACTTTTACACCGATACGGTAACCGCGTTCGGTATGAATTCGGAAAGAAATTATGACGAGGCAGAGATGGTACACTTTGAGGAAACAGTTGCAATTTATGACGATCTTGTTGCGGCGAACATGAACTTAATTTCACAAATCGAAGAACAAATAAAAAAAAATAATGAAGGTGCATCAGTCATGATTCTTTGTATGATTGCCTTTGGATTGAAATTGTTACGCACAATGCCTACTACAAGCAACTGTATCAGTGAGTCCCAACCACAAAAAGAGCGTCGCAGACAAGAATTGATGGAGTACTTGGTTCACACTGAACAGTCTCGTCACATTATTCGCATGGGACCAGAAGCTTTCATTAAATTATGTGAACGAATACGGGGAACTGGACTTGTTAAAGATGCATATCGATCAACCGTGGAAGAACAAGTAGCGAAATTTCTTCACATTATTGGGCATAATGTGAAGAATCGAAGTGTGTCATTCTTTTTCCATCGGTCTGGAGAAACAGTTTCCCGTCACTTTCATAATGTTTTGAGTGCCATTTTAAGGTTGGAGGGGGAATTTTTAATTCAACCAAATGGAACGGTTGTAGAACCACACATCCTTAACAACAGTCGATTTTTCCCCTACTTTAAGGTTTGTTGATAAAAACATTACTTCAAATTATGTGTAATGTCTTCTTTAGGTTGTGGTTAATTAAAGTTATGAATTTTTGTTTACATTAGGATTGTTTAGGGGCCATAGATGGGAGTCATGTACGTGCTAAGGTTGCACGTGCTGATGCGCCTCGTTTTCGAGGGAGAAAAGATTGGCCAACCCAAAACATATTTGCAGCCTGTGACTTTGACATGAAGTTCACATATGTCTTAGCCGGTTGGGAAGGAACTGCCTCCGATTCAAGGATATTGAAAGATGCTTTGGTACGAGGCGATCCTTTGGTTATTCCAGAAGGTTAGTTATAGGGGATTGGGTGTGCAGAAAAATTAAAAGGTTTTAGTAATATATACTAACCCAGTTTTCCACAATCTTTGTAGGAAAATACTATCTTGGTGATGCAGGTTTTATGTTAAAACGAAATGTAATAACACCTTATCGCGGGGTCAGATACCATTTGAAAGAATATTCGCGAAGAGGACCACAAAATGCAAAAGAGTAGTTTAATCATCGACATTCATCACTTAGGAACGTAATTGAGAGAACCTTTGGGGTGCTTAAAAAACGTTTTCCAATTATAGCCAGTGGGACTGAGCCACATTATGATGTGGATACCATGACAAAAATTGTTTTAGCTTGTTGTATTCTGCATAACTTTCTACGCGGGGTCGACAATGATCAGTCTCTGCTTGAAGAAGTAGATAATGAATTGTTAGAACAAGATGTCCAACCAAGCACCACCCATGCTCGTGAACATGATTACAGGATAGGGTGTGATATTAGGGATGATATAGCAAACGAAATGTGGCAAGATTATGTAAACAATTAATTTAATGAAATAATTTATTTTCTACCATTTTTCAATGTTTGTCATCCTAACTTTATTTAAGTTAATTAGATGGATCGCGGAAAAAATGTGGCTTCAAATTCATCAGGTTCTTATCGAGAGTTCACCAAGTGGACGGCGGAGATGGACCTAATTTTGCTCAATGCAATGATTGACGAGGTACGAAAAGGGTATAGAATTGATGGTAGCTGGACCACTCAAGGATACACTAACATAGTTATGGCTTTAAATGAGGCTGGTTTATCGGGTCTTAAGAAAAATAATGTGAAGAACCGGCAGAAAAGCTTGAAGGACAGGTGGAGGGAAATCCATGATTTGTTTGGTGGATTGAGTGGTTTCGCATGGAACCAGACCACTAAACTTTTTGAAGCCGAGGACGAAGTTTGGAGTGAGCTGATTAAGGTACAATGATAAGTACTTTTTTACGTAAGATGAACATTTAACTTCACATGTCGAATGATATACTAATATGTGAGATGTATGTAGGCCAAACCATCTGCGGCAAAATGGCGTTTCACTCCCATTCGCCATTATGACCTCATGGAGGAGTTGTGGTCTAATGATAGAGCCACGGGAAGTCGGGTGAGGACAGCCCGTGACATGAATTCACCTCCTGACATGACCAATTTCAATGTCAACCTTGGGGAGAATAATATGGATTATATCCCCGAACCACCGAACTTTGAGGAGGCAGATGACTACGTCCCACGATCACCAGCTGCTGAATTCCAATCTGATGACACTCCTTCAGACACACCATCAAACACTCCTTCTATGCCGTCTGCTGGCTCTGCGGGCACATCCTCATCCCGAGGATCAAAGAGAAAAGGCCCCACTATGTACGACATTGATGAACAATTTGCAATGTTGAATACTAATCTTCAACAATGCGTGTCATCAATGAAGGATGGAAATAAAAATGCCTCTCAGTTGGTTAATATTGCTCGTGCACAGGCAACGGCAGCTCAAGATATAGCTGCCGAAATTAGACGAAGAAACGACCTATATGCTGAGCATGTACACCACCATCGACGCCATGCCTCGTACCAGTACTCAGAGTCTGATATTTGGGCAATGCTCGTGGAACTAAACATTCAAGATGAACAACTCATGGATCAATGCTATGAGTTTTTATGTGACCATCCCCGAAGAGTTAAGCAACTATTTGGGATGCCATATGAGCGTCGAATGACAAAATTGTTTGGCTTTATGACTAGGCATTGATTTCATATCTCTGCGTGGGGTTACCTTTAATTATTATTAATCTAATATTTGACTGTCTTTGTTAGTAGCTGGACATGTAATATTTGACTCTCTTTCTTACTTATTGGGTATGTAATATTTGACTGTCTGTATTAGTTATTGGACATCTAATATTTTGTTTTGTGAACTCCTACTTTCATTTGCAATGTAATATTTTGATTTTTGTCATTGTTATATTATTGCTTTATGATATTATGTTAACTTCTGTTTAGTTATTTATTGTAGTAATTGCATTATAGATGGCATCATCATCCCACAAACGTAACAGAACCCGTAAGGGTAAATCTCCAGCAGAAGATGTTGATGTTCCTCCTCCACCAACGAGGATTCCAGAAGTTCTTGATTATTCAAGATACTTCAGTACCAGGCGTCAAATGGTGGTTTTTGAAAAGAACTTTCACGCAAGACCAGTATTACCACCAAAAGTGATGCATACTCCATTTTTTGCTGGTCCAGGATTTCAATTCCAAAATCTTCTGAATTGGCAAGGTTTACAACCTTTCCTCGGAATTAATCTTCCGTATTATGAGGATTTGGTAAGGGTTTTTTATACAAATGCAAAATTCACACCTGCTGGTCACCTTGCCATTGAGATTTGCGGCAAAATGATACACATCAAAGAAGTGGATTGGATGACCATTGCTCATCTACAATATGACGGTCTTAAGTTAACCCCGGGACGATCCCTGAGGAAGTTAATTTTGATCGAGCACTAGCACTATCCACCATGATTCGTGAAGATGTTGAAGGTCAAAATCTGAAAAATGTCGGTAGTCTGAACATGAATGACCGACTGTTGCATTACACATGGGTGCATATCTTGTGCCCTCGAGGAAGCAATTATGCACAACTGCTGAATGAAGATATTTTCATGATGTGGTTAATCAAGAATAATGTACGCATTAATTGGCCTCATTACATAATGCAACAGATCATCAAATGCCGGGATAACAAGATGCCTCTCCCATATGCAAATTTGATAACGAGGATCTTGCAGGTGTATGGCTTTGACTTGTCCAATGAACAAGCAACAATGCTAGGCTGGAATCATTACTTTGGCAAAAAAAGTATGACAAAATTAAATATATTCCAGGTCAATGGCATATGGCAACTTGGTAGACCACAACATGCAAACGAAGAAGATGATGAAGAGGATGAATTGCCACCACAAGATGATGAAGGTGGTCAACCTGAGGAGGAAAACCCCACTCAAAGGGAATTGTTAAATCAGATTTTGTCTGGCATGGAAAGAATGAATACCCGATTGGACAGAATGGAGGTTACTCTGGCTGACATTCGACGTCATCAAGGCCATTGAGTGTGTTATTATTATGTTATTGTCATTGTTATTTTTATTTCTAAGTTTCATGTTGAACATTGATGAATTGTATTTGTTATTTTTGACGTTGACATTGTTATTGTTAAGGTTTTATGCTACTTATTTACATAATCATATTGTTTTTAATGCAACTTTTTTACCATCTTATTACTTCGACAACATTGGTTAAGTGTCATTAATGTCTACGTATCACAACACGTCGTCATCTAGTTGTACTGGTTGTAGTGTGCAAAAACGTGGTACTTTTACCCATGCTACTGGGACCACAAGTGCCTTCGTTGATCCTATTTGTCATTGTGGACAATTTGCTGTTTTGAGAATAGCGACAACACAAAAAAATGCTGGGAAAAAATTTTGGGGTTGTCCCAACTACAAGGTAAAATTTATTCAATTAGGTTTCAAACAAACTTAAGAATGTTATTTTAAACTTATTCATTGTTCAATTTTATTGTTTTCTTCAAAACAGATTAGAAGTGGCATGGTTCTAGGCTGTAATTTTTTCAAATGGTGCATTGAAGACGTTGCCGATGAAAAAGATGAAATTATTATCATACAACGGAATAAGATATGTCTTCTAGAAAACCGTTTGAAGATCTCCACAAGAAGGATTCAAATGTTATTACTAGGAATGTCTTTTCTTTTTCTAATTAACATTATTATGTTCTTCATGTAATGACTTTACATTATATATTTTGACACCTACTTAATTTTCATGTTATATTCCAAATTTCTATATTTTTTTAAATATATTTATTTTGCTATTCATAATAATGAAAATTATTATTAAAATTAATTTTATATATATTTGTATATATATAACATAACATAATTTATAAAATCATTTATAATATTAAAATTATGTAAACAAATTAACTTAAATAAAAAATAATTCTTAATTAATAAAATGTTAAATAATATAATTATACTTTAATTTTAAATTATAATTAACTAAAATATGAAATAGGATTAATCATTATTTTTTTATATATACAAGGGTAAAATTGTAATCCCACAAACTTTACTATTCAAAATAATTTATAATATTCTTACAACTATCACATCACTCACAATTTCCAATAAACTTTCCTCACACATCCACTCTAACATACCCCAATCCAAACAACCTCAACTTTCTTCACACTTTCTTCACACTTCCACTCCCACTCACCCTCAACTTTCCACTCCCCCACACCCCCTAATCCAAACACACCCTTAATATGCACCTTCCTTGACATTCATACAACTAAATGTAAGCCAATTGTTATCGATAATTGTGACACGAACCAAATTAAGGGACTTCATTTTTCCTTCAAAAGAATTGTTTGGAAACGCAGACTTTGACTAATAATCATAAGTCTTTTTTATCTTTTCTACTGCAACTGATTGCAAAAAAGTTAAAAAAAAAAATAGAAATTAGAAGTGTTAGCATAAACTAAAAGTGGCACCCTGCTTTGTTTGTTAAAAAATAACAGCTGTTTTCAAGTAAGAAAACGTGTGTTGGTCTTCCGACGTGATTCTGCATTGATGACGCTATTGCTACTGTTAATGCTTCTTCTTTTCATACCTAGCAGCGCTCATAACGAATGCGTTGAGGAATTCTCTCTTAGCATTAAACCAAACCCGAAACTCGTTATCAATTTTATTTGGAAATTTAAATGGTAAATAATTATTAGTTTTAATTCTAATTTTAAATGTCATTTATATTATAGATTTTATAAAATAAAAGATAAAATTTAATAAGTCTATTATGAGACTATTTAAAAAAATTATATTCTAATTTAAAAAGTAACTGTAAAATAAAAAATTATATTTTTCTAATCACATTCTCTTGTGGGCTAAACAAACCCTTCATTAGATTTTTCTTCAAACTCATCACGGAGATAATGGACAAGCCATGTAGTTATTCCCTTCCTTGTCTTTCTTGCACTAAAAAAAATGAGACCATGATTACGCTTCCTACGATGAAACTATTCCTTTTTTTTTTATTAATAAGAAACACATTAATAAAATGAAGGTATTTAAGAGATACCTCAACCCTTATACAAACAACTTACGACTTAGTTTCTTGCGAAACAGAAACAATCAACTCAGACAACCAAAAAAACCCCTTACAGATCCCCTATAAACCCCACCCTGCAAAATCCACCTAGCAATTTCTCACAGACCTCATACATACCAGAGGCTTAAGGCACCAATCAGAATTCGAAAAACCTACGCTATGGATTTTGGATAACATCCAAGACCATACCTTAAGCTGCACCATTGTGAAAATTACAATGTAATCAGTCCTACCATTTTTAAAGATCTTCCTATTTCTATGATTCCACAACTCAGCTACCACGACTCCCCACACACAACCCCACAACTGATTAACCCTTTTATTCACCTCGCTACTCTTGAAATTTAAAAAATGCATTTTTGGCTCCCAATGATCAGTCGATGTCACCCCCATCCACTCATAACACTTGGACCATACTAGCCAAGCCACTCTGCACGTGCAGAAAAGGTGAGACGTAGTTTCTTCTTCCTCCCACACAAACAACAAATGCAACTATCCATCCTGATCCCTCTTTTTGCCAATTTCGCTCTAATAAAAATCTTGTCTTCCATAACCTTCCAAGCAGTAAAAAGAGTTGATGGTTGAGCCTTAATCTTCCAAAAACCCACATATAGGTCTCATTGCTAGTCAGATTGGTAATGAACCTTTTGCAGTTTCGTGGGATGATACATTTTTTCAAATAAACACTGAACTACCACTCATGATGTACAACACAGATTTATTAGAATTTGTATCTGGGAATCAGGAGCTCAATATAAATATAATTCAATTTTTTATGATGTAAGTATATTTACCTATTATTCAATTTACTTTATGTTAAATTATTATATATTATGCTTTAACTAATAACTTGTAGGTTTTTGCATGGAGTTTGTCTCACTTAGGGGAAGGAAAATGCGTATGGATTCTTAGATCCTGCATATACTAATTCCGTTGGACCAAGGTCATATGAGACTCAAAGCATACATCACTAACACCCTGGAAAAAGAGGAAAAACAAATTTATTTATGCCCTTATATTAATGAGTAAGTTTAATTATATGTCATCAATTATTACTATTTCATGTTTTACATATTTACTAACTCTTTTCATGGATGATATAGGCATCATTGGCAGTTACTTGTCTTATCAATGGTTGATAAGACTGTTGTGTGGTTTTGTTCCCTACACAAGAAGATACCCACAAAATTTAAGGATATCATTGATACGTAAGTACACTATAAACTTAAATTTGTATGTTACTAATTAACCATCTACTAACGAGGTTTTTTGTATTAACGCTGTACATGAGATGACATCAAACTTCAATCCAGCAACCAACCAGGTCAAGGTCTCTGATGCCGTTTAATCCTTGAACACCTCGTGATGTGATTCCACTAGCCATATAGAGAAAGGTTCTTGACCTTCTTAGGAATCACCTTGAGTTGAACATTATAGAGGCACTTTTCTTAGAGTTGGATCATTGTTCTAAGACAAGAACTCACCAAAATTGAACTAATTACCAAATCCCAAACTCATTTGGATGAACCAATTATAGTCAAATTGAACTAAACAAAAGAGGTAGAATTAAGAAGTACCGAACAGAATTGCATAAGAACACATTTCAACCGAACAAAATGAAATTAAAAGGCAAAGAACAAAACATAGGTGCTGGAAAATTAAGAACAGCCGAACCAAAAACAAGACAACAAGCTTAAAACAAAGAATTAACAAAGAAGAAAGGAAGGAGAGAAGAAATGCTCATAAAGATGGAAGGAGGATGGATGATCTCGCCACTAGAAGTGTGGAATGCTCCTAGATGAGAGTGATGCCGCCACTTGAGGACTCCATTGATCCATCAAGATAAGACTAGAGAAGAAGGCTCCAAAAGCTCTCCAAGGTTCACTCAAAATTTGAGTAGAGTTTTCTTAGATTAATTCCAATCTGAAATTTACAAAGAGAGCACCTCTATTTATAGCCTAAGGTGCTGAAATGTAAGCTACACAAATTCAAAAACTCCCTTCTAAAAAGCTTCTAGAATTTGTGCCTAAAACAAAGCATGAGGAAGGTGTGACCTCTTCCTTCACTTTGGCACCTTATTTTCTACTCCTACACCTATCTACTAACACACCCCCCCTAAGACTCCTAACTAAAGACTAAAAGATGCTTTAACAATAGAGGTTTCTAATGTTTCCCTCTAAGCACCTTCAACAATATTCTTTATTATTTAATACTTGGCCTTGCCCTTTATAGGATGGACTTGGGTTTGGGCTTGGGCTTTGGGCTTGGGCTTTGGGCTTGGGCCTCTCTTTATTTTATGTCTTCTTTTAATTTTGAGAAGACTAGAAGGAAGAACTTCAAGTGTGATGGTGAATTGCCTCTTCCTTCATTAATAAAAACCTCCTTTACTTGACTCTCATCACCTCGTCTTTAAACCAAGGCATGAAAGTTCTATTATGTTCTATCAAGACCTATTTCTTTGCTTGTCTTGGGTTATTTGCCTTCAAAATGGCTTTATGAGCTTCTATGTAAGGTATAACTTCATCTGTGTTATTCAATATGTACAAATGTGCTTGCAAGACTTCTGGTCGAGATTCGCTTAGAATATTCACACCACATAAATATTTAATTGTAGAACGCCTGTGGTGCCATGAATTAGCTGGAAGACCCATTGGATTTGCTTTTGTCATGTACTCTGAACAAAATTCAATACTTTCTTCAGCTATGTACCTTTCAATCATTGAAGCCTCTAGACGATAATGATTTTTCACATAACCTTTCAAAATTTTCATATACCGCTCAACAGGATACATCCATCTTAAGTACACTGGTCCACACAATTTAACCTCTCTTACCAGATGCACCACTAGATGAACCATGATGTCAAAAAAAGATGGAGGAAAAAACATCTCTAATTCACACAAGATAACAACAATTTCATTTTGAAGTTCATATAGTTTTGATGGATCAATGACTTTACAATAGATGGAAGAGAAGAATGAGCACAAACAGGTTATGGTATGTCTAACATTTTTTGGTAAGATCCCATAGATAGCTACCGGCAACAACTGTTGCATCAAGATGTGACAATCATGAGACTTCAACCCAATTAACTTCAAATCTTGCATTGACACTAGGCTCTTCACATTTGAGGAATGTCCTTGTGGCACTTTCACACCCTTTAGACATTGACAAAAACTAATTTTTTCATCTTTTGACATTGTGTAACAGGCTGGGGGCAAATATGTATGCTTACCCATTTCTATGGGTGCCAACTCGCCGCGTATGTTCATCTCAATCAAATCTAAACGAGCATTTAGACCATCCTTTGTCTTCCCGTAATGTTAAGAAGTGTACCAATTAAGCTATCACACACATTCTTCTCAACATGCATTACATCTATACAATGTCTGACTTTTAACCTCGACCAGTACGGAAGATCAAAGAAGATTGATTTCTTCTTCCAAATGTTTGTCACAAATGACTTTTTTTTTTACTTACCGAAGGTGTGGTCTATGTTATTTACCTTTTCGTAAACCTCAACACCGGTTAATGGAGTTGGTGGACCACTAGCCTCTTGATGTCCATTAAAGGCTTTTTTCAACCTCCAGTAAGGATGATGACTTCTAAGAAACCTCCGATGTCGAAGATATACTGTTTTCCTTCCATGTTTCAATTGTTGAGAAGCAGTGTCTTCTTCGCATATTGGACATGCTTTATGACAATTAACACTATAACCTGATAAGTTACCATATGCCGGAAAGTCATTGATGGTGCAAAATAACATGGCATGAAGCTTGAAAGTTTCATTAGCAAATCTGTCAAATACTTCAACACCCTAGTCCTACATTAACTTCAAATCTTCAATCAGAGGACTTAGATATACATCAATATCATTCCCTGGCTGTTTCAGACCGGATATCATCATAGACAACATCATGTATTTTCGCTTCATGCACAATCCAAGAGGTAAGTTGTAAATAACTAGTAAAACAGGCCATGAACTGTGATTTGTACTCATATTACCAAACGAATTCATTCCGTCTGTAGCTAAACCAAGTCGGATATTTCTTGATTCTTTACCAAACTTTGGAAACTCAACATCAAATTTCTTCCACTGAATAGAATCAGCTGGATGTCGGTACTGTTAGAATGTATGGCTTTAAACTAGAGGGGGGGGGGGGGAGGTGAATGGTTTAAAGAGGGTTTTCGCAAACTTTTCAGGATAGAATGAAATTCTTTGCAAGAAACCAGATTTAGGAATTCAGTTTGCCAAGAACAAAGCTCAAAACAGAAAAGCAACAGAAAAACAATCGGTTGTTTATACCAGCATATAACAACAATTGAAATTAAAGAATTTAAGGAAGAGAGAAATGCACAAACAGTTTTTACTGGATCACTCTTAACCCAAGAGCTACATCCAGTTTCCCAGAAACCACTGGGGAATCCACTAGGTAATCAAATCCAGATTACATACACACACCACCAAAGAAGTGACCTTGATCCCCTCAAGACACACACTTCCTTTGGCTCAGCACATACACCACCAAGAATGTTGATCTTGACAACCTCAAGAGCACACAACCCTTCTTGGCTTTACAACACCAGAATGTACACAAATCACAGAACGAATTACACTGTTACAGAATCAATTGAAATCAATACAGAGTAATCCTATTCCACTTCTCTCTTGAATAACCAAAGCTCAAGGTTCAAACTGAAATGCTTCAAAATCTCTTAGAAAAACTCAAATATGTTTTTCTTTCTTGTTGTTTGTTATAAAACATTAACAAACTATTTATGGTATTCAAATCTTGGTCAAAGCATTTAAAGCAGGAGTGTATTAAGTTATGAAATCAATTAAAGCTCTTTTAACAAACAAAACAGTTTTCTGTTAGGATTCCAAACAAACAATCGGTTGAAATAGCGAATCAATCGGTTGTTTGGGTTTGACAGCAAGTCAACCATCCAAAACAGTTTTCAAATTTTTTCAAAAACACCTAAGTATAAAACAATCGGTTGTTTCGACAAAACAACAGGTTGTTTTTCACTTAGTTTGAAAAACACTTTAAACTTAAAAGATTTGAAAACACTTAAGCTTTAGATTCAACAAAGAGTGGATTAAAAATATAATCTACCCCAGATTCTATTCTAAAGCACCTCAACAACAGCAAGCACCTTCAGCCTTTCATCAAACACAAAGGATTTGGATTCTTCAAAGCTTGAACACACTTGATTCAACAGGTACATGCCATCACATTTCCTCTCATCTACATGCCATCTAAGATTCTTAGCATCGTTTGGGTTTGCAAACAAACGCTTCATCCTTGGAATGATGGGAAGATACCACATAACCTTCATTGGGGGTCCATGCTTTTCTATATCTTCAATAGTATCATCATCTTTTTATTTCAATTTATAACGTGATAACCCACACCTAAGACAACTTTTCAACAATTCAAAATCTTTCCGGTATAATATACAATCATTAGGACATGCATGTATCTTTTTATAATCCATACCCATTGGACAAAGAATCTTTTTGGCCTCATAATTACGATTAGGTAGAGTATTTCCCTTTGGAAGCATATCCTTCAACAATTGTAGCAATTTCGTGAAGCTTTTATCAGTCCATCCATTTATTGCCTTCAAATTCATTAGTCTTAACACCACCGACGACCGTGTGAAGTTAGTTGATCCAGGATACAATGGAGTCTCTGCATCGCTTGACATACTTCCATATCCATGCGCTTTTGCAAAAGACTCAGCTCCTACATCACAAATCATGTCCTCTAAATCAATCATCATCTACATCATCGTGTACTGCTTCATCCATGGTGGACCCCACGTATTCTTCAGTTGCAGAAACACGTGGTAAATTTAATAATTCACCATGCCATGTCGTAGTTGTATAAGATTGAAGAAACCCATCACATAACAGGTGCTTCCTCATTATATTAACATCCAGTATCCTTCCATTCAAACAATTAACACACGAACACCTGATCTTTGCTCCATCATGACCACTATTAATCGCGTTACGTTGTGCAAATTGTATAAATTCTTCTACTCCTCTTTCGTACTCCTCACTTATACGAACACAATTCATCAAATTTCGATCCATTATATATTCTGCAATAGTCATTCAGAATCAGGGTTCTATCTCACATGTTTGCCAAGGGTCGAACACCCTCGGACTCAATCCCAGCACGTATTATTGTCGAGGGTCGAACACCCTCAGACTCAATACAATAACGATAATTCTATTCAAAACTAATAACTAACATAACATAAGTACAAATTATAATAAATACTGAATAATATAAATTTTAAAAAATAAAAATTATAATACATAAAAAAAAAAACAAATTCATAACATTCAAAAAAAATAAAAAAATTTAAAAAACCCACAAACCTTGTGTGAGAAGGCTTCGTTGGTGAAAAGTGCACAAGGAGCGGAAGCGGGGGCGGCGGCAACGGAAGTAGTGGCGGACAATGAAGCTGCGACGGAGCAAAGAGAAAAACCCATCAAACCCACACGAAGGCAATGTAACAATAGCTAAACCAAACCAAAGAAAAACGAAAAAAATTCTATATACATTCGGTGCAGCACAAAACGAGAACGAAGAACTTACAAAATGAATGAAGTTGAGAAGAACAGATTGAATGGAGCAGAAATAGCGCAAACGCGAGTTGGAACGGAGTAGGAACAATGAAAGGAAACACAGAGAGGAGAAAGAAAGTATGAAAAAATGTGGCGCGCTCCAGATGTTAGGGTAAAAAAGATTTACAACTGCGGCTACTTGGTAAAGCCGCATTTGTATATCAACATAATTTCAAAAATGCCACCGCGTTTTTTACAAATGCATGTAAGCACAAAACCGCACTAAATAAATAGCAGTCTTTTCTTCATTTTGCACTAGTGTTAGGATTTATTCATAGAGAATCCTTTCATTAGTACAATAGGTTTCCATCTAGTATGTTCTTAGAATTCTTTATTAATAGGTATAGTCTACCTATGTATCGTTTCTGTTAACATATAGGTTTTGGTCTAGTCCCCTAATATTTTTGTATTTTCTTTTTTTTAATAATATTTTTTTCATGTGATGACAAATGATTGTTGTTACTTGAGGTGTCAGCCTAGCTGAGATATCAAGTAGCATAGTGATGCCTTACATGAAAACTTTTATAAAAATAAACGTTGTAATCTGACAAGAGGAGTTGTCAAATAATCATTTTGCGTAAATAAAACAGTAAAAAAATCAAATTTGAGATATAATTTTTTTTCAACAACTATATATAGTATAAGTTTTTACTAGAGTCAACTGGTTCTAATTCATGACTGCTTGTAGTAAATCCATCAAAATTTCAATTATAAAATGATATAAAATAAATAAATAAACAAGTTTTATTATATAAATAAATTTATATATTTAAAAGTATATTTTATGTAATTATAATTTTAAACCTTTTAAAAAGTCATTAATTTTTTTATTACAAAATTTATCATTTGTATTTATTTTTAAAAATTATATATGTTTTTATTTTATTTTATTTAGACAAGTCATTTTATTTAAGCTAGTTGATTAATTAGATTTAAATTTTATTTCTTTTTAGAATTTTTTATTTCTCAATTTCAACTAGGATTATATCTATTTTTTTAAAATATTTATTATGTTTAATAAAAAAATTAGTTATGTGTAATAAATTATGTAAAATATTAGTTATTTCATGTTGAATATTTTTTCTTTGATTTGAACTACATAACAAATGAAAAAGTCACTCATTAAATAATAAAAAGTGTAATAATTAGAATAAATATTTGATACATCAAATATTTAAATTACATATCCTTTAAATTTGTTTTTGATTTGTAGTTTATTAATATTAATTATTGACATACATAATTGGTTATCTGTTTTGTTTTATTGAATATATGCAACTATGCATGCCTAGTTTGATCCAAAAACACAAGCGATTTGGTTTTACACTTTGTAGGTTTTTATTTGGACAAATAAAGTTAATATAAAGTCTAAGCATTTATAATACACATCGAAAACTAAAAATATCGTATATAAATGTCTTTAGTTTTTTTATTTCTAAGATAAGGAGGAGTTTAACAAAAAGTAACTTAGACATACTCTTCAAAGAGATTTGAATTTTTTTTGAGAAATCCTCTTGATTGTCAAACAAGAGAACATTCTTGGTAAAAAAAGGTAAAAGTATTTATAAGTCTTTAAGTTGTAATTTGTAATGCTAACGACTATATATCATATGTCTAAGCGTGAGCTTTTAAAACAAAGAGATATTGCAAGTCATTTTACGTTTGTGACTACATATGGAGTTTCTTCACTATTTTTTTTTTCTTTAAAAATTCGAAATTTTAATAACTACTTTTTATGAAAGACCACAAATTTTTTTTTTTCATTAATGTCACTTCTAAGTAGTTAAGTTTATTTAATAGTTTCATTTTCAACCAATAGAGATACTTTTACTAAATCATTCCAATTATATTTATTGGAAGATGCGCTTATGTTTAAAGATAAGTATGGTTTAGGATGTTGAAATTTGCTTATATTTAAGTTCATTAGTTTTTCTTTTTTAAATTGGAAGTAAAGAGAGAGTACGTAGTGGTCTTTATGTGTTTCTTGGAACAAACTTCATTTATTTCTTGGAAGAAACTTTTGTTACTGTCATATGCACTGTTCATTAGTCTTTGGCTTGACTTTTCTGCATTATTACGCATGGAAGATATAGGACGTTTTTGGCAGTGAATTTCGAAGAATTTGATGAGGTGGTCTTGTATACGAGATTGACTCTCAGTGCATTATTGTTGTTTGGGGGAGTCAATTCTTGGCACTTAATATGCACCTTCCTTGACATTCATACAACTAAATGTGACACGTACGGACCAAATTAAGGGTATTCATTTTTCCATTAAAAGAACTATTTTAAAACGCAGACTTTGACTAATTTTTATTTTTTATCAGCAAGACTTTGACTAATGAGAAATCATAAGTCTTTTTTTATCTTTTCTGTGATTTCTGCAACTGATTGCAAATGTAAAAACAAATACAAATTAGAAGTGTTAACATAAACTAAAAGAGGAAGCTGTTTCCCGTAAGAAAACAAAATGGCAAGTATGTTGCTCCTCCAACATGATTCTGCATTGATGACGCAATTGCTGTTGCTACTACTAATGCTTCTTCTTATCAGAACTGTCAGCAGCGCTCATAACGAGTGCGATAAGGAATTGTCTTGTGGGCCGAACCAACCCCCTATCAGATTTCCCTTCCAACTCATCAAGGAGATGGGCGAGCCATGCGGTTATCCCCGTATTTGTCTTTCTTGCACTGAAAATAATCAGACCATGCTTGCGATTCGTACGATGAAACTCCTAGTCAGTCAGATAAGCTACCGACGTCAGGTATTTAGCTTAACGGACCCCGAAAACTGCTTTTCCAACAAGTTTAACCAAACAATCAATTTTATTCGAAGTTATCAATTTGAATCACCATATGAAAGACCACACAATAACTTGAGCTTCTTCAACTGCACTTCAGCTGAGAATCCACACCTCAGACACCAATACGAGGATGGCTCAGATTCACAAGACATGGTCTCCTGTCCTATTTACATTTTTAATTCTTTTGAAAGTGTCCTCCAATTGGATCTAACATCCTGTACCAAGATGTTCGACCTCACTGCGCCAATCCCATCTTTAGAGTCGGGTATCTTGTATTTGAGATGGCCCAAACCAAATTGTGCTGAGTGCAAAGGTAAACGCAACAGATGTACATGGAAGACCAACAGCAGCACAGGAGACATCGATTGTTTTGAATGCAAACCGAAGAGAATTCACGTTCCAAAATCTTTTATTTTTGCTTCTACAGGTAACATCAGAGACTCTTACACATTCGCTTTTTAATATAGTTCAACTCCTTATTCCTACAATTTAGGATGTCAACAATTGAATGCATTAAAAAGTATAAGCGTATTAATTGAAACAACCAATGGTTAAGTGTAAAGACTGAAACAAGTACATAAATCTTTCTTTTTTTTAATGACGTCTCCAACTGCTATTCTAGGTTCGATCCTTTTGGGGCTGGTGGTCATTGCTGTCTTCAAGAGCATCCTCTATTTTAGGAAAAAGAAAGAAGACCAAGCAAGAGTGGAAATGTTTTTAGAGGACTACAGGGCACAAAAGCCTGCAAGATTCACCTACGCTGACCTGAAAAGAATCACCAATGGCTTCAAGGAAAAGCTAGGGGAAGGAGCTCATGGAGCTGTGTTCAGAGGAAAACTTTCGAGTGAGATTCCCGTGGCTGTGAAGATCCTCAACAGTACAGAGGGAGAGGGGAACGAGTTCATCAACGAAGTCGGAATTATGGGCAAAATCCATCACATCAACATGGTGCGTTTGCTTGGCTTCTGTGCAGATGGACCCCATCGTGCTCTTGTCTACAATTTCTTTCCAAACGGTTCCTTACAAAGCTTCATATTTCCACCAGAAGACAAGGACCATTTCCTTGGATGGGAGAAGCTTCAACACGTTGCTCTTGGTATAGCTAAAGGGATTGAGTATCTTCATCAAGGTTGCAATCATCCCATTATTCACTTTGACATAAATCCTCACAACGTGTTACTTGATCACAACTTCACTCCAAAAATATCTGATTTTGGCTTGGCCAAACTGTGTTCCAAGAATCCCAGTTTGGTGTCCATGACAGCTGCTAGAGGAACTTTGGGATACATTGCACCTGAAGTCTTCTCCAGAAACTTTGGGAACGTGTCTTACAAGTCTGATATTTACAGTTATGGAATGTTGTTGTTAGAAATGGTTGGTGGGAGAAAGAATGTGGACATGTCTTCTCCACAAAATTTCCAAGTTCTATACCCAGATTGGATCCATAACTTGGTTGATGGAGATGTACATATCCATGTTGAGGATGAAGATGATGTTAAGATTGCAAAGAAACTAGCAATTATTGGACTTTGGTGTATTCAGTGGGAGCCAGTGAACCGTCCATCCATAAAATCTGTGATACACATGCTAGAAACTGAAGAGGAAAACCAGTTGGTTGTGCCTCCTAATCCATTTCACTCAACAACTTCCACTACAACTAAGGGACTCAGTTCCACAAGACGACCTTTGCAGTTGGAAGTAATTCAGGAATGATTTACCGGCAAAAAATAATGTTTAACTTGTAGAAAATTATAGTCTATTATTTTATGAAATATGACGAAATCTATAACATCTAGTCTATAAAGGTATTTTGTAGTGTTAGAAACAATAATGAAATAAAGGAAATTGTTAAACTAGAGGTAGAGTATTTTGTCAAGTATTGTCGTCTCATTCCACTATAAGAAAAAATATATATTTACCTAGGAGAAATTTTTTTAACCTGTCTGTAGAAAAAAAAATACCTGATTGATGATGGTTTTGCTATGTAGGTTTTCTTGTCTTTGTGGTTAGAACTTACCTATTTTTATAACGTTCACTAAATATCAAGATATGTGCAAAAATTTAATTGAAAAGATATTGACACTATAAAAATAAATTTGCGTAAAAATTAAATGAAAACAGAGTAAATACTTAGAAGAACTCAATTGATAAAATCAGGATTGAAGTTAATCTTTCTCATTCTTCTGAATCATGGATAAATAGAAACATCCAATATTTTGAATTAATTGATGATGCAACATATAAGAGTCATTCATATTGATGTCTCAATTATGAAATTAAGATTATCTCCTAAATATTGATGACTTAAGTATTTAGGAAACATTCTCATCATTGAGAAAAGATGTTATATAGCAATTGATATATTCTATGTCTAGTATCAAAACATATCAAATATTCTCATTTAGGTCAGATTTAGGTCAGATTCTTAGAAGTACGTTTTAGTTAAATTCAAGAATCAAGTTCATGAATAAAAACTCAAGTTTTAAGCACAAAATACAAGAATGAAGTTCATGAATAAAAATTCAAGCACTAAGCACTTGATCCAATCATCAAGTTCATGAATAAAAATTCAAGTTTTAAGCACAAAAAATAATAATCAAGTTCATGAATGAAAATTCAAGCTTTAAGCATAAAATGACAATACCAATATCAAATAAGAAAAAAATATCATATATAAATATTATCGAGATTCATTAGAGTTTAAAAATATTACATTCAATCTCAAAAAAAAAAGGAATTAGCCCCCTATGGTGGCCATTACCTGCACCAAAGCAAAAGAAAGAAATCCAAAATGTTTCTCACTGACGACTACTGATGACATTTTACGGCAAGTGCATCGCATTTGTCAGAAATAATAATTGTCCCTAAGGACGGATATCGATCCCACAAGGAACAGTGAATTATCGAGTACAAAATTCGCTAAATATAGCAATAAAATAATAAAAATAGTTTTGAAGTGATTGTGGTGGCACTAATCAATAAGAAAACAAACAAAGAATTAGTTGCTTCAATTGGAAAAATAGGGATTAGATTTCATCTCTCCCACTCTCATGTATTTTGATTAGCAGCTAATATTGAGTTCTTTGATTGAAATTGATGGCCGTAGAAAATTCATTTCTATCGATCTCTCACATATAAAACTCTCGCATACTTATAAAAACAACTTAGAAATCACAATTAGACATTAATGGCAATTGACATTTCAAGTCTATCTCTAGCACTCAAATATGTTAAGTATTGATGTTCAGGTCTGAACCCTAAAAATACTTCTCGGTCAGATTTAAGATTCTCAATTTGTCACGGAAAGTTAAAAGTAAAACAACAATACCAATAATCAATCAAGAACTGAATATGAATATATAAGATATCACCTTAATACATAAAAGTTTGAGCATATTACTCCTAATCCAAAAGGGTAGAATTAGCCACGCATACTTCTAGCACCTTCCATTCTCCCAATTGGGTTTCAATTCACTCTATGGTGTTTTCCTCTCAATCTGGCACTCTAGGGTTGAACCTCTAGCCCCCTATTTATCCTAATTTTCTAGGGTTGGGTGGCTTCATGTGTCGCGCTAATGGGCTAAGTGATAAAACATAAAAAAAGCTCAATCTTTCTTTGCATCCTTTTCCATTCTGGGACCTTCCAACTTTCTCTTTTTAGCTCAAATTATTCTCCTTTACTTCAAATCTTCAATCTTCCCTAAAACTCTGCAATTAACACCAAATTTGAGAATAAAATGCTCTTATTCAAATAAAGCTCATAAAAAATGTAAAAATGTATTCATAAATTAAGGATTATTTTATATGTAAATTAGCAATAAATCTTCATAAGTGCATATATTTTAATATGAAATATAACTGAAATTAGACACTTATCAACTACTTCCTAGGGTTTCTTTTTTCTCCCTTTCTTTCATTCTTATGCCCTTATTTAACTTAATTGCACTTGGGCTAAGTGACATCTCTATTCATAATTGTTGAACAAGGTACTTTGATGTTTCCAAATCTGCTTTAAAGACTTGAAGGATTTCTTGTTGTGTGTGTGTTGTTTAGTAGATTTTGAATATTAATTCACACCTAGTTACGATCCAAGTTCATTTGATTCTAAATTTCTTTTGAAAGTTTTGTTTTCTAAAATTTATGTTAACTTTAGTTAGTTGTTTCATGATTTAAATCAGTTGAAAAAGCGTTGGTTCAAAGTATGGTGACTACAAAAGTTTTTCAACCGGATGATTTATCACGAGAACCAATTGAATTGCACTTAGTGTTTTTTTAAAAGGATTTAAAAATGATTTGTTTCCTTTTGTCTTTTCTATAAATCCAAAATAGTCGGTTATTTCGATAATTGAACTGACTGTTTTATGTGTTGTCTTTACCAGAAAAAGAAATCAAATAGTTTGTTTTGAAAGTCAATAAAGTGTTTTTAACATAATTTTGTTACAGTTTTTGAAACTGTTTTTAAATGCTTTTAAACTGTTTCAATTAATGATCTAACAGTTTTGACCTCTTTTTAAAGTCTATATAAAGGTTGGTTTTTTATCATTTGGAAAATAAGGAGTTTTGATAAAAATGTTTTCAAGAAAAGATCAAAGAATTTTTACTCATTCTAAGAGTCTTGGATCATTGCTTGTATATTTGGGTTTTCTATTCAATTTCTACTGCTTTGAAAAGCCCAGGTGTATTCTATTTCTTTCTTAGAATCTGTAATTGTGTGTAAAACGATTTTTGAAAGTGGTTATGGAAATTATGGTTATGGCTAAGAATGTTGTGTGTTCTTTAGGAATTCAAGATCAACATTTTTGGTGTGGTTTTGTAATCTGGGTTGGATTTCATAGTGAATTCTCAGTGGTTAGCTGAGGATTGGATGTAACTCTTGGTTAAGAGTGAACTAGTATAAATCTCTCTTTTATTCTCTGATAAACTGCTATATAATTTGTTCTATTATGCTGCATTAAACAATCAATACTTTCGATAAAACAATTGGTTGATATTTCTTAAAGAATTTTTAATTTGTTAATAATCTAGTTGAACAGATAAATCAATTGATTGATTTTACAGATATTTTCACTCTATTTCCAATTTTTGTGAAAATCTTGTGAAAACAATTCACCTCCTCTTATTTAGTCCATACATTCTAACAATTGACATCAGAAGTCAGGTTCTTGAAAGTTACTCAAGTTTCAATCCTAGATCTTTTTGAAAACTGGCTGAAAAAATACCCTTTTCGAAGGGTGCATCTATAAACAGACCACCTTTGTTTTGTGTGCTGAACTATCAATTCTGGAAGGTAAGAATGAAATTTTTTGTTGAGTCAATTGATGGGTGAATAAGGGGTGCTATCATCAATGGTTCTTTTATTCCTAAGCTTGAAAAAATGATGTTTTTATTGAAAAATCTTGGTCCCAATGAACTAAGAGTGAAGAAAAAAAAAGGCTCAATATGATTGTGTTTCCAAAAACATCATAACCTATACTTTGAACTCACATGAATTTTTCAGGGTTTCTCAGTGTGGATTAGCAAAGGAGATGTGAGACATCCTTGAGGTGACTCATGAAGGTACAACAAACGTAAAGAGGGAAAGGAAGCATGCCTTGATCCAAGAGTACGAGTTGTTTAGGATGCTGAAAGGGGAAATAATCTCTAATGTGCGTAAGAGATTTACTCACATAGTAAATCATCTCAATGGGATTGGCAAAGTCTTTGAACATCTAGATCCTAAAATGCTTGGACAAATCTTAGCAATCAAAGGTCACTACCATTTCTGAATCAAAGGATCTAACTACATTGATCACTCCATCCTTGTTTAGAAAGCTCAAGGAGCATGAGCTTGAGATGAATCAATCGAATGACCAAGAGAATGAAGAAAAGCATGTGAAAAGCATTGCTTTGGTGGATTGTGAAACATTGATCAAGACTCAAGTGACTGTAGTGATAGTGAAACTTTCAACCTACTTCTATTTCATATTTTACATCATTACTTAGCAATTCCTTTTTATTTTCAGAATTTCTCTACTAAGCTGGAAAAGGATATCTTAACTTCAGGTAATAATTACATGTACTTTTGTTGATAATGGATAGGTAATAACATATATGTTTGTAATAACACTGGGTAGGTATTGATCATGTCTTGAGTTCCTCTGTTTTCTAAAAGAATACAATTAATTCTAATTTCTAGGCATGTGATGTTAAAAACTAATTTAAAAATCATACATTTACTAGACAATCATGTGCACAATGCTTTCTAATTTGTTGTACCTGCCTCATCAATATAACGGAATGATGTTTTCATTAATCTAATTTTTCACTCATGAGGTCATGTTCACAATATCATACTCTTAGAATTTGGGTTTGGATCTAACTCAATCCCATAGAATTTACTCTTAATATGCTTGGTACTACTAGTTTAGTTTACTCTTATCCAAATGGAATTGTATGTGTGTATGTGTATATAATGAAGTTTTTTATGCAAAAATTCTTCAATATAAGGATACATGATCTTTAAAGGCAACAAATCCAGATGTTATCTTTGAAGATTTTATTCGGTGACATTCACATGGGGATTGGGAAGAGTATGATGACCATGAGGAAAGTAAATCATCATCATCCAGTGCTCTTGACATTAACAAGTCAAAAGATAGTTGGCCTGCACAAGGGAAGCTTTCAAAGAGAATGTCTGAACATGGAAATTTATGGAGAAAGCTTTGGAATAGTGCACCTGCTCTTCTTGCTTCTGAACATAAACCTCTTCTTGATCCGAATAGGGAAGGAGAAAAAGTAAGTATTTTTCTAGAATAACATACATATTGGCATTACTTTATTGTTATTCAGATTTTTGGTCACCTGGTAATTTATAATGGAATAACATTATTTTTCAGGTAAACTTTTCACTTATTGTTTAACACTTTCCAGGTAAACTTACATTTTTATTCCCCATTTTCTATAGTTATTTCCTATAGATCCTAGTCACAAGCTGGTATGCTTCAGTGAGTTCACTTTACAACCATAGAACTTTTTTTCTTCCCAATTGCCACATTTCTCTAAAACATTACACTAAAAAACCGCAACATTTAGTTCAAATATATCTCCAGAAGATCCAATTGGTATCATATTTGTTGATCAAGAGTGATCAAGTGCTTTGAAGAATTCAAATTATGCTTTGAAGAATCCAAATCCTATGTGTTTGATGCAAGGTTGTGTTGCTGCTGTGTTTTGGGAGGGATCTGGGTAGTTTTATTTGTAATCCGCTCCTTTGTTGAATCTAAAGCTAATGTGTTTTAAATCCTTTTTGAAATAAAGTGTTTTTCCAACTAAGTGAAAAACAACCTGTTGTTTTGTCAAATCAACCAGTTGTTTTACTCTTAGGAGTTTTTGAAAAGGTTGAAAATTGTTTAAGTTTGGTTGACTTAACTGCAAACCAAACAATCGGTTGTTTCGTGGTTTCAACCGATTGTTTCTTTGAAAATCCTAACATAATTTTGTTTTTGTGGTTGAATGTGCTTTAAATGATTTCCAACTGAATACGCTCCTTCATTAAATGCTTTGACCAATCTTTGGAAAATATAAATAGTTTGTTTATGTTTTCAAACAACTAAGAGAAATAGATTTGAGTTTTTCAATTGTGAAAGAGTTGATTCAAGATTTGAACATTCACATCAAAGTTTTGGGTTTTCTAAGAGAGTGGAATGTGATTGCATTTGTATTTGATTTCAGATTGTTCTGTAGACAAGTGTAATCTCTTCTCAACCTTCTGTATTTCTGGTGTTGTGTTGCCAAGGAGTGTTGTGAGTTCTTGGTGTGTGATTTGCCAAAGTGAGTGTGTTTCTTGAAGGGTTTAAGGTCACTGCTTTGGTGGATTGTGTGTTGTAATCTGGTTTGATTACTTAGTGGATTACCCAATGGTTTTCTGGGGACTGGATGTAGCTCTTGGTTTAAGAGTGAACCAGTATAAACTGTTGGTGTATCTTTCTCTTACCCTTAAACTCAATTAAATTATGTTTTAAGTTTTACTGGTATAAACAACCGATTGTTTCGCAGAAACAACCGATTGTTTTTCTGTTGCTTTGCTTTTTATTGATTTTGTTATTGGCTAACCTAATTTATGTTCTGGATTCATACAAAGAATTTTGTTAAACTTTAAAAGGATTTCAAAAACCTCTCTTAAACAATTCACCCCCCTCTCGTTTAAGGACATATATTCTAACAATATTTGGTAAGGAGCATCCGGGTCGAGTTAGAGGGCTATCATATGGAGCTTGTCCCAGCTTTGCTTTCAAAGGATCCACAACAAGGCTAAGTGGTATGAACCATGCTTCTTCTAGTTCAACTTTGTCAAATGTGGAGGACAAGCTAACTTAAATGGAAAATGAGCTTGCAACTGGGAAAAATCATCAAATGAACACTTTTCTTGTATATATTGCTTCAAGAAAAGATGTTCCAGAACATTTTACTGCAATGACAACTAATTTGGTTCATGCATCCACCAATGAAGTATTTAAATATTTATTGGTGTCTTTTATTTTATAATTATAAACATACAAATTCATTAACTTAAAATTATTTATTTTCAGGCATGAGATTATGGAAGTGGTGTTCTATCACCTAATCAAGTAATAGGATCAAGTGCTGGAAGCAAAACTGATTAAGGATGTGTGCTTTAATTTTAAACTTGATTAGGGATTTTTGAACATTTTATGTGTTTTAATTTTCAATTACATATAAACTTTTGAACATTTATTATGTGTGCTTTAATTTTCGATGAAATTAATGGATGATTATAACTTTATACATTATTTTATTTTATTATGAAAAAGTGGTGGTTAAATTTTATAATTGTATAAAACAGATAATAAAAAAGTGGTGGTTAAATTTTATAATTGTATAAAACAAATTATAAAACAGATTATAAAAAAATGGTGGTTAAATTTTATTTATTCAGAATTAAAATTACGTCAGTTAAAAAGTCACTACTTACGTATATTATGGTGCAAGAATATTCTTCGATGAATGTAAATTGCGACAGTTATAACTGACACTATTTACATATAAAAACAGTCACTATTTACATTATGTTTAAAGTGACGGGTTTTGCGACGGGTAGCGTAAAACCGCCACAAGTGTATATTGTGGCGGTTATAAACGTCAATTTATACGAAAATAATCGTCACAATATTAATTTTTTTTGTAGTGTCACAAGGAAATTTGGGAAGTTCTTGAAAAAGGATAGTAAGGACAAAGCTCAACAATCAAACAATTATAATAGCAAGAAAATAACTGATTTTTAACTTCAATCTCAATTCTATTAATTTAATTCTTAAAAATCTTTTAATTTGCTTTATTTAATTTACATGCAAACTTTATGTAAACAATGTCAACATATTTTGAATTGAACTTTTGTACATATATTTCAATATTTAGTAAATGTTATACATTAAAATTTTGAGATTGTTCCTTGTGAATTCGATATCCGTCTCTTGAGATACATTATTATTTCTAACTCGGTATAGTTACCGAATTAAGTTTGCAATGAACAAGAACATCTATCAAAGAATAGAATGAAACACGAATAGATAAAAACAAAAAGTAATTTGGTAATTCAAAAGGAAGAATTATTATTTCTAACTCGGTATAGTTACCGAATTAAGTTTGCAATGAACAAGAACATCTATCAAAGAATAGAATGAAACACGAATAGATAAAAACAAAAAGTAATTTGGTAATTCAAAAGGAAGAAAAGAGAAAAATGAAAAGGAAAATATGATTTTATGTCTCCAATAATTTCATAGTTTAACTAAGGGGTGATAAGTGTAAAGATTTTTCAAGATGACTTTTTTTCTAATGGCTCATAAAAAGAAGGAAGGTCTTGATCATATCCTAACACACAATGTATCAAATAAATTAAAAAATTAAATAAGACCAATTGTTTGCATAAAGGAGAAGAAACATGAACACTCAACAACATATCACTTAACTCACATGGTTGAGCTTGTTGATTCAACTTTTCAAGTCATATTTGCTAGTCCTTAATAAATAAAACCAATAGTAAACAATTTAACACCCATTAAAACACAAGAACTTTTGCTTTTACCCAAAATAGATAATTTTTCATTAACAAGAAAATGAAATTTTTAATCATTCCATGAATTAGATTTCAATAAAAAAATAACAAAAATAACAAAAAATACAAATAAAAGCAACTAGAAAGGAAATCATCAGTAGCAAAAGTACAAGGAAATCAAATAAAGAAAAATGAAGAAAATAAAGCACATAAATAAAAGGAAATAAAAGATGAAAAAGGAAAAAGAAATTTGGCCCTTAACCAAGCTTTAATCCTTGGATGTCTCACATACATCGTCTTGTGCATCCATCCCTTCCTTGGATGAGGTCTCCATACTAGTAACAACTCCAATTACTTCGTCAATGGAGTTAGGGATGACAGAAGAATTTGTACTCACAATATGCCTGAAAATTTAATTTGTAAAATTTAATTTCATATATATACTCTTTTATTTAGAATAAGGAAATTGAAGTTGTCTTTAAAAAGATTATTTTTTTTCAAAACATATTTTATGGTGAAATTTATTTAATTTATTTTTTAGAAAGACCAAATTTATTTACAATAATATTCTTGTTATGGAATTTATTTACAATTTGTTTCAAAACATTTTGAATTATAATTTAAAAAAATTATTTTTATCTAACTTTGTATTTTAATTTTTAAAATATTTTTATTTAAATATTTAAAAAAAATACATTGGTAACAATGAATACCCACTTGTATAAAAAAATTAACAAATATTTTTTCGTGGATACCGAGAAGTAGCAGGGTGAATAATGAGGCAAAAAAATTTAGACGGGATGGGTAGGGTGTAAGTATTAGCCCTATCCTTCCTATCTCATTGTCCTTCCTATGCTGGGTTTGGATTGAGGAGACAACTTGTGGAGAGGGAGGAGTAGATTTGTGAGAATTAGAGAGGATGTGTAAGAATATGTGAGATTGTTTGAATTGAAGGAGGATAAAGTGGATTTGTGAGAATGATTTATTGTAAGTTTACAAATTTATCCTTATTTTAAAAAATATTTAAATAATGAATTATGATTTTTTTTAGGTTTGAATTAATTAATTTTTTTAATATATAATATCCATAATTACTTATATTTTTTTAAATAAAAAATTAAAAAATATATTAAAATATATTTTTGTGTTAAATTGAAATAAATTTATTAAATATATTAAAATTTATGAAAATAATATTTATTATTATATTCATTTGTTATTTTATATAACTATATATGTTTTGTTGATATTATAATTTTATTTTTTTTATTTTCATTATTTATAAATATATGTTGTTATTAATAATATAATTAAATATTTTTGAAATTATTAAATAAATTTATGTAATACTTAATTTTGTATATTGTAATAAAATGCATACACAAGGGTGTTTGGGTAAAATACAAAAATCTTACATGAATCATCACAAATCTCTTCATTTGTGTGAAGAATAAAAAAAGACCTCAACCCTCTCTCCCATCCAGTCCCTCACTCTCAAAACCATTGAAACAAACACAAAAAAACACCCACTTCCTCCTCCCCTCCCTCCTCATACTTGGAAACAAACACAACATAAGGGGGACCCTGATCTCGAAGCCCACTGGACAAGCAATCTGAAGAGTGTAATCAAAGATACAATTTTTTTAATTTTTAATTTTAAGATTTTTTTTAATAAAAGGGGTAAATGAAATAAGGAAAACATGACAAATAAAAGAAAAAAAAGAAAAAACTTACCATTGGGTTGCCTCCTAGCCAATTTGTCTTTTACATCATTAGCTTGACGCATGGAAAGAAGTCTTATTAAGTACCTTTATGTGAAACACGTCTCTTTTTCTTTTGGGGTTTTTCTTAGCTTTGAAGACCAGTAAAGTAATATCTTCATCATGTACCTGAGAAGTGTCAAATTTTAGTAATATTTCATATTAAGATAGAGACACTTATGAGTATTAATTGCTAAAATAAGTGTAAAATAACCCCTAATTTACAACTTTATACCTTTTTACATATTTTGTGATCTTTAATTGAATAGGAACGATTTATTCCCAAATTTTGTGTTAATTTCAGGATTCTAGGGGAGAATGGAGATAATTGGGCAAAAGGAAAATATACAAAGTTAAAAAGAGAAAGTTGGAATGCCTCAGCACTTACCAAAGTTGCCCAAACACGCAAAAGAATCAACTGTCACCAGGGGAGCTCGCTCAAGCGAGCTATATCTCGCTTGAGCGAGATAACACCAGTGAAGTTGGGTTGGACGTTGTTTTGCCCGCTCAAGCGAGACCAATCTCGCTTAAGCGAGAATCCACTTAAGCCCAAACAAATTAGGTTAAATAGGGGGCTTGAGGCACAACCCTAGGGTGCAAGATTGAGAGGAAAACACCATTGAGTGAATTGTAATCCAATTGGGAGAATAGAAGGTGTTAGAAGATGTGTGGCTAATTCTACCCTTTAGGATTGAGAGTAATCTGTTTAAACTCGGATGTACTGAGGTGATCTCTAAATATTTTGTTCTTGATTGATGATTGGTATTATTATTTTGTTTATAATGCTTGATCTAGAAATTTAGATTTGACTAGAAAGTACTTCTAAGGTTTTGACCTAAATGAGAATGCTTAACATATTTGAATGCTTAGAATAGATTTGAAATGTTAATTGCTATCAACGCCTGATCTTAATAATAAGTTGTTTTTACAAATATGCGAGGAGTCGATATAAATTATTTTTATACGAACATCAATATCAATCAAAGGACACAATATTGTTTTTGTCAATCAAAATACAAAAGAGTGAGAAAGATAAAACCCAATCCCTATTTTTCCAATTGAAACAACAAACTCTTTAGCTTGTTTTCTTATTAATCATTGCCATCTTAACAAATCCCAACACAATTTTATTATTTTGTTTTATATTTAGTGAATCTTTTACTTGATTATTCAACTATTCCTTGTGGGTTCTTAGGGACACATTATTACTTTTGACAACGCGGTACACTTGCCATATAAAGTCATCGGTACCCATAACTAAGGGCACTATTAAACATCAATTAAAGCTCTTGTAGTTGTCATAAAGGATATTTTCAAAAATAATGGGCACCTCTACGTCTTCTTCTACATCATAATAACAAAATCTGCACGAAAAATAAATATGCAAACCTTAACCAACATGGTCACCACCATCTTGAGGGGAATTTTAACTGTTTTGTCTGTCAATTGAAAGGTTATTTGCTTGGATTTTACTTTTACCTTTCCTATCTTTGAGAGCATGGATAAGGACATTAAATTAATGTTAGCCCTTAGATCAAGAATGTCTTTCCCATTGATAACTTCCTTATGATGATGGGTATGATCCTTCTACTTGGGAGGTAAAATATTTTTAAATTATTGCACTCCAACTTGATTCTAATTTCATAGTTTCCTCCTCAATAATTGTCTCATTTTTCAGCAACTCTTTCATGAATTTTGGAAAGGTAGGCATTGATGGGTTATTTCTCGACAAGTGGATCGGGTGTAGTACAACCGATAAAGGGATTGTCGTATCCTCAAGGACTATAATTATAACAGATGTGTCTTTCATTATAAAGTGTGAAAATAATCATGTAAAATTGTACAAATGATGGTGAGTTAAACTGAAGATAACATTTGTGAGGTTAAAACTTGGTGTAAAAAGGAGATGATCTTAGATTGATAAAAGTGTTTAGATTGAATAAACGTTGTAACCTTTATGTACTTAGTTATTTATAAACACAATGTGATTCAAGTTCACTATCAAACCAAGTTAATTCCTTAATCATGGTTACCTAGAAAGAAAACTATCATAATTGATCCCTTGACTTACAATAGTTTGATTTATGCATTATTACTGGAGTAGATGCATTACTACATGATAAATTTTACAAAGAAGACAAATAAGGGTTATTCATACTCATTTAGTAAGGGCCATTTCGTTGAACGAATTTCAAACCATTGAGCGGATTGCTAAAAATTACATTTCCACCACCTTAAATTTGTTGAACACAACCCTCACGCGAAGAGAAGATTTTCTCCCAAGTGCAAGTATGGAGAAAGGCATTCAACAAGAAAAAAATTGCTCAACACAACCCTCATGTGCTGAGCATATTTTCTCTAGAGACAATTTTGGTGCAAGGCTAAAAATGACTTAGCCAATTTGACTTGTGCTAAGTAGATTAAAAACCTAAGAAAACTTATTCTTTTTCATTATTTTGCTGCAAAGAAAAATTGTTGTGGGGATTAAAGATTTATGGATGTTACAAAAAGTTGTCCAACATACGAGGACAACGGAGATATGTATTTAAAGAGTTTTCTATCATTTTCATTAAGAAGAACAAATAAGAAACATGAAAAAGATAGCGAGAATAAATATTAGGTAGTAATTTGTATGGCACAGATGGTGAAGTTATACATATATATAGTAAGACTCACTATTTGATTCACGTGCATAGATTTAAACTATCTTCATAGTGACTAATACGGATAAATGAGCTCCAATGTATGAGACCAATTAATCTAGTTCAAATACCACTTTTTTAAATTCTCAAGACCAAACCTCTAACTACAAATAATTTAAATTCTCATTTCTTAAAATCATGTCATATATAAGGTAATATCAAGAACACCGTATTATGGTCAAACAATACCAATCAAAACAAAACAATGAGATTAAAGAAACCTTACTTGATAAAGAATATTATAATTTGTTATTCATTCATCAGGCTTGCTTTTCATTTATTTTGAAGAGTGCAAGTATTTATCGCATTGTAATGTTCTTATTTATAAACAAATTATTATGATTGCATTCTTTTCATTTTGAACTCTAATTCCAAAATTTCATTCCAATTGAGTTATAATTTTTAGGATTAGTTTGTTAGAGATGATGAAAGGGTAAATCTTTCACGTAAATTGTAAAATATAGTTCAATAATTTATATCTAAAGGGTTTCTAATGGAGTAGAAGAAAAGAATATAATCAAGCTTACATCTCTTCCATTAAATTTGTCATGCCATGAACAATACCAAATGAAAAAAAAAATATTTTTATTCTTATCCGAGTAAATGAATATCATAAAAAAGAAACCTAAGTTTGTAGTCTTGTTAATCTATGTGCTAAGATTTTTATTAGTCTTATGATAAGTAGTTTTGTCGAAAGGGTTTGTTAAGACCCTAGATAAATTTTTTTCCTTTTAATTGATTTGAGTTTTGGTGCAACTACTTTCAAACATTTTAGATGAAATACTTGATTATTATTCTCACATGCCTTTCTTAAATACTCCATTTCTTCAATACAAATTATTTTGTCATATTAGGAGCATGTATGTCATGCAAGAGTTATTTCAATTATTTCTTCCAACCCAATTCGTCTTATATTGAAGTTCTCCAAAAACATGTTAACAAAACTCTAAATTCAATTTGCTTATGTAAAATTTGTTAGATTATGGCGTTAGATGAAACATTTGATTAACTTATCTTGTAGGATTTTCGTGAAATGAAAGGTGAAAAGAAGATTCATATTCGTTTGTTATCTTGATATTGTCAAATGCAGCCTCAGGACTTAGAAAATCGTAAATAATATTATAGCGTTAATGAAGTTGCATGTATAATGTTTGATATTAAGAGATTTTAGAATTACACAAGTAATTAATTTTGTGTTAATAATGATTGTAATAAATTATTTATCACTAATGTTTTGCTACAGTTTTTAGGATTGTAAATAATAAGTTTACGGGTTTAAAATGCTAATAAAATAAAACAAAAGACCATTAAACATAAATTTTTGTATAGTGTATAAAAGTATTAAGATTATTGCTTAAAAAAATTCAATGATGCGTGACCCAACTTAATTATAAAGTTACTAATAGTTGTTCCACCATTATGAGATTAGGCAATGAATTTTTGTCCTATGATGGAAGTTGGTAACATTGTACACATGGTTTTATTTATTTATTTATTGGAGAAATTTTAGTTAAAAAAACTCGCATATAAGTTAATGGTTTAATGTCATTTGGGATATTAGAAAGACTATTTATTTCACACTCATCAAAACTTTTCTTAAAATACGTGTTTAGAAGCAAATTAAAATAAAACTAATTAAAGTAACAAATTATATTTGATTTGATGAATTCTTTGATTACTTTCACATACAATCCTTTACTATTATCAAGCTTACAACACAATCTTAATTATTGTAGAATTTAGTACATGCACTTACCAGAAAATATACCTATTTAATTTATTATTTTAACTAAATTCACTTGTTATTATATTTGATCAAGTTTTAAATAACAGTTAATAAAAAACTTAGGATGCTACAACTACTTTAGTATAATGAACATATATGAAAACTTTTAACAAATGTTTAAATTTATTATTTTAAACTTTTAAGTATACAACAATAGAAAATAGCTCAAACAATATGTAAATATTATTAATGAACAAACTCTAAAACAATGTTCAAGTCAATAAGTTGGATGCAAATAAACAATTAATATGCATTATCAAATACCATTACAATAAAATCATAAAATACAATAAAATCATGAAATAAAAACCAATTTTTAGATACTAAAATAATTAGTTGCAATAATAACTAAATTAGATACCATTTTAAAAACTAAAAAAAAAAATTGGTTTCTAAATTAGTTTCTATTATTGTTAAATAGTTTTTAAATTGGTATCTAATTAGCAACCAATGTTTTAACTACCAATTATTTAGTTTATAAATTTGGTAGCAAAAACTTTGGTTGCTAATTAGATATTAATTTAGAAACTATTTAACAATAATAAAAACTAATTTAGAAACCTATATTTTTTTTTTAGTTTCTAAAATGGTCTCTAATTTAGTTACTATTGCAACTAATTATTTTGGTCTCTAAAAATTGGTTTCTATTTCATGATGATTTTCTTGTAGTGTACTTTCATCCAGTGGAGCATTAGTGGCAATCTCCATGGAATTGGTTGAAGAACTAATGAACTGAGGCAATGTTGTTTGGTTAGAGCAAAGTTTTTCCAATGTTTCATGTGGATATAGAGAAGGCTTTGGAGGTATTTTAAGGTTCTCAATGTCTCCTTCAAGCATTTCGACTACTTTATTAATGGAAGGACGATCATTTGGTTTTAATTGTATGCACCAAAGTGAAACTATCATCAGTTTTTTTGCAATTTTCTTCTCTTCCTCTATGACATCTTCCATTTCTATATCTTTCTCTTTGTCAAGTTGATCATAAATCCAAAAGGGAAAGTAAAGTTGGCTTGAACGCTCTGCATGAGGGTTTAAGTTTTTCCTCTTACTTGCTATCTCCATCAAAAGCATTCCAAAACTATAAACATCAGACTTATCTGATATTTTTCCAATATTTGTATAAAACAATTCTGGAGCCATGTATCCAATTGTCCCTCTTGCTGCTGTCATAGTCACAACACTCTTGTCTATTGGATATAGTTTTGCCAATCCGAAGTCAGAGACTTTTGGGGTGAATTTTTCATCAAGTAGGATGTTGTGGGGTTTGATGTCAAAATGCAAAATCTGCATCTCACAACCATGGTGTAAATATGTAATCCCATGTGCTACTCCCATTGCTATATTATATATTGTGTCATAAGTTAAATGCGTATTTCCTTCACTTGAAAATATAAATTTGTCAAGAGATCCATTGGGCATGAACTCATAAACAAGGGCACGTTTTGAGCCTTCAGCACAATATCCAATTAACTGCACTACATTTTGATGATGTATTCTTCCAATGGTTGCAACTTCATTGATAAAGTCTTGTCCATTACCTTTTGACTTTCGTAACACTTTTATAGCAACAGAAGGTTCACTACGCAACTTTCCCTTGAATACAGAGCCATAACCTCCTTCACCTAATTTTTCATTAAAACCTGTGGCCATCTTCTTAATCTCCTTGTATGTGTATCGAATAAGCATCAAACTATTTTGCTCTAAATAACTTTCAATATTTTCGTATTCTGACTAATGCCTTCTTCTCCACTTATATGTCAAAAGAGCACTAAACAATATGGTGCCAACAACATATCTAAGTATGAAGTATGGTAGAACATACTGTCCCAACCTAATTAATACTAATTGATGTGCACCATAATATAAAATATTTTTGTTTGCTCCAATAACCAAGCCTGTGAATTAAAATCGCAAATGTCATCATGTTAAAATAAAGAAAAAAAATACTTTCCTTAAAATAAAACAAAAATCACTTATCAACTTCTTTTTATTAATATAATAATAATAATTAAATCTTTAAACTTTTAAAGTTATTTATACTTATTATTATTATTATTATTATTATTATTATTTTCATCATTTATGGTATTATATAGTGCCAATACATTTTTTATAATTATTTTTTATGTTATGTTTTAATTAAAAATTTATTCTTTAATAGATAAAAGTATATATTTTATTTAATAAAACAAGTAATTGAATAATTTATTTCTACTAAAAATAATATATATCATTAAATAAAAAGAATACATATTTCATAAGAAGAATAGATAACTATCTTTAACGTCATTTTTAATTAGATAATTTTATCTCTTAATAAATAAAAATATTTTATTTAATTAATAAAATAATAATTAAATAATATATTTCTATCAAAACAATAACTTTTTTTACTTAAAAAGTAGTAGAAACACAGTAGTTCTCGCGCTTATATTCAAACTAACGAAAACACATTTTTCTCACATGTGTAATCACATCTTTATTATATTCAAATAGATAATTTTATAATTTTAATACTTTTATAGTCTTTTATTTTATTTTTATGAATATTTAATTAAAAAATAATATAAATTAATATATATTATTTTGTAAAAATAGTATTGTAAAATTATATAGCTGTTATTTAAAAAAAAAAGTTCTTTAATTTTATTAAAATAAAGATGATTTATCCAATTATTTATTTTATTAAATAAATAAAAAATATAAATTTTATTTATTAAAAGGTAAACTGTCCAATTAAAAATAATTATAAATAACTTTTATAAGTTTTTAGATAAATTATTTTCTGATTTTATAGGTAGTTTATTTATATACATAGTTATTTTGGCTTTAAAAAATCGCTGCTCAAAGGATAAAAATAGGATTAAAAAATTATATAAACATTATTTTTTAATAGATAAGTTCTTTAGTTATTTTAAAATAAATAAATAAATTTATTTTATTAAATAAATAAATAAACTATTTTTATTAATAAAGGATAAAATTGTCCAATTAAAAATAATTAAAAATAATTTTTATAATTTTGTAAACAATAATTTCTTATTTTGTAGGTAATGTGTTATATAAGTAGTTATTTTAGTTTTAAAAAATATCAAAGGATAAGACAGTGAGAATTTATGTACCAAAGAGAATATTATCTTTATTAATGTTATTGCAGATAATAAAATTTTAAAAAGTATTTCTAAAAGAATGATTTAAAAGTTAAAAGAAAATGTATATTTATGTTATTTTAAATGGGAAAGTTAGACCATTACAACAAAGTTTTGTCCTCGGTGGTTAAGCAAAGTTTTGTCCTCCTATAGTGGCACTTCAACTGCAGCAGGTGGGACTCGAAGCCAAGTCCCTTGAAATATGTCCATAGAAGTTTTAACCATTACACCAGTCAAGTTTTGTTGTCATGTATGATTATTATTATATTTATAAGTATGATTATCAATATTAATATAATTAATAAAATAAAAATTAATATCATTATTAATATTGTTTAATATTATTAAATATTATTAATATTATTTAATATGATTAATATTATTTAATATGATTAATATTATAAATATTTATTAATATTATAAATAGTGTTAATATTATTAATATTATAAAAAATGTTAATTTTATATATATTTTTATTAATACTATTTATATTATTAATGTTATTATTATTGATATTATTAATTTTGTTATATTACTAATATCATTAATATTATTATTATTAATATAATACTATTTATATTATTTAAATTATTATATTAATATTAATAATATGTATAAATTAGTTATGATTATTATTAGTTATGAATATGAATTATGTTTTTATAATTTTTCATATTATATTAATATTTTTAATATTATGTATATAATTATTATGATAATAGTTGGTAGGTAATAGAGATTACTGGGTGATAATTCGTAAGTAATAGAGATTTGTGAGTAATAGTTGGTAGGTAATAAGATTCGTAGGTAATAGTTGGTAGATAATGCTGAATTTACCTACGGATTCAGAATTCGTGGGTCATAGTTGGTAGGTAATGCTGAATTTACCTACGGATTCAGAATCTGTAGGTAATGTCCGTAGGTAATGTTGTTCGTAGGCAATATCCGTAGGTAATGCTGAATTTACCTACGGACTCAGATCCGTGAGTAAAAATCCGTAGATAATACTGATTTTTTTTGTAGTGAGTTATTCTTATACGACTTAAGCACAAAAGATGAATTTTGCACAAACCTTGAATAATGTTGGTGATATCCCTCTTTCACTGTTATCTTCTTCTTGCATTAATGGAGATTTGATATCTATTCAAATTGATGTAGATGTGTATCTCGTAGGTCTTGAAGAAGGTAAAAATCACCTTCATGGAAGAATAGTACTATCCAAAGGTGACAAACCTCTTACTCATATGAACATGAGCAAAAAGTTGGATCTTGCATGTAAGTCTTAAGGATTTTGGAAAGTTATTCCTTTGAGAAAAGGGTTTTATGAATTTGTTTTTTCTTCTCTTGAAGACATTAGAAGAGTCCTAGCAATGAGGTTATGGAATCTCAATTTGGGTATCTTGATAGTCTTTGCTTGAACCAGACTTTGTGCCATCTTAAATGAAACTCACCAAAGCTCCATGTTGAGTGAAAATCCAGTCTTCCTATGGAATATTGGAAACCAAAAAGAATTTTCTCTATAGAGAAATGGATTAGTACTCCTTTTTCCCTTGATGACCGCACCATGAATAAATTTAGAGGTTTTTTTTGCTTATTTGATATGTTATATGCTTTCTCTAATCAAATTTTGGTGGAAATACTTGGTTTTGCTTTTTTGTAGATATTGAATTTGAGAAGTTGCCTCCATTTTTCTCTTTGTGTAAAATGACAGGGTATGATATTTCTAAATGTAGACTACATCCTTATTGAACAAGGTTGCTTTGATGATTTCCAAATCCAGCTTGAAGAATCTGTTGTTGTGTGTAGTTAGGTAGATTTTGAGTTGTTAATTTGCACTTAGTTATGATCCAAGTTCGTATGATTTGAAATCTTTTTTGAAAGTTTTGTTTTTCAAATTTGTGTTAATTTTAGTTAGTTGTTTCGTGTTTTAAATCGTTGAAAAAGCTTTTGTTCTAATTTGGTGACTACAACAAGTTTTTCAAATGGTTAATTTATCACGACAACCGATTGAATTACATTTAAGGTTTTTAAAAAGATTTAAAAATGATTTGTTTTCTTTTGTCTTTTTTGTAAAGAAAAAATAGTCAGTTATTTCGATAAATGAACAAACTTTTTATGTTGAGTTTTTAACCGAAAGTGAAAACAATAAGTTTGTTCTAAAAATTAATTAAGTGATTTTAACAAAATTTTGTTATGATTTTCAAATGTTTTTAAATGTTTGTAATAGATTTCATTTAATGATCAAACTGTTTTAACCATCTTTTAAAGTCTATATAAAGACTGTTTTCTGATCATTTCAAAAAGAAGAAGAGAGTTTATTGAACATGTTTTTCAAGAGAGAAGATGAAAGAGCTTTTAATCATTCTTGAAGTTTTGGATCATTGCTTCTGTGTGAAATATGATTATGAGTTTTTTGTTCTATTGTTTTTCAACTGTATAAAGCTTAGGTGTATTCTAATTCATTCTTTTAATTTGTATTGTGTGTAAAACAATTTCATATTGTGTTTCTAGAAACTGTGTTTTTGTTAAGTGTTGTGTGTTCTTGAAGGATTCAAGATCAACACTCTTGGTTGTGTAATATATTTTTTGATTACTTAGTGAATTCCCAGTGGTTTGCAGGGGATTTGATGTAGCTCTTGGTTTATAGTGAACCAATATAAATTTCTTTGTGTGAATCTCTCTTCCCTAATAAAATGTTTTAAATACTTCTATGTGTGTTCTACATTAAACAATTAGTTGATTTGTAAAAAACAATAGGTTTATATTTTTCACATAACTGTAATCTATTAAGTAACCAGTTGAACAAATAAATCAATTGATTGATTTAACTGATCTTTTCAATCTACTTCCAGCCTTTTTGAAAATCTTGCGAAAACATTTCACCCCCTTTTGTTTCAGCCCTATATTCTAACAATCCTAATAACCTTAATGACATAATCAAACCGTCTACTATTTTATCCAAACTTGTTGCAGAGTATAAACCTGTGACTATCCATACCAAAAGAAATTAAAAATGCCCCTCACAAGGAAGTGGTTAGTGTCATAGAGAAACAAAATTCTGCAGTAGAGGTATAGAAATATGATGTACTTGTTCATAAGGCAAAGGTGGTGGAAGTTGAGGGAGCTGCTATTAATCTTGATACGCTTAATTGAAGTTTTTGTTGGCCAAGTGGAGGTTGGATCTCTTGTTGGTCAAAAGTTTAAGAAATCTACAAAAGAATTATTTGTTGTTGATAATGTTTCTTTGTTTTAATTGTTGATATAAGGTCTGGTTCACGATCTCAGGATGATATTTTTTTTGATATACTCTCTTTGGAGAATTTCCACGAATCAAGTGATTTGCTACAAAAAAAAAAGACTCCTTGCCTCTTGAAAGATTTAGTCTGTTTTGAAGGATTTTTTCATCTCAAATTTGCAACTAATGCAAAAGTCCTAAATTTGCAGTTGTCAAATGAGTTACTTTTAAATCTATTTCTCAAAATTTGGCCTTGCAAATTGTTTTGAATCTCGTTTAGATGGTGAATAAGAGACTCAAGATACATGTTCGACCATCTTGGTAATGAGTATAGTTGAATCTACCTTGGCTGACATTTTCTTAGAAGAAGCCAATTTGGTTTCTAAGTTCGGAGCTGAAAAGATGGATAAGGAGAAATCATTAAGTGAAGACAATGAACCAGTTCGAACTTTCAGGAGATTGGGACGTCCTTCTAAAGTCGGAGTGAAAGCCAATAATAAAACCTCTAAAGCAAGTCAACCCAACAAAAGTAATGGTCTAGATGTGCATTAATATCATAGGATTTTGGAATTCAATCGTTTATCCGTGCTATCTTTATGGAGCTACATATTAAAAAATCTTCTTTTATTTTTATTTTTGTCTTTATTTAATTTTTTTATTTTTTGGTTTAAACTCTCAATGTAAATACTTAGGTTGCTCTTGAGTGTTATTTTTTTTTTTGTTTTTTTTACGTCAGTCTAATCTAGTCTCTCTTTCATATAATAACATGTGTTGTCTAACATTAATTTTATTTTTAAAAGATGACACTCAGAATTGGTTAAAAATAATTATCCTCTATATATAGTTGTATAACCATATATATTATTTTAATCTTATTTTTACAAAATTATATAAATATAAATTTTATAATTTTAATATTTTTTTAATATCTTGTTTGCAAAATTATATTATTTTAATGAAATAAAAATGTGGATATGAGTTTTCTTAGTATTAATAAAGGAAGTTGTTCAGTTAACATATAATAGTCAATAAAAATGAAAACAATTACTCTCCTAGAACCTGTACACAAATTCTTATCTTTAAAGTATGTCATTGGAAGAGTTAAAAATCAAAGTAATAGATCTCATCATAATAAAAAATTATTATAGGACTGTTTTGGCAAAAATAGTTTATAAATAATATTAGTTATATTTGTACAATTTTTTATAAGTATTTTTATAAAAGAAAAATAATTTTTTTAAAATTAAATCAAATTGTTTATAAATTGGAAATTAAAAAGGTTATATTAAAGAATGTCTAAAAAATAGTTTAAATATAAATTAGTTTTAACTTTTAAATAATTTATTTAATGTTTTTATATTTTTATTCAAATAAATATATTTATAAAGAAACTTGTTCCACCATACTTATTACTTATAACATATATAAATAGAGGAATAAATTTTTACCTAAAACAAATATACAAATAGAGGAACTCACCTACTTTGATACTATAAATAGTCCCTGTAAAATAAAAAACAATCTTTGAGTTAATAAATAATCTGACACAATTAAAAGTAAAATATTCTTTTATGTAAAGGGTCAAAATAAAAAGTAATGTAAAATCTAGGGAACAAGTTGGTGTTTTAAATACTCATTTGTTGCATTATGTTATTTCTTATTGTGAAATCTTTGTTTAAATTTGTTACGTGAGTAATCCACACTTGTCTGAATTAACTAATATCTTTAAGGAGGAACATGTGTAAGAACGTTCAAAAAAAATAAAAATAAAGGGGCAGAGAAGCCCCTTCTTTCCCACCACAATTTTTTTTTTCTTTCTCTCTCCAATTCTCTTCTCTCCCTCTCTCTTAATTTCTCTCCCAATCTTCATCTATTTTAGAATCTGATCATACCACGCTGTAGCAGAGGAGTTAAAGAACATTTCTACCCGATCAGATTTTCAAACAGAGTAAGTTCATTTTTACTCTAAATATCCTGTGTTCTCTGTTTTTCCTTAGGATTTAGTCATTAATCTTGGTGGGGTCAGTTGAGAAGTTTAATCCTCTCAACTTATTCTATTATATACTGAAATTTTGTTCTGTTTGGATAATTTGCATTAGGCCCGTAAATCTTGAAGCTTATCCAAACGGTGGGGAATAAAATTCTAAAAGTTGCTTGGAAAGCAAGCAATTGAGGTAAGGGAAGCTAAATTTAATTTTTAATAGCACCCTAGGATAGAAGATCTGAATGCGGAAGGGACGTGGTCCCAATATTCATTTTTTCTTGCAGGGATGTTGTGTGTTTATATATTGGGTTGTTTGTTTATATATTATTTAAATTTGTAAAAATATTATATTTTGATGGTTTAATATTTAAGTGTTGTTTTTTATGTTAATTACGCTTTTGAATATTGTGGATCACTTTTTGAATGATATTGTATGACGGAATGGTATGGAATTGAATTCATACATTTGGGATAATGTATGGACTGATGTTTGCTGTGTATTAAGTATTGATGCCTATGTGGTAACAGAGATCTCCGAGCTTCACTGATGATCTAAGTCACATAGACTAAGATATCAGGTGGTGAGAAGCTGATGGGGGAGTTCATGCACACCGTGACATATGGATGCACGGCTTGGGTTGTATTGAACTTACCTTGATCCTTTCTGTTGGATTCGCTGGTAATCTTTGGATCAGGTGTTAGTCTCTGGTAGGACTTACTTAATACGGGTCTTCCGGAAGACGTTGTTTGTTGAATATCTTGGATGTGTAGATCCATGTGAGATCTATGTGATTGTTCTAATGTTGGGATTTGAAGAAGATTGTATAATTTGAGAAATTGATCATGTAATTTGGTTTTCTCTTTTGATTTAATTGCGTACATTATAAAATTCTATTTTCACTAGCTTACCCTTGCTTTTCTTGTTGTGTTTGAACTGCGATGACTGTACTACGTACACGAGCAGATGATCTTACAGGTGTCTGAGGATCAGAAGAGTTTTAAGTCGTTGATTTTGAAACTTATATTGTAAATATTTGTATTTCTATATGTCCTAATCACGTATTAGGAATATTTTGAAAAACTGTAAGCTTGTATAGAAATATGTAGAATCGGTATTGTAATAGTTATAGGTAAATTATGGGGTGTTACAACATGCATGATGCCACTCGAGGAACTGTTGTACTACATAACTGCTGAATTTGAATTTACTTATATTTTAAACTTATAAAAAAGTTTAAATATGTTTTTCCCTCAAATCTAGCTCACTTTTTTATTCATTACATTTAAAAAAATATTTTGTAGTTACATAACTTAGAAAATATTATTTTTATCTTCTTCTAGACACGTAAGGTGATTTTGGATTTCCAATTTACTGCGATTTTTAACTGTCTAAATTTAAATTTTAAAGACGGTTTTTGACTTTTAAACTAGAAAATAAAAAAATAAAAATAAAGCGTGTTTTTGGAATATTGAATTTATAGGAAATAAAGATGAAGAATTAATTGGTTGATGATGAGTTTTTAGGTTTCAAGGATGATTTGTTTAGACATGATCTTCTGGTTTGAGATTTTTAAATTTCTTTTGCTTTACTTCCTCTCCCATCTATTTCTTCTTTCTTCCATGATATGTAAATTTTGAGTCACGATTCAGAAACATCTCGGTCCTCCATATCTTAATACGCCTATTTACCCTAATTTTATTTACCATGTGTTAACATAATATTATATATATTAAGGGTAGGTTAATTTTTATATTATTGTCATATTTGTATATTTGTTATGTTTTTTTAGACTTTCTATTAAGATTAATATAAGAAATCGTTCCTCCCTTTTAATGTGTCATTATATTTTTGTTTTATTATTATCAGAGAGCTAGAATCTATAATTCATTTGATACTACTAGTGGATTCGCATGATTCTACAAACATGGGTGTTGGGAAGTCTTACATGGCCTGCATCAAGTATGGGAGTGCAGTTTATATATGTATAAACAACTTCACATAATGTCAATTGGTTTTAAGTTAAAGGTCATAGTTGGTTTGATAATCATTTACTAGTAAACTCATCTGGTTCGATAAATAATGTGAGATTTCCACATATCCTTTCATATTGTTTGAGCTATTGTACACAATGGAGTTTTAAGGGGTTCAAGGTCCTATTTGCAATCTAATTTGTGTCCTGTGTTATCTTTGAATTTCATTAGTGTATTTGATATTGTAGAAGAATTTCAAAACTTTCTTACTACTTAGTCACAAGTCATAATTCTTAAAATTTTTATTCTAATTCATAAATATGTCTCATTTCTTATGGATCCTTGATTTTGATGTCTCACATCACATGTCATATGATCTTATGTTTTTTAGTCCTCAATTTTCGTCTCACCTATATCTATTTGGACTACTCATGGTTCCTCAATGCCATTAGTAGATATTGGATTTGTCTCCACATTTATTTTGTCAGATGTTTATTATATTCCTAACCTCACTTTAAATCTTGTTTGTGTCGCTCAACTATGTGACTTTACTTACTCGTTTTCTTTTTTCTTTTACTAATTTTTATGTGAAGGATCCTCAATTCAGGAGGTTGATTCAGACAAGTTGTAGGTATGAGGATTTTATATAGTAGATGAGCTAAAGAATCCAATTATTGAAACCTCCATTTTGATTTATCATTTTTATGTATTGGACATGTTTCTTTCACTAAGTTAAATTACTTGGTCTCCACTGGAGTTTTAGGCAAGCTACAAACCAATGATATCTCTAATTATTGTGGTTGTAAACTTGTCAAATTTACTACTTTACCTTTTATCAAGTGTGTTTTTACGTCTCATACACCTTTTTGAATTGACTCATTATCATGCACAGGGTCCATCTTTGGTTCCTAACAAAGGTGGATCTCACTATTATGTATCCTTATATTGATGAACATATTTGTTATTATTAGGTTTATCTTATGAAACATTGTTTTGAGTTTTTTTTTTTATGTATATCTTATGTTTCATACTATGATTAAAACCAAACATAATGTTTTTATTAAATGTTTTCAATGAGATTTGGGTGGTGTTCTAATAATTTTTGTGAATTACTTATCATCAGTGGAACTCTTCATCAAACTTGTATTGATACTCCTCAACATAAGGGGGTTGCTGAAAGAAATCTTGAATATACCAATTTCTTTTATTGTATGATTTAGGTATGTCTTATTTTGTTCGTGTTATTATTCAAATTTCATCTTTTGTTATCTCAGGTATGTCTTAATGAAAATCATCCGACCTCGAAACTTTCAGTTGAGAAGATAGACAAAGATTGAGACTTATTGAAGATATTGTAAAGTGTTTTTCTTCTTCTTAGCCTTGTAAAATTTGTATAAAGTAGTTAGGAAGTTTTGGGTCTTGTATTTTGGGCCAAAGTAGAGAATGATGTAAATAGAAAAGAAAGTTGAGTGTATAATAGTAAAAAAGAGGTGTAAATAGAAATGTAGGCAAGGAAGGCATGAGGCTCCACATGCCTTCTCCTCAATGCAGAGGATTTGCACCAATAAGGTGTGACACTTGTCACACTCTCATTTGAGAGGTTTGGCAAGACTTTCTCCTATAAATAAGAGTCTCTTGTACATGATTTTAAACTCTCATTTGAGTAATGAAATGTTGTCCAATTAAGACACTTTTACTTCTTCAAAATTCTCTCTAGAGTTATCTTCTTGTTATACAAATTTCTAGACTCCTCCTAGTAGTCTTGGCTTAACCTCACTCTAGAAACTAAGTGTTGACCTAACCCCACTTAGATTAACTAACATAATTTTCATTTCTTCCAAAAATTTTACAATTCTTCATGCTTCTGCAATAGTTTTCATCATTCATAGAAGATATTCAAATCAAAACAATGAAGAAAAAGATCCACAAAAGAAGATGCAAGCTTAGATTGCATCATGTCTCCCTTTCAAAAGTTGTATGGTTGTGTTTCTAATTAATCTTCCTTGAAAGGTTTTGGTTCTACATTTTTTTCTTCATCCACAAGAACATAATAAATTGTCCTCTAGTTTTGTAATATGTGCTTTTCTTAGTTATGGGGATTGTCAAAAGAATTATCATCGCCATGATCCTACCAACCACAAACTCTATATTTCTCGTTAAGTTGTCTTCCTTGAACACATTCCATTATATTAATTTTCTTTTAACTCCCAAAACTCCCTGAAATCTCTTGTGATTATTGATCCTTCACGTTCTCGGTATCCTCCATGTGTTCATAAGTCCACCCAATCACCAAATTTTGTCTATTCTTTTTATTCTTCTTCCTTTGCTTTCCTCTTAACCATAATTCATAATTTTTATGAGTCCTCTTCTTATAAAAAAATTGTCCTTGATTCACTTTGGCAATAGCCTATGTAAAAGAAACTTTCTACTTTATATGAGACTGCTACTTGAGACTTGATATCTCTTCCTCCAAGAAAAAATGGCTTTTTGTAAAATTAAAACAAATTTAGATGGGTTTGTTGAGCATTACAAAACTAGTTTAGTTGCTAAAGGATTCTCTTAGGAATATGTTATAGATCATGCATAAATCTTTGTCCCGGTTTCTAAGATGACTACCATTTGTATAGTTGTACTCTTATTATTGTTGTCTCTATTCGTCAATAGGATATTTTTAGTTGGATATTAAAAATGATTTCTTAAATGAAGATATATAAAAGGAGGTATACACGATACCTCCTCTAGGTGTTTCTCAAACAAGCTCTTAAACTTGGTTTGAAAAGTTCTCCATAGTTATTGCATCTCTTGGATTTTGTTCTAGTGATTGTGAATCTGGTTTGTTTTTGAATACTTCTTCTCATGACCGTATTATTATCTCTTTATATGTTGACGACATGATAATCATCACAGATGATGTAGATCGGATTATAGTTGAAATTGTAGTTGAAAAAATAGTTTAAAATGAAAGGATTTGAGTTCTTTTCATTATTTGTTGGATATTGAAGGTACATATTCTCCTAAATGTTATCTTCTCTCTCTGATGGAAGAGGCCCCAGCATCAACCCTTTGAGAGGCCACCAAAATGCTACCTTGAGGCAACCACTAGAGTCATAGTCAAAGAGGGGTCAAGATGACTCATTTTACATGTCATAGACTCTAGTGTGTCATAGTTTTTCTTATTTTTCTAGTCAAAGTAGCATAGTTTAAATATTTTTGTAAATGTGTTGAAACATGCAAAGTGATACCTAAAATGCTAACCTAAGTTTAATTAGAGTTTCCTACTCCTAATTAAACTTAGGTCCATCTCACAATTAGCCTAAGTGAAGCATAAGGTTCTAGAACTCCTAGCACATGGAAGAATTCTAGAACCTACCTCACATGTGCTGAATTTTGGAAGCCACCATCCCATGTGCTCCCATGTGCCATGTGCTCCATGTGCTTCCATGTGCTCACACTTGCATGTAATTTGGCTAGCATTTCATTTGTATTTGGCTCTTCAAATTCCAGCACTCCAATCCTATATAAGGAGGTGCTTGGCTCTCATTTTGTAAGATTAAATTGAGTATTGCTATGCTGCCAAACTTGAGTCATACCTTACTCCTTGCCTAGAATTTAGGTCTTAATCTTTAATACTTTCACCTTCAAAGGGGCTGGCCGAACCTCCCTAAATTCATACTCTTCATGCACCTTCAAGGCCTCCACACCTCTTAGGAGGGCCTTGCTCCATCAACAAACCACAAAGCTTCCGCCACCACCCAAAAATCACAAAAGAGAAGAGCTCAATGCCATCATTTGGTATCATGAGCTATGGTCTTCAAGAGATAAGTATCTCTTTTCATTTTTCTGCTTGAGTTCTTCTTATTTCCAAGTTGTTCATCTTGTGTTCATCTTGTCTTGCTTTTTTTATGTTTTTAATATGATTTGAATGCTTTTCTATGCATTTCAATCGGTAGTTTTTGTTCAAATTGTGCTTGAGCATCTTATTTCAATTTTGTGTAGGATTCTTTGGTACATTGTGTTGCTGTTTTTTTTTAGGATATTTGAGTCTTGTTTGAATTTCTATTTGGTTCATATGATGTGTTTGAGTCATTTTATTTTCTGAATCTATAAGTTTTGTCAAGTCATGTGATTCCAAAATTTGTCAACAAATCTTAGTAGTACTTTTCTTGATTTATTTGTTTCTTGTTTTGATTTGATCCTTTGGTGCATTTTTCTTTTTAGTTTGAGTTCATATTTGTGTGCTAGATCCACACAAATTCCATCACATTAATTCCATTGTGTTTTTGAAGTATATGTTTCTGTTTTGATTCCAGATTTCAGAATCCTTTGTTTTCACAAAATCTGTTTTGGCTGTTTTGATTTATGAAAATTAAATACGTCATAAAAAAATTATGAGCTTATGGATTTCAATAGTTTGAGGTGTTAGCACAAAAAGAAAAAATAATCAGTTGAAAAAACGAAATAGAAAAAAAAAAGATAAATCATACAAAAGAAGTGTGCATTATGGCACTACACCTGGCGGTAATTGGACACTGTTTTTGGAAAAATTATCATAATTAATTGGCACATGTGATTGGAGTGAAACCAACGTCAAAAGTTTTTTAAGAAACTGAATTGATTGTGTTTAAATTTTCAGAAACAAATACAAAATAGCCAGCTCAACATAAATCATTTAAGTCACGCTTTCTGGACCACAATATTTTCAGTGGTGTTGTTTTGGTTTTTCAAATCAATTCTAGTGCCAATCTTTAGGTTCCTTTTGTGTGCCATCCATTATTTGTGTCCCTATTTTTATTTGCTTGTCCAATTCATTCTGAACTCCTTCTAGTTGTGTCACATTTTTAAATCCAATTGCAGTGGTGTTGTTTTTAAATTTTAATTGTTTCTTGCTTTCTTTTCTTGACCTCTAAATTTGTTGGTGGATAAATATCAATTGGTGCTTGTTGAGTGGGATTTGACTTGAGGAGAGTCTAACTTTACTTAATAGGTACTGTATTGAAGAATTTAATTACTTAAATCAAAGAAGATCAAGGCAAGGGGCAGCAACAAACACAATACCAAAATACACCATACACCTTGAAGGGCACAACAAAGAAGAGTAACAACAAGTCAAAGGAGTGTCTTGCTGAAATTTAATTCGTGCAATTTAATTTCTTTGCATTTCTTGAATTGTAATTACATCTTACTCTTGTTAATTAGTGGCTTAATCACGAATTAGACGGTGAGTGTGTCTTCAAAGGCTCAAAGTGTCTAAGAAGCCTCACTTAGGAAACGACTAGTTTAAGCTTTCTAGATTAGCCTTTGTTAATTGTTTTTCCTTACATCAATATTTGCTTAGTTTTGCTTAATTTGCTTGTGCTTATCTTTGTTTAAAGCTTCAATAAATTGTTTTAGTTGTTAGATAGCTTGCATTGTTTTCTTGCATAAAATTTGATTTCTCCATCCTCATTGTGTTCTAAGTGATTTACCTAAAGAAAGAATTTGGTGAAGATTTTGAGGGATAGTTGTTGGCTAAGGCAAGACTTGGTATTTAAGTAGTCCTTAGTGACTCACCTCTCTTACCTGGAAAACTACCTTCATTAACTTTCCTCTCCTTTCTTAAAGTAAAGGACTTCTAAACACAAAGTTTTAGTCATGTCTTCTCACTCCTCTAAATCTCTTAAAAGTGATGTGAAATCTTTGAAATCTCTTTTAAAACAACTTTCCAAGGATATTAAATCAATTTCATCTAAACAATTGGAGAATGAGGCCAAAGCTAATGAATTGACTGAAGCAAAAGATGAGAAGTCTCAAATTTCAAAAAAATTACATTCTTATGCATATAGCTCTCAAGTTTATGATTCTTTTGGGGAAGAAAGTGTTAGGATAAATGAATATCATCAACCATGCCCTAGGAGAGCTAGAAAAGAGAGGCAAGAAAACCTAAAGGAAGTCAAGGTAGAGATACCTCATTTCTATGGAAAAGAAGATGTAGAAACATATCTATATTGGGAGATGAGGGTAGAGCAATTGTTTGCTTACAACCATGTGAGTGAAGAAAAGAAAGTACCCTTAGCTACCTTAAGTTTTCAAGGTGATGCTATGTATTGGTGGCATGCCCTAAAAAGAGAGAGACATATCCACAAGGACCCTCCCATTACATATTGGAATGACCTTAGGGGAGCCTTGAGATGTCGCCATATTCCCTCACTTTACAATAGGAAGTTGATGGACAAGCTCCAAAGACTTCATCAAAGAAATATGAGTGTAGAAGAATATTGGAAAAAGATGATGTCATATATTAAGAGGGCAAGGATTAACGAAGACAACCATACCACCATAGCTAGGTTTTTAAGTGGTCTCAAACTTGAGATAAGAAACAAAGTTGAACTTTTACCTCATAGAGATTTAAATGACTTGATTCAACTTAGCATTAAAGTTGAAAAACAAATTTTGAGAAAACAATCAAGTCAAAAACAAAGTTCATACTATGTATCTTATGACAAGGATGAGTCTCCTAGAGGGGAAGAGCATATAAAAGAAACATCTCTAGAACTTTCCCAAAACCTATCCAAGCATATCTCACACACTCAAGCTAGAAAAATTCCATGTTTTACATACCTTGGTAATGATCAGTTAGCATCTCAATGTTCCAATGAAAGATCTATGATCTTAAGGGACAAAGATGAGAATAGTAGCCAAGAAAAAGAAGCTAGTGAGAGTGATGAAAATGTAAAAATAGAAAATCAAGAGAAAACCCTTGGGAAACAAAAGGCGTGGGAGAAGAGTGTTCCTTCCCACAAGGTCATTCAACAAGAAGGAAAAGTTGAAAATACCTTTGAAAATATGCTTCTTGTTGAACAACCTAGCCTTACCTTTTGTAAAGGAACACTTGCAAGCCTAGTGAAAAAGAAAGAATCCTTAAAAGAGGCTTGCATAGATAAAGATGTAGTAGATTAATTTTCATATGTGCTAAGATATCACCAAGTGAAGGTCAAGTTATCTATAGGCATCTACAAAGATAAATTTTTATGTGAGGTAGTGCCTAAAGAAACTTGTCATGTCTTATTGAGACAACCATTGCAAAGAATTAAAATTTTCATGAGCAAAGGCTGTATCAACGAGACTACCTTCACACATAAAAGAGAAATTCTTCATAAAGGAGAACTCATGGGCCAAATTAGAGTTGATAAAACTCTAGAGCTTTTAAAAGGAAAACTCTTGTCTCCCATAAGAAAAGATGTTCAAAGACATTACCCTAGATACATTCCTTGTTTTAAAAATACATCTAAGGCGATGTTTCATGAACTCTATACTCCTTTACCTTTTGCAAATGATCCATGGAAAGATATAAAGCTAGATTTTATATTAGAGCTTCCTTAGACCATAAAAGGTATTGATTCCATTTTTGTGGATAAGCTCTTCTCTAGAGAAGTAACGAGACTTCATGGTTTACCTCTAAGCATAGTATTGAAAAGAGCTCCAAACTTTGAAAACCATTTTTTGAGGATACTTTTAGACAAACTTGGAACTCAGTTGTACTCTTCAAATTCTTATCATCCTCAAAAGAATGGTCAAACTGAAATTGAAAACATAGCTCTTTCTACTATACCTAGAGTAATCATGAAGTGCACACACAACTCTAGAGATGAGCATGCATACAATAGAGTAGTCTACAAGACTACTAATATTTCTACATTTGAAATTGTATGTGGACTTAATTCTCTTTTTCTTTTTAAGTTGTTACCATTTCCTAAAGGATTTGTGCCTAAGGAAAAAGTAACAAAGATTGAAAATTTTAAAATGAGGATTAGAGAACACATACAACGATCAAAAGAGAAATATTGTAAAAAGTTGCCAAAAGCAAAAGAAAAACAAAAATGGCAACTTCATAAAATTGATTTATATGTAACTACTTCAACTAACTCATTTGCTTTATTTGATAATTCCCCTAGATGGAAGTTTGATCCGGGAGGACCAACATAGTTGAAGAAGCAAGAGACTGCTATCCGAGATCAACACTGTGGATCCGAGGATAGATTTTCTCAAGAAGGAGGAAATGATGGACACCATCCAGCCATATACATCCATCTCCCTAGCCATGAAGAAGAAGAAACAATGGATTTGAGGACAAATCCTTTTCAAGAGGGAGGGGATGATGGAAGAGGCCCCAACACCAACCCTTTGAGAGGCCACCAAAATGCTACCTTGAGGCAACCACTAGAGTCATAGTCAAAGAGGGGTCAAGATGACACATTTTACATGTCATAAACTCTAGTGTGTCATAGTTTTTCTAGTCAAAGTAGCATAGTTTAAATATTTTTGTAAATGTGTTGAAACATGCAAAGTGGTACCTAAAATGCTAACCTAAGTTTAATTAGAGTTTCCTACTCCTAATTAAACTTAGGTCCAGCCCACAATTAGCCTAAGTGGAGCATAAGGTTCTAGAACTCCTAGCACATGGAAGAATTCTAGAACCTACCTCACATGTGCTGAATTTTGGAAGCCACCATCCCATGTGCTCCCATGTGCCATGTGCTCCATGTGCTTCCATGTGCTCACACTTGCATGTAATTTGGCTAGCATTTCATTTGTATTTGGCTCTTCAAATTCCAGCCCTCCAATCCTATATAAGGAGGTGCTTGGCTCTCATTTTGTAAGATTAAATTGAGTATTGTTATGCTGCCAAACTTGAGCCATACCTTACTCCTTGCCTAGAATCTAGGTCTTAATCTTCAATACTTTCACCTTCAAAGGGGCTGGCCGAACCTCCCTAAATTCATACTCTTCATGCACCTTCAAGGCATCCACACCTCTTAGGAGGGCCTTGCTCCATCAACAAACCACAAAGCTTCCGCCACCACCCAAAAATCACAAAAGAGAAGAGCTCAATGCCATCACTCTCAATCTAAGTATATTGTCACTTTAGCACATGCTCGTCTTTCTGATACTCATACAATTGATACCTCTATTGAACTTAATGTGAAATATACTTCTTCTGATGGTGTTTCTCTTATGATCTCACCATGTATCATACTATTGTAGATATTCTATTATATCCACCCATTACTCATCTTGATATTGCTTATGTTGTTCATGTTGTGAGTTAGTTTCTTGTTTTTCCTACTAGTGCTTTGCATAGTTGTTTTATGCATTCTTAGATATCTTCGTAGTACTTAATTTCAGAGCTTTCTTTTTTCCTCATCATCTTCCTTGAAGTTGTGTGCTTATTTTAATGTTGATTGGATTGGTGACCTTACTCATCATAAGTCTACTACATGTTTTTTTTGCATTTTTCTAAAAAGATTCCCTTATGTTTTGAAAGAGCAAGAAACAAGATAATGTTTATGGTTCCTCTACTGAAGTTGAATATGGTGTCATGACTCTAGCCATTACTGAAATAGTTTGGTTGCATTGACTTCTTTCTAATATGGATGTTTCTCTTTATAGATCAATATAATGACAACAAGAAAAATGATATTCAAATTACTCATAACTCATTCTTTCATGAGTATAATTTTTTTTTTAAAATTGATTGTCATTTTACTCTTCATCAACTTCAACATAAAACCATTACATTTTATTTCATTTCTTCATCTATGTAGATTGTTAATATATTTACAAAATCTCACTTTATCAAACGTTTTCAATTTTTGAATGACAACTTTTTATGTTTCATACCAATGCATGCTGATTTTAAAAGAGATGTTATATTATATATATTAATTAAGGAAATTTAGTCTTTATCTATTGTAATATTTATATATTTATGTGATTGTTATGTCTTAAAAACTTCTTAAAATTAATATTAAAAATTCTATTACTCTTTTTTTTCATATGTTCTTAGTTATGGCTGCTAAAAATATCTACAAATAATATTCTATCACTAATTTAAATTTTTAATTTAAAAATGTTAAAACTCATATTTTAGAAATTTAAAATGGAAGGGAAAGAAGTTTTAATTTAGAAGAACAACATAAAAAAATTTCAAATTTAAATTAGGAGATTAAAAAACTATATTTAAACATGAAAAAAAAGGAAAAAAAATGTATAATAGGTAATATGACAGTTATGTAGAATCAAAATTAGTTGTTGGTATTACGTAACCATTCAAACCTAGGTAATCCAAAGAGGTAGAATTCTTACCAAAAACATACTTCATCCACCGAGGCCTCAAACGTGAATATTCATCTATTCCCCCAAAAAAGGAAAAGAGTATCAATATCTGATAAGCACAACTCATAAAGAAGATTTACATAAATTTAATAGGGTATGTATGTTTCTTACTATAATAAACACTTGTCCAATTAAAAATTCTAATTTTTATTTTTATTTTTTCTAGGAGATTGGAAGAAACAGTTTCTCCCTCATCCGGTTAAAGTTGAATATCCTGATATGATTTTAATTATTATTAAAATAGTTTGGTTGCCTTAGTCTCTTTCCTAGTATTTATCTTTCTAGACCAACTCGTGTATTATGACATTTGTTATTCAAATTGCTTAAAATTAAGTCTTTCATGATCACACAAAACATTCTGAAATTAACTATGATGTTACTTTTCATCAACTTCAACCAACCATTGCTTTTCATTTATGCATATTGTTCATTTATTTATAAAACCCCACTTCGTTAAGCATTTTCATGTTTTACTGATAAACATTTGATTATTTAAGAAAAATGTTATAATATATATATATATATTTATATATATATATATATATATATTTATATATATATATATATATATTAGTTAATACAAATTTATCTCTTTTTTTTTGCAAAATATATAACATTATATCTAAAATTCTAGCCAATAGATTGAAAATATCCTTTCTAAAATTATAGACAACTCACAATCTACATTCTTGAGAAATAGGGGTATAGTGGAAAGTATTGTTGTAGCAAATGAAGTGGTGGAGGAGTTAAGGAGGGGCAATAAGCCAGTAGTAACCATAAAAGTTAACTATGAAAAGGCTTATGACTCTATTAGGTGAGATTTTTTGTATTACATGCTAAATAGATTAGGATTCCGTGCTAATCATTGGTAGTTCTACTCCGGAATTTAAACCAACAAGGGGTCTAAAACAAGGCGACCTGATAGCTCCTTTTCTTTTTTTGGTGGTTGTGGAAGGTTTGACGGGTATCGTAAGATAAGTTGTGTCTCAAAACAAGCTTCATGGGGTGAATATTGGCTCTAATCAGGTTGGGGTGTCTTTGCTACGATTTGTAGACGATACTCTGGTGGTATGTCAAGCAAAACATCAAGACATTATAACTATCGAGACTATCCTTAGATATTTTGAATATGGGCTTGAAGTGAACTTCCACAAAACAAGGCTAAGAGCTACGGGAATTGAGAGTCAACAATTGTTAATCTTTGCCAATATGCTTAATTGTGCACACATGAATATCCCTTTTAAGTACTTAGGTGTATAGGTTGGAGGGAATCCTAGAAAGCGAGAGTTTTGGAAAGAGGTGGTAGATAAAGTAAGGAAGAAACTCACTAAATTGATAGGAAATAAACTATCCTTTGTCGGAAGAGTATGTCTGATAAAATCAGCCTTCAAAGCTATTCTTTAAAGTCCCGTTATCAGTGTGTAAAGAGATTACAAGTATTCAGAGGAAGTTTATGTGGGGTGGGGTTTCGAAAAGAGAAAAATTGCATGCATAAAGTGGGAATCGGTGTGCAAAGCTAAAAGTGAGGGAGGTCTAGGGATAAAAGGTGTTACATGTTTTAATAGAGCGTTAATCGCCAAGTGGATGTGGAAATTGAAAGTAGAAAAATCTGGGTTTAGGAGACAAACGGTGTTATCTAAATATGAGGAAAATGAAAATGTTAGAAGAAAGCCTACAAGTAAAGCTAAATCTTGGTGGAAAGATTTGTGTCATCTGTGTGAAGAAGGTCACCTGAGTAGTTGGTTTTATAGACAACTAACTTGGAAATTAGGGACAAGTAATGATATCTTATTATGGGAAGATAAATGGTTGGGAATTCAACCATTGAAGGAGGTATACCTGAGACTGTACCTCATCTCTAATGATAAGGGGAAATTGATGCAACAGGTTGGCTCTTGGTCTGAAACAGGATGGTCCTGGAACATGGAATGGGAAAGAGAACAAGTTCAACAACTTCTTACAGACCTCAACAATGTCAAAACAGAACATCACTATCAGGATAAGGTTGTTTGACTTGCAAACGAAGGTGAATGTTTTCGTCAAGTCTGCAAATACCGCAAAGAGAGAGTGTACCCACTAAATTATTTTTTTTGTAATTGGTACATGTTTTGTTAAACCGCCCATAAAAACCCCATTTTGAATCTTGTCAGCTTTGGATATTTTATGAGACATTCACACATTACCTAATGTGTTAATGATAGCTTGGAGAATCCTTAAGGGTAAGATTCCTACAAGAGTGAATCAATTAAGAAGAGGAACTAGCTTGCCATCAATAATGTGCCATCTTTTGTAATCAAGTTGAGAAAACCTCTCATCACCTTTTTGTGGAATGTAAAGTAGCATATTAGGTATGGGTGATGAGTGGGGATATAAGAAGCCCATCATAATAACCTTAAGAACCATTTACTTTAGTTCAATCTGCCTCAATTTAACTTCAAAATGAACAGAGTGTGGAAAGGAGTATGGGTAGCAGTTTTATAGAGTATTTGGAACCAAAGGAATGGAATTTTTTTCAAAGATGGGAAGGTGGATGCTGAAGAGATTTTCCATTTAGCACAATTTCTAGCTTGGTCATGGATGAAGAGGAAAATATTGGGTTTTAACTTTTCTTACTCTGATTGGGTTTTATACCCTTTGAATTGTCTACACTCCTTAAATAGCTAAGGCCTAGAATTTTTTTAAGCAAGGGATGGTAAAGAATTGATCTAGATAAGTACCCTACAGGTAGGTAAGCCTGGCCCCTATCTGTACATGAAACCAAGCAAAATCTATCTAAGTATTTCCTGCTAAGGATCAAAGATGATAATCTAATGTTGATATCTTTTTTAGCTATGTGATTTCTAAACATAATAGATGTTGTGTAAGGCTTTGTTAAGAATGCAGGGAGAGGGAAATTAAATGGGTGCAAACAGTGAGGACAAGCTAGGAGGTGGATGTGCATGAAGAAAGGCATGGTTTAATTGAATAGTGGCAAAGCTGGAAAGTGCAAGAAAGATAGGGGCAAAGAAGACAAGGTGTTCGATGAAGGAAGTGTTAATGTGTTGGAGCAAGAAGATGCAGAATGCAGACACAACAGAGGGAAAGAGAAGAAGAATGGTTCAGTGTGATAGGAATATGCATTGCATCTAGTGTAAAAGCATTTCAAGATTATGAAGAAGGTCCCAGTCACTGGTCTTGATGGAGTGAATGTGAGATTGAGTTGAAGGAGAGAGAGAGAGAAAACAAAAGGTATATATTACAGAGATGAAAGTTATATTACGTAAAGGACTAGGAACATGATATATATACATGCAGGGAAAGCAAAGGTGTGAAAGAGTGAGTGAAAACAGACTAACAACACTAAAAACACTACTAACTAATATCCCCCATAAACTAATGATGGGGTTAGGCATAATCATTAGTTTAACCATGAACTTATGAAAAGAAGTCCTAGTGAGAGGCTTAGTGAGAAGATCTACGATTTGGTGATGACCAAGAATATGTAAGAGTTGCAGGTCTTGCTATTGAATAAAGTCACGCACAAAATGAAGGTCGAGATCAAAATGTTTTAAGTGCATTAAAGGATTAACAACAAGAAAAATGACACCAAGGTTATCACTGTAAATCTTCGGTGTAGGATATGGTATTCATATTTCTTGAAAAAGATTATGAACCCATTTAATTTCAGTTAAAGACACAACAATACTGCGATACGCGTCTCCTGTGGTGCTACAAGAGACAGTCTTTTGTTTGTTTGAAGTAAGAGACCATGTGATGTAGTACCAGCAAAATATCTCAATATGCATTTGAGAACTTTCCAATGGTGAAGTTGAGGATGGTGAAGAAACTAGCATACTTTGTTGACGCTATATGATAATTCAGGACGAGTGATGAGATATATTGAAGTGAGCCAACAATAGATTTGTATAGAGAAGGATCATCAATGACTGTGGTGCCATCCCGTGTGAGATGAATGGAGGATATCATTGGCGTTGGTTGTGGTTTGGATGACAACATTCCTGATTTTTGTAGCAGATCCTTGATGTACTTCATTTAAGAAAGATGAAGAGAACCATTGGTAGTGCAAGAAGCTTCAATGCCAAGGAAGTAATGGAGCCTACCAATATCTTTGAGTTCGAAGTGTTTTTGTAGCAAAAAAAATTAGTGATTGTATAACACTAAGAGAACTGCCAGTTATCATAATATCATCAACATAAATTAGAACAAGTAATGTAACATGTGTGTCAGCTTTGATAAATAAAGAGGAATCAGATTTTGTTGAAGAAAAACCAAGTGAAGACAAAGTATGACTTAGATTTTGAAACCAAGATTTAGGTGCTTGTGTTAGCCCATAAATTGCTTTGTGAAGCTTGCGTACTAGTTAGGAATCTGTTTCAAAACCTGGCGGTTGAAGCATGTAAATCGGTTCTTGTAAATCACCATAAACAAAAGCATTGTTGATGTCAATTTGGTGAATAGGCCATTTGTTGGACAAAGTTAAAACAATACATATGGTTGCTGGCTTGATCAAAGGGCTAAAAGTTTCTGAGTAATCGATGCTGGCATGTTGATGAAATCCTTTGGCGACAAGCCTAGCTTTGTGACGTTGGAAAGAACCATCAGCATTGCACTTATTTTTGAACACCCACTTACCACCAATGAGTTGAATATCATCTAGTGGTGAGGTGGGGGTCCAAGTATTATTGTCGCGTAAAGCATCATATTCTTCTTTCATTGCGGCAACCCAATTACGATTTTGAAGAGCCTCTTTTAGCATTAAAGGAACAATGGTAAACACAATATTAAAACCTCGAGGTTTAAAAATACCAGATTTACCTCTGGTGATCATGGGTGAGCATTCAGATATAGATTCACAAACATAACCTTTGTATTGTGGATTATAGCCAAAAGAAGTAAACATAGAGAAGAACAAAAGTTTAATTTATTCTTGTGAAAAGGACGCATGAGAGGGGAACATGCACAACTAAAAGTTTTATAAAAATTATAATCAGGTTGTTTGTTAAAAAGTAAATGATAAGGAGTATCAAAATTAATAACAGATGATTGTAAAACGTTGATAATATTCATAGCAGTGGTGAAGGCCTCACCCAAGTATTTTATAGAGAGATTGGCGTGAGCAAGAAGAGTCGTGCCAATATTTGTTATGTGATGATGCTTGCGTTCAATAGATCTGTTCTGCTCATGGGTGTAGGAAAAAATCAAACGATGGTGGATACCATGTTCAACAAGATATGACTTTAAACACAAAATTTCTTTAGCATTATCGGTTTGGATATTTTTTAGAGTAAAACCAGTTTGGTTTTTAGCCAAGAGTTTAAAAGATTTAAAAACAACAGTAGCCTGAGATTTATGATGTAAGAGATAAAACCATGTGTATTTAGTGTAGGCATCAAGAAAATAAATGTAGGAAGAGGCAATGGAAGATGGACCCCACATATCAATGTAAATCAGTTCAAGAGGGGCAGTATAAATTGTGTGAGTCAGAAAAAGGTAATTGATGATGTTTTCCAAGAATGCAAGAATCACAAAACATTTTCTTATCAGAGAAAGCAATATTATAGTGTTGCATAATACGATGAATTACATTGGCATGAGCATGTCCAAATCGTGTATGCCATAACTTGTATGTATCATTTGCATGTGAAACAATAGTAGTATTAATACTAGGTGGAGAAAAAGGAATAAAATTTGAAAACACATATAAATCATTCCTAAACATTACTCGAAGAAGGATCTCCTTGGTGCCCTATGAAATTCAAAGAAAACATCATTATCAAGAGTAAAGTGAGATACATTGAGAAGATTTTTAGTTATGTGAGGAACATGGAAGAGGTTATTCAAAGAAAATGTGCAATGATTACGTGGATTAGTATATACTGCAATACCAAAATTTTTAATATACAAACTAGAACCATTACCTAATTTTACTGTTTCGGATTCTGTGTATGGAGTTTTGGTAGTTAGAATGGCATCGTCATGAGTGAAGTGATGCGAAGCACCACTGTCTTGGTACCAAAAAGAATGTGTAGAAGTGGGAGGTGATCCAAGAATGGAAGGCTCATCAGTGTCATTAGGAATAGGTGAAAACTGTGAAGTATTAGTAGAAGTAGATGGTGTAGAGTGACGTTCATATCTATGCTAGCAATCATAAGCGTAATGTCCAATTTTCCACCAGATTTGGCACTGAATCTTGGATGAGTTGGTAGAGTTTGAGGAGAAGGAGGAAGCAATCCATGAAGGTTTGGAGGTGGGTCTTGCACTAGTGGATCAAAAATAATGTTTATGAAGCAAGGATCAGGAGGATCCACGAGCATTACGTTGATTATTTGGAAAGAACTTGAAGCGAGAAAATGTAGTTGTTTGTGCTTGAAGAAGATCAGTGGTTGTGGGATATTTTTCTAGATGCTCTTGGACTAAAAGAAGAGCTTCAACTTGTTCTTTGGTATATGGATATGTTATGGAGGTGACCAAAGTGATAAAGGCATCATATTCTTCAGGCAAAACTTCTAAGATTGCTTCAATATGATCTTCAATGGTGATGGGAGACCCAACAACGGCCAAGGAGTCAACTGCTTTCTTGAAATCTTGAAGAAAAAAAGGAATGGATCGATCTCACTTGGGAGCATGTAAAAGCATATTGAGTTTCTTTACACGGGAACGAGTCCTTAATGCATAATAGGTTTGAAGATTGGACCATATTTGGTGTGATGAAAAGAGACCGACCATGTTGGTGAGGAGAGATAGAGAGATGGAGGAAAGTAGCCAACCAACGATTGCTTGATCTTGTTGATAAAAAGAACGAAAAGCAGGAGAAAGCATGGAGTTAGATTCATCAGTAGCAGAAGAATACGTGAGAGGTATAGAAGCAGAGTCCAAGAATTGGGTAAGATTGAGACTGCGTAAGGTGGCAAGGACCTATTGTTGCCATATGAGATAATTCTCTTCATCGAGTTTGAAGTGAATAGGAGTGGTGAAAATGTGAGGGTAGAAAGCGGAAGCAGAAAAATTTTGGGTGGTAGTGGAGCTTGAAGAAGTATCAGCTGAGGTTGAGGAAGGTTCAACCATAATGGCTCTATATACCATGTGAGATTGAGTGGAAGGATAGAGAGAAAGCAAATATATTGTAGAGACGAAAGTTATATCAAGTAAAGGACTAAGCATAGGAAAAAGCAAGGGTATGAGAGAGTGAGTGAAAACAGACTAACAACACTACTAACTAACAGTGAAGACAAATGAAAAAGGAAGAGGAGAGTTGCATATTAATACAACTTGCATTATGGTTTGTTGCAATGTAATTTTGGGGCAGTTTTTTATTGATTTTGTCCTAAGGATTTAGGTTTGATGCAGCTAGTGCTTATGATAATCTTGTGCAATTTTATTTTCCTGCTTTTCTAGTGGGCTTTAAGACACCCCTGTTAAATTATCTTGTGCTCCATTTTTTGAAAGGCTTAGCTGGAAAAGCCTAAAGTTTAGTAGGAGAAATTTATCTGGTAAAGTAGAACATTATCTTAATTTTGTATAAAGGTTGGAACATCTATGAAATGTTTTGTTTTATTTATTTGATTCTTTACTAATAAAAAATAAATTAAGTATTGTTACATCCGGTTTCTGAACCCCGAGCAGCCGGCAAGGTAAATGGCCACATGGCCTCTACCAAACGTAGAAGTAGCCTAGTTGATTAATTAGAATAACTTGGGATTGATGGATAACTAAACACCGTTAAGAATTATTGGCCTAAGCCAACGTAATTAAGACAGAAGGCCCAATAGAAGGCTATAAATAAGACAAGACTCTCATGATAAAAGGTAATGACTTTTCTAGTTCTAAACTCACTAAACACTCATCTACCGAAACTGACTTGAGCGTTGGAGTGTCTTTGCAGCTACCCCCCCATCAGACAAACCTATCGAGTAGCCACATGGTAGCGACGAGAAACATAACAGGAAACAGCCGACAACACGAAGGACCATCAGTGGACCCAATAGTCATGATGATGGAAATGAAGAGAGAGTTTGAAAACATGAAGCAAAAGAACGTGAGAGAGATAAAGGCTTTGAAGGCCGAGAACTTGTTAATGAAGAAAAGGTTAGAGATTGGACAAACACCATTTATAGAAGGGAACTCGGCCAGTCCGAAAACAAAACTCAGACACATCTGGAAGGAGAAAATAGTTCTTGACCCTATTATACTAGCTATACGGCTTTTAGAGCAATTGTAGGGTTGTCGTCACGTCGGCACCCCTTCACTGAAAACATCATGGAAGTATCATTACCACCTACATGGAAGAGCCCGTCCATTGATAAATATGATGGGAGCACCGATCCGGACGAACATGTTGATGCATACGTAACATAAACAAGCTTGTACACTACTGACGACGCCCTATTATGTTGCGTGTTTCCCATTTCGTTAAAAGGAGCCGCAGTGAATTGGTTCACCCGCCTACTCTCACATTCGATTGACTAATTCAATACCTTAGTATCCAAGTTCTCGGCTCAGTTCGCTACAAGCACACCCCCCACCTAACCTCTCTCGCTCTCGTAAACATTCAGCAAGAAAGGACTGAAACACTAAGTCCTTTATAGATAGATACAGAAGAGTAGCCCTTGCCATGAGAGACTTGAGTCCGAAGTTGGCGCTCCACCACCTGGTGACTGCTCTCAAACCAGGACCATTCTCTAACAGCCTATGCAAGAAGCCGGCAAACAGCCTAGACGAGTTGAGGCAAAGGACTGCAAAATTCATGCAACTAGAAGAAATGCGAGAATTTAAAACCAAGCTCACGAACCACGCTGAGAATCGAAGAGAAAAGAGAGAGGCACCTAAGGGAATGCGCACGTAGAGGAGGCCCAAAGAATTCTCCAAACCATCTAGATTCCTGCACTATACTTCCTTAAAGATCGAATGATCCTAGGTTCAAGAAGAGGCCCTAAATGCGGATTTGATACCATCGCAAAAGAGGACCTGTACACCACCCAATGTCGATCATATTAGGCATTGCAGATGTCACCGAAACTTCGATACTACTTAAGAATGTGCCACACTGAAAGATAAGATAAAAGAGCTCATACAGGCCGGCCAACTAAGGCGATTCGTGAGGAAGGAGGGAAGGTTTGACTGACGCAAACCGAGGACAGGCCATGGAGACTACCGTTCATAGTCAAAAACACCTGAAAGACGGGATGATAGAGAAAGAGGAAGGAACAGACCACTTAAGAGGGTCATTAACACCATCACAAGAGGTTATTTGCGGGAGGAGAGATGTCTTACTCATTGCGAAAATGTCACATTCGTAACCTCCACTTGGTCAACTTCATTGGAAGAAAAAGGACCATGCCGCCGATAACCTTTTCGGATGAAGACTTCCACAGAATAGATCTGGACCAAGATGATCCCATGATAATCAAAGTCGAAGTAGCCAACTATATTGTGATGAAAACTCTAGTCAACTAAGGGAGCTCTTTGGACGTCCTTTTTTTGAAAACCTTCAAGAAACATGGAATGTCTTCCAATGTGGCAATCCCTTTCGACGAACAAATTGTAGGTTTTTCGGAGGATATGGTGGACACAATAGGGTACGTCGATATGTATACCAAGTTTGGAGAGGATAAGAGGCAAAAAACTGTCAATATTAAGTATGTGATCATCGACACTGATACCTCATACAACATGTAGTTGGGAAGACCCTCTCTGAACTGGCTTGGGGCTCATTTTACTCCCACATTTAACCATGAAGTTTCTAGCCGAAAGTGGAAAAATTGCAAAGGTAAGAGTAAATCAGAAAAACGCTCAGGAAGGCCACGCGACCAACTTGAAAATTACGCAAAGGTACAGACTACGAAGAAAGGAGATAAATACCATTGTAGGAAATGGTGACTTCGACCCAAGGCCACACGACGAATCGAAGGTAGAACCGAGATACGAAACTGTTCCATGGCAAATTGGCAACACAGGGCAGGACATGTAGATCAATGCGAACCTGGACGAAGAAGACAAACTAAAGATTGTACAGGTCTTAACTGACAATAAAGATCTTTTCTCCTAGGCAGCGGATGACATCCTGGGCATTGACCCTGAAATCATGTCCCACAGGTTAGCCATTTGCCAAGAGGCTAGGCCGGTAGCTTAGAGAAAGATGAGGTTGGGAGAAGAGAGAAGGGTAGCAACGCAGGCGGGGGTGGGTAAGTTACTTGAGGCCAGGTTCATTTGAGAAATCCAGTACACTACGTGGTTGGCCAACATCATACTCGTAAAAAAGAGCAACGGTCAATGACGTATGTGTACCGACTACACGGACCTGAACAAAGCATGTCTGAAAGATGCTTACCTGTTTCCTAGCATTTACAGGTTGGTTGATGGTGTCGCGGGGCACTAAGTGATGAGTTTTTTGGATGCCTACTCTGGGTATAACCAAATACCCATGCATGAAGCAGATAAATCAAAGACTGCGTTCATGACTGATAAGGTGAACTTCTGCTACGAAGTAATGTCGTTTGGCCTGAAGAACGTCAGAGCCACGTATCAAAGGCTAATGGACTAGGTGTTCAAGGAGAATATAGGGAGGAATGTAGAGGTGTATGTAGATGATATGATTGTAAAGTCAAAGAACTCGGAGCAACATGCCAAAGATCTAGAAGAAATATTTTCCCAACTTCGAAAGTTTGATATGGGGCTTAACCCGTTCAAATGCGTGTTCGGAGTCGAAGGCGGAAAATTCCTAGGCTTCTTGCTCACGAGTTGAGGCATTGAGGGTAACCCAGACAAGTGCAAGGCCTTGGAGCAAATGAGAAGCCCTCAAAACCTTAAAGACGTGGAAAGACTGGTAGGCCAACTAGCTTGACTTTCAAGGTTTTTTCCGAAGTTAGCCGAGAAAATAAGGCCCATCCTTAAGCTAATGCAAAAGGCGGACATATTCAATTAGAACAACATGTGCGAAGGCGCATTCACCGAGGTCAAGAAAGGGTTGACTACACCGCTAGTTCTCAGCAAACCGAAAGATGGAGAACCACTACTAGTGTACTTAGCTGTGACAGATGAAGCCATTAGCGTCGCTATTGCCCAAGGAACGACTGACCAAAAGCCTGTATACTTTGTCAGTCGCGTGTTGCAAGGCCTAGAGACCCATTACCAAACAATAAAAAAAGTGGCGTTCGTGCTGGTGCATACCTCTTGGAGCCTTAGAGGCATTATTTTCAAAGTCATCAAATGATTGTTAAAACTGACTTCCCGATAAGCAAGGTACTAAAAAAACTAGATTTGGCGGGAAGAATGATTGCGTGGTCTGTGGAGTTGTTCGAGTTTGGCATCAAGTACAAACCCCGAGGACCTATGAAATCCAAGTGTATGGCAGATTTTGTTTCAGAGCTACAAGACAATCAAGTGAGTGACAAATTGTGGACACTATATGTGGACGACTCATCAAATAAAATGGGAAGCGGAGTCGGGATAGTCCTAGAGGTACCGGGAAACATCATGATCGAGCAGTCCTCATTTTGGCTTCAGAGCATCAAATAATCGGGACGAGTATGAAGCGCTAATTGCAGGCCTGCTCCTAGCCAGGGATATGGGAGCACGAAAGGTGAGATGTCGAAGCAAGTCCCAGTCGACGGTCAGCCAAGTAAAGAAGGAATACCAATTCAAGGATCCTTTGCTGCTTAAATACTTCCACTGAGTATCCGCCCTGATGACCGACTTCAAAGAGGTGGAAGTGAATCATATAAGGAGGGAGGAAAATACTCGGGCTGACGTACTGACAAAGCTCGCTAGTGGTAAAAACAAGAAAGGATTTAGTACAATCATTCTACAAAGTATTCTCGGATCGACGATGTCAACAAAGGAATTCCTAAACACAAATTCTGGCCCCCAAGGTTGGTTATTCGTCATGAAAAAGATAGTCCAAGTCCGAGATGCAGGAAAAGAGATAGCTGACTCCGCATTACACCGTAAGGCATCACAATTCCTATTAATCATACAAGATCTATATAGGCGAGGCTTCTCGAACCTTTGCTTAAATGCTTAGGCAAAACGGAAGTGGAGTATGTAATGAATGAGACACATAACAGGGTCTGTGAAACTCATTCGGGAGGAAGTAATATGGCAAGTCGTGTCCTCAGGGCAGGATATTACTGGCCTGAACTAAGGGCCGATTGCACCGAGTTCAACAAAAAATGCAAAATTTCCAGGAACACGGACCTCGCATCCGTCTACCCATCCATAACCTTAAGAGTATCAACTCCATGTGGTCGTTTGCTATGTGGGGAATGAACATCATTGGTCCCTTTCCCCCGACATCTGAGCAAAGGAAATTCCTCCTTGTGACAATCGATTACTTCACTAAATGGATCGAGGCCGAGCAGCTAGCTTGGATAACAACGACACAAGTACAACAATTCGTATGGAAAAACGTTATATGTCGTTTTGGCATACCTCATACGATGGTTACCGATTTACTGACAGAAAGCTGAAAAAGTACTTCGAAGACTTCGCCATAACACACAGAGTAATATCAGTTGAACACCCTCAGACGAATGTACAAGTCGAGGCGGCTAACAAGGTTATCTTAAACGAATTGAAGAAAAGGCTAGGAGTAGCGAAAGGGCGTTGGGCTGAAGAGCTACTGGAGGTACTATGGGCATATCGGTGCACCCCTCAATCCTCAACCGGTGAAACACTATATAACTTAACATATGGCACTTGTTACGAGTCGAGGTTGGGGAGCCAACAATCTGAAGACAACTGGCTGACTTCACGGTCAATGAAGAATGCATTAGAACGGAGCTAGATCTACTGCAAGAGCTTTGAGACAAAGCAAAAATACAAGAGGAAGCTTGCAAAAGACGAGCAACTCAAAGATATAATGTGAAAATGAAACCCAGAGAATTTCATCCCGGAGATCTAGTGTGGAAAATGAAGGGCGATGATCAGAAGGACAAAACCAAAAAAAATTTAGCATCAAACTGAGAAGACCCGTTCCATGTAATCGAAAGCTTTTCACAACGGAGCATACCGCCTAGAACACCTCGATCGACAACCAGTACTAAGAACGTGGAATGTTAGCCACTTTAAATTTTATTTTATTTAAGAATGTAATGCACTCTCGTCCTAAAAGCATATTGCACGACCAACTGGAAATGTTGTACAAGGCATGAGAATGAAATCAGTTTCCTTCACACAACCATCTCGGTTAAGGAAGAATCCTAAAAATGGACCCCTACCGACAAAGTAAAAGAAAACCAAGGAAGAATCCAAAAATGGATCCCTTGTAAAAGAAAGTCGAAACGCCGGAAAGCACAACAACCAAGTAAACAAGTGCAACAAAATAAACCAAGAGCCGAATAATAAAAAAAAACGAATAAAGGAGCAAGTTGTAAAAACAAGAAAATTATTCGTAATTAAATATAATAAGTGAATACAATGTCCAAGATAGAAAGCTGCCAACAGTGACCAATCATAAAAAACAAATCGTTCACATTAGTGATGTCAAAATAAGCATGAGCTCATCTCGACCAAACAAAAGTAAAGTTCAAAACGAAAAACCATCAAGCCTTGCCGGCATCATCATTAGGAGTGGCAAGTCGCCCATACTCCTCTTCACCACCCTCATCTAGGATATCGGTAATAGGCATCAACTCCCCCTTGTAAAATTCCTTATTTACGTCAAAACTTCCCTTCATCAAGGGGGATGTCGTAAAAGAACGCAGCTTGTTCCAGCCTCTTGTTGAAACCTAACTCGTGTTGGTGAAGGACGAAGTCTTGAGTACGTTGGAGATCCTCACCCACCTTGTGCGAAGTCGCCTGCAATTGGTCAACCCTTTCCGTGTCGGCCGAAGAAAACACAACCAACTTCTCCTGCTCAGCCAACACTTCCTTCTCCTTCTCTTTGGCCGATAAGCAGTGTGCCAAGAGCATATCATTTTCCAACATCAACCGAGCTAGCTCGATAGCGAGGTCTTTGTTTTTACCAAGTAGGGCGTTGTTGGAATCAATTGCACGTTGGAGGGAAGCAGCGAACTCGGCCAGTTCGGTTTTTAGGCCCTATAATTTGGTGCCATCTCGCTCCTTTAGAACTGAGCCCATGTGTTTGCCGAGGATGAAAGTACGGGCACCCAGTTCAAGGAATGACGCAGCCATTTCTGAGGGGGAAGCAACCATGAATTCCTCCTTCTCAACGAGCTAAGAGAAATAGAAACTTTCTAGCTAAGATACATATCTCGGTCGAGAATATCTGGAGTTGAGCTCGACCCAACTTCAACATGAGGCCTCTTATAAGACCAGCCCAAAGATGACTTGTCAGAATGTCGTCGCGAGGTTTTCTTGTGCTCCTAACGAGCTTTCTTCCAGCTAGGATCTTTAGGAAGAAGTTTCTCGGCAGCAGGAATGGTTCAAAAAGGGGTGGTTGCCTCAACTTGAGCTATTAACCCCCTTCTAGTGGCGGCTTGCCTCTGTTTCAACAATTCTTTATAGAAGAGTTTCCCGTCTCCTGACGTGGCGACAACCATGATAGATGAAAAAGAAGAAAGTCAAAAAACATCAAAACACAAAATCAAAACACAAATCGCATAAACAAAACGTACCCTCGATGTCTTGAAGTTGAGTAGCTGAAAGAAAAACTCGCAGCAGTTGTCGGGTAAGGAGTTTTCAAGGGAGTTTGTCTAAAATAGACAAAGTATCCAAGTCCTCTCGGGTCAGAGACGACCTCGCCCATACACGAAAACGTGCGGGGTTACGAGTCCAGCAAAAGGGAAAACGTGGAGAGTCGTTGTCATAAAAAAAGGGACGATCCTCCTCCCCGATCACAACCTTAAAAAATCTCCCTTTAAAATTCTTATAAGAAGAAGTAAAGGGGCAAACAAACACGAACTTAGTTGACTTATTAAGGATAACCACCCTACTCAGTTACCCGACCTCATACTATATATTTGCAGGAATACCTGGGGAGTTGATTTTACATTAATAAATAAACAAAGAAGCCTGAAAGCTTGGACAAACACCCAGCTATTCGGGTGGAGCTGTGATGACGCCACATTCACCAATAGAAAAATCATCAAGGAGAAATGAATAAGCGTCAGTTATTAGGAAAGAGTAAAAGAAAAAATAATTGGAAGACTTAGGGACCAAACAAATTGAGTCGGATGGCGAGCACCTTCGAAGGGAAACAACCCCATCCGGTGAAGTCGGGTCCAGCATGTCGATACTCACACTAAAAGCTTTCAAGGAAGCAGTAGTTCCAAACCAAGAAGGATACCCAAAAACATTTGAGTCAACCCATTTGTAGCTAGAAGTCCGAGGGGGAGGTGTATCCAACTCGACAGTACCACCAACAGGGTCGACCGAGAGACGAACGTCTTCGTCAACCCCTTCCACACTAGCTTCACCGTTAATACTGGAAGACTCGGAGGAACTTTCGGTGCCATCAAAAGTTGTTTTAAAAAGGTGAACCACCTCACGACGCAACATGCTACCAACCCCAGAAACTCTTATTCTTTGTTTGGATTAGAGAGTGGAAATGGGAGAGTGGATTTGAGATGATTTGAAAGGAAAGTGTGAAGAAAGTTAGAGTGTTTGGATTAAGGTAAATAAAGTGGAAAGTGTAGGGAAAGTTTATGAAAATTTGTAAATGATGTGATGGATGAGATTAAAATTATATTATTTTTAATTGATAAAAAATAAATTTACAAATTTATCCTTATAGTTAAAAATTGTTAAATAATTAATTTAATTCATTTATTTATAAATTATAATCATTTTTAATTAAAATATTATTTAAATATTTATAATTATAAATATTTGATAAAAACTTATTTTATATTAAATAAAAATTTTATTTTTATTTTTACTCTTTTGTAATTAATATAACTATTATATAAAATTATTTTTTATTATTAAAAAATATATTTATTTTTAATTTTATTTTTATTTTTATTTATAACTTACTATATATAAAATATGATTAATTATGTTATTATATAATAATTATTTTGTATAATTTTAATTATATTTTTTAGATTTAAATTGTAATTTTATTTTAAATAAAAAAATAATAATTTAAATTTAAAATAAAAAATAAAAAATAAAAAAGTAAATTAAAATTAATTAATTAAATAATATATATACGTACCTTTCTTCCCATTTTGGGAAGAAAGTTCTGAATGTATAAAATTGTCTTGATTTTCGTGTTTTTTAAAAAAAAAATCTTGAATTTTTTATATCATAACCTTTTTTCGTAGCAGAAGTTTTTACCGGTTCGACTATGTTGGTCTAGTAGAAACAATAGGTCGTTTTTCTATGGTTAAAAACAAACTATGCCTTAGAGTGAAACTACCGGAAGGAGACATGGTTACCTTAACTTGCTTGGCGATTTTTCAAAGAAAGAAAAAGATGGACAAAGTAAGAAAAGGGGATCACCCTAGTGCTATTTATAGACTTGAAGATTGCATGGGAATTCGAACCGACAATCAACCCCAAGTTGGATCACCACATATCAACAGTCTACATCGTGCAACTGTTCAAGAGACCACAGTGCCACTTAAATCATGTGTCAGTTAGGAATAGTACGTGGGGCCCACTTCAAAAGTAATAGCACAATAAATGTTAATATAAATAGAGTTAACACGACAATGCCAACGGATACATAAAAAAGGTTGTCGACCTCTCAGATCAAAGACTTTTCGTTTCCAATAGAAACTCAAGCCTGAGGGCCTATGTCACATCCGGTTTCTGAACCCCGAGTGGCTGGCAAGGAAAACGGCCACTCGGCCAACATAGAAGTAGTTGACTAGTTGATTAATTAGAATAACTTGGGAATTAGTGGATAATTAAACACCATTAAGGATTATTGGCCTGGGCCAGCGTAGTTAAGACAAAAGACCCACTATAAATAAGATAAGACTTTCATGATAAAAGGTAGACTGTTTCTTTCTGCACCTCCGTACCTTCTTCTCTCACCTCCATATATTTTCAAATTTCCAAAAATACTCCTATATACTATTTCGGATTACATAATTCAGAAGTTATTTTTCAAATTTGGAATTAGCTTTCGGATTACACAATCCGAAAGCCTTTTTTCATATGCATGATTAATTTCTGGATTACATAATTCGGAAGTCTTATTTAACTTTTGGATTATGTAATCCGAAAGTATTTTTTTAAATGAGTTTCTGGATTACATAATCTGGAAACTACTATATGGGGGTGATATGAGAAGGATAAAAATGTATTTTCAAGTTGTGTATGGAGGTGACAGAAGAAGATATGAAGGTGCAGGAAGAAAGAGTATAAAAGGTAATGACTTTTTTAGTTTTAAACTCACTGAACACTCTTGTACCCAAATCGACTTAAGCGTTTGAGTGTTTTTGCAGGTACCCCACCCATTAGACATATTCAATGGCGAGCAGAAAAAGAAAAGACAAAATACATTTCATAGAGTACATTCGGGTATCAGATTATTATAAGAATAAGGATAGTTTAGTCTCTAAATTTCATATTTATATTTTTATCGTTTTTATGACGTGAATCTTTAGACTTCATCACATAGATAGTATTAGAAATTTTATTTCTCATTCTTTTCATGTCATTATCTTTTGTTTCATTCTTCTTAATCATCACGGTAAAAATCTTCCACAAATAATAATTTTTTAACTATAATACGAATTTAATTTTTTTAACAAAAATCATTAAAATTCATGTTTTATAAATAGTTAGAAAACACAATATTAATCATCATATTTGATACTGTACACATAGAGATAAAAAAAAAAAACATTTTCAAAATGCAGGAAAAAAAAATTAGAAAACCCATATAAAAGAAATTCAAATTTAAATTAACAGATTACAACTATATTTAAACATGAAAATTTGAAAAAAAAAATGTATAATAGGTAATATGATAATTCACTAAAAAAAATAATGAAATAGAAACTAAAAAAACTTTTGGTTTCTAAATTAGTTTTTATTATAAATGATTTCTAAATTGGTATCTAATTAGTTACCAAATTTTTTCTACCAAATTTAAAATCTAAATAATTGATAGTTAAAATCTTCTTAACTAATTAGATACTAATTTAAAAATTATTTAACAATAACAGAAATTAATTTAAAAATTAATTTTTTTTAATCTCTAAAATAATCTTTAATTTAATTATTATAGTTACTAATTTTTTTTTTTCTAAAAATGAATTTTTATTTCATAATTTTTCATGATTATTTAGAATCAAAACTGATTTTGATATTAAGTACAATTTCAATCTAAAGAGATAGAATTCTTACACAAATTATACAGCTGCCACCAAGAAGGTCTGCTCCTCCCTATTCACCCAAAAAAGGAACAGAGTATCAATATCAAAGATGCACAGAAATTACTCAATAATGTTTACATTATTTACTTACTATATAAAGAAAAAACTAAATTAAACGGTTTCAGATGGTTTTGAAATTTTTTAAGGAAATAGGTGGATTGAAACCCCACTATTTTTCATAAAATGATGATTTAGTATGATTTGATTTTTAAAAATATATAGATATATTTATCTATAATTTATTATAATTGTATATACAATTTTTTTCTATTTTATCTTTAATAATATTTTTAAATTACGATACAAATTTACAAAATAAAAAAAATACAGTGTAAAAAAAACTAATTGTAAAAAAAAAATGACTATTCACATTTTACATATAATTAAATCATAAATATTTAAAATATTTGATTCCTTATAATTTTTTTTATTATAATATCAATTAAATATAATATATAATATAATTATTTTATTTTGATATAATAAAAAGCTCACATAAAATAAAAAATAATATGTATGTATTTATAAAAATTTATAAGAGGATATAATATCACAAATCGTACCGATGGAATGTTTAGCTAGTAAATATAAAAAAAAAAAATATTAAACAAACTCAATTTAACAGAAACATTAAAAACAGAAAGCCTGCACTGCCCTATACCTTCCTTTTCGCATTCAAGGGTCTGGCTGGAAGAATTGATATAGCAGTAAGTAGGTGCACAACGATCCTCACAGGTCATAGGAGCCCATGAAAGCTCAAATCCATAGACTAGCGCTGTGTGCATCATGTTATAGGAATATGTATTTGTGTCCAAACCCCACCACGATGTGAGAGCAACCAGCTTCACATGACATCCAACTTCAAAGTCCTCTGCAATTAGGTCACCAGCCATAGCATATATGTAGCCTTTCCATTCCCAATTCATGCATCCACGGGTATCCACATACTTGCGCTTCCCAGTCACTCGATGGCTACAATTCAAAAGCACTATATGCTGTGGCTCGGTATAATGATGACTATAGCCGTAAATCCAAGGAATAGTTAGGTAAGAACCATTATTGGGAGTATACAGGACATCCGACAGGAAAGAACTTGTGAAATTGGATGGAGAGAAGAAATAGCAAGGAAGAGAAGTCACTCACTGTTGTGGTTCAAACTTTTTATACCAACTTTGAGATCTCTTGAAAGATTAGAAGTAGATGGAGTAAATGCAAGTCTATAAGTGAAATTTTAGATTTTAAAAGCTAATTTGGCTATTAATACCAAGTATGATTTTCTTTGGTGAAATTCTTTAACTCTTATATTCGACAGCTTTTTTAAGGAATAAATTTGAATTTTTGAAATCTTGTCATTTATAATTTTTTTTCATAGATTTGACCTAATTCTCTTATATTTGTTATTTTTATTAGTTTAGCATGTCGTAAACTATTAACGGTTGATGTCAATTTCGTTAGAATATCACATTCATTGTGAATATATATATATATATATATATATATATATATATATATATTAATGCAAAAAGTCTCTTAAACGACAAGCAATTCACAACGTTTATATTGTCAAATGCTATCCTTTAAAACGTGGTAGTATTTTTGTAATGAAAAGAGTCTAAGATGAGGGTTATGTGGTAAATCTGTCGTCTTAGACGAAACACTTTGGTCTAAGACGACGGCTATAGCCGCCATCTTATATTTATTTTTTACCTTAACTCAAAGCGCGCCACTTTCGTATTTCCTCTTCTTTGTGCTTGTCTTCCTTCTTTGCCTTCGTGCTTTCTCTACTTCTTTTTCATCTTCGAGGTCTTTGCAAGTTTCTCTCATTCACTCACACTCATTTTGCATTCTCCATTGCTTATTTGTTTCTTTTTTTGTTTCTCTTATTTATTCATTCATGCATCCTTATTTTGTTTCATTGTTTAGGGTTTCCTTGTGCCTCCATTGGTTTTCGTCGCTGGCTAGTCGTCGTTGCTGTTATTCACCACCGCCTTCACGTACAAGGTTGGTGGTGTTTTATATATTTTTTAATCATTGTAAAATTCATTAAAAATAGGCAGAAAGTGATATTTGATCCATTTTTTGTGTGTGGAAACTTCATTTAGTGTATATTTGACGGAGGAGTCTTCACATTGAAGACAAAAGTGATAGATTTGGAATTGCCAAGAAGTAATATGAAAAACTTGAAACAGTCATAACTTTTGGCAGAAAAGTTGGATGGAGACGCATAAACAATGAAAGTTGCTCGAAATGAGGAGACGAAGCTTGTTACCAATAACCGAAGGGGATTGGGTCCACCAAAAATTCCAAAAATCCATCATTTACTATTACTTTTTAAATTTGTAGTATTATTTAGGCATTTTTTTAGGTATTTTAAGGTTTTAGTTCCCATACTTACACTAATCAGAAAATTCTAAAATTTTTCATGATTTTTCCTAGTATAAATTAGTGATTTATCAAAACTCTAGGATAGCTAATCAATAATGTAGGAATTAGATGTTTGTAATACATTTTTATCAATGTATATAATTTGATTCTTTGAATAAATGTATCTGGACTGGGATGGGTTTTAATTGTACAGGTACTGGTTAATTTAGATGGGATTAGCATTAAACAAAATGAACTAAAATAAAAATTCCATTTAAAACAACGACAATGGTAAAAAGCCGCCATTTTAGACCTTTTAGGAGGGTCTATAACGGCGATTTTTTATCATAGCTGCATTTTAGATCTTTTAGGAAAGTCTGAAACAACAACTTTTACCATAGCCTCCTTCTTTGTTTGAATCTAAGAAGGCGACTAAGTAGCCGCCTTATTTACTTTGGAACATAAGACTGTGCACTGATCAACAACAGCTAGGAAGTCGTCGTTTTACGGTTAAAATAGCCATCGTTTTTAACTTTTTCTGCACTAGTGAATAGAATAAAGAAAAGTATACTTGATGAAAATAAACTCACATTTTTAAACAAGTAATTCTAAAGTAAAGGAACTATATGTAAGAATGTATGACTTTAAACTAGAGGGGGGTGGGGGGTGAATGGTTTAAAGAGGGTTTCCGCAAACTTTTAAGTCAAGAATGAAATTACTTCGAGAAACAGTTGATAAGGAAATCAGTTTGCCAAAACACAAAGCAAAAAACAAAGCACTAGAAAAATAATCGGTTGTTTCGCAGAAACAATCGGTTGTTTATACCAGTTTACAAATATAAAAACTGAATTTAAAGAGTTAAAAGATAGAGAAAATGCACACAGAGGTTTATACTGGTTCACTCAAAACCTAGAGCTACATCCAGTCTTCCCAGAAACCACTGGGGAATCCACTAAGCAATCAACCCTAGATCACTTACAACACAACCAAAGAAGTGACCTTGATCCTCTCAAGATACACACTTCCTTTGGTCCAGCACAACAACACTAAGAATGCTGATCTTGATCCCCTCAAGAACACACAACACTTCTCAGCAACACACAAAAAGTTTCTTTCAAAGATACAAAGGATTACACTTGTTACAGAAGAAATCTGAAATCAATACAAGATCAAAATCATATCTCACACTCTTTGATCAACTTCAATCTCTAAGCAATTCTCAACTTTTCAAAATCTTAAATCAGTTGTTAAAAACACAAATCTGTTTTTCTGTATTTAAAACAAAGTTGTTTGTTGCATAATCTCAACAAACTATTAATTGCATTTAAAGATTGGTCAAAGCATTAAAAACTAGAGCGTAAACAGTTTTAAAATCATTTAATGCTCAGTCAAAGCACAAAACAGTTTTCTGTTATGGTACCAAAACAAACAATCGGTTGTTTCCACGAATCAATCGGTTGTTTTGGTTTTGACAGCAAGTCAACCATTGAAAATAGTTTTCAACCTTTCTAAAAACACCTAAGTATAAAACAATCGGTTGTTTCGACAAAACAACAGGTTGTTTTTTACTTAGTTTGAAAAAACAATTTTCTTTTAAAAGGATTGAGAGTGCTTATGCTTTGGATTCAATCAAGAGTGGATTATACATAAAGTCTACCCCAAATCCTATCTAAAAGACAGCTCAACAACAACAAGCACAACCATCCTTTCATCATCCTTCAAAGGGTTTGGATTCTTCAAAGCTTGAACACACTTGGTTCAACAATCTCCACCTATTTAATGAAGACAAATCCCTGATTGCTTGTGTTGGATTTGATTGAATCTGGAGCATTTCCTGCAAGACACAGTTTAAGCAAAACACTTATGATATAGGGTTAGAACAGAAACAGTATATCAGAGCAAGATATCAGAGCACATAAAAACCTATAAGGCTTTCTTTAAACAATCATAAACTGTTTTGCAGAATTTAAAACCGAGAACAACACACAGCATAAATCTCCCCCTATTTGTCTTCACAAATAGACAAAAAGAAGAGATATCAAGATAATTCTTCTTAATAAAACAGAATTAAAGAGCAAAAGAAGAAAATAGAAGAAACTGATACAAGCCATAAAAACAATCGGTTGTTCCGTGACATCAACCGGTTGTTTTTCCTTCTTTAGTCATCTTTGATATATTGTAGATCATAAATCTGATTCTGAACAGCTTTAATCTGTTCATCCAAAGTCATGAAGCGTGAATCCATGTTGTTGAACTTGTTATTAATGCTCTGGAAGTTGCTTACACACAGATCATGGAGATTTCTTTAATTCTCCGCAAAACCATCAAGCCTATTGACCATATATCTCTCAAAAGAAGACATGGTTGGCATTCCATCTTCCTGATTTCCAACACTAGGTCCAACATCTTGATTTGTTTCAGGATGATCTTCATGTTGAAAATCCATATCAGCAGCATGTTCTTCTTCTTCAAGATCAGCAGCAACACTTGATAAGGCACCATAGTCACCATCTTTGCTTATCCATTTGCCACCTATTTTGGTGAATCCCATTTTGCTGAGAGATCCATTGTTCATCTCTTGAGTTGACTTCACCAACTCAGATGTTTCATCTTCCAGATTCACTTCAAAATACAACAAAAATTTAGAAATCAAAACAACATATGGATAGTGATAGTCACTTAACCTCATTGCCTTTTGCATGTGCTCCTTGATGATGTGGATCCAATTGATTCTGATCTTCTTCATTATGCAGTAGATATACACAAGGTCCTCCTATGTAAGGACAAAATGATTGCTCCCCCTTGGAGTTAGAATCCAAGTCACAATAAGGGCCAACAACCTTTCATCAAGCCTCAAGCCTCCAACCGAACAAGTCCTAACTTGAGCATTTTGATTTTTCAAACAACTTTTGTAGTATTGGACTTTGTTGAAATCCTCCACTACACCAAGGTTCCCCTTGTTGATTCTGAGGCCAAAATATTTCAGACCCGCCACTGCAGTCCACATATCATAGGTGATCTCCATATCTACACCCTTCACATGAGAGACAAGGTTGTTTCCCTCAAATTTGAGATTTGTGTAGAACACTCTAATCAAATCTGGGTAGATGTTCCCCTTCATCTCCAAGAAATTTCTGAGAAATTGATCTTTGAGCAGCCTCCTTACATTATCTAGATTTTGGCTTTTCAGCCAATCAAAGCAAACAACTTTGGGGTTGTTTATTACTTTTGTGCTAGTCTCAAACCTATACCTTTCAATTAGATCATTATCTCCAGAAAACCATCCTTCTAGACTTCCTCCAGACCTTAGTGCTCTGGTTTTAACTCTCTTTGAGGTGGGAGGAGTTGATTTCATCATGGCAGAGAAGAAGCAGAGAAAAGCTCACACAAGAATTGAAGAGATGTTGCAAGAGATGGCCCAATTGGTTGTTCTTGTGAAAGAGATCAGTTGCAACAAATTTTATAGCAAAAACAGAATCATAAAGCATTCAATGACGTGAGTGGGTACCAGATTTTCAGAGAGAAAATACTTGACCAAGCCCTGCACAGAAAACGTCAGAAAAAGCAGAAAATCACATTGTCATCACATGTGATCTTTGACTAGTCATAAAAGCTCTTAAATTTTCAAGTTTGTGGAATATATTCCTTTATGACTGTTGTAACTTCTTTCTGAGCGTGATCAGCTTTCAACACAGGTTCATTGACCAAGGATTCTTTCTTTATGTGATCTGCAACAGACATAAATTCAAAATAGAAATTAAATTGATTTCTTCACAGTGTTGTTAGACACAAAACAATCGGTTGTTTTTTTGCAGCAGTAAAACTAATTTTGAATTTTTAATCATGAGCAGAAAGAATTCAAAGCAGATGAAATTGAACATTTTAAAGAAGATATTTAATCATGAATATGAACTTTTTTTTTTGATCAGCAAAGAATAAATATAATTAAAGTGGGACATTTCAGGGATGTCCCAACCCGTATACATCAAGTAGGTGCTCCTAATCTAGATAAAAATTGGTACCAACCTTGACATTCAGAGCACCAAAAAAACCTACTAAAGAGCTATTATGAGTAAAAGTGCACTTTCCACCACTGATGTGATTCCAATAGCAAAGAAGAGAAAAGTTCTTGACCTTCTTAGGAATCAACTTGAGTTGGACAATAGTTAGGCACTTTTTCTTAGAATTGGATCAATGTTCTAAGTCAAGAACTCACCAAAACTAGCACCAAATCCAAACTCATATGGAAGTTCCAATTATAGTCAAATTGAACCGAACAAAATGGAACAAAAGATAAGCAAACTGAATTAGAAGTGCTGGAAATTAAAATGCACCGAACCAAAAACAGAGAAGAAGAAGACAGCTGCTGGAAAATGAAAATAATCGAACCAAAACTCAAGAACACAAGCTAAACATGAACAATTGAAAGAGTAGGAAGGAAGGAGAAGAGAAAAGCTTATGGAGATGGAAGAGAAGGTGAGTGATCACGCCACTAGAAGGATGGTTGCTCCTAGATGAGTGTGCTGCCGCCACTTGAGGACACCATGGATCCTTCAAGGTAAGACTAGAGAAGAAGGCTCAAAAGCTCTCCAATGTTCACTCAAAAATTGAGTATAGTTTCTTTACTCTTAATTCCAATCTGAATTTTACAAAGAGAGCACCTCTATATATAGCCTAAGGTGCTGAAAATGCAAGCTAAACAATTCAAATTTCCCTCCTAAAAAGCTTCTAGAATTGGCGCCTAAAACAAAGCACGAGGAAGGTGTGATCCCTTCTCTCACTTTGGCACCTCCTTATTTACTCCTACACCTATCTACTAACACCCCCCCCCCCCCCCCTAAGACTCCTAACTAAAGACTAAAAGATGCTTTAACAATAGAGGTTTCTAATGTTTCCCTCTAAGCACCTTCAACAATATTTATTATTTAATACTTGGCCTTGCCCTTCATAGGATGGACTTGGGCTTGGGCTTGGGCTTTGGGCTTGGGCCTCTCTTTATTTTATGTCTTCTTTTAATTTTGAGAAGATTAGAAGGAAGAACTTTAAGTGTGATGGTGAATGGCCTCTTCCTTCATCAATAAAAACCTCATTTACTTGACTCTCATCATACTCCCCGAGTTGGAGAGAATTCGCCCACGAATTCTGAATCCCTGCATATAACAAAGTCAGTTTACTTTTATAATGAAAAGTGTAAGAAAAAGGAATACATGACTTAGCAGATGGAACCAAAGGGATTGCAGAAAAGGAGGTCCTATAAATCGACCAAGTTGGAAAAATTTGTTTGGGAATGATGATGTTTTTTGGAAAAAGACCTCTTAAATGGTGAAACCCATTAGGAGGTATGAAAAAATCGTCCCTAACATATTTTAACCAAGTTGGTGTTGAAATAGGCACCTTGGGTAATGAAAAAGATAAAGAAGAAGAAGACCTTGGAGGGTCAATTTGAGGCATAGCACGAGTCAACATGATGGATTTAGAGGAGAAAATGGTGTGACTCGGTGTAGTACTTACTTCTTTTTCTTTCTCATTTTCTCTTTTAGTTTTCATTTTTATTTGGTCCTCATGAACCTCTTTGGGAGAGAGGGGTTTTAATATAACCTTGCGCCCTAGGAAGGAAAAAGACATTGTATTGGATAGGCCATCATGTAAAACATGTCTATCATATTGCCAAGGCCTTCCTAAAAGAAGATGAGATGCTTCCATGGGCACAACATCACATAAAACCTCATCTTTATACTTTCCTATTTCAAAGTTAATGAGGACTTGTTTATTCACCATGATTTCACCTACTTCACTAAGCCATTGTAATTTGTAGGGCTTGGTATGAGAGATAGTGGGTAAGGCTAACTTCTCCACAACTCTTGTACTAGCCACATTAGTGCAACTTCCCCCATCAATAATCAAGGAACATAACTTGTTGTTGATAAGACATCGGGTGTGAAAAATATTTTCTCTTTGAGTATCATTCAAAGATTTTGGAATTGTGCCCAACATACGTCTTACCATCAATAAGTCACCTTCACAAGGACTTTCACTCTCATTTTCACTTGATGGTCTAGAAGGTGAAGAATGCCTAGGTGAATTGGAATCATGCTCACTAACTACAATGCCTTCATGCATGTACATACTTCGTTTAGAAGGGCAATTAGCAGCAATGTGACCAAATCCCAAACATTTAAAACACTTTTGACTAGACGATTTAATTGGGGATTTAGGCCTAGAAGTAGATGGCGTAGGATCCTTGGGTTTGAAAGAAGAATCTTTGGAAGGAAATTTTGAAAAAGACTTTTTGTTCTTCCAAGAATTGTTGTAGTAATCATCTTTGGGAATATTTTTAAAAATATTTTTCTTTGCAAGTTGGGCTTCCACCTTCATTGCAAGATGAACTAAAGAGCCCAATGATGAATACTCTTGCAACTCAACAATGTCTTGAATATCCTTCCTAAGACCACTCACAAACCTAGCAATCATAGCTTCCTCACTTTCTTCTAATTCAATTTTAAGCACAAGCATCTCAAGCTCCTTATAATATTCATCCACATTTAGCGTGCCTTGTTGAAACCGTTGGAGTCTCAACATGAGGTCTTTCCTAAAATGTGGGGACACAAACCTAGCGCGCATTTAATCCTTTAAAGAGTTCCAAGAGTCCACGGGAGGACCCTTGTGATAGATAATGTCCTTTACAATTCCATGCCACCATTTCATGGCATAATCACTAAACTCTAGGGTGGCTAGCTTAAGCTTATGCTCATCTTGGATCTCATGGATCTCAAATATTTGTTCACACTTATCCTCCCAATCTAAATATACATTAGGATCACTAGAGCCATTAAAACAAGGAAGCTTGACTGAAGGAAGCCTAGACTTTGCATCATGATAGAAGCCATTGTCGTAGTGTTGTCTTTCCCCATGGTGATGATGTCTTTGTCCATGGACTTGGGGTGGAGTTCTCCTTCTCCTATGCTCATCTTCACGGCCAAAATCATTGGAAGAAGCTCTTGTTGAAGGTCTATGATGCTCATCATGAATTGAAGGAGATGGTCTAGCTTGTTGCACCTCCATCTTTTGCAATTTCTCCTCCAACCGTCTAATGGTTCTTTGAGCTTCATGTAATTCACCAAGGATTAAAGCTTTGGAAGGAGAATTCCGCTTGTATGATGCATCACTTGAAAATCCAGCCATTTTGGAAATAAAAAAAACAGCAAACACACAAAAACAGCAAACAAGTTAAGAAACAAAAATTAGCAAAAACAGTGAGTGTTTTAAGCAAAAAAATGCCGAAGTGAATTGAGGTAGAAAAATAGGTCACTCTCAAAGAAATAATGTCCTTGCACCAATCTGATCTTGAGGCCTTGGAATCCTCAAATGAAAGATGTCAAAGCAAGCACACCAATCTCAAAGGCAACCACCACAAAACCAATGAAACAATAAAGACAAACAAGAAAAGGTATAAGCAAAGAAAGGTAATTGCAAAAGGAATACTATATGTAAGAGAAACTCAAAGAGTAAGGAATGAAAGACAATCAAGAAAATAAAGAACTCAATGAGAAAGTAGGCACACAAAAGAATACTTAAGGACAAGCACTAGAGTAGATGAAGAAAACAAAAATTTAGCTACTGGATTTTTTTTTTTTTAATGCAACTGTGCTTGATATTCAATGATTTAACTGGAATGATGTAGAGCGAACTGGATTATGAAATTTAAACCACAGAAACTTCAAGATGTTAACTCAATAATGGCACTGGAATCAATTAAAAACAGTAAGCCAATTAATTGTGCCAGATTACCGTATTCTTTTCGGCAGAATTGCACACTTTTTTTATTTTATTTATCATTTTTTGTGTACTTTGAATTTTTGAATGATTCTTTTTTCTAATCTTTTCTAACAATTTGAATATCACAAATCCAGAATTTCAGAATTTTCTACTGAGTAAATCAATTGCAATAAGGAAAAATAGTAAGCACTTTTTTTTCAGAAACAGAGGAATCCTAATAGGAATAAAAAACAGAATTATGAACTAGCAAAGACATAATGGAAAATGATGTATTGGAACTTGTATAGGTCTAGAATACAAGTATGAACTCAATTCTAAAAAGAAAATGCACAAAGGATATATATCAATTCAGAAAATTATATGACACTAAAGCAAGAAACAATAAAAAACAATAAAAGTACTACTAGAAGTAATGACAATTATGGAATAACATGACTAAGACAAAACTTGACATGATTCAAAAAGGAAAATACTCAAACATATGATAGGAAAAAGAATTAAAACAGCAAGTAAACTCAAAATAAGCCTAAAACAGAAACTTATATTGCAAGAAATTAAAAGAGCTGTTGAAATAAAGTGCTACACAACTCAAAATTTAAACAAGAACACACCTAAACTCATGATACCACATGATGTGATTCCAATAGCAAAGAAGAGAAAGGTTCTTGACCTTCTTAGGAATCAACTTGAGTTGGACAATAGTTAGGCACTTTTTCTTAGAATTGGATCAATGTTCTAAGTCAAGAACTCACCAAAACTAGCACCAAATCCAAACTCATATGGAAGTTCCAATTATAGTCAAATTGAACCGAACAAAATGGAACAAAAGATAAGCAAACTGAATTAGAAGTGCTGGAAATTAAAATGCACCGAACCAAAAACAGAGAAGAAGAAGACAGCTGCTGGAAAATGAAAATAATCGAACTAAAACTCAAGAACACAAGCTAAACATGAACAATTGAAAGAGTAGGAAGGAAGGAGAAGAGAAAAGCTTATGGAGATGGAAGAGAAGGTGAGTGATCACGCCACTAGAAGGATGGTTGCTCCTAGATGAGTGTGCTGCCGCCACTTGAGGACACCATGGATCCTTCAAGATAAGACTAGAGAAGAAGGCTCAAAAGCTCTCCAATGTTCACTCAAAAATTGAGTATAGTTTCTTTACTCTTAATTCCAATCTGAATTTTACAAAGAGAGCACCTCTATATATAGCCTAAGGTGCTGAAAATGCAAGCTAAACAATTCAAATTTCCCTCCTAAAAAGCTTCTAGAATTGGCGCCTAAAACAAAGCACGAGGAAGGTGTGATCCCTTCTCTCACTTTGGCACCTCCTTATTTACTCCTACACCTATCTACTAACACCCCTCCCCCTAAGACTCCTAACTAAAGACTAAAAGATGCTTTAACAATAGAGGTTTCTAATGTTTCCCTCTAAGCACCTTCAACAATATTTATTATTTAATACTTGGCCTTGCCCTTCATAGGATGGACTTGGGCTTGGGCTTGGGCTTTGGGCTTGGGCCTCTCTTTATTTTATGTCTTCTTTTAATTTTGAGAAGATTAGAAGGAAGAACTTTAAGTGTGATGGTGAATGGCCTCTTCCTTCATCAATAAAAACCTCCTTTACTTGACTCTCATCAACCACAGTGCTATTTAACTACACAAGTGGCCAAAATTGGATGGAGGCACCGCAAGTCACCAAAAGCAAATCCAAGGTTCCAACAGCAGAACGTGGTGATATTATGGCAGCTCCATACCAATCCAGATTTGAACATCCAGTCTTCACGTTTAGGCATCTGAGATATATTCTCATTGATGATAAGCACTTTATCTATGTTTCAATTTTGCATCGGATCCTTCCAGCGAACTATAGGATTTTACATCAACCCAAAGAGCTTGCAATCTAAGTTACTAAACTTGCACCTGCATAAACATAGGTCCTGCACATGCATACCAAGCCCAGAAGTAAACTTGTTGCCTCAGAGTAATTACAGCCTGCCTTCTAAACATCCTTCTAAACCAGCAACCTCCACATCCACCAACCATTCTTAACCTTTATGACTGCCTTGCTAAGCAATTCACTTACCTAATCAGATTCCTAGGCTTTCACCCCTGCACCCGCTCGACTCATCTCAACACCTGCTACCCTTTGGTGCTTGTGATAGCTAGATGCATATGATCGTCACTCTCATCGGTTCAACTTGGAATATACATTTGAAATGCTAGGAATGGATCGTGAATAAATTGGCTTGATATGGATGCCGCGATCATTGTGAGCTTGCTTTGAACCTCCTTACCAAACCTACTGCCATCCATTCTTGTATTTTACCTCTCACCTTTAATACTAAACACCCTCTCTATGTTTCATTTTAAATAGCTGAGCGTGCAACACTACTGGCGAACATTCATGCTAAGTTCAACCGTGCATTGTAGCTATCATTAGCTCCCAGAAGCCACCAAGTTGCTCCTCCAAGATCGCCCGCAGAAAGCACAGTCTAGTACAAATATTATGCTTAGTTCCTAATGCATAAGATTGAGAGACGACAACCACAACTCCAGTCTTCTTACTATAAACTACCACACTTACAAGCCAGCTTCGTTCATTCAGTGCCTTCCTTATACAGTAGCAAAACCAGCAACCAAGAAACAAAATAACAGTGGCATCCCCACAACAATTATACTACTAGCAGTGGCATGTCCTATATGTTTACTCCAAAATACATCCCACACAGCTGAGATATCTTCCCCTGCTTCCTGAAAGACTCCTTTGTAATACAACCTCTGGAGTCACCCCCTACCCTTCCTTTCACTGCTCTAAACCAGTATCTTCATACCCCTTGCCCTGTATCTTCCTTCAGAATCTCGAAGTACAAGAGTTTCTTATAATACCCTCAACAAAAGCAGCTTTGCAGGCACTGGTCTGGATTGAGAACCCAAACCGAGAATGCATAGTTAAAGGGAATTGTACCAAACCTCAGCTTAAGCCACACTAATAGTTGGGCTAAGTGAAAAATATCTTCTGCATCAACTATTCCTTGCTTATAAACAACCAGATTTCTTTGATCCCAGATACTTCGTACTATAGTAGCCCAGACTCCCTTCCAAACCTGATTCTGCTTGGCATTGAGATGATACAAATAAAAACTCTCAAAGTAAATGGAGATGTCTTTATGTTGAACATACGCAGTGCCTATCCATCTTAAACAAAGAGACCAAACACGTTGTGCATAACCGCACTCTATGAAGAGATGTTGTGTTGTCTCTTGCACTTCCTTACAAAACACACAAAGGGGAGAGTTTACTACCACACCTCTCCGAATTAAATTATCAAAAGGTTGGGAGTCTACCTAGCAAAATCCTCCACGCTGTAAAATCATGAATATGAACTTAAAAAAGGGATTAAGAACAGAGATAAGGAAGGTCTTATCCTTTATGATGTTCTTTCAATGAGCCATATGCTTTGTGATCAAGAAGCCTCATTTAACTGTTAGGAGCCTTTGGACAAATACATAACATTGATTCAGCTTCAATGTTATTCTTTTTCTTCCAAGAACTTGATCAGATGACTCAGTCCCTCACACTTCTTTAGATTTCTTGCACAAACATGAGTTCAAGCAACAAGATTTGGCCCCTTCACAAATGTGGGTCCAATTAATTTCTTTTTCTCATTTGAAACCTCACATCCTTTAGGAATCCATTTCATGAAGCCTCTGGGAACAAAAAACTTTCTTATTTTGCAAAACCTAACTGAATGGCCCTTTTTCATGCAGTAAAAGCATGTAACAACCGGTTGTTTAGACTTAATAATCGGTTGTTTTACTGGCTTTCTTGATTTTTTTTTTTAAACTTATCTTGTTTGTTTTGTGGATTAAAACCTAAACCAGCTTTTCCAAAAACACAGTTTTGAGATGCCAAGACATTCTCAAAGTTAGATTTTCCTTTCGAAAGCTTATCCATAGTATTAACAAGATAATGCACTTTCTTCTCAAGGTTTTCACAATTTTCGCAAATGAGAGTGTCACACTTGCAAGAAGAGTTTTTGAAATGTGTTTCAAGATTTTTAAAATCCTTTTTAGATTTTTCAAGCTCTTCTTAGAGTGCCTTCACTCTCTTTTCCAGCCAGTTGTTAAGTTCTTTCAATCGGTTGTTTGAAAGAACCAATCGATTTGCTTCATCGTGAGTTTCTTGAAAAGATTCAAGTAATTCACTATAATTTTGTTAATTTAAAGAAGCACAAGAACTTACTTCACTTGAGCTGCAAGATTCGTCATCTTCTTCAGCAATCAAACATATGTTTCCTCTTTCTTCTTCACTTGATGATGAACTTGATGAGGAAACATCATTCTCATCCCAAGTTATGTAGGCTCTTTTTGTCTTGCCCTTCTTTTCGTTGTAGCTAGGCTTTTTCTCCTTGCTTTTGTTTGGGCAATCTGCTTTTATGTGCCCTTGCTCACCACAACCAAAACAAGTATAGTTATTGGAATTAAAATCATTGGATTTCTTGTTTCCATACCTATCTCTGTTGTTGTCCTGTTGCGATTCCTCTTCAAGAATTTGCTAAACTTTCTGGATAGCAAGCTAAGGTTCTCTTCATCACTATCATCGTGGGATTCTTGTTTGCCTTTGTGCTTGACAGCTTTTAAGGCAATACTCCTTACATGCTTGTCTTCGCTTTCTTGAACATTGAGTCGATTCATCTCTAACTCATGTTCCCTAAGCTTGCCAAACAAAGAAGCCATGCTCAATGATGTTAGATCTTTAGATTCAGATATTGGAGTTACCTTAGGTTGCCATGCTCTATCAAGACATTTCAAAATCTTGATGTTTAGCTCTTCCTTTTCAAAGGTCTTGTCAAGGCTCATGAGATGATTGATGGTGTGCGTGAATCTTTTTTGCACTTCAGCAATTGTTTCACCCTTGAGCATTCTGAACATCTCATACTCTTGGATTGAGTATGCTTCCTAGCTCTCTTCACCTCATTTATACCTTCATGAGTTACATCCAAGGTGTCCCACATTTCCTTTGCTGTTTTGCATTGAGAGACCCTGAAAAACTCATATGAATTCAAAGCAGAGGTTATTATGTTTTTAACAATGCAATCAAATTTGGCCTTCTTTCTTTCAGAATTAGTCCATTGAGACCAAGGCTTTTCAATGGAAGATCCATCTTTTTCAATCTTTGGGACAAAAGGACCATTTTCAATTGCATCCTAAATACCTTTGTCAAGTGATTCCACAAAGATTTTCATTCTTACTTTCCAAAATTGGTAGTTCAAACAACAAAACAAAGTTGGTCTATTGTTTGAAGCACCTTCCCCAAAAGGTAGTCTATCAACCATTAAAAACAGTTTTAGGATCACACTTGAATAAATTTCAAGAACCAAGCTCTTATACCAATTGTAAGAATGTATGGCTTTAAACAAGAGGAGGGGGGGGGGGGGTGAATGGTTTAAAGAGGGTTTACGCAAACTTTTAAGTCAAGAATGAAATTACTTCGAGAAATAGTTGATAAGCAAATCAGTTTGCCAAAACACAAAGCAAAAAGCACAACACCAGAAAAACAATCGGCTGTTTATACTAGTTTACAAATATAAAAACTGAATTTAAAAAGTTAAAGGATAGAGAAAATGCACACAGAGGTTTATACTGGTTCACTCTAAACATAGAGCTACATCTAGTCTTCCCAGAAACCACTGGGGAATCCACTAAGCAATCAACCCTAGATCACTTACAACACAACCAAAGAAGTGACCTTGATCCCCTCAAGACACACATTTCCTTTGGTCCAGCACAACAACACTAAGAATGCTGATCTTGATCCCCTCAAGAACACACAACACTTCTCAGCAACACACAAAAAGTTTCTTTCAAAGATACAAAGGATTACACTTGTTACAGAACAAATCTGAAATCAATACAAGATGAAAATCCTATCTCACACTCTTTGATCAACTTCAATCTCTAAGCAATTCTCAAATTTTCAAAATCTCAAATCAGTTGTTGAAAACAAAAATATGTTTTTCTGTATTTAAAACAAAGTTGTTTGTTGCATAATCTCAACAAACTATTAATTGCATTTAAAGATTTGTCAAATCATTAAAAACTGGAGCGTAAACAGTTGTAAAATCATTTAATGCTCAATCAAAGCACAAAACAGTTTTTTGTTATGGTACCAAAACAAACAATCGGTTGTTTCCACGAATCAACTGGTTGTTTTGGTTTGACAGCAAGTCAACCATTGAAAACAGTTTTCAACCTTTCTAAAAACACCTAAGTATAAAACAATCGGTTGTTTCGAAACAACAACATGTTGTTTTTTACTTAGTTTGAAAAACACTTTTCTTTTAAAAGGATTGAAAGTGTTTATGTTTTGGATTCAATCAAGAGTGGATTATACATAAATTCTACTCCAGATCCTATCTAAAAGACAGCTCAGCAACAACAAACACAACCAACCTTTCATCATCCTTCAAAGGATTTGGATTCTTCAAAGCTTGAACACACTTGGTTCAACACTAAAGATAACCTAAAAAGCATGAACAACCTCAAAATGAAGTTAATTAACAAAGACATAGAAAAATGTACTTCATTAGTCATATCCATTAATATCACAAATTTTGAGAATAATACATAAATATCCTATTTATAGACCTTTATTCGATAAATATTTTTTACACCGTTAATTACAAGTGTCACTTAAAACAATTTTGTTAATGACACAAAAAAGTCTTTCCAACAAACATAAAAAATGATCCAAGAACACAGGAGTTTCTCTGAGATTTCAAAACAAAGTCCCTCTATTCTTTTTTATTAAAGTTTGTCAACTTTTTGAAGTCACCAATAAACTATTTTATAAGAATTTTATGAAAAAACAAAAGTTTTAATTGTTGAAAAATATTATGATATAAAAAACATAAAAAGTTAAAATTCAACAAGTTGATAACACAAAATAACAAGTTGATTTCACTTAACAATAGAAATCAACAACATGAAATAGATTGATTTTTTAAAAACATAGTTTATCTTCACAAAATAAAATAGACTAGATGACAACAAAAACAAAACAGTTGAAAAGCTTAAATGATTTTAACTTTTTTATGTGATAAATTAATCAATTAAAAATACTTACTATAGTCTTAAGGACTTCAATAAAGATAATTTTTAACAAATTAATATCTCGAACAACAAGTTGAAAAACTAAGAAGATTTTAAAACAAATTGTTTAAAAAAAAATCTTCGAGCAGACTTGGATCATAATGCATGGTTAAGAAGATTGTTGGGTTCAATAGTGTCAAAGTTCAAGAGGGGGGGTGAATTGACCTTTAAAAACTTTCGAACAAAGTTAAATTTTATCACAGTACACAGAAAATAAATCGATTTATTTAACAATGAAC